>NW_027507787.1:183121349-184321349 GCF_037356315.1 Lithobates pipiens
GGAAAAGAGGAACCAGAGGCAAATATAAGGAGGGTTGCACATTACCTTAGATCGATACAATTTAACCAATTTTAATCTCCTTAGAATTTCTTCCTTCTCTTCAACTCGCTTTAGTAACTTCCTTTTCTCCTGAAGCAAATCCTGATGGCTGGTATACCTAGGGGTGGTTGGTGTGGAGACTTCCACTGAAGGCAGACATTCTGAAAGACTAGTGTCTACAGATGAGACAACAGTATGTGTGTGTGCTATGGAGCTTTCCTGGGCATCCTGGGTAGGGGTGGGATTGCTGGCACACAGTGAAGGAGTATCGCTCTCTTCACAATCAATTTTCAGCCTTTTGGCAACTGTACATGGCAAAATGAAAGATCTTCGCATTTTCCTGAGCCTCTCTCGAAGGGTGGCACTCATGGGCTATAGAACAAATACAAAACGATAAGTGACTACCACTTTGCTTAACACTTGTTCACATTTCTTTGGAAAAGTATACACAAATATTGTCCAGAAAACATGTACTGAATATACAATAAACTTTTCATAAAGCAAAGCTTCCTAACCACATTTGCATGCACATCCTAATTTACACCAAGGCCCAACTGGGCGTTCACAGCCTTACTTTCAAGAAGCAGAAAGTCTAAATAGAAAAGCCTGTCTCCTGCCAACATACCACAGAGAAGGACCCTTGGTATTGAAGGGGTATCTGTGTGAAAGCAGAGGTTTTTCTGCAAAGGTCCAACAAAGCAATAGGAAAAGCTTACACTCCCTGCTGATTGGAGAACTTTAGCTCTGGGGGTTGGATTTCTGCAGAGAAACCACTGTTTGTACACAATGTGTAAGGGCCCTTCTCTACATTACCGTATTTAAATGAAAGCTTAGGTTGGAATTTAACATAGGAATCAAAGAATGTGCGCAGTAGATAGGCCATGTTGCAGAAAGCATCATGGACAAATTCACTGCTGGACTGCATACTTTCTGCACTCCAAGGAACACCATACAGAACCACAATAGAGGAGAATAACGATCCATCCATAAATGTAGTTATGGTGTGTTCAGTTGACATGCCACATGGAAAATCCAACATTCTATGGATTGTAAGCCCCATGAACGCCCTCCTGTATTGTAATTGCACAGACATCCTTTTATAGTGTAAATTGTTGCACAAACCATCCAATGAGCCCTCCGTGGCCTTCTTACTTCATCATCATACATATACTGGATTTAATTTGCATGGCTTTCAAAATAAAACATACTGAAGCCAAAATTCTGCATATGTACTTTAACATACAGCATCTCACATTAACCACTTTCAGACCGGACCATTTTGCTGGTAAATGACCAGAGGTCTTTTTACACTTTGGCACTGCGCTGCTTTAACTGGTAATTGCGCGGTCATGCAATGTTGTACCCAAACAAAATTTGCGTCCTTTTCTTCCCACAAATAGAGCTTTCTTTTGATGGTATTTGATTGCCTCTGCGATTTTTATTTTTTGCGATATAAACGTAAAAAGACCGCAAATTTTGAAAAAAAATGATATTTTCTACTTTTTGTTATTAGAAAAATCCAATAAACTCAATTTTAGTCATACATTTAGGCCAAAATGTATTCAGCCACATGTCTTTGGTAAAAAAAAAGTCAATAATTGTATATTTATTGGTTTGCGCAAAAGTTGTCACATCTACAAACTAAGGTACGTTTTCTGGAATTTACGCAGCTTTTAGTTTACGACTGCCTATCTCATTTCTTGAGGTGCTAAAATGGCAGGGCAGTACAAAACTCCCCCAAATGACCCCATTTTGGAAAGTAGACCCCCTAAGGAAATTGATAAGAGGCATGTTGAGCCCATTGAATATTTTATTTTTTTGCCTCAAGCGATTGAATAATGACAAAAAAAAAATTTTTTTTTTTTTTTTTACACAAAGTTGTCACTAAATGATATATTGCTCACACATGCTATGGGCGTATGTGAAATGACACCCCAAAATAAATTCTGCTGCTTCTCCTGAGTACGGGGATACCACATATGTGGGACTTTTTGGGAGCCTAGCCGCGTACGGGGCCCCGAAAACCAAGCACCGCCTTCAGGCTTTCTAAGGGCGTAATTTTTTGATTTCACTCCTCACTACCTATTACAGTTTTGAAGGCCATAAAATGCCAAGATGGCACAAAACCCCCACAAATGACCCCATTTTAGAAAGTAGACACCCCAAGCTATTTGCTGAGAGGCATGTTGAGTCCATGGAATATTTTATATTTTGCCACAAGTTGCGGGAAAATTACAAACTTTTTTTTTTTTTTTTTTTTTTTCACAAAGTTGTCACTAAATGATATATTGCTCACGCATGCCATGGGCATATGTGAAATGACACCCCAAAATAAATTCTGCTGCTTCTCCTGAGTATGGGGATACCACATATGTGGGACTTTTTGGGAGCCTAGCCGCGTACGGGGCCCCGAAAACCAAGCACCGCCTTCAGGCTTTCTAAGGGCGTTACAGTTTTGAAGGCCATAAAATGCCAAGATGGCACAAACCCCCCCCAAATGACCCCATTTTGGAAAGTAGACACCCCTAAATTTAGGGGTACACTAGTGAGACTAGGTAATAAATGGCGGGTGCCCTGAAACTATAAAAAAATAACTAACCAACCAGCGTCACCTGTAACAGTTATATGGTGATCACTGGTGAAAGGGTTAACTAGGGGGCAATTAGGGGGCTTTATGCGGTAGTATATGGGGGTCCCTGTCGCTATAAAAAGCTGCAGCGAACCTAAATACCTACCTGCCTAACTAGCGTCACCTGTGACACTAATACAGCGATCAGAAAAACGATCGCTTATTAGGCTGGGTTCACACTGGAGCGATGCGGGAACGCCACGAATGCGCGGCGGGTTCCCGCATCGCATGCCTCCCGGCGGCAGTTCACACTGCCCTATGCGAACTGCTGGGAGTGTCAGTGAAATGTTACTGACACCCCCAGATCAGTTCGCATATCGCAGTGCGATCTGCAAACTCGGATCGCATGGTGTGAACACCCATGCGATCCGATTCTGCTGCGGGCCAAAAAAAGGGTCCCGTGCGAATTTGCGGCGGGTGCGGTGAATGGCTGAACTCGAATCGCACAGAGATCGGATGTGATTTGCACTGCAGTGCGGTGCGAATCACATCCGTTCTCATAAACCGCTGCAATGTGAACCCAGCCTTAGTGACACTGGCGACGGGGGGTGATCACGGGGTTAAACCTTTATTGGGGGGGTTAGGGGGGTACCTTAGAACTAAAGGGGGCTAACCCTAACTGCCCTAACAGTTATTAGTCACAAATGACACCCGCCGGGTGATCAGGGGGTTAAACCTTTATTAGGTAATAAATGGCGGGTGCCCTGAAACTATAAAAAAATAACTAACCAACCAGCGTCACCTGTAACAGTTATATGGTGATCACTGGTGAAAGGGTTAACTAGGGGGCAATCAGGGGGCTTTATGCGGTAGTATATGGGGGTCCCTGGCGCTATAAAAAGCTGCGGCGAACCTAAATACCTACCTGCCTAACTAGCGTCACCTGTGACACTAATACGGCGATCAGAAAAATGATCGCTTATTAGGCTGGGTTCACACTGGAGCGATGCGGAAACGCCGCGAATCCGCGGCGGGTTCCCGCATCGCATGCCTCCCGGCGGCAGTTCACACTGCCCTATGCGAACTGCTGGGAGTGTCAGTGAAATGTTACTGACACCCCCAGATCAGTTCGCATATCGCAGTGCGATCTGCAAACTCGGATCGCATGGTGTGAACACCCATGCGATCCGATTCTGCTGCGGGCCAAAAAAAGGGTCCCGTGCGAATTTGCGGCGGGTGCGGCGGGTATGGCGGGTGCGGCGGGTGCGGCGAATGGCTGAACTCGAATCGCACAGAGATCGGATGTGATTTGCACTGCAGTGCGGTGCGAATCACATTCGTTCTCATAAACCGCTGCAATGTGAACCCAGCCTTAGTGACACTGGCGACGGGGGGTGATCACGGGGTTAAACCTTTATTGGGGGGGTTAGGGGGGTACATTAGAACTAAAGGGGGCTAACTCTAACTGCCCTAACAGTTATTACAGTCACAAATGACACCAATGCAAAAAAAAAAAAAAAAATGACATTGGTGTCACTGTGACTGGGGGGCAGGGGTAATTGGGGGGGTGATCGGGGGGTAAAGGGGGGGTGTGAGTGTGCCTGGCATGTTCTACTGTGTGTGTGAGTGTTGGTGCAACTTACTGATCCGCTCTCCTCCGTGTCGGAACTAAAAATACCGACACGGAGGAGAGAATACATCACTTCCTCTCCTGTGTTTACATTACAGGAGAGGAAGTGATGTCACCGGGGATTTCTATTCGTCGGGAGCGATCGCGAGGGGGTGGCCATGAATGAATGGCCGTCCCCTCGTCCGGGATCGCTCCCGAACGAATACCGACCGCCGCAGGCACCGGGCGGGGGCCCGATCGGGCCCCCGACCCGCGGGAGGCAAGGGACGTACATGTATGTCCTTATGCCTGCCCGTGCCATTGTACCGACGTACATCGGCGTGCGGCGGTCGGCAACTGGTTAATCTTATGGAAAAGATATTCCATATCACACAGAATACCACCCATTTATATAATAAAAAAATGGGAACCCTGATTTAACCATTCCACCTCCTTTTTTAATCCTTTCTGAAAATTTATGTCTCATAATGGGCTGTCCAAATCTCATTTATTGCACTATTATAGTTCTCATCCAAATCTTACACCAAATCTAGTCACTAACTATAGCAATATATATTCATCGATTTTGCACACGATTTTTTATGAAGATTTACTATGTATGACTTTTTTGTAACTATTATGTTAGATCTATGCATTCTCTGTACTGCATTTATGTACCAAATAAAAATAGTTTGTAAACAAAAAAAAAAAAAAAAAAAAAAACACACAGTATTTCACAAAAGTGAGTACACCCCTCACATTTTTGTAAATATATTATATCTTTTCATGTGACAACACTGAAGAAATTACACTTTGCTACAATGTAAAGTAGGGAGTGTACAGCTTGTATAACAGTGTAAATGTGCTGTCCTCTCAAAATAACTCACATACCCATTCATGTCTAAACCGCTGGCAAAAGTGAGTACACCCCTAAGTAAAAATGTCCAAATTGGGCCCAAAGTGTCAGTATTTTGTGTGGTCCCAGTTATTTTCCAGCACTGCCTTAACCCTCTTGGGCATGAAGTTCCCCAGAGCTTCACAGGTTGTCACTGGAGTCCTCTTCCACTCCCCCATTGCGACATCACGGAGCTGGTGGATATTAGAGACCTTGCGCTCCTCCACCTTCCGTTTGAGGATGCCCCACAGATGCTCAATAGGGTCTAGGTCTGGAGACATGCTTGGCCAGTCCATCACCTTTACCCTCAGCTTCTTTAGCAAGGCAGCAGTCGTCTTGGAGGTGTATTTGGGGAATTATGTTGGAATACTGCCCTGTGGTCCAGTCTCAGAAGGTAAGTGACCATGCTCTGCTTCAGTATGTCAAAGTACATGTTGTCATTAATGATTCCCTCAATGAACTGTAGCTCCCCAGTGCTGGCAGCACTCATGTAGCCCCAAACCATTGCACTCCCGCCACCATGCTTGACTGCAGGCAAGACACACTTGTCTTTCTACTCCTCACCTGGTTGCCGCCACACACACACACCATCTGAACCAAATAAGTTTATCTTGGTTTCATCAGACCACAGGAAACGGTTCCAGTAATACATGACCTTAGTCTGCTCTTCAGCAAACTGCTTGTGGGATTTGTGCATCTTCTTTAGAAGAGGCTTCCTTCTGGGACGACAGCCATGCAGACCAATTTGATGCAGTGTGCAGCGTATGGTCTGAACACTGACAGGCTGCCCCCCCCCCACCCCTTTAACCTCTACAGCAATGCTGACAGCACTCATACATCTATTTCCCAAAGATATGATTAAGTATGTGCACTCAACTTTTTTGGTCGACCATGGCGAGTCATGTTCTGAGTGGAACCTGTCCCGTTAAAGCGCTGTATGGTCTTGGCCACCATGCTGCAGCTCAGTTTCAGGGTCTTGGCAATCTTCTTATAGCCTAGGCCATCTTTAAGTAGAGCAACAATGCTTTTATTTCAGATCCTCAGAGAGTGCTTTGCCATGAGGTGCCAGGTTGAACTTCCAGTGACCACACCTGCTCCCCATTCACACATGAAACCTTGTAACACTAACAAGTCACAAGACAGGGGAGGGAAAATGGCTAATTGGGCCCAATTTGGGCATTTTCACTTAGGGGTGTACTCACTTTTGTTGCCAATGGTTTAGACATTAATGACTGTGTGTTGAGTTATTTTGAGGGGACAGAAAATTTACAATGTTATACAAGCTGTTGTATACTCACTACTTTACACTGTCGCAAAGTGGCATTTCTTCAGAGTTACATAGTAGGCGAGGTTTAAAAAATGCACAAGTCCAACCTATGTGTGTGATATGTCAGTAGTACATTGTATATCCCTGTATGTTGCGTTCTTTCAGGTGCTTAAAAAAGTTTTTTTGAAACTATCGATGCCCCCTGCTGAAACCATCGCCTGTAGAAGGGAATTCCACATCCTTAAACGCTCTTACAGTAAAGAACCCTCTACGGTTAAACCCCCTTTCTTCTCATTTTAGTGAGTGGCCACTTGTCTTATTAAACTCCCTTCCACAAAAAAGTTTTATCCCTATTTTGGGGTCACTAGTATGGTATTTGTAAATCTAAATCATATCCCCTCTCAAGCGTCTCTTCTCCAGAGAGAATACATTCAGCGCTCGCAACCTTTCTTCATAACTAATATCCTCCAGACCCTTTATTAGCTTTGTTGCCCTTCTTTGTACTCGCTCCATTTCCAGTACATCTTTCCTGAGGACCGGTGCCCAGAAATGGACAGCATACTCCAGAGTGGGAGAATTATTGCTTTATCCCTTTTTAATGTATGCCAATATTCTGTTTTGTTAGCAGCAGCTTGCTGAGCCTATCATCTACTAGGACCCCCAGGTCCTTTTCCATGCTAGATTCCCCCAGAGGTTCAAGCCCTAGTGAATAAATGGTATTCATATTTGACACCCAAATGCATAATTTATATTTTTCTACATTAACCACTTAAAGACCCAGTTTTTGAGATTTGTTGTTTACAAATTAAAAACAGTTTTGTTTTTTTTTGCTAGAAAATTACTTAGAACCCCCAAACATTATACGTTTATTTCTAACACCCTAGAGAATAAAATGATAGTTGTTGCAATACATTCTGTCACACCGTATTTGCGCAGCTTACAAGCGCACTTTTTTTGGAAAAAGTACACTTTTTTGAATTAAAAAAAAAAACAGTAAAGTTAGCCCAATTTGTTTTAATATTGTGAAAGATGTTACGCTGAGTAAATTGATACCCCACATTTCACGCTTCAAAATTGCGCCCATTCGTGGAATGGCGACAAACTTTTACCCATAAAAATCTCCACAGGCAAGATTTAAAAAATCCTACAGGTTGCATGTTTTGAGTTAGAGGTCTAGTGCTAGAATTATTGCTCTCGCTCTACCGATCACAGCAATACCTCACATGTGTGGTTTGAACACAGTTTTCATATGCGGCTGCTGCCCACATATGCGTTCGCTTCTGCATGCGAGCTCAGCGGGATGGGGCATAAAATAAAAAATATTTATTTATTTTACCTTTTTTGCACTATTCTTTAGAAAAAAAAATAATTGTGTCACTTTTATTCCTAAAACATCCCTTGTAATAGAAAAAAAAAAAAAAAAAAAAAAAAGCGTGACAGAACCTCAGATCTCATATTTAAACCAAAATGCAAAAAAAAAAAAAAAAAAAAAAAAAAAAACTATGGGCAGAAGTGACGTTTTGACGTCGCTTCCGCCCTGCAATGATATGGAGACAGGGACCGCCCGCCAAAGAAGAGGATACCAGGGTTGTGGCAGCTAGCTGCTGCCATAACAAAGATATCCCTCTTTAAATTTAGGACCTATATAAGCGTGCGGTGGTCCAGAAGTGTTTAAACCTCATTTGCCATGTAGTTACCCACCCCATTAATTTGTTCAGACCTATATGCAAGGTTCCCACATCATGTGGAGAAGTTATTGCCCTGCTTAGCTTAGTGTCATCCGCAAATACAGAGATTGGTTTACCCCATCCACCAGGTCATTTATGAACAAATTAAACAGGATTGGTCTCAGCACAAAACCCTGGGGGACCCCACTTCTCACCCCAACCATTCCGAGTATTGTCCACTTATCACCCTCTGAACTCTCCCTTGTAGCCAGTTTTCAATCTATGTACTCACCCTATGGTCCATGCCAACGGACCTTACTTTGTACAGTAAACGTTTATGGGGAACTGTATCAATTGCTTTTGCAGAATCCAGATACACCACGTCTACCTCCTCATAGAAGGTTAATAGATTGGTTTGACAAGAACAATTCTTCATGAATGACGATTACTGCCAATGATAGCATTTTCCTTACTAAAATCTTGTATATAGTCCCTTATCCCCTCCAAGAGCTTGCATACTATTGATGTTAGGCTAACTGGTCTGTGATTACGAGGGATGTATTTTGGCGCTACATTGGTTTTTCTCCAAATCAGCTGTTACCATTCCAGTCAGTAAAAATTAGGAACAATGGTCTGACAATTACTTGACTGAGTTGCCCAAGTACCCTCGGGTGCAAGCCATCTGGTCCCGGTGATTTATTAATGTTGAGATTCGGAAGTCTACTTCTAATTTTGTCCTCTATTAACCATGAGGGTGCTTCTTGTGATGTGTCATGAGGACAAACACTGCAGTTTTGGTTACTGAAGCACCCCCCCCCCCCCACCCATTTCCCTTGTGAAGACTGAGTAGAAGAATAAATTCAATACCTTCGCCATCTCCCCATTCTTTGTAACCAGATGTCCTTCCTCATTCTTTATGGGGCCAATATGGTTTGTCCTTTTTTACTGTTTATAAACTTAAAGAATTTCTTGGGATTTTTTTGCTCTCCTCCACTATGCGTCTTTTGTGTTCTATCTTAGCTGCCCTAACATATCTTGTTGTATTCTTTGTAACGTCTGAATGCGGATGATGATCCCTCAGCCTTGTATTTTTTGAAGGCCTTCTCCTTTGCTTTTATATGCATTTTTACATTAGAGTTCAGCCATCCAGGACTTTTGATCGCTCTTTTAAATGTATTTCCTAATGGGATGCACTGGCTAATGCCCTTATTTTATATGCTCTTAAAGCAAACCCATTTCTCCACCATGTTCTTTGTTTCTAAGATTTTATCCCAATTTATATCTTCTAGCAAGGTTCGTAGCTCAGGGAAGTTGGCTCTTTTGAAATTCAGTGTCTTTGTGTTCCCCTTATGTTTCCTATTTGGGCACTTTATACTGAAGCCAATTGACCTGTGATCGCTTTTTCCTAAATTACCTCGTATTTCCACATCCATGAGCAGGTCTGTATTGTTGTTAATCAGTAGATCTAGTAATGCGTTGTTTCTAGCTGGTGCGTCTACCATCTGACCCATGCAATTGTCCTGCAAGACATTTAGGAACTGGTGAGCCTTATGCCGCGTACACACGATCAAACAAGCGGGTGGAAAAGTCCGGCAAACTGAAGTCCGCCAAACAATCCCCCCGTGTGTAGCCTCCGGCATACTTTTTTGACCCGAAAGTACGGCGGACTTAGAATGTAGTTTTACACTCCAATCTTCCCGCCGGACTCGCATTTTGGCGGACAATCCGGCCATGTGTATGCCAGTCCTCCGTACTTTTGAAATGAACAGACTTTTCCCGCCCGGAGAAAAGTCCACTCATTTCGAGTGGGTCTCCAGGTAGGCAGGGCCCGCGAAGGAGACGTCGCTGGCCCCGCCGCCTGGTATGGACTTAAAGGGGAACCCCAATGCCGGAAAAAAATCGGCATGGGGGTCCCCCCAAAGTCCACAACAGACCCTTGTCCGAGCACGCTACCCGGCCGGCCAGGAAAGGAGGGGCGAGCGAGCGCCCCCCCTCCTGAGCAGTACCAGGCCGCGTGCCCTCAACATGGGGGGTGCCTTGGGGAAGGGGGGCCACGTGGCCCCCCCACCCCAAAGCACCTTGTCCCCATGTTGATGAGGACAAGGGCTTCTTCCCGACAACCCTGGCCGTTAGTTGTCGGGGTCTGCGGGCGGGGGGGCTTATCGGAATCCGGGAGCCCCCTTTAATAAGGGGGCCCCGGATACCGGCCCCCCCACCCTATGTGAATGAGTATGGGGTACAATGTACCCCTACCCATTCACCTGTAAAATAAAGTACAAAAAAAACACAACACACAAGATAAAATAGTTTATTGCACAGCTCCGGGGGTCTTCCGTCTTCGGGGGTCTTCTCGCCGGACTCCTCCACTATCTTCTTGTAGCTCTTTTACTAGCGGAGGAGCCCGGCTTTCTTCCTCGCCGCCGGCCTCTTCTTCCGACTTCGGGGGTCTTGTCCCCCTCTTCGGTTCTTCTGCCGGGCCACCGCGCCTTCTTATAGCTCTTTTACAGGCGGTGGCCCGGTCTTCTGTCGCCGCCGCCTTCCGTTCTTCTGTTCTTTTCTTCTTCAGATGTTGCCTCGCCGAGTCATCCGCTCACGACGGGGACCGGGCACGCGGCGACTTATATAGGGACAAGGGGCGGGTCTTCGGTGGATGTCACATGGGTTGATGTCACATGGTGACCCCGCCCCCTTACGATGTCACAGTCAAGTGGTCAACCCATGTGACATCCACCGAAGACCCCGCCCCTTGTCCCTATATAAGTCACCGCGTGCCCGGTCCCCGTCATTGTGAGAGGAGGACTCGGCGAGGCAACATCTGAAGAAGAAGAGAAGAACAGAAGAACGGAAGGCGGCGACAGAAGACTGGGCTACCGCCTGTAAAAGAGCTATAAGAAGACGTGGTGGCCCGGCAGAAGAACCGAAGAGGGGGACAAGACTCCTGAAGTCGGAAGAAGAGGCCGGCGGCGAGGAAGAAAGCCGGGCTCCTCCGCTAGTAAAAGAGCTACAAGAAGATAGCGGAGGAGTCCGGCAAGAAGACCCCCCAAAGACGGAAGACCCCCGGAGCTGTGCAATAAACTATTTTATCTTGTGTGTTGTGTTTTTTTTGTACTTTATTTTACAGGTGAATGGGTAGGGGTACATTGTACCCCATACTCATTCACATAGGGTGGGGGGCCGGTATCCGGGGCCCCCTTATTAAAGGGGGCTCCCGGATTCAGATAAGCCCCCTGCCCGCAGACCCCGACAACCAACGGCCAGGGTTGTCGGGAAGAGGCCCTTGTCCTCATCAACATGGGGACAAGGTGCTTTGGGGTGGGGGGGGCCGCGTGGCCCCCCCTTCCCCAAGGCACCCCCCATGTTGAGGGCACGCGGCCTGGTACGGCTCAGGAGGGGGGGGGCTCGCTCTTCCCCCCTTTCCTGGCCGGCCGGGTAGCGTGCTCGGACAAGGGTCTGATGTGGACCTGGGGGGACCCCCACGCCGTTTTTTTTCGGCGTTGGGGTTCCCCTTTAAGTCCATACCAGGCGGCGGGGCCAGCGACGTATCCTTCGCGGGCCCCGCCTACCTGGAGACGCGCTCGAAATGAGCGGACTTTCCTCCGCGTGTGTGGGCGAGTCCGTTCATTTCAAAAGTAGGGCGGATAGTACGGCGGCCTTAGTATGCCGTATTAGTCCACTGAAAAAGTGCCGTGTGTGGGCAAGTAGCCCGTTCGGAAAGTCCGACGTACAGTCTGGCGGAAAGTCCGCCAGACTAAGTACGTCGGACAGACGGCTACATGTGTACGCGGCATTAGACGAATGTGTGGTTCCTTCTGCCCAGTCTATGTTTGGATAATTAAAATCCCCCATTATGATAACACTTCCCATCCTTGCTGCTAATCCAAATTGTGATAGAAGGTCCTCCTAAGATTAGGGGGCCATAGCATACCCCCAGTATTATTTTCCCCTTAGCTTCATCCCTTTGGAGCTCTACCCATAATGATTCCACCTCCTTCATAGCTCCCTTATTGATGTCATCTCTCAGGCCGCGTACACACGCGCGGACTGTTGGCCCAACTTTGTCCGTCCAACAGTTTGAGCGAACAGTCCGCTCAAACTTAGCATGGACGGACATGGCCACACACGACGGACGAACAGTTTGCTGAAACCGTGCGCGATGACGTGAACGGCACGTACGACGGGACGAAAAATACGACGTCCTATACACTGCAATGCAACCTTCCGACGTGGAAATCCTTTCTGAGCATGCGCGAGACTTAGTTGGCCGAACAAGCCTACACACGAGCGAACAGTCCGCTGAAACCTTGTTTCAGCGGACAGTTTTTCGGAATTTCCGTAAGACCTTGTTCGGCCAACTGTCCGCTGAAACTGTCCGCTGAAGCCCCACACACGAGCGGACTGTCCGCCCAAACACTGTTCAGCGGACAAGGTTGGGCGAACAGTCCGCGCGTGTGTACGCGGCCTCACATTCACTTGTACATTATTTGTGATATATAGGCATACCCCTCCGCCTTTTTTACCCTCTCTATCCCTGAGATAAAGGGAATACTCTTGAATGGTTGCCAGCCAATCATGAGACCTGTTGAACCAGGTCTCTAAAATTCCCACAAAATCTAAATCCACCTCGTTCAACAGTATCTCTAGTTCATCCATCTTGTCCGCTCCTGGCATCGGTGAACATGTTTAGACCAGCCACATACTGTCCTCTTATTGGGTGTTCCGAGATTGCAAATAGGACTTACTATACTTACCTTGGGTTTATGTGCTTTAATCAACCTACCACCAGTTCCCCCAACACTACCCTCTGGAATATGTTCATTGTTGACTGACTTTCTCTACCTCTGGACCTCCCCCCCCCTCCCCCGTCGCCTAGTTTAAAAACCCCTCTAATCTTTCAGCCATCTTCAATCCCAGCAGATCTGCACCCTACTCATTTTAGGTGCAGTCTGTCCCTTCTACAGAACTGGTGACCGACTGAGAAGTCGGCCCAGTTTTCTAGGAACCCAAACCCCTCCTTACTACACCAGCTCCTCAGCCACTTGTTTACTTCCCTAATCTCCCTCTGCCTTTGTGATGTGGTTTGAGGTACCAGTATTATTCCTGAGAATACTACCTTGGAGGTCCTTTTCCTCAATTTAGCTCCCAAGTCCCTAAAACCTTTATTTAGGACAATCCATCTGCCTCTGACTTGCACCATGACAGCCAGGTCTTCCCCAGCTTCTGCTCAAGCCCAGAATCGGCCTCCCTGGAACTCCCCCCCCCCCCCCCCCTTTATCCTTCCTGTCACCCATCTATTCGTTTCTAGTGCCTGCACCTCTTTGTCCCCATTCGCCTCTGTGCTGTTCCGTCGGGTACGTTCCCGGCTCTCCTTTACTCGCCGCCCACGTGCACTCACACTACACAGGTACACACAATACACTACAGGTACTAACGATCCACACACACTACTCAGATAACGCTCAGGTACTCAATACACAGGTACTCCCAACACTCACAATACTCAAGTACTCAATACAGCCCACGTGTACTTACAGTACACAGGTACACACTCACTACACAGGTACTTTGACCCCTGTCACAACCTCCCGTTTTAAACTCTGGTTAAAGAAGGAAAGAAAGGAAAAAAAAAAAGTCTGTTTAAAAAGTAACAAAGGTGTTAAAAAAGCTGCAAGGAAAAAACCCAAAAATAACCTAAAAAACGCAACAGCGATCACCAGCATTCAAAAGCAAAACTTGTTCACACTTTCCACTCAAGATCCCACTGTTCAGCTTCCAAACAGCAAGTCGCCATGAAAAGATATAATAAAATATTTATAAAAATGTGAGGGGTGTACTCACTTTTGTGAGATACTGTATATGCATGTCAAGCACCAAGATTAAAGTAGAACTCCAAACAAACCACTTAAAGCAGTATTAAACCCTAACACAAGCATTTATTATATTGCAGCTTACCAATTCCTGGATGTGATGGCTGCATTAATTTTCTTTTTTTAAGGCTATTATTTTTGCCTGGCTGGTGATTTGGCTAATAGGGCTGTTTTTCAGCAGAGCCATCTCTCCTTCAAATATATTAGATAAGAGTGTTGACACAAACAAATCTTACAATGTTCAGATTTATTCATTCATGTAAAACATGTATCCCAAGAGTCCATTCACATAGGGGCAACGCGACTTCCAGCGCGACTTTTGGAGGCAACTTGGACACACTTGAGTATGAATAACAGCTCGACCTGGAGTGACTTCAACGCGACTTGGGGCGACTTACAACACGACTTTGGCCGTGGCAAATCAGAATAATCAGCTCTCAAGGGGTTTTTTTTTTAAAATAAAAAACCGGCATGGGTTCCCCCTCTAAGAGCATACCAGGCCCTTAGGTCTAGTATGGATTTTAAGGGGAACCCCCCCTACGACGAAAAAGAAAAACGGCATGGGCCCCCCCAAATCCATACCAGACCCTTATCCGAGCACGCAGCCCGGCCGGTCAGGAAATGGGGTGGGGGATGAGCGAGCACTGTACCAGGTCGCATGTCCTCAACATTGGGGGGGGGGGGTGAGTGCCCTGCGCCCCCCCACCACAAAGCACCTTGTCCCCATGTTGATGAGGACAAGGGCCTCTTCCCGACAACCCTGGCCGTTGGTTGTCGGGGTCTTCGGGGGGGCTTGTCTGAATCCAGGAGCCCCTTTAATAAGGGGGCCCCAAGATCCTGCCCCCCCCCCCACACTATGTGAATGAGTAAGGGATACATTGTACCCCTACCCATTCACCTGAGGAAATAAAAGTGTCAATACACCAGGAGAAGAGGCCGAACAGAGCGGAGAAGTCAGAAGAAGACCCCCCCCCCCCCCCCCCCAAGTCAGAAGAAGACCCCCGGAGCTGATTAATAAATTACTTTAAAAAAACGGTGTTGTGTTTTTTTTTTTTATTGACACTTTCACACAGGGTTGTTTAGCGCATGCAAAATAACCCAGTGTGAAAGGGGTCTAACTGATCAAGCTGAAGATATAAGGTCACTATGCAGAGCTGCCCCAGATTCAGTCTGCTATAGTTTTAGTAAATCCCCCCCCCCCCCCTCCATGGGAAGCTATAGGCACCCAAGTGATGACAGTTTTTTCCATTGTTACAGGCTTATAGCACTGGGTTCCTACCAACCAGTGAGGCAGTTTGTTGACAGATAAGTGAAGTCCCTCTTAACAACCCCATTTTTTTTGAAAAATTGGAAAACCCCTTTAACATAACACATATCTTAAACCCAGTTCTTACAAAAGAACTGGAATAGTCATATGTGTTCAATCTTCAACATGTGATTAGCAACAGCAATTTATGATTCTTTTTTTATTTTTATTTTTTGGGAAGATTGCTAACATAGTATATTTGTTAGTCAGTATTAAAAAACTGAAGTCCGCCTCAAGGTCTTGTCAAATCATTACCTAGGGCCCCAGGAAAAAAAAAGATGATCGTTTTAGTATGTGAAATACAGCAGTAAAGTGACTCATTTAAGAAATTCTCAGGATCGGGAAATAAGACATGAATGTAGATGTACACAATTTACACAGATACTTCTGTATTTAGTCAAGGTAGTTTATCAAAGGGGCAATGATTTCTGCTCCCTCACCTACCCTACAGCACTCTCATGATCAGATATTTTACTAATGATTTATGAGCTAGAAAGAAAAAATGTGAACAATCCCCATACTACGATAATTAAACATCTACTATATAGTTTATGGTGTGTTATGATACTTTACAACATACAATACAGCACTGTGCAAGTTTTAGACACGTGTGAAGAAATGCTGTAAAAGTAAAAATGCTTTCAAAAATATAGATTTTCATTGTTTATTGTTATCATTTTACAAGTGAGAGAACAGAAGAAAAATCAAAATCAAATCAATATATGGTGCTACTACCCTTTGATTTTAAACGAGCATCAATTCTTACACTTGCACTGTGTACACTTGCAAAAGTTAGGGATTTTGTAGGATTAGAGTCAGGTGAATAATTAACCAATATATACCAAGAAGGGGCTAATAATCATCAATTTTATATGTAGGTTGAAACACAGTCATTAACTGAAACAGAACAGCTGCATAGGAGTACTAAAACTGGGTGAGGAACAGACAAACTCTGTGGTGAGGTTGTGGAAGACCGTTTCAGGTCAAAGGTCATACACCATGGCAAGACTGAGGACAGCAACAAAACACAAGGTCTCTCAAAAGGCAAGGACTGGGATTCCAAGGTGTGCCTTTCTTTGTGCTTCTTCAAAAGATCTTTAACATGGAGGACCGTAGCTGCAGTGGTTGATCAAGCAAACTTTATGCAGCAGATGAAAGACCCATCATGCTTACTTCCCTTCAACATTGGAAGATGTTCAGCAGTGCCTTTAGCACAAAACTGGCAAAAAGTCATGGGACCCAGGTACACCCATCTACTGTTTGGAGAAGTCTGTCCAGAAGTAGTCTTCATGAACTGCGATCAAAAAGCTATACCCCCAACATGGAAGTAAGGCTAAGCAGCTCAAATATGCACAAAAACATAGAAACTGGGGTGCAGAAAAATGGCAGTCGGTGCTCTGGACTAACAAGCCAAAATTTTAAATATTTGGCTGTAGCAGGAGGTAGTTTGTTAGCCAAAGGGCTGGAGAATGATACAATAATGAGTGTCTGCAGGCAACAGTGAAGCATGGTGGTCCCAAATGTATTCTTCAGCTGGATAATAACCTCAAACATACAGCCAATGTCAGTGGTTATAAAGCTTTTTTTTTATATATATATATATATATATATATATATATATATATATATATATATATATATATATATATATATAAAAATAAATAAATAAATAAATAAAATAAAATAAAACCTAAAACAACATGTCTATACTTACCTGTTCTGTGCAAAACCAACCCGATCCTCTTCTCCACCCCCCCCCCCCGGTAATCCAGGCCCCCTCTCTGCTATGGGGTCCCTCAGCGGGACTCCCACGTCACTGGATTTGATTGACAGTAGCGGGAGCCAATCACTCCCGCTATTAATCTGTCCAATGAAGAGTGAGACAGGATAGGGAGCCGCTGCGCATCCCTGGATCGGGCAGACTCATTACAAAAAGAGGAGGGGGTCTGGGGGGCAGCTGCAGCACAAAAGGTTTGCCACCCTAATGCATAGAATGCATTAATGTGAAAAACCCTAAGGGCCGGTTCACACAGCAAGTCGCCCCCATTCAGTACTATGGAACCGTTCTGAGAGGAGCGACTCGAGTCGCTCCGACTCAGAAAAAAGGTTCCTGTACTACTTCGGGGCGACTTGCATTGACTTCTATACAGAAGTCCTCTGCAAGTCGCCGCTGAGCTCCCCGCAGGTCGCGGCGAGGTAAGTCGGAGACGCCTCGCCGCGCATCGCTGTGTGAACCGGCCCTTAGGCTTTAGAACTACTTTAACCACTTGGCGCCCAAACTACGTCATATGACGTCATGGGCTTTATGGCGGTTTATCTGAATGATGCCTGAGGCCACAGACATCATTCAGATATCAGCATTTTCAGCCGGCGATTCCCTGCACCATAAGAACGATCATAGCAGCTGTTCTGCCGCTTGATCGTTCTTACGGGTGGCGGGAGGGGACGCCCCCACCCTCCGGTGCTTGTACCGACTCACCGCTTCCATCGGTGAGTCGGTCACAGGATCCGCCGGCCCCCGGATGATATCATCGAGATTTCCGGTGGACCAGATCGTCCCCAGAGTCTCTATGATCGTTCGGAGGCCAGGCGCGATGTTATGACGTCACGCCTGGCCTCTGCATTCAAATTAACAGCCCCGATTTGGCTGGGAAGCCGTGATCTTTTTTTTTATTTTTTAGGCTTCCCGGCCTAGAGGTGAGATATGGGGTCTTATTGACCCCATATCTCACTGTAAATAGATCCGATCGTGCCATATTCCTATTACAAGTGTTGTTTACATTCCTTGTAATAGGAATAAAAGTAATCAAATTTTTTTTTTGTGTCAAACTAAAAAAATAAAAATAAAATTAACAATAAAAAAAAAAAAAATTTAAAGCGCCCCTGTCCCCGTGAGCTCGTATGCAGAAGCGAACGCATACGTAAGTCCCGCCCACATATGAAAACGGTGTTCAAAGCACACATGTGAGGTATCGCCACGAACGTTAGAGCGAGAGCTATAATTCTAGCCCTAGACCTTCTCTGTAACCCAAAACATGTAACCAGTAAAAAAAATTTAAAGCGTTGCCTATGCAAATACCGTGCGAGATAAAAAGTTGCAACAACCGCCATTGTATTAGCTAGGGTCTTTGCTAAAAAAACATATATAATGTTTGGGGTTCTATGTAATTTTCTAGCAAAAAAAATTATGAATTTTATATGTATGAGAGAAATGTCAGAATTGGCCTGGATGCGAAGTTGTTAAGAACAATCTGCAGCATAAAGAAGAACAAGGAGACCTGGAAGTGATGGCTTGGGCCCCACAGAGCCCTGATCTCAACATAATCTATTCTGTCTGGGATTATATGAAGAGGCAGAAGGATTTGAGGCAGCCTACATCCACAGTAGATCTGTGGTTAGCGATCCAAGATGTTTGGAGCAACCTACCTGCTGCGTTCCTTCAAAAACTAGTGTATCTAGAAGAATTGATGTGGTTTTGAAGGCAAAGGGTGGTCACGCCCTATTGATTTGATTTGGATTTCTCTTCTGTTCATTTACTTTCCATTTCATTGATAAAATATAAAAAATTAAACACTCTTTTCACACTTGCCTAAAGCTTTTGCCCAGTAATGTATGTTCCCCAATAATTAAAATGAATGAGATCTACAAGTATTCATTATCTCTGGCTTTTGCTAGCAGCTTTCAGGAACATCCTATGCCCAGTACAATTACTTTCCTGAGCACAGTGTGGTAAACTATATGTAAAGCCAAAAATAGGATTTTTGTACCCACCGTAAAATCCTTTTCTCTGAAGTTCATTGATGGACACAGCTCCTTGACCTTAGGGTTATATCGCCACCTTCAGGAGAGGACTAGGCAGAACATGTAAAAACAGCAAAACTGCAAAGCACCGCACCGCCCAGGGGGCGGTCGCACTGGCTATAACCTCTCACTCTGCTTGCTGCAGCTCAGTTTGTCAAAAAGCAGTACAACCAGAAATAGGGAGGGGTGAGTTCTGTATCCGTCAATGAACTTCAGAGAAAGGGATTTTACGGCGAGTACAAAAATCCTGTTTACTATTTCGTTCATTGACAGACACAGCTCCAGTAATCTTGACCTTAGGAACGTCCCCAAGCCGTGTCAAGAAACAACTTCACCCACACCAAGAGGAACTCCTCAAAACGGAGGAGTTGCCACCTTAAAACGGCCGCCATCAAAACCTGCGGCCACGTATGCATCCAAAGATGCGTTCATAACTTGTAACTCAATGAAAGTGTAAATTGTAACTTTACACAGCACTGCAAAAACTTTGTGGCCAAAGCAAGCATCCAAAGATGCGCTCACATCAACTTTGTAGAATTTAGTGAAAGTGTGAACGGACGACCAAGTCGCCGCCTTACACACCTGGGAGACAGACACATGATGTCCGGAAGCCCAAGAGGCTCCAATTGCCCGGTGGAACGAGCTGTGATAGTAAAGGGGGAGACCTACCCTTTTAAGGCATAAGCCTGAACCCCGATCTGTCTACTCCACGAGAGACTGTGGTTGACGAGACCGCCAGACCTTTTTCAGACCAGCCACCTAGACAAACAGAGTTTGACCTCCGGAAGGGATCCGTAGCAGACAGATACACCCATAGAGCCCGGACCACGACTCGGGAATGTAAAGCAACTTCTTTTGGATATGTCAGCTTAGAACATAGGGATGACAACACGACGCCTTCATTTAAACGAAGGCTCAAAACCACCTTTTGAAAAAAGGAGGGTTGTGAACATAGCACCGCCTTATCCTTGTGGAGAACCAGGTAGGGAAGCTTGCATGACAAAGCCACCAATACAGAAACTCTTCTGGCAGCTGCAATTGCCACTAGAAAGACTACTTTCTGAGAAAAGTCAAGGGATTTTCCCTAACATTTTCAAATGGCGGTTTCTGAAGAACCGATAGTACCAGATTCAGACCCCACAGAGGTAGCGGTGGTCAAACCAGAGGGGCTGTGTGTCAAAACCCTTTGCACAAATGTACTCGCCAATGAGCGAGTCACCAAGGGACATTGAAAGAAGACAGCCAAGGCTGACATCTGCCCCTAAGGCAAGTTTCTGATCCACTCCTCGCTGCAAAAATAGCAGGAGCCTGGAAACTGAGTATGTGTGTGGACGCCACCCCATCTCCTCACACATGGAGATGTAGGTCTTCCACATACGATGATAAATCTTCCGAGAAGATGACTCTCAGCATAGTGGAAATTACCAAGTCTGACAGACCTCGGTCCCTTAACACCTTGTAAAGCAGAATATCTTCTTGCATTAACCACTTTCAGACCGGACCATTTTGCTGGTAAATGACCAGAGGTCTTTTTACACTTTGGCACTGCGCTGCTTTAACTGGTAATTGCGCGGTCATGCAATGTTGTACCCAAACAAAATTTGCGTCCTTTTCTTCCCACAAATAGAGCTTTCTTTTGATGGTATTTGATTGCCTCTGCGATTTTTATTTTTTGCGATATAAACGTAAAAAGACCGCAAATTTTGAAAAAAAATGATATTTTCTAGTTTTTGTTATTAGAAAAATCCAATAAACTCAATTTTAGTCATACATTTAGGCCAAAATGTATTCAGCCACATGTCTTTGGTAAAAAAAAAGTCAATAATTGTATATTTATTGGTTTGCGCAAAAGTTGTCACATCTACAAACTAAGGTACGTTTTCTGGAATTTACACAGCTTTTAGTTTACGACTGCCTATCTCATTTCTTGAGGTGCTAAAATGGCAGGGCAGTACAAAACCCCCCCAAATGACCCCATTTTGGAAAGTAGACCCCCTAAGGAAATTGATAAGAGGCATGTTGAGCCCATTGAATATTTTATTTTTTTGCCTCAAGCGATTGAATAATGACAAAAAAAAAAATTTTTTTTTTTTTTTTACACAAAGTTGTCACTAAATGATATATTGCTCACACATGCTATGGGCGTATGTGAAATGACACCCCAAAATAAATTCTGCTGCTTCTCCTGAGTACGGGGATACCACATATGTGGGACTTTTTGGGAGCCTAGCCGCGTACGGGGCCCCGAAAACCAAGCACCGCCTTCAGGCTTTCTAAGGGCGTAAATTTTTGAGTTCACTTCTCACTACCTATTACAGTTTTGAAGGCCATAAAATGCCAAGATGGCACAAAACCCCCACAAATGACCCCATTTTAGAAAGTAGACACCCCAAGCTATTTGCTGAGAGGCATCTTGAGTTCATGGAATATTTTATATTTTGCCACAAGTTGCGGGAAAATTACAAACTTTTTTTTTTTTTTTTTTTTTTTTAACAAAGTTGTCACTAAATGATATATTGCTCATGCATGCCATGGGCATATGTGAAATGACACCCCAAAATAAATTCTGCTGCTTCTCCTGAGTACGGGGATACCACATATGTGGGACTTTTTGGGAGCCTAGCCGCGTACGGGGCCCCGAAAACCAATCACTGCCTTCAGGCTTTCTAAGGGCGTAAATTTTTGAGTTCACTTCTCACTACCTATTACAGTTTTGAAGGCCATAAAATGCCAAGATGGCACAAAACCCCCACAAATGACCCCATTTTAGAAAGTAGACACCCCAAGCTATTTGCTGAGAGGCATGTTGAGTCCATGGAATATTTTATATTTTGCCACAAGTTGCGGGAAAATTACAAACTTTTTTTTTTTTTTTTTTTTTTTTTTTTTTAACAAAGTTGTCACTAAATGATATATTGCTCATGCATGCCATGGGCATATGTGAAATGACACCCCAAAATAAATTCTGCTGCTTCTCCTGAGTACGGGGATACCACATATGTGGGACTTTTTGGGAGCCTAGCCGCGTACGGGGCCCCGAAAACCAAGCACCGCCTTCAGGCTTTCTAAGGGCGTTACAGTTTTGAAGGCCATAAAATGCCAAGATGGCACAAACCCCCCCCAAATGACCCCATTTTGGAAAGTAGACACCCCTAAATTTAGGGGTACACTAGTGAGACTAGGTAATAAATGGCGGGTGCCCTGAAACTATAAAAAAATAACTAACCAACCAGCGTCACCTGTAACAGTTATATGGTGATCACTGGTGAAAGGGTTAACTAGGGGGCAATTAGGGGGCTTTATGCGGTAGTATATGGGGGTCCCTGGTGCTATAAAAAGCTGCAGGGAACCTAAATACCTACCTGCCTAACTAGCGTCACCTGTGACACTAATACAGCGATCAGAAAAACGATCGCTTATTAGGCTGGGTTCACACTGGAGCGATGCGGGAACGCCACGAATGCGCGGCGGGTTCCCGCATCGCATGCCTCCCGGCGGCAGTTCACACTGCCCTATGCGAACTGCTGGGAGTGTCAGTGAAATGTTACTGACACCCCCAGATCAGTTCGCATATCGCAGTGCGATCTGCAAACTCGGATCGCATGGTGTGAACACCCATGCGATCCGATTCTGCTGCGGGCCAAAAAAAGGGTCCCGTGCGAATTTGCGGCGGGTGCGGCGAATGGCTGAACTCGAATCGCACAGAGATCGGATGTGATTTGCACTGCAGTGCGGTGCGAATCACATCCGTTCTCATAAACCGCTGCAATATGAAACCCAGCCTTAGTGACACTGGCGACGGGGGGTGATCACGGGGTTAAACCTTTATTGGGGGGGTTAGGGGGGTACCTTAGAACTAAAGGGGGCTAACCCTAACTGCCCTAACAGTTATTAGTCACAAATGACACCCGCCGGGTGATCAGGGGGTTAAACCTTTATTAGGTAATAAATGGCGGGTGCCCTGAAACTATAAAAAAATAACTAACCAACCAGCGTCACCTGTAACCGTTATATGGTGATCACTGGTGAAAGGGTTAACTAGGGGGCAATCAGGGGGCTTTATGCGGTAGTATATGGGGGTCCCTGGCGCTATAAAAAGCTGCGGCGAACCTAAATACCTACCTGCCTAACTAGCGTCACCTGTGACACTAATACGGCGATCAGAAAAATGATCGCTTATTAGGCTGGGTTCACACTGGAGCGATGCGGGAACGCCACGATTCCGCGGCGGGTTCCCGCATCGCATGCCTCCCGGCGGCAGTTCACACTGCCCTATGCGAACTGCTGGGAGTGTCAGTGAAATGTTACTGACACCCCCAGATCAGTTCGCATATCGCAGTGCGATCTGCAAACTCGGATCGCATGGTGTGAACACCCATGCGATCCGATTCTGCTGCGGGCCAAAAAAAGGGTCCCGTGCGAATTTGCGGCGGGTGCGGCGGGTGCCGCGGGTGTGGCGAATGGCTGAACTCGAATCGCACAGAGATCGGATGTGATTTGCACTGCAGTGCGGTGCGAATCACATTCGTTCTCATAAACCGCTGCAATGTGAACCCAGCCTTAGTGACACTGGCGACGGGGGGTGATCACGGGGTTAAACCTTTATTGGGGGGGTTAGGGGGGTACATTAGAACTAAAGGGGGCTAACCCTAACTGCCCTAACAGTTATTACAGTCACAAATGACACCAATGCAAAAAAAAAAAATGACATTGGTGTCACTGTGACTGGGGGGCAGGGGTAATTGGGGGGGTGATCGGGGGGTAAAGGGGGGGTGTGAGTGTGCCTGGCATGTTCTACTGTGTGTGTAGAGTGTTGGTGCAACTCACCGATCCGCTCTCCTCCGTGTCGGAACGAAAAATACCGACACGGAGGAGAGAATACATCACTTCCTCTCCTGTGTTTACATTACAGGAGAGGAAGTGATGTCACCGGGGATTTCTATTCGTCGGGAGCGATCGCGAGGGGGTGGCCATGAATGAATGGCCGCCCCCTCGTCCCGGATCGCTCCCGGACGAAAACCGACCACCGCAGGCACCGGGCGGGGGCCCGATCGGGCCCCCGACCCGCGGGAGGCAAGGGACGTACATGTATGTCCTTATGCCTGCCCGTGCCATTCTACCGACGTACATCGGCGTGCGGCGGTCGGCAAGTGGTTAAAGAAAGAATGTGAAAAACTGCGCTAAGGTAAAAGAAAAAAAGTGTAAATTATGTGTACTCTAAAGTGATACCTGTGGGAATGAACGTTTAGCTGCGGCTTTGCTGTGTCACATAAAAACAGAAAAAATGAAAAAATATACTACTAAGCCGCGCTTAACTTATGCAGACAACTGATTGTGCACAAAAAAAATTATAAATTGAAAACACAGTATAATAACCATATATAAATTAGCGAACATGTGTGCATAATGTAAAGCACATATAGAGAACTTTGAACATAAAAATTGACCCTTACAACATAAATTTCCGTTATGTGGGCCTCTATCGGCATAAAAGAAAATAAAACAAAAACATCCAGTATTTAAACAGTGAGTCCATATACATAAACCACAAAAAACGATTATTATAAAATGTGAAGATGAAGTCCTTCCAAAACTAAACCACCATATTCATGGAAAAACAGCCACTTAGGCCAATGAGAGGGTAAGTGTTTAATCCGCCACCAACATGTGATAAAAATTTGCCGCTTACCAGAAAAACATGACCCCCCCACTACAGAGGGTCACACGAGACTTGTAAGAATGATTTCCGGCCAAAGGGGGATCCTCACTTTCCTCTTGGTTCCACTACTCCAGTGGGGATTGGGAAGAAGGCCTGTTCCCAAGCGTATTCCTCAAAGACCCAAAGAAGGACTCAAAAGAAGGGACATCGGGACCATAAAGGGAAGATAAAGCTCCAAATAGTGTAAAACCCTTTATTTCTCAAAATAAAAAAAGTAAAAATGTACTTACAAATGTATAGAAGAAAATAAGCCTTAAGTCCGTTGCGCCGGCCGGACGCACACAGACAGACCCGTTCTCCTGGAAACCGTCACAAACACGAGGTGATGTATAGCGTACCACTCAGCCCTACGCATTTCACAACAAATTGCGTCATCCAGGGGCACGAGCGCCACACTGCGTCACCTCCATTTATATTGTCTCTATCCTCCAAACCTCACTCTGGGCACCTGGCTGTTCCCACCAAAACCAAGCCTCATTCTGATGTCCATACCTGATTGGTCTAGGGGGTGGGGATCCGACCAATCAAAGACTGGATCCGGGTCAGAAAACCACACCCCCCAAAGGGCAACCAATCGCATTCGTTTCCTAATGTCTATCCAGACTATGATGGAACCAATGATCAAGCGCACAAAAACACTGGTATATGTTATCCTACCAAGTCTCCTGGGTCACACAGCCATCCACACTAGTACATACCTCCAACTGTAAAAGAGGGGAAGGGGAACGTGGGACATTATGTTAAAAATCCTCCCGCCCCACTTCCGGTCTACTACCATCCTGTGAAGCCAAGCCTCGCTTTCAGTCTATGATGACTTCCGGTTCGGCGAGGTCCGGTATGCAAACTCCTAGTATTTGGTGTTCAACTATATTCAGTGTAACGTGCGCCCATCTAAATTAGTGTATATCTCTATCTCTTTGGGAAAAATGTAAAAAAAAGGGGGAATGAACATGGGATACTATATTGGGACTTCTCCCGCCCCACTTCTGGTTTGCGGCCGCCCCACTTCTGGTTTGCGGCCGTCCATTGAAGCCAAGCCTCGCTCTCACTCTCGGCTGGCTTCCGGTCCAGCGTCATCACTCAATGGATGTGCCCACAATAACCACGCCTCACTTCCGCTGTCATATCCAGTATATGGCCATGACAGTCAAGCCTCATTCCCATTTCTCTATGTCATATCCGGTCTATGGCTCACTAAAGAAGCTACCAAGCCTCATTTTCGACCCCCCAAAAGCGAATAGATCTTTTTTTCAGGATATGAAAGGCTATTATAAATGCAGAAATTGTCAAGTGTGTACTTTAAATATCTGTAAAGACAGGAAGATTTACAAGTTTTCATCCACGAGTACATCAAGATCTTACGACATTGAATCCTTTATTACCTGCTCGTCCGAGGGAGTAGTACATTTGATTCAGTGCCCTTGCGGCCTCCAATATGTAGGGAGGACCAAAAGGGCACTGAAGACTAGGCTCAATGAACACATTGGCAACATTAGGAGGGGTTTCGATAAACATCCGGTGTCACGCCATTTTGACGAAGTACACGAAAGAGACCCCTCCAACACGCTATATGTGGGCATTGACAAATACAGACCCCATTGAAGGGGTGGGTCACTTGTTCGAGAGATCTCCAGACAAGAAATGGCCTGGATATACAGACTTAAAACTTATGTTCCGTTCGGGTTGAATGTGGACACGGACATGAACGCTTTCATCAACAATTCGTGAGGGCGCGCACGTCCCTGACACATTCTTCCAGTTGTTTGTTCACTTTGTGAATATCCTTTGTAAAATAAGGAACCCCAGTTATTGTGGGGCCCATAATAAGGACTGAAATTGGTATGCTGCGGGCATTGTCTTGTATTTATTATTGAATAACTTTCCATGTCCTTTGTGGGAGACGCTTTTTGAAAATGGGGAATATAGCTTTATATGATGTTTTATTTTTACCAAGTCAAGGATGGTAGCTTTTCTAAGTCTGTTTACGTACTATGTTTAATTTATGATATTGTGAGCTCTCCCCACTAGACTTACACTCTGGGCCGGTGGCTTTATGACATATGTCCAAAGGGGATGCTTGGGAGGGAGTCCCCAAGGTCAGAACTATGGTAAATCTTGGTATATCCCGATTGTAGGATCTTAGTGTGAAGTGGCGTGTGGTAAGGGGTCACAAGAATCTGTCTATATGGAATGATGGGAACGTAACATTGATTTAATATTTTTCATATATCAATGGCACCCTAAGGGAGTCAGCAATGCCCCTTTTTTTTGGGGTTAAAATTATGGAAGTTGTTTTTTTTTTTTTGGTGTATTCCGATCTTAGGACTTAGCGAGGAGAGGGGTCTGGTGATTGACCCGCCTCCATTTGATGTGGCTGAGCCCCCATGTACCAGAACAAGTTCCCTATCATTTATTTATAAATTCATTATTGATCGTATTTTTTATATCTTTTATATTTTTATTTTATCATTTTTTATTATTATTTTTTATCTCTTAATTTTTCATCTATGGTACTTTTCTCCTCTTCTGTTGGGGTGATATCATGTTCCCCCAAGCTGTAAGAGCATACAGATTGTATTTTAAAGTAGGCTGAGCCTGGTATCTGGGCTGGTATGTGTGGTAACCGCGTTTTGTCTATTAGATTATTAATGAAGATTTTTTTTTGTGTGGGACTGTGTGTGGTTCCACAATTGGGGCGCTAGGTGGCGCCCTAACATAGATGCTACCTTTGTGAGGGACATTAGCTTGACTCCATGGCTAATAGGTGCGTGCCCGAGCGGACGGTGATTGGCTACCGGACGGGACGCACTGGAGACTACAGGCTGATGAAAATGAGGCTTGGTAGCTTCTTTAGTGAGCCATAGACCGGATATGACATAGAGAAATGGGAATGAGGCTTGACTGTCGTAGCCATATACTGGATATGACAGCGGAAGTGAGGCATGGTTATTGTGGGCACATCCATTGAGTGATGACGCCGGACCGGAAGCCAGCCGAGAGTGAGAGCGAGGCTTGGCTTCAATGGACGGCCGTAAACCGGAAGTGGGGCGGTCGCAAACCGGAAGTGGGGCGGGAGAAGTCCCAATATAGTATTCCATGTTCATTCCCCCTTTTTTTTTAATTTTTCCCAAAGAGATAGAGATATACACCAATTTAGATGGGCGCACGTTACACTGAATATAGTTGAACACCAAATACTAGGAGTTTGCATACTGGACCTCGCCGAACCGGAAGTCATCATAGACTGAAAGCGAGGCTTGGCTTCACAGGATGGTAGTAGACCGGAAGTGGGGCGGGAGGGAATGTCCCACGTTCCCCTTCCCCTCTTTTACAGTTGGAGGTATGTACTAGTGTGGATGGCTGTGTGACCCAGGAGACTTGGTAGGATAACATATACCAGTGTTTTTGTGCGCTTGATCATTGGTTCCATCATAGTCTGGATAGACATTAGGAAACGAATGCGATTGGTTGCCCTTTGGGGGGTGTGGTTTTCTGACCCGGATCCAGTCTTTGATTGGTCGGATCCCCACCCCCTAGACCAATCAGGTATGGACATCAGAATGAGGCTTGGTTTTGGTGGGAACAGCCAGGTGCCCAGAGTGAGGTTTGGAGGATAGAGACAATATAAATGGAGGTGACGCAGCGTGCCGCTCGTGCCCCTGGATGACGCAATTTGTTGCGAAACGCGTAGGGCTGAGTGGTACGCTATACATCACCTCGTGTTTGTGACGGTTTCCAGGAGAACGGGTCTGTCTGTGTGCGTCCGGCCGGCGCAACGGACTTAAGGCTTATTTTCTTCTATACATTTGTAAGTACATTTTTACTTTTTTTATTTTGAGAAATAAAGGGTTTTACACTATTTGGAGCTTTATCTTCCCTTTATGGTCCCGATGTCCCTTCTTTTGAGTCCTTCTTTGGGTCTTTGAGGAATACGCTTGGGAACAGGCCTTCTTCCCAATCCCCACTGGAGTAGTGGAACCAAGAGGAAAGTGAGGATCCCCCTTTGGCCGGAAGTCATTCTTACATGTCTCGTGTGACCCTCTGTAGTGGGGGGTCATGTTTTTCTGGTAAGCAGCAAATTTTTATCACATGTTGGTGGCGGATTGAACACTTACCCTCTCATTGGACTAAGTGGCTGTTTTTCCATGAATATGGTGGTTTCGTTTTGGAAGGACTTCATCTTCACATTTTATAATAATCGTTTTTGTGGTTTATGTATATGGACTCACTGTTTAAATACTGGATGTTTTTGTTTTATTTTCTTTTATGCCGATAGAGGCCCACATAACGGAAATTTATGTTGTAAGGGTCAATTTTTATGTTCAAAGTTCTCTATATGTGCTTTACATTATGCACACATGTTCGCTAATTTATATATGGTTATTATACTGTGTTTTCAATTTATAATTTTTTTGTGCACAATCAGTTGTCTGCATAAGTTAAGCGCGGCTTAGTAGTATATTTTTTCATATCTTCTTGCATTGGCAGCCGCCAAGGAACATCTGCCACCAGCCGTACTAGGTCAGCATACCAAGGCCAATCTGGAGTAATCAGAGTCACCGGAATCACCTCGGCCTCCACTCTGCATAGCAGGCATGGCAGTAGTTTCTTGGGGGGGGGGGGGGTCGGCATTAATCAGATGATAATGCTCCTATGGATCCACCAACAATGTCTGACGCATACCCCCCAGGGGTCTCTTGTCCCGGAGACAAACCTCTGTACCATCCAATTGAGCCGAGAGGCCAAGAGATCCAAATCTGGTGTGCCCCACCTTAGGTGAATGAGCCGGAATACATCCAGATGCAACGACCATTCCCCTTGATCCAGCATCTGACTTAGGTACTCAGGTAGTCCGCATGCCCACTGTAGGATGTGAGTGACCTCCCGTGCTGCAGCAGAGCTCCTTGTTTCTCCTTGATGGTTGACATACACCACAACTGTGGCGTTGTCTGACTGGATCCTGACCGGACACACCTGCAGCCTCTTGACCATGTAGAGAGGAACCGCTGATCGCCCGAAGGTCGAGCACATTGATCGGCAGGTGGGATTCTTCCCGCGTCCAATGGCCCAGGGCCGACTGTATGCCTAAACTCCCCCCCCCCCAACCGGTCAGGCTGGTGTCCATTGTAATCACCATCCAATGGAGAGGAAGGAATGATTTTTCCCAGACCGAAGGGTCGGAGACTTCAGCCACCAGAGCAGGGAATCCCTGACTAGCTGGCTCAACCGAATTTGACATTCCAGGGATGGCAGAGATTTGTCCCATATTGACAGGCTTTCCCTCTGCAAGACTCGAGTGTGGAATTGAGCATACTGTACAGTTTCAAAAGTGGCTACCATGAGACCCAGAACTCGCATGCAGGAAAACGCAGCGACGACCAACTGCGGGACACCAACAACTTCACGGCAGCTCGAAGAGTCTGCAGCTTGTTAAAGCGAGAAGACTCCCGCTTCTGAGGAGTCCAGCAGTAAGGCCAGGTACTCCAGGCGTTGAGTCAGCACCAACCCTGACTCTTTTAGGTTCAGTCCCCAACCAAACTCCCGAAGAGTTTGCATGGTGATCGCACATCCTCCCTTAATATTCTGAGGCGGAAGCTGCTCCCAGAAGGAGGTCACCCAGGTAACCTAGGATCGCGATCCCGAATTGCCTTTACAACGCCAGAATGGGGTTAACACCTTGGTGAAGACCCTGGGCACTGATGCCAGGCCAAAAGGGAAAGCCACCAATTGGTAGTGCTCTTCCCTGATTGCAAATCGGAGAAACCTCTGATGCTTGAAGCATATGGGTATATGCAAGTATGCGTTCTTGATGTCCAAGGACACCAGGAAGTCCCCCTGATGGAATGCAGCGGCCACGGAACAAACCGATTCCATCCTGAGCCTTTGCATTTTCATAAAACTGTTGAGGGCTTTAAAGTCCAGTTTTAGATGGACCCCTTCCTTTTTCAGGACTATAAACAGATTGGAGTAGAATCCCTGAAACCTTTCCAGTGTCGGTACAGGAACTATCACCCCGCGCAGAAGCGGGTCCTGTAGAACCCCAAACAAGGCCTCCCGACGGGCCGGTAGCAGATGACAGAGGTTCTAACCCCACACCACTCCATAACAAAAAAAATAAAAAATTGCTTTAGCTTTAGGTAAAATGTAACCTTTCCTCCATAAGTAAAAGATCCTTCCAATTGAGGTGTTGTTATTCATGCACTTCTAATCCCAAACTTATCTTGAATGCTGTATCCACACGAATCCAAACTTCAAAGTACCTTCTCTGTGCCCATGGACCTATTAAGTGATTCCAAGTCACCTCCAAGTTTGCAATACATAATACATTCCATAGGGCAATTTGGTTGTTTCTGCCACCAACTGAGAAGCAGCAGAAATGCTTTGTAGGGTACAAAGTGTCGCGCTCAACTTTCTTTGTATAGCATTGCTTGTGGCTTCTGGGGGAAAAGCAGTCTCCACAGTTATCAGATAGGGGGAGATTTACTAAAACTGGAGAGTGCAAATTCTGGTGCACATCTGTATGGAAACCAATCAGCTTCCAGGTTTTATTGTCAAAGTTTAATTGAGCAAGCTGAGGTTAGAAGCCGATTGGCTACCATGCACAGCTGTACCAGATTCTGAGAGCTTCAGTTTTAGTACCTCTCCTCCACAGTGCCTAGTAGTTTACTGAATTATCCCAGAGTACAGGTATACTTTAAGCCCTTGTACACACGGTCGGACATTCAGACAACCAAATCCGTCTGATTTTTTTCCAGACGGATTTTGTCTGAAAGTGGTGTTGCATACACATGGTTGGACAAAGTTGTCTGAAAAGCCGATCGTTCGGAACGTGATGACATTCGTGCCTTGCGACGGGACTACGTTGCGGCTAGTAGCCAATAGCTTTGGTGTCGTAATTTGATGTGAGCATGCGTGGCACTATGTCCAATCGGAATTCTCTACAAACAATCGGACAAAGTCCGATCGGATCTTGTTGTTGGAAAATTTTATAGCCCAGCTCTAAAACTTTGTCGGTCGGATATTCCGACGGAAACAGTCCGATGGAGCCCACACACGGTCGGATTATCTGACAACACGGCCCGATCGGACATTTTCCGTTGGAATATCCAACCGTGTGTACAAGGGCTAAGCTTGATTTCCAACACAGTTGAAAAGTTACTTACTTGTTTAGCAGTTATATTGTTTTGAGGATCCGGGGAGCCAATATACTTTGGAGAATTGTTGAGGTTTAGAGATTCTGAGGAAGGCAAGTCCATTGCTGCTTGAATCCAAGCTTTCTTGCTAGAAAATAAACAATACAATTAACATCCTTAATATAAAGTTGGCCATACAAGGAGTACATTTTGTATGGTTTCTGACAAACAGGCGAAGTGGGGCTAACTGGGCATTTGGGGCTGTGGTCAGGATTTGAACCAGTGACCCTATTGCTGCTAGGCGAGAGTGTTACCCACTACTCCACTGTGCTGCCCTAACCTTTATCCCAAAAGGAAAAAAACTGTTGCTGTAACTGCTTATAAAGTGTGAGCTAGAGTTTGGCTTGAAGAGTGCCAACCACTATACCACTCTACTGCCCCCCCCCCCCCGGCAATACAGGCCCCCCTCTTCTATGGGTGCCCGTTAGACTAGCTTGTGCCCTCATACTCTTGTGGCACTACACGTCTCAGCACACCCTGCTGGGTAGACAGCAGCATTCTCCAATAACACTTCTAGTACAACGTAGATTTTGGAAGTACATTTACACTTCCAACACACAAACTACCTGTGGGAACTAATAATTTGAAGCCTTCCACCCAGCAATATAATACCCGACTACTAAAAAGCCTGGTTCTAAGCAACATTACCAATCACACATCTGCCTTCTGCAACCATGCCCACTAGTTGAGAACAGCAAAGCTTTTGTACTTCTCAAGTCAGCCAATCAGAGACCTGGATCTATGAGCCTAGCATTGCAGGGAATGCTCACAAAGGACTACCAGCTGTTAGCGTTTAGTAATCTCCACAAGATAGAATTCCTACAACTCTTAGTTCAGAAAACAGTTGCCCACCTATTGATGTTAAAGTCATGTAACACACCGAGGGGTACATTTATTAAAAGCTGTTCACAGTAAATAATAGTGAATAAAGTGAACCTGTGATTATTTGTGTGCTGGCAAAAATGCTGTTTCCTTTACACTGGTTCAAAGCTCTGCAATGCATCACCAGATGTGTGGTTGTATATGCTTGTATTGTACCTTATGCACATTAACATACAGTGCATTAGGGCAGCCCATTCATTTTGAGTTGGCTGTTAATACAACACATGCCAGGCCCCACGCTGTCATTCTCCTCTCCTCTGTCTTTTGGAAGCCAGCTTTGTCTATTGTAGATTCTTGCAGCTGCCCCAACACACACACACGTGCCGCATTAACAGGGGGTCAGCTGCAGGAACCAGAAAAAGCAAGCTGCCAACCTGTTGAAGCGCATGCACTGTACAGAACCCCAAGTCCTTCGAGGGATGTGTAATGGGCATGCCTGGTGGCTGCGTGACATCACCTAGACAAGAGTCCATACGTGCAGTGAGGGGTCCCCAAAAAAAAAAAAAAGCAATACATAAATAAAATAACTAAATAAATGTGCAATTGTGGAAAAGGATAGAGGTGGGACTGAAATTATGGAAAGGGGGTGAGGCGGGTGAAGGTTTGCTTTAAAGCAGCAGTAAACCCTGGAATTTTATTTTTACCCACAGGTAAGCTTATAATAAAGCTTATCTGTAGGTAAAATTAATATCTCCTAAATGTGTACCACTTAGAAGATATTCCTATGAGCAGCAGCCGGTGGCATCACCAGCGCATGCGCTCTGAAGGAACATCATATCCGTGCCGTTCCTTCAGAGCTGTGTGTTGCGGCTGAGACTAATGCGCGCATGCGTGGGACTGCGCGGGTGAAGATGGAAGGATCTGCAGTGGTGACAGCACCGCTGGAGGCCTTCATCTTCAGGTAAGTCTTTCATAATGTGCTAGTTAGCACATAACGATAATGCTACAGTTACCACCTCACCCCTTTAAACCCGAACACATATGAATTACACAGGTTCTGAGTGTAATTTAATGCAGATAAGGCACCAAGTGAGTTTAATTACCACCTTAATCAGCCACAGAACCTGTGTAATTAATATGTGTTCGGATTTAAAGGGATGAGGTGGCAATCCTAGATAATGTCTTGCAGATGATTGTGAAAAAAATAATAAAAAAATCTGAGTTTACTACAGCTTTAAAGTCTATTTGCACCTTGTGGACCATGTTGCACCCAGATTTAGAGTCTAACATGTAGCATGGTTGCAAACAGATGTCACCAACACTCAAACTGCTCCTTCTGACACCATGCAAGTTATTCCTCCTCTGCAGCAGCTGTTACTTTTGCATGGATGTGCAGCACAGCCACATCAGCTCTGTGAATAAACTACAAGTCTTGTCTTACACCGCGGCGGATGGACTTGTATTTTTTAATAGAATACACGTGTCTGAACACAGGGAGTGCATCCCTGGTGGTGATCTCCACACTTGTAATCTATTGATACTTCCTCCGTGTTCTCAATTTGAAAGTCAGGTATGGACATGGAGCTGGAGGAAGAGTATGCAGGACCCAGGTACTGCCACATTGCATAATAATAATAATAATAATAATGATAATAAATGCATTTTTTGCTGCAAATATGTGTGCATTATTATTATTTTTGCAAAAGTGAACATTAGTATACCTGTGTTCACTTTCAATATGTTGAAAACTAATGCAAACTTTTGCAAAAAATAATAATAATAGCATTTTTGCTGCATGCATGTATATATATTTTTTATAAAAAAAATTTTTACATAAATTTGCGTTAGCTTTCAAAATATTAAAAGTGAACACAGGTAAACTAACATTCACTTTGCAAAGTGAACAACATCTCCAACTTTAGCAAAGCAATCTCATATACGTATAGTATATATACTCCCAGACTAACCACATACCACTGACTCCCTCCTTTGTTATGTCTCTCATATCACTTTCTTTCCATACAATCTAACACACAGCACAATCCATCACCTCCTTGTTATTAGTATAACTCCACACAGCTCCCAACTCCTTCCTCCGTGTACTCTGTCTGCTTACACTTCCTGGGTGTGTTCTGCTGTTCACATGACCAGCTTCATCCAATCAGCATCCCTGATCTGTAGTTGTGCATTCCTCTCGGAACTTGGACTAACCAAGAATATGGCCGCCTCCAAGGCGGCGACAACTTTGTCCTCGTTAGCCTTTGTGCTGTGAAAACAGCAAAATCTTCCTGTATCGCACTGTATTTGGCAGCTGGTGCACAAACACCAATTCGTCCAAATCAGCAATTACTTATGCATACCTCCCAACTTTTTGAGATAGGAATAAGGGACACCTATCAGCAAAAGTATGCAGGCATAGGACAAACCCCTGTCACACCCTCCTAAAGGAGAATTGTACAAAAAACTAAATTGGTGAAACCCACAAGTGCTTTTTTTACCACTACTATTCCTTTATATTGGCTTTTAAAGTTTATAAATGCAGCCATTTTGAAATCAGATGAAAGGTTTAGCATTGGGAAACACTTTTTGAATAATAAACAATGCATTTTATATACAACTATATGGGTCAGACCAAAATGAGGGACAAATGAGGAGGAAAGAGGGACAGAGGGACATTGCTCCACATCAGGGACAGTCCCTCCAAATCAGGGATAGTTGGGAACTATGCTTATGGTTTAAAGAAGGCGGAACTGACGTGGTTCGATTTTCTGCCGAGTTGCCTTTTTTGTCAGGACACTGGCAATACAGATGATGGAAAAAAATGGCGTGGGGTTTACATCAATTTTTTTTTTAACCACTTTCCTACCACCTCACGCAGATATACTGCGGCAGAAGGCCACGTACAGGCAAATTAACATATGTGTACATGGCCCTTAAAGAGGTGGCTTTCGGCGTGCACCAGCCGGGAGCTCCGTGATCACAGGTCCCATGGACTCGATGTCTGTGGGGATACCCACGATCGCCACACAGTGAGGAAGAACGGGGAGATGCTAATGTAAACAAGCATATACCCGTTCTGCCTAGTGACAGTGTCACTGATCAGCGCTCCCTGTAATCGGGAGCGGTGATCAGTGTTGTGTCACACACAGCCCCCCCCTCACAGTTAGAATCACTCCCTAGGACACACTTAACCCCTACAGCGCCACCTAGTGGTTAACCCCTTCACTGCCAGTCACATTTACACAGTAATCAATGCATTTTAATCGCACTGATCGCTGTATAAATGTGAATGGTCCTAAAATCGTGCCAAAATTGTCGGACGTGTCCGCCATAATGTCGCTGCCATTACTAGTAAAAAAAAAAATTATCAATAAAAAAAAAATCCCCTATTTTGTAGACGCTATAACTTTTGCGCAAACCAATCAATAAAAGCTTACTGCGATTTTTTTTAACAAAAATATGTAGAAGAATACATATCGGCCTAAACTGAGGAAAAAAAAATTTTTTTATATATATTTTTGGGGGATATTTATTATAGCAAAAAGTAAAAAATAATGCAATTTTTTTCAAAATGTACTAAATTTTTTGTTTATAGCGCAAAAAATAAAAACTGCAAAGGTGATCAAATATCACCAAAAGAAAGCAATACACAACATGGCCAGTTCTATATTCCCTGAGATCAGTTGGCCAGAGAGTCTGGTTCAATAAGTCAGCTAGGCCAATCATCTCATGTTTATGTCCCTCCTCAGAATCATCTATTTGTGAAAAAAAAGGACTTAAATTTTGTTTGGGAGCCACGTTGCACAACCAGGCAATTGTTAAAGCGACGCAGTGCTGAATCGCAAAAAAAAGCTCTGGTCTTTGGCCAGCCAAATGGTCCGGGGCTTAAGTGGTTAAATGGCGTAGGGCCCCCCCCCCCAAAATCTTTAACAAACTCTTATCCGAGCATGCAGCCTGGGAGGTCAGGAAAGGGGGGGGGGGGCAAGTGTCCCCTCCTGAATCATACCAGGCCACATGCACCCCTCACCACCCCAAAGCACCTTGTCCCCATGTTGATGGGGACAAGGGCCTCTTCCCAACAACCCTGGGCTGTGGTTGTCGGGGTCTGCATCATTGTTGCCAATCACCCATATATTTATGGGCAGCCCGTAAAAACAGGGCAATTTTCTCCTGCCCGTAAAAGCCAGTAGTAGGAGAAAAGTGCCAGTAAACAATGGTGACCATGCGCAGTTCCATAAAATGGGCGAGAAGATCCGATCTTGAGCGCGATGATGATGTCAGAGCATTTTTCCTTCCTGCCACACCGCCGCCAGACTCTAAAAAGGCAGGAGCCAAGTGGGCAGATGAAGGAGCCTCGTGGTGGAGTGAACAGCAGTGCGGACTTTAAGGAGGGAGCGTGTGGTGGAGTCGGACCCCTGCCCTGAACCCATAGCCAGTACAGACACAGTGCCCAGTACAGACACAGTGCCCCGGTGTCAGATGGTGAGCACTGAGTGGCTGTGCAGATTGGACAAAGAAGTCAGGGACTGCGACTCAGAAGTCGGGACGCAGTGCTCTGCTGCTAAGTATACTCACTCGAGTTGGGGGGGGGGGGGGGTGGGATAATGAGAAAGACAAACAAAGGGACTCAGTCAACCTCAGAGACAGTCATACAGGAGCCAGGGCCCAGCCTGGGGGAGTATATGAGACTGAGAGTTAGTGATTCAGTCTCAGAGAGACAGGCAGGCCGCAGCTAACAATCCCTTCTCAGCACAGGGCAGGCTGACATTGGAGGTGGACTGCATGATGCACTGCAGCAGGACAGTGAAAGGGGCACAGGAGGAGGACACTGACTGTTGTGGAGAGGTATGGTAATCTGAAGGGAGACAAAGAAGGAAACTACCGTGTCTGCAGTCTCTGACCATCTGCTGTACTATGTCCGCAGTCTCTGACTGTCTCCTGTATCCTGTCCGCAGCCTCTGATCATCTCCTGTATCCTGTCCGCAGCCTCTGATCATCTTCTGTATCCTGTCCACAGACTCTGACCATTTCCTGTATTCTGTCCGCGGCCTCTGACCATCTACTGTATCCTGTCCGCAGCCTCTGACCATTTCCAGTATCCTGTCTGCAGCCTCTGACCATCTCCTGTATCCTGCCCGCAGTCTTTGACCATCTCCTGTATCCTGTCTGCAGCCCCTGACCATCTCCTGTATCCTGTCTGCAGCCTCTGACCATCTCCTGCAGCCTCTGACCATCTGCTGTAGGATAAAACCCAGAGCTGCCAAGCTGGAGCCATCTGACTGAGCCCTACATGTTGCACCTGAGAGGAGGTCAGTGAAGGCACCGCCAGCTCAGTCTGAGGTGAGGAGACTGATGCAAGGGGGAAGTGAATACAATAATGTAAAGGGGGCACTTTCTTCCCTTATATTAGTAACCCACCCTTTCCTTAGTGTATTCACTCTACAAAAGGGGGTCTCTGGTCACCAAAGTGCCCCCCACATCAGAGTTCCTGGTAGGGTTGCAACCTTTTCTTCAAGTCAAACCCGAACACTTTAGCGGCGCACACCAATACAGGAGAGAGAAGGGAGGAGACTTCAGTCACAGATAGGGATGGATGGTGAGCTTACTCACCCCTTGGCCATCAGCATCTCTCATCCAGATCTATAGAGGCTGCTGGGCTTCAAATTTCCATGCCCAAATTTTCTTTTCTTAAGGCACAGCGCCCAGGATTGGAGTGTGGGCAGACACAGAGGAATAGGGATGGGGGAGGAGTGCAGACCGAGCCCTCTCTCCTCTCCCGTCTGTGTGTGTTTGGGAGGGACTGTTAGTGCTGGCTTTGGGTAGTGTGAAGGAGGGTAACAGACACCCTCAGCTTAGACAACTACAGCCAGCAACCCTGCTGGGAAGCCATAGTCCATTCTGAATAATGTGTCCAGGTTTCAGGCAGTCTGAAACCCAGACACATGATTCCAAACCCGAACTGTCCGGGTGAATCCTGGACAGGTGGCAACCCTAGTTCCTGGTGTTCCCCTTTACATCAGAGTCTGCAGGATTCCCCCTTACAGTGCAAGGAGGAACTCAGTCTGTGGACCCTGATGTAAGTGGGAACTCTGATGGAAAGGGAACACAGTGGATTCTGATATTAGGTGGTCTTTGGTCACCAGAGCCCACCTCTACATCAGAATTCCACCTTAGATTGTGATTTACAGCGTTCCCCTTTACATAAATGTTCCCTTTCACTGTAAGGAGGAATCCTGCAAATTCTGATGTAAGGAAGAACTCTATGCTGGCTAGGTTATAGTAACCTGACCTTCATGTCAATGCAGAAATATGTTTTTTTACTTTTGTTTAACTTAACCACTTGCCGACCGCCGCACGACGATATACGTCGACAGAATGGCACGGGCAGGCATATGGGCGTACCTGTACGTCCCTGCCTTCCCGCGGGTGGGGGGCCCGATCGGGCCCCCCCCCCAGTGCCTGCGGCGGTCGGTATTCGTTCGGGAGCGATCCGGGATGAGGGGGCGGCCATTCATTCATGGCCACCCCCTCATGATCGCTCCCGACGAATGGAAATGCTCCGTGACATCACTTCCTCTCCTGTAATGTAAACACAGGCAGAGGAAGTGATGTAATCTCTCCTCCGTGTCGGTATTTTTCGTTCCGGCACCGAGGAGAGAGGATCGGTGAGTTGCACCAACACGACACTACACAGTAGAACATGCCAGGCACACTCACACCCCCCCTTCACCCCCCGATCACCCCCCAATTACCCCTGCCCCCCCAGTCACAGTGACACCAATTGCATTTTTTTTTTTGCATTGGTGTCATTTGTGACTGTAATAACTGTTAGGGCAGTTAGGGTTAGCCCCCTTTAGTTCTAATGTACCCCCTAACCCCCCCAATAAAGGTTTAACCCCGTGATCACCCCCCGTCGCCAGTGTCACTAAGGCTGGGTTCACATTGCAGCGGTTTATGAGAACGGATGTGATTTGCACCGCACTGCAGTGGAAATCACATCCGATCTCTGTGCGATTCGAGTTCAGCCATACAGATAGTATGGCTGAATTCGCGTCGCACCCGCCGCACCCGCCGCAAAACCCTTTTTTCGGTCCGCAGCAGAATCGGATCGCATGGGTGTTCACACCATGCGATCCGAGTTTGCAGATCGCACTGCGATATGCGAACTGATCTGGGGGTGTCATTAACATTTCACTGACACTCCCAGCAGTTCGCATAGGGCAGTGTGAACTGCCGCCGGGAGGCATGCGATGCGGGAACCCGCCGCGGATTCGTGGCGTTCCTGCATCGTTCCAGTGTGAACCCAGCCTAATAAGCGATCGTTTTTCTGATCGCTGTATTAGTGTCACAGGTGACGCTAGTTAGGCAGGTAGGTATTTAGGTTCACCGCAGCTTTTTATAGCGCCAGGGACCCCCATATACTACCGCATAAAGCCCCCTGATTGCCCCCTAGTTAACCCTTTCACCAGTGATCACCATATAACTGTTACAGGTGACGCTCGTTGGTTAGTTATTTTTTTATAGTTTCAGGGCACCCGCCATTTATTACCTAGTCTCACTAGTGTACCCCTAAATTTAGGGGTGTCTACTTTCCAAAATGGGGTCATTTGGGGGGGGGGGGGGGGGTTTGTGCCATCTTGGCATTTTATGGCCTTCAAAACTGTAACGCCCTTATGCCCCGTACACACGAGAGGACTTATGTCCGACAGACTTCCAAAGGAGTTCCGCCGGAGTTCCGACGGAGTTCTGACAGACTTTTCGGCCGAACGGACTTGGCCACACACGATCACACTAAACTCCGACGGATTCGAACGTGATGACGTACGACCTGACTCGATTAAGGAAGTTCATAGCCAGTAGCCAATAGCTGCCCTAGCGTCGGTTTTAGTCCGTCGGAGTAGCATACACACGAGCGGAGTTTTCGAAGGGGACCGGGTACGGCGGAGTTCCTTCGGGAAAATTTGAAGCATGCTTCATTTCTAAAGTCCGTCAGACTTTGGCGAATCAAAAGTCCGTTGCAGCCCACACACGATCGGATAGTCTGACGGACTCGGTCCTTCGGACTTTGGATGTTGAAAAGTCCGCTCGTGTGTACGGGGCATTAGAAAGCCTGAAGGCGGTGCTTGGTTTTCGGGGCCCCGTACGCGGCTAGGCTCCCAAAAAGTCCCACATATGTGGTATCCCCGTACTCAGGAGAAGCAGCAGAATTTATTTTGGGGTGTCATTTCACATATGCCCATGGCATGCGTGAGCAATATATCATTTAGTGACAACTTTGTGAAAATAAAAATAAAAAATAAAAGTTTGTAATTTTCCCGCAACTTGTGGCAAAATATAAAATATTCCATGGACTCAACATGCCTCTCAGCAAATAGCTTGGGGTGTCTACTTTCTAAAATGGGGTCATTTGTGGGGGTTTTGTGCCATCTTGGCATTTTATGGCCTTCAAAACTGTAATAGGTAGTGAGGAGTGAAGTCAAAAATTTACGCCCTTAGAAAGCCTGAAGGCGGTGCTTGGTTTTCGGGGCCCCGTACGCGGCTAGGCTCCCAAAAAGTCCCACATATGTGGTATCCCCGTACTCAGGAGAAGCAGCAGAACTTATTTTGGGGTGTCATTTCACATATGCCCATAGCATGTGTGAGCAATATATCATTTAGTGACAACTTTGTGAAAAAAAAATAAAAATAAATAAAAGTTTGTAATTTTCCCGCAACTTGTGCCAAATATAAAATATTCCATGGACTCAACATGCCTCTCAGCAAATAGCTTGGGGTGTCTACTTTCTAAAATGGGGTCATTTGTGGGGGTTTTGTGCCATATTGGCATTTTATGGCCTTCAAAACTGTGATAGGTAGTGAGGAGTGAAATTACAAATGTATGCCCTTAGAAATCCTGAAGGCGGTGCTTGGCTTTCGGGGCCCCGTACGCGGCTAGGCTTCCAAAAAGTCAACCACATGTGGTATCCCCGTACTCAGGAGAATCAGCAGAATGTATTTTGGGGTACAATTCCACATATAACCATGGCATGTGTGAGCAATATATCATTTAGTGACAACTTTGTGTAAAAAAAAAAAAAAAATTTTTTTTGTCATTATTCAATCGCTTGAGGCAAAAAAATAAAATATTCAATGGGCTCAACATGCCTCTTATCAATTTCCTTAGGGTATCTACTTTCCAAAATGGGGTCATTTGGGGGGGTTTGTACTGCCCTGCCATTTTAGCACCTCAAGAAATGAGATAGGCAGTCATAAACTAAAAGCTGCGTAAATTCCAGAAAACGTACCTTAGTTTGTAGATGTGACAACTTTTGCGCAAACCAATAAATATACAGTTATTGACTTTTTTTTTACCAAAGACATGTGGCTGAATACATTTTGGCCTAAATGTATGACTAAAATTGAGTTTATTGGATTTTTCTAATAACAAAAAGTAGAAAATATCATTTTTTTTCAAAATTTTGCTGTCTTTTTACGTTTATATCGCAAAAAATAAAAATCGCAGAGTCAGTCAAATACCTTTAAAAGAAAGCTCTATTTGTGGGAAAAAAAGGACGCAAATTTTGTTTGGGTACAACATTGCATGACCGCGCAATTACCAGTTAAAGCAGCGCAGTGCCAAATTGTAAAAAGACCTCTGGTCATTGACCAGCAAAATGGTCCGGTCTGAAAGTGGTTAAAGAGGGAGTCCGCCGGGAGTCCGCGTTTTTTTTTTTTTTTTTAAAGCCAGCAGCTACAAATTCTGCAGCTGCTGACTTTTAAAATAGTGACACTTACCTGTCCAGCGCGCCCGCGATGTCGGCACCCGAAGCCGATCTCTCGATCGTCTCTCGGGTGCTGCCACCGCCATCTTGGGTATGGGAATCAGGAAGTGGAGCCTTTCGTCTTCATTTCCCGGTTCCCTACTGCGCATGCGCAAGTCGCGCTGCGCAATAAGGATGGACCCGCTGCCTCTGGGATCTGTGTGTTTCCCAGCAGGCAGCGGGGGACTTTCGGAAAGGGGCGTAATCTACGCCCCTTTCCGCAGAGAGCTATCCCGGAAGGGGGTGCAGATACCTGTACTGTACAGGTACCTGCACCCCCCTCCCCCCTGAAAGGTGCCAATTGTGGCGTCGGAGGGGGGGAGGATTCCAATGAGCGGAAGGTCCACTTTAGGGTAGACCTCCGCTTTAAACACATTGCTAAGAGCACTAGCTATATAAGGGTCTGGTATGGATTTTGGATCTGGTATGAATTTTGGATCTGGTATGAATTTTGGATCTGGTATGAATTTTGTTGGGGAACTCCAAGCCATTTTTTTTTAATTTTGCCGTGGAGTTCCCCTTAAAATCTATACCAGACCCAAGGGGCCTGGTATGGATTTTTGGTGGGACCCCACGCAGTTTTTTTTATCAATTCTGTCATGGGGTTTTCCTTAACCACTTCAATACAGAGCACTTTCACCCCCTTCCTGACCAGACCAATTTTTCAGCTTTCAGTGCTCTCACACTTTGAATGACAATTACTCAGTCATGCAACACTGTACCCAAACAAAATTTTTAGCATTTTTTTCACAAATAGAACTTTCTTTTGGTGGTATTTAATCACCAGTGGGCTTTTTATGTTTGTGATATAAGTAAAAGAAGAAAACGTTTTTTTTGTTTCTATTATAAAATTTTGCAAATAAGTAATTTTTGTTCCTAAATTTAGGTCAAAATTTATACTGCTACATCTCTTTGGTAAAAATAACCTAAATTAGAGGATATTATTTAGTCTGCGTAAAAGTTAAAATCATAAAAAAATTATCACACCTGAGGTACTGATGGCCTATCTCATTTCTTGAGGCCTTGAAAATGCAGAACAGTACAAATATCTCCCAAATTACTCCTTTTTGGAAAGTAGACAGTCTAAGGTATTTAGTAAGAGACATAGAGAGTTTTTTTAAAGTAAATTTATTTTTATTTTTTACACAAAATTGTAATAATAACAAGCTATTTCTCACACAGCATATGCATACTTCCAATTACACCCCAAAATACAATCTGCTACTCCTTCCGAGTATAGCCATATCACATGTGTGAGACTTTTTCAAACCCTGGTCACATAGAGAAGCCCAACATGCAGGGAGCACCATTAGGCAGCATTAAAATTACACATCTAATTTCATTCCTACCTATCACATTTTTGAAGGTCCTCGCGCACCAGGACAGTGGAATTACCCACAAAATGACCCCATTTTGAAAAGAAAGCACCCCAACGTATATTCTATGGGGCATGGGTTGCAGATAGATACTCGGGTATTCTAATGGGCTGGAAACAGGTACTCAGTTTCGCTGCAGGAGGGAGGAAGTGTTCCTGCTGGCATTTGTTTTACAATGTGCCGGTAGGGAAGAGGTTAAAATCCATACCAGATCCAAAGTGTCCTCCTACACCCTTTTTTCCCCAATTTTTTGTAAATTTACATTCTTTTTTTACAGTAATTTTTTTTAAATTCAGCTCTCAGCAGGGAAGCCTTAACAAACTATTGAGTACCTGAATTGGTGATGTTCAGGCCAAAGTTATGCTCAGCCCAAAGTGTTCGCCCATTCCTAGTGGTGCCTGAATACTGTAACCCATCACAGTTACTCTTGCTGAGTGCAGGATTGGGCCCTGCTGTTGAAACTGTGAATAAAAATGAAATGACATGCACCTGTCAAACAGGTGCAGAAAAATTGGGCCTTAGGTGTTGGTGGTGCCTAAACACAGTAACCCCTCACATCTACTCTTGGTAATGATTAAGCACAAGTGTACTGTGTGAAACGTGCATACAAGACCCGTGTTACGTGTCCTTTGATGTCATCTTGGTGATCAATAAACAAAATTTTTGGATTTCAATCGATGTGCAGCCATTTGTACCTTTATTCAGAGTTACTCTTGCTGGGTGCAGGAACAGGCCATGCTGTAAAAAATTTGAAAAACTTTTTTAAATTGCATTCACCTGTCAAACAGGTGCAGAAAAAATGGGCCTGGGTGTTAGTGGTGCCCTAAACCAAAAATATTGTTGGAAGCTAGCATAATCAAGATTCAGGAATAAGATAGGCAGCATAGGCAGTCTTCAAGAGATTCCAGATCCCTAGCAAATTTAATCAGTTACATCAGCATCAGGGATTTGATAGCTGCTGTTGATCCAGGACTGATTCATTTTGATACATTTCAGCCTGTCAATGGAGTCTGTGGACAGACTTTTAGAAAGCACGCTGGATGCGGGACAGGCCAGTAGCTCGATTTTATATTGAGCAAGTTCTGGCCAGTGCTCCATCCTCAAGATCCAGTAATCCTGTGGAGTTGGAAAGGTCTCCAAGTCTGCTCTTGATAATCCTGCACAATATGATGCAGACGCTGTCAATGGTTGCCCTGGGCTCAGAGGACTGACTAAAGAATTGTTTAAAGGCATTGGGCAGCCGGCTGCCCTCTCCACTGCTCTTCCTCTGACCGAATGAATCCTCAGAAACACATTGTCCAGGAAATGGTAACCTCCCAGTTTCTGGAAAGGTGTTACACAAATTTTTCTTCAAGGCATCCTGAAGATGTTTCATGCTCACAAAATCCTCCTCCTCCTCCTCTTCCTCCTGTGTGTTTGGTGGCCCTGAAGGAATGGTATCTGCATAAGGGGGGCCTTGAGAGGAAAGAACGTCCTCCTCTTCCTCCTCCTGTTCTTACTCAAGTGCCCTGTCCATGATTCCATGAAGTGTGTGCTCCAGCAGGAAGACTAGAGGCATAGCCTCATTGATGGATGTGTTGTCAGAGCTCACAATCCTTGTGGCCTCTTCAAATGGTGACAGGACAGTGCATGCATCCTTTATAAGCAGCCACTGGCATGGCAAAGAGAAGCCAAGCTCACCTGAGCCTGTTCTTGTGCGATACTCATTCATTGATGGCCCTCTGCTGCGTGTGCAACTGCTGCAGCATTGCCAATGTTAAGTTCCACCTGGTGGGCATGTCACAAATTAGGTGGTTGGTGGGCAGGTTTAATTCCTGTTGAATGTCAGCCAGTCAAACACTGGCATTGTATGACCACCCGAAATGGCCACAGATTTTCTGGCCTGCCTCAAAAGATCTTGTAAGCCTAGGTACCTGTTCAAGAAATGTTGAACCACCAAATTCAGGACATGTGCCATGCGTGGAACATGTTTCAAGTGTCCCTGTCAAAGGGCGGAAAGAAGGTTGGTGCCATTGTCGTATACAACAATTCCTGGCTCAAGCTGTCATGGCTTCAACCACCTCTGAACCCGCCCCTGCAGAGCTGACAGAATCTCTGCCTGGTGTGTCTCCTGTTCCCTAGACAGACCAGCTGAAGCGCCACATGGCTTCTTTTAGCCTGACTGCTTGCATAGCCCCTTGAACGCTTAGGGAGCACTGCTGGTTTAAGAACAATTCAGCAGAAGAGGCTATAGAGGAAGAAGAAGAGGAGGGGGTGGAGCAGACAGATGTGGCAGAATCACCATCAGCTTTTTAGAGGCGTAGTGGCAGAACAAGCTCCAGCACTGAAGCCTGCCCTTCATCCTTCCCAGATGCCAGCAGAGTTACACAGTGCACCATGAAGGAAATGTAACATCCCTGACCATGCCTGCTGGACCACGAGTCAGTAGTAATGCGAACCTTGCTGCTGACCGTCCTTTCCAAAAAGGCCAAAACATTGTCTTCCACATGATGATACAGAGCTGAAATGGCCTTACATGAAAATAAATACATTTTTGTAACCTGCCACTGTGGTATAGCACATTCTGCAAATTCACGAAAGGGGGCAGAGTCTACCAGATGAAAAGTCAACAGTTGGGACAATATTTCTTTTACGGTTCAGCAACTGGGGTAGCAAAAATTGGCCTGCACAAATCAACAGGTGGTGTACTGTTAACAGATAGGGTAAAGAGTACCTGTGGCACCCATTGCTATACCATCATTCCACTCAGTGGAGGTTTTGAGAAGACTTGAGGTATAGAAGGGGTAGAGATCCCAGATGAGGAGCAAGGAGAAGTCTGCATTTTTTTTATGATGTGGGTCTTTCAGGTGCTGTTGCCAACGGACTGCATGGCAGGTCATCATATGTCTTGTCAAGCATGTGGTGCCCAAGAGGCTGGTGTTCTGGCCATGATTGATCTGCTTCAGACAGAGGTTGCAAACAGAAATGCTGCGGTCTGCTGCATATGTGTTGAAAAAAGCCCACATCAATGAACAATTGGAAGTCAACAGAGAGTGAGTAGCGCCCTGCACCTTGTGGAGCTCTGTGGTGTGCTGCAATAGGGTGGCTGTCCTTAAGCTTGCAACTGGATGACATTCTGCCTCTGAGTTGTACTTCCTCCTCACTTTCCTCCTCTGTTCTCTCAAGTACACAAGTACAGTCAGTGACCTCATCATCCCCTCCCTCCCCGTCACTGGAGCAAACTTGGCAGTGTGTTTCAGCTGGGAGAACGTGATTACTAGTTTCTTGTCCGTTGGCACCCCCTCTCTCTAGGCTCGCATTACTCCCTTTCTTAACCTGGGAAACAACATTGGAGCATTCAAATTGCTGCGCATCCTGCAGCAGCATGTAACTGACACTATTATCAATTAATTCAGGGGACTCCTCCGTGCATGATGGTGGGGCTTCTGAAGGAGTAGCTGTGGACAAGAAGTTGGTGGAATAGGTTGCTTTGGCAGCTGCGGTGGAAGACAAACTATGAGCCTGGGTGACAGAGGATGAGGAGGATGAGGACGGCTTAGTTATCCACTCCAGCAACTCTCCTGCATGTTGTGGCTCAATAACACGGCCAGCAGCAGCAAAAAAAAAAGGACCACTTGCAGAGGATGCACAATATCCACGACCACCACTTTTCACTGTAGAAAAAGAGACTGCTTGCCCTCTTTTAGGCTCGATTCATATATGACCTGCATGCAGCTCACAGCAGGGGTCTGGTGTGTGCTGGTTCACCATTTCAGGTCCAATTTCAGCCTGAATTTTGGGCTGAATTCGGACCTGAAAAAGACCAAAGAAACAGTGTTTTTCTGCAAAATGCACCGGACCTGTTGGAGATATGTGAACCGCTCCATGGAGAGCCAGTCAAAATCTCCTTCTATTGCGATTTGGATGCGGAGATTCCGCATCCAATTCACAATTGTGTGAGCCCAGCCAAAGTGGCCTATGATCATCTGCCTTTCCCTGTTGGCCTTTGGAACATGATGGGGATTTTTTGTGGGGATTTTTATAACTTTTTATTACAGAGTGTGTGATGGGAATATGGTGCTTGGGTGCAATACTTTTATGCTTGGTACACTAGAAACTGTTTTATTATAGTTTTTTTTTAATAAAGAAAATAAGGGTGCAGCAATTGTGGAGATTTTTTTTTACTGCTGATCCAATTTTTTTTTAAATCAAATAAAAAATTATGAAAGGCCAAAAAAACAAAACATTTGTGACACAGAAAGAGGACCACCTGCAACTCAGAGGAAGGAACAGCAATTATGGAGATTTTTTATTTTTTTTGCTGCTGCTGCTGGAAAAAAATTTAATTCAAAAAGCCACAAAAAAAGAGGGAACCACTGCTGATGCAGAAAGAGGAACACCTGCGACACAGAAGGGGGGAACAGCAATTATGCCCTAAATATACTTAGTGCTGATGTGCCACCAAAAAAAAAAGTATACCACTGCTGCGCTGACGCAGAAGGAATAACACCTGTAACACAGAAGGAGGAGTACTAATAATGCAGTGTACAGAACCTGATACTGGGAAAAAAAAGAATAAAAAAAAGCACCCCAACACTGTGTTAGTCACACTACACTACCTTGTGTTATACACGCTACACTACACTCTACTGTACACACTGCACTACACTGTGTTATTCACACTGCACTAATCTGAATGAATGCACAATACACTAACTAACCTGCCTAATCTTTACTAATACACACTACTTATATAGTGTGGGTCGTGAACTTAGCCCCTGAGCCATGATTGGCCAAAGGCCCTCTGCCTTTGGCCAATCATGCCTCTCACAGTACATCGCTCTGTGATTGGTCAAAGCATAAAGGTCAGGTGCATGCTTTGGCCAATCAGCAGCAATCTATGCACTGCAAGATCAAAGTGCATTATGGGGCACGTGGTTGCAGGCAAACTTCCCGCCGATCACTCCATTTGTTTGTGTGTTCAGCAAACACACGAACAGCTGATATTCAGCTGACATCCAGCCCATTACTAGAGCTGACTGAGGGGCTATCTTCTGAACATCTAGTCTGGTATCACAGGAAAAAGGTGTCCAATGGATGTTGGAAGGAGGCAACCAACTTTCTTTGGACATTTGGGAGTACAGACTGCTGTCAGAGATCTTAGAGACTTTTGGGCTGCTGTCACCACTCTTGTGCTCGAGAGTCACCTGTGTGTTTACTTTACACTGGTGTCCTGAAGAGCTTAGTCTATCTAGTTCTATGTAAAGGGACTCTACTCTACTTGCTCTAAAGAAGAAATGTTTACCCTTTTAACTGCTTCTACTACAAAGCCAAGTCCACGGTTTGCTTGTGCAAGGACTCCTACTTCAGTTTTAAGGATAAGAGTTCACTGTCCTCAACCTGTACATAGTTATTTTTTGGAGTATCCCACTCAATTCCCTCTATTCCAGTTACTCCAAAAATAAAAACAACAAAAAGAAGTTCCGTAGACTGGTTATTGAGGCAAAGAGTGTCTATGAACCTGTGCCTGGCTGTGGGGCAATCTACTGGGAAAGGAACCTGGGCAATTTCCAGCAACTCCTTTGTGGGTAACGCTACACTTGTGACAACATTTTCATTTTTTTTTTTCATTTTTATTTAGAACAACAGACATCATGACAATGGGGGTTATTTATGAAAGTGCACTTGGAAGTTTCTCTATATCTAAGGGGTAGATCTGAAATGAGTGGAAGCTCTGCTGATTTTATCATCCAATCATGTGCAAGCTAAAATGCTGTTTTTTATTTTCCTTGCTTGTCCCCCTCGGATCTACAGCGACTGCACTTCCAATGTCACTTCCAGTGCACTTGTAGTGCAACGTGGATTTGCCTTTAGTAAACCCCCAATGTCTGGATTCCTAAAAGTAATATTAAACCATCAGCCTTTTTTAGTTTAACACATTGAGCCACAATAAAAAAAAAAAACTATTTGTTAAAATTTGTACCCTAAGGCTGCTTTCACACTGGGGCGGTATTCAGGCGTTACAGCGCTAAAAATAGCGCCTGTGTAACGCCTGAAAAAAACCGGCCCCTTTAACTCCAGTGTGAAAGCCGGAGGGCTTTCACACTGGAGCGATGCGCTGGCAGGACGGTGAAAAAAGTCCTGCTAGCCGCATCTTTGCACCGCTCCTAAACCGCTCCTACCCATTGAAATCAATGGGACACCGCGGCAATACCGCCGGCAAAGCGCCGCTACAGCGGCGCTTTGCGGGCGGGTTTAACCCCTTTTCGGCCGCTAGCGGGGGTTAAAACCACCCCGCTAGTGCCCGCACACCGCCGCTAAAACGACAGTAAAGCGCCGCTAAAAATAGCGGCACTTTACCGCCGACGCCGCTCCCGCTGCAGTGTGAAAGCAGCCTAACAAATGTAGTTTACAACTTTGAGTGCTGCTGGCTACTGCTCTCTTAAGCCCCATACACATCAGATTTTCTGCTGATTTTTTCCTTCAGATTTACCAAAACCATATAATATGAGGTCAAACCTTAGGAGTTTCAATTTGTATGCAATCAGGCAGACCCTTGCACTACATGGTTTTGGTAAATCTGAAGACAAAAATCAGCAGAAAATCTGATAGTGTGTATGGGGCTTAAGAGAGCAGTAGCCAGCAGCACACAAAGTCTATAGGGCTTTAGTGTTGCTTACCTGAAATGTTGATCTTCACAGGAAAAGGTTGACAGTGCAGTCTCCAGCCTGTTAGCTTGGAGAAGGGAGGGGAAAGGAAGGAAAGAGAAGGGGAATGTCTTGCTAGGCTAAGGGACTGTGTGTTTCTATTGATGCACACATTGTAGGGAGACACAACTCCAATCACTGCTAGCAAAGGTGGCTCCATAGTATGCTGCAACAAGCAACTTGGGGCAGTGGCCATAGAGTCAGCTTAAACTGGAAGGCAAGAGTGAAAAGATAAAAAAGCTGCCTGTTCAGTAAGTGATTCAATCAGATGCTGAAAGTGCTTAAAACTCAGTTTTTTTTGTTTTTTACATCAAAGGCCTGAAGCTTTATTTTGATTAATATTTAGAATTTCTCTTTTAATTTTTTTTTAAAGGTCAGTAACTATATACAAACACAGAAATACTATAAAAGCACAAGACATACAAATAAAATATAAAGCAAATCAGCAAAATAATTTTAAACAAAAAAAAAGTTGTCCTCAAGATGGGAGGGATTTTAGCAACACAGACAGAAGTTAAATGCATTTTTTAGTTACGTAGGATAATGCTGGAACCTGTGTATCCATTTTATTGTTACAGTCCAATGAGAACACCAAACAACATCCAACGATCTGTGTTTATCAACTGATTTTCAGGGCAGAGGAGACATCAGGGGTCTAAGTCCTGTCACTCCCCAAAGCTATAACACGGGCCTTGTGATAGCAATAAAGTCAAATGAAAATAAAAATAAAGTGTAAAAATGCTTTAAAAAAATAGATAAACATATTAAAAAAAGTTAAAAGCACTCCAATAGGTCCAGCATATGTAACAGTGATTGCACAACATGTTTAAGGCATCACTGCAAACGTCAGCGTAATAATTCTAGTGTCATAGCTCACATTTAACTGTAAAATGATAACCCATAAAGTCTTTAAGTGTTGCCTATGGACAATTTTAGGTACTGTAGTTTACAGGCGTGCACAATTTTAACCAATTAAGGACCGAGCCTGTTTCTGAGATTTGTTGTTTCCAAGTTAAAAACAGGTTTTTTTTTTTTGGTAGAAAATGACTTAGAACCCTCAAAAATGACTTAGAACCCTCAAACATTATATATTTGTTTTCTAACACCCTATAGAATAAAATGTCGGTCATTGCAATACTTGCAGTCACACTATATTTTCACAGCCTTCTTACAAGCTCACTTTAAAAAAAAAAAAAAATTTTAATTAAAAAATAAGACAATAGTAAAGTTAGCCCAATTTTTTTTTTTTAAATCCTACAGGTTGCATGTTTTGAGTTACAGCAGACTAGAATTATAGCTCTAGCTCTATCGATCATGGTAATAACTCACATGTGTGGTTTGAACACTGTTTTCATATGTGGGCGCTACTACCACGTTCGCTTTTGCACACGAGCTTGGTGGGATGGGGTGTGTTTAAAAATAGTTTTTTTCTTATTTATTTTACCTTTTATTTTTTACTTTTACGCTGTGCTTTAAAAAAAATAAAATAACTTTGTCATTTGAAAAAAAAATGGCCTTTTAAGAGCAATGATATGGAGACAGGTGGGGGTCATCTTCCTATCACTTGTCTCCATACCAAGCCAGGAGAAGGATCTGATCGCATCTGCCACTACCAATGGCTCCGGTAAGTGGCAGAGGGCACTGGAGCGTGGCAGGAGGGGGGGCCCCCTCCCCCGCCACCTATAAAAGTGATCTTGCGGCACAGAGACCACTTTTATCTGAGAGCTCTTCAAAGTACCAAAGTAAAACTGCGGCAGGCAATCTGTAAGTGTTTAAATCTTGAAGTGTTTGGTATCTATTTACTGGCCGCAACATCATATTTTATATTTTCCAAAAAAATCAAGTATTATATTGTGTTTGTGTGTACTAAAATGCATTTAAGTAATTTTTTTTCCTGAAAATTAGAATTTGATAAATGGCTGTGCAAATATTATGTGACATAAATAAATGGAACAGCCACCATTTTATTCTTCAGGGCCTTTGCTTTCAAAAAATATGTAATGTTTGGGGGTTCTAAGTAATTTGTTAGTAAAAACCTGCAGATATTGTATGTGTAAAATATAAATAATTGCCCCGTAGGCAAGCCGTTAATATAGGTGAATTTGTTGAATTTTTACAAAAGGTGGATGACTATGGTGTGGTGGTACACAAGTGACCTGTCTTCCTGTCACACCTGCCCTAAGATTACAAGTGGCCATGTCAACACACACTGCGCAGTCATTATTGTAACTATCAGTAAAATGGTCCAAAGCAATCATGTGCAGACAACACTGAAGCAAGTGCAAGTGTGTTACTGACCGATGTGAAATTAAAAGGAAAAACAGCCTAGAAAAAAAACACACACAAATGCAGCCAACACATTTAAAGAATTGTAAACTGTAATATATTATTGTTTTAAGGTTTAATACAGCTTTAACCCCCAATCTTTTTTTTCCCCAACCTTTTACTCCCCCCCCACTATCTACCCTAACACCAAGTTTAACCACCTTCAAATCTATTCTTAATCTATTGTAGCAAGATCCCAGGCCTCCTTTATTCTAATGAGAACCTGCAGGGCCAAGAGCTGCTGACATCCTTCTGTGTAGAGTGGGTTACAAGGCATAGTAGATGTAATGCAAGAAAGATTCATGGGTGCCAGACACTTGAATGCAAAGAGATTTTATTTCTCTTGAATAGAACTGTGGGAGAGAGGGTTAGGGCCAGGACACCCTTAGGAAATTGCAATGTTAATTGGCAGACTCCGAGACTTCTATGGGTAGACAGCCATGCAAGGAAAGGCATCCAGCAAGACATCACATCTGCATGTTTAGGAATGCTGTCACCTATGGCAACAGTCTTAGAACAGTTCCTAACACAAGTTGTAACAATTTACTTTTCTACAATCACTGCTTGCAGGTTCTCAACCCACTGAGCTCCCAGTATCTCCCTCTATAGACTTGCTAATTCACTACCACTGAATCCCATGAGCTCTTCCAATCTTCACTTTAGTATCTTCCTCAAGCTTCACCCCCGCTTCTCTGCTGGGTTCCTAGCATGGCACTCCAGATGCTTCTCAAGTTTCACCCCACTGGCCTTCTTGGTCCCTGACTTGACACAAGGCTGCTCTGCAAGCGTCACCCCCGCTGACTGGGTCCCTGGCTTGACACCTGCTAAAGTTTCCCAATTCTTAACTGTCCCTGATTGGTGAGAATACTGCTCCAATACTTGATTCAGCTACGTACTGTAGTCCATGGCAATAAGGTGGTTAGTCCCTTAGTGGCGACAGCTTCCCCTCTATGTCCGACCACGACAGGTTCTTCGGCCGGCAGAACCGTCACTTCTGGTGTGACTGAAAACCACAGTTCCAACCCTAAGCTGCTCTCTTGCTTCTGGATAGGCCCTCAGACAGCCTAGCAGCCAGATTTGCCCTGGATAGGTCCAAACTCCGACCTAGCAGCCCGGGCAGTACAACACACGTCCACCCAGACACCCGTCCAGGTGGCACAGAACCCTGATCACCTGACTCCACCTAAATATATAGGTTCTCCCTGCAGGCCAACAGATTTAAGAAAAGCCCTGCCTATTGGCTGAGATACCCCATATACTCCTGATCTGTCTTTGCTTTGCCTTCATCTTATCTAATGTCACCAGGTACCCGGCCACCTAGCAGCAGAAGAGAGAAGTAAAGCAATTCAAGACTTAGGGTGAACTCAATTGATTCCTAACAATGAGCCAAGGTAACTACACCTGTAAATGTAGGAGCAACCCTACCTAAACATCAGGGCGCCACATCATCATCCTGGACCAAAATGTTTTGTTTCATGTACTAAGACCAAGCAGTACCACCAGGTACTTGGCACCAATATGGATGTGGGATAAATAACTGTTTCTTGTTTTTCTGTTTGTTTTCTTGTCACTCTACTTCAAATGCAAGTGAAAGGATCCTGATGTTTGAGGTTTGATCTCTAAACCTTTCCTTTATTAGGTGTTGGCTTTCTGACCGCTGACTTTCCCTTTATCTGTAGGATCTCATACCCTGCAGGTCCATTCCCATTACAGTACTGTACTATTTTACTGCTCACATTCCACTGCCAGCAGCACGCACTATGTAAGATCTGACACAGATTTTGGAGTGAATTATATGTTTCTGGTGTGTTCAGTTACATTTAGCTGCAGTATAACACACTAACCAGGAAGATACAGACATATTGTACCATACACTCATGTATTACTTCCCATTGTTGTCTATGGGTAAACAAAACAAAACAAAGAGATCCATTGTTTCACACAATGCAGTTATGTGACCAATTACCAATTCATGTAGATCCCTCTCAGTGATCCAGTTCACTCAGATTAGAATTCTGTTCCAGAAAAAAAAAGAAAAGAACAAATTGAGGCATACATCAGGTCTAGTTTAAAGGGATAGTCCACCCAAATTTCATATTTCGGTTTTTAGTGGACAGATAAACTGCATAATAATCTTTTCTATCTAAAAAATATTTTGTTGGCAAGATATCAGTGTGTCAGGACAGGGGTCTGAATCCACAACCTTTGCTGTTTCCGGCAGTGCCTATTCTTGCTGATCCATCTAATATGCTGGACAGCTCCCTGTCTGAACCTTTGGACTCTGTTGTTTCTGGTGAAACCTTCAACTCTTTGCTCCTCCGATGAAGTTCCTGATTTAAACCATGTCTCTGCAGGTTCTGTTTGCCAGATTATTGAGCTCTCTTCAGCCGATGTCTTGTCCCTTTGCTTACCTGCAGCTGTCCTTATTTCCACTACCACTAGTTACCGACTTTTGGCTTGTTCTAGGACTACTTTTCCGCTTGATCCCAACCTGCAACCCTTTGTTACCAACCTCTGGCTTATTTACTGACTACACATGATCACCCAGCTATATCTGCTACTGGATCCCAGCCTGCTCAACTCTTGGTGGGGCTATTCTGAGGACCACAACCTAGTACTAACATGCAGCAAAAAACATTTACACCATCAGAAGCTCTGGTAAATACTGGGTATTGCTTAGACCCCACATTTCAGGGGAGCTTAATCATTATCCAGGCTGACCTGCTTGTTTACTGACCCAAGAGCTCCTGAGCCTGCACAGCACTTGTGGTCATAATGGGAGCTCCCATTCACACTGCCGGGCCTCTTTTTTAAAATTTTATACTAATGAGAATGCAACAGCAGATGCTGTAACACATGGAAAGAGTGGTCAGGAGCGACCCATAATTCTCAGACAGACAGGAACAAAATCAGAAAGTATGCCAGGGAGATCTAATTTATTCAGCACAACAAGCTCCAAATATACAGTAACCAATATATGGACAAAATAGTAATTTGTGCCAGATCACCATAAAATAGGGGGTTCTAAAAAATCCAATCTCAGAACCAGGAAAAGTTGGGAAAGGTAGGGAATCTTCCTTTCTAGTTCATAGAGCCCAATTTCCTGCAATATGTAAGAAACCAATATTAATGGAAGCACCTCCTCTCACAAGATAGCTTGCTTGGTGAATGAAAACGGCATTTCAAAGACAAAGGGCACTTACATTACTTATACTTAAGCCCCATACACACTATCAGTTTTTCTGCAGAATTTTTCCTTCAGATTTACCAAAACCATATAATATGAGGTCAAAGCTTAAGAGTTTCAATTTGTATACAATCAGGCAGGCCCTTGCACTACATGGTTTTGGTAAATCTGAAGGAAAAACTAAGTAGAAAAATTAATAGTGTATGGGGCTTTACACTCCTTTTTTCTGAAATAACACTGTAGTTTTTATTCTCCCAGGGCATTATCAACCATTGGCTGGCCTGTGAGAGGAAACCATTATGTTCCTCTTGACTTCCCCACCGACTGCAATGCCCCTGTGGTCGAGCGGCAGCTACAGTGGAGAAATAGACTACACCTGCCTACACTCCTCTTTTTGACAGATAATGTCCTTTTTATCGCAACACAAAAAGGAACAACCTGAGAAATGCAATGAATTAAGGTATAACTAGTGTTAACTTTGGCAGCAAATTTTGATTTAGTTTTAGTTATAGTCTTTTGACTAAAATGCCATTTTAGTTTTAGTCGTATTTTATTTATTTCATATCCAGTACATTTTAGTCATCTAAAATCTTATACATTTTAGTCAACTAAAATCGAATGGGTTTAGTAAAATTGTAATGCATTTTTTAAACATTTCGCTAGAATTTCCAAATCCATCATATGCTCCTGGAGTAAAAATCTAATAACGTGTTATTATTTATGGTATTAAGGTTTGAACATGTGTGACGGACTGGGGTTTATATGGTCACAAAACAGACACCCCAAAGCAAAGTACATATTCATTTTTTTTTAGATTTCTAAACATGGCCCTTCTATTCTAATAATAACCAGTAGATGGCAGAGAAGGTACACAAACAGAGTCTATATAAGGCCACACACCATGTGACTGGAAATTAAACTACTTCCAGCCATAAAGTCAGTGGTCATATCTCATGCTGTTTGTGTGATTCTTTGCAGGTATGTACTCTAAATTGTTCCTAATCTGTATTAACCTGTGATAGAAAGATTCCTAAACATCTTGAGCAGATGCAGAAAAAGTCTCAGCAGATTTTATGCTATAGTTTTGCTGTAATTAGAAGTTTAGAACAGCATGTGTCAGAAACAAGTGAAAAGTGCATAAGAACATGAAAATACTGCATTAGTCAAAACAAATGTCTATGATAAACACTAAACCGTTCTAAATAGGTATATTTAAACCTGATTTATTGGAAATGGCATAGATTTATAGAAGCACATGTTTTCTGTTATTTAATATAGAAAAAAAACTATTGTATGTAAAGCTTATGTATTGCATCATACAGACATGCAATGTGCACCATCTAGTGGTTAAAAAAGAGTACTACGATGAAAATATTTGTATTAAAGCAATGCATTGCTAGTATGATTATTGCACACTTAAAGTGTACCAGAGAGATAAAGATAATTATCTATAACAGTGAATAACAGGGATATATGTGTTATTAAAATATAGTAATGTTCATTGTTGTAACTACATTTTAAAATACTTTAGTTAAAATCGGTATTATATATATTGTTAATGTTTATAAACATGTGACTATAAAAATGTAAAAGATGTATTGTTATGTAAAAATTAAACTACTTCCAGCCATAAAGTCAGTGGTCATATCTCATGCTGTTTGTGTGATTCTTTGCAGTCCACGCCAAGCTGATCACCTTATCTCATCGCGTCTACAATCATCGGCTCTCTTAATTCACATTTTGAGGCCGGTAACATTTTGGGGGCTGGTCCGGGATTCGTTGTGTTACCAGTGAGAAGGAAGCGTGAGACATGCGTGAGCCTGCTACAGAGCTACAAGGAGAGTCGTGAGAGTCGTCTGCCTCGTGAGTGCAAGTCTTCAGATTGCAACAGAGATGGCGTCTCCTCGGCGTGCGCTGATGTGGGATATCCAGAAACAAATTCATCTGCTTAATGAAGAACAGCTGCATAGCCTTGCTATTACGCTGGGAGATGAAAGAGAAGTGGACGTTCCATCAGTGACTGGTACCAACGAAATGGAACTTGTTGAATTTATTGAAGACTACTTGAGAAGTGATCAGCTGGAAAAGTTGGAAGATCAAGGTATGTCTTACCTACTCATTATCCAAGACAAGATCAATGAACTAAAACTTAACAAGGAAAGTACACCAACTGTGGACATTGCAACCGCTGCAAAAAAATAAATAGTGGGACTGCAAGGACTGAACAGGTATCGGGGGTGGTGAGATTAACTGATGTTGTTGCTTTATTGCCACTTAGAGAATTTAAAATGCATGGTGGTGTAATTTCAGATCATGGTTCGGACATGAGTTACAGTAGCGTGTGCAGACAAATTGACGAGGGTCTAACAGAAAAATTCCCTGAATCTGAAATTATACGCACAGTGTTGAGAATAATCAAACCTGGTAATTTTAAAGATATGTTGACTGACAAAGATGATCTTACTGTTGCTGAATTGAAAAGGTTTTTGAAGTCACATATGAGAGAACGAAGTGGTAATGAGTTATTTCAGGACCTTAGCAATGCTACCCAGCAAGAAAGAGAAACAGCACAACAATTTGTTTACAGGCTAGTGGGGTTAAAACAAAAAGTTCTGTCTACATCACAACATGATAGGCAAGAGTTTAACTATGACAAAAAACTGGTGCAAGGCATATTCCTTCATACACTGTATCAGGGACTAAATGAGAAAAATTCTAATGTTAGACGAGATATAAAGCCTTACGTGTCTGATTTGACAGTAACGGATGACTTTATCATAGAGCAAGTCACCAGATCACTTGATGAGGAAACAGAAAGGCAGAGACGCTTAAACAGTGCACCTAAACATAAACCTATTACTGTTCATTCATCACAGACACCAGGGAATAGTGAAAAAGACACCTTGCAACAGAGAGTTGAGGGAGATGTTAAAGCAAATCACACTGCATTAATGGAACTAACAACACAGGTCTCTGCTCTCACAAAGAACCTGGAAAAGATGATGAAGCTAACTCCTATTGTTGGAAACCAAATGACTAAGCCACTAACCAATTTCCAAGTTCCAGATACAACTCACTGCAAGCCCAGGTGTGATGATTGCATTAAACGAGAGAGTCAGAACTGCTACCATTGTTTCTACTGTGGTTGGACAGGGCACAGAGCGGTTGATTGCTTGAAGAAAAGAAGGCAGTCGCGAAACGACAGACGGTCACTGGGAAAGGGACAACCAGTGACCACCTCAAATGATCTGTCCCATGCTAAGGTAAACAGGGTATTCACCCACCGGTCAACTAGAACACTCCCAAAAGAGAATGGATTCTCCAAACAACACGTAGCACAATTAATTGGAGGAAAATGCCTACTGTCATGTCGGATGAATGGTGTTCCGGTTGACATGTTGATGGATACAGGAGCTCAGGTCAGCATTGTCGGGAAGGCATGGTTAGAAAAGTTTCTACCCAGCGTCTCCATTAGGCACATACAAGATTTACTTTGTGATGACAACTTATCCATTACAGCTGCAAATGGTTCTCTCATTCCATTCATCGGATGGATTGAAGTCTGCCTGGAATTCGAAAGTAGTGGACATGGAAACTCAGCCATTTATGTGCCAATGCTGGTGAGTGACTGCTGTAATGACAATCCAATTCTTGGGTTTAATGTTATCGAAGAATTGATCAGAGAAAACCGTGACCGACCAAACAGCACCCAAAACCTGACTATCTTGCTGAGTGAAGCTATGAAAGTAAGACAGAGTGTAGCGAATAACATTGTTAATGCTGTCAGTCAAGCAACTGACCCAGGAGAAATATTCGATAGTCGTATGGTCAAAGTGGGGAAGAAGGGACTCCAGATTAAAGGAGGCGAGCTCTGTGAAGTCAAATGCAGAATTAGAGCGTGGCCGAAAGGAGGAATCATGCCATTTGAACCACTTTCCGAATATCCAGTCGAGGAAGGACTTGAACTATTTCCTTCAGTGGTAGATGTGCCAAATGGGTTCTTTAAACTGGTGAAAGATACCTATACTGAACCGTGCTCAACATGACATCTACCTTCCACCCAGAACAGTATTGGGTACCATTTCTCCAGCAGCTGAGATTCTACCATTGTCTCCAAACAAAGACGATGGAAAGGGAATTGACCAGAAGAAAAGGGTGTTTCATGTAAACCAGTTGAATCAAGTGGACACTGGAAATCAGCTACCCACTAACAAATCTGTTAAGTGGCACCCACCTGTCAATTTGGAAGATCTCTCAGAAGAAGAACAGGAGATAGCGAGACAAATGTTATATGATGAATCAGATGTCTTTGCTCGAGATGAGGGAGACATAGGATGCATCCCTAACCTGAAACTGAGGATAAATCTGAAAGATGAAACTCCTGTCCAGAAACGCTACAATTCGATACCGAAACCCCTATACAAAGAAGTGAAAGAATATATCCAAAACCTTCTTGACCGAGGTTGGGTAACAAAATCTTCTTCCGCATACTCATCACCAGTTGTTTGTGTTCGAAAGAAGGACAGTAGCCTACGACTATGTGTTGACTTTAGGGAGTTAAACCGAAAGACTATCCCAGATAGACATCCACTACCCAGAATACAAGATCTGCTGGATAGCTTAGGAGGATTTACGTGGTTCTCAATCCTGGACCAGGGTAGTGCGTATCATCAAGGCTTTGTGCATGAAGACTCCAGACATCTGACGGCTTTCAGCACCCCCTGGGGACTCCTGGAGTGGAACCGTATTCCATTTGGATTAACGAATGCCCCAGCAGCTTTTCAGAGATGCATGGAGAATGTATTAGAGGGCATCAGAGACAAATGTTGTTCTCCATACTTGGATGACGTACTTTGCTACTCCAAAACTTTTCAGGAGCATGTCAATGATATTAGGCAAGTGCTTAGTCGAATGCGTGAGCATGGTATCAAACTTAGACCGAAGAAGTGTGAACTCTTTAAACGACAGATTCGATATCTTGGACGAATGGTGTCAGAAGAAGGCATAAAAATTGACCCAAAAGATCTTGAAGCGGTATTACATTTGAAAAGGAAAGAACCCAAAACAGTGGGAGGAGTCAGATCTTTGTTAGGATTCCTGAGCTACTACAGGTCCTTCATTCAAGATTTCTCTCGACTTTCTAAACCACTGTATGAACTTTTGCAGAACACTGAGAAAGAATCTGCTACATCCATCCCCAAAAACAATCGGAGGGAATCTACAAAGAAAAACGGGAACAAAGCACAAGTTCCATCTAAAACACTGATTCAATGGACACCCAAACATCAAGCTGTAGTATCCAGACTGGTGGACATGCTAACCAATCCACCAATTCTAGCATACCCTGATTTTGACTTACCCTTCGTCTTACACACTGATGCTTCCAATGAAGGCCTAGGTGCTGTACTATACCAACGACAAGGAGAAAAACTTCGTGTTATTGGGTTTGGCTCCAGAACATTGACTCCAGCAGAGCGCAATTACCATCTTCACTCTGGTAAACTTGAGTTTTTAGCTCTCAAGTGGGCAGTCTGTGACAAATTCAGAGATTACTTGTACTACGCTCCAACATTCACCGTTTACACAGACAACAACCCATTGACATATGTATTGAGTACTGCCAGACTGAATGCTGTGGGTCATCGCTGGGTTGGCGAGTTGGCTGATTTCCACTTCGATATCAAGTACAGGCCAGGTAAACAGAATGCAGACGCAGATACACTGTCACGATTTCCGGTGGAACTCACGAAGAATCTGAGTGAGTACACAGAGCTTGTACCATCTGAGGTTGTGTCAGCTATGTGGCAAGGGAGCAAAGCTGTTGACGAAGAAGAGGCATTATGGGTGGCTTCATTGACTCTTCACTCAGAAAGTGATGTGGCCGAAGAATTGCTGAAAGGACAGACAATCTGCCCAATGACTCAGGAGAATATCAGAGCATTACAACAAGACGATACCAACATTAGAGAAGTGGTCTGGCTTAAGGAGAACGACTGGATTCCAAACCACAAAGAAAAGGAGAGCATGACCAGCAAAACAAGACATTTGATACATGAATGGAATAAACTCAGAGTCGATGAAGGAATCCTCTACCGACACTCTGGAACCCGAAAACAGCTAGTTCTACTAGAAAAGTTAAAACCATTGGTCTTAAAAAATCTTCATGATGACATGGGTCACATTGGTACTGACAAGGTAACCCACCTAGCACGTGAACGATTTTACTGGCCATTTATGCAAAGAGACATTGATGAATATGTGCTGAAGAAGTGCAGCTGCATCAAACAAAAGCGTCCAAATATCACCGAAAGAGCACCTATGGGTTCGATTGCTACCAGTTCACCTTTGGAGTTAGTATCCATTGATTATCTTCACTTGGAGAAAAGCAAAGGAGGATATGAGTATATACTTGTAATAGTTGACCATTTCACACGCTTTGCACAAGCGTATCCAACTAAGAACAAATCTGGAAAAACGGCGGCAGAAAAGATCTTTCAAGATTTCATACCACGTTTTGGCTATCCACAGAAACTCCACCATGACCAAGGAAGAGAATTTGAAAACAACTTACTTCAGACATTGCAACGATTGGCAGGGATTTCTCATTCAAGAACTACTCCATACCATCCACAGGGTAACCCAGTGGAGAGACTGAACCGTACTTTGTTACAGATGCTTCGTACCTTAGAGGAAGAGAAAAAGTCAGATTGGAAAGAACATCTTCCACATATGGTTCATGCATACAATTGCACCAGGCATGAAGCCACAGGATACTCGCCATTCTTTCTATCTTTCTATTGTATGGAAGATCTCCTCGTTTGCCAATTGACCTAATGCTCAACCTAAATTTGGAAAAGGAATCAGAAAGTCAACCAACATTTACTCAGAAATGGGCATCTAGAATGCAAGAAGCTTACAAAATCGCATCCGAGAATAGCAAAAAATCATCTGCTAAAGGGAAGAAGTACTATGACAAAAAGATAAAAGGAGCACCTCTTCAACCGGGTGATCGGGTCTTAGTACAAAATCTCTCTGAAAGAGGAGGACCTGGTAAACTTCATTCATACTGGGAAGAATCAGTACACAAAGTGGTAGAAAGAATCAAAGATGGGCCTGTGTACAAAATTCAGCCTGAAAGTGGTAAAAAGACTATTCGAGTACTGCACAGAAATCTTTTACTACCAGTAAATGACCTACCAATTGAAGGACACATTCCAAGAGTACAGATGAAACAAAGACAATCAAGTAACAGAAAGGATGCCAGAATGGATGTGGACCAGGAGGAGGAATATTCAGATGAAGAAAGATGGTATTATATATATACCAGAGACTACAGAAAGTCATGATTGTATTGTGTCTCAACCAAACTCTCAAAACGTACAGAAAATCCCATTAAGAGTTTCTGCTGAAGAGTTCTATCCTACAACTACCACACCCAATCTTGAACAAGAACAAAATGATGGAACAGTAGTTGGCGACCAAATCTGGGCTACAGACATGGTGGGACTAGACACTGCAGAATTACCCTCATTAAGTCAAGACTTACCTGTGAACCAAGATATGCAAATGGAAAATGATGTTGATGGAGAAGACTCAACTCCTGTCAGAAGATCTACCAGACAAGCTAAGCCTAAAGAGATCTTTACGTATGACACACTAGGTCAGCCAAGATACATACCAAGTCAGATTCACACCATACAAACTCCTACAATGCTAGCTACTCCCATGACATGCCACATAGTTAACGTAGCTCCTTGGTGGCAACAAGTACCTATTTGGGTTACTTAAATCACTAGTGTTCAGATACCAATTGAGTTTAATGTCGGGAGCCATTAACTGAAGGAGGGGAGAGTGTGACGGACTGGGGTTTATATGGTCACAAAACAGACACCCCAAAGCAAAGTACATATTCATTTTTTTTTTATATTTCTAAACATGGTCCTTCTATTCTATTAATAACCAGTAGATGGCAGAGAAGGTACACAAACAGAGTCTATATAAGGCCACACACCATGTGACTGGAAATTAAACTACTTCCAGCCATAAAGTCAGTGGTCATATCTCATGCTGTTTGTGTGATTCTTTGCAGGTATGTACTCTAAATTGTTCCTAATCTGTATTAACCTGTGATAGAAAGATTCCTAAACATCTTGAGCAGATGCAGAAAAAGTCTCAGCAGATTTTATGCTATAGTTTTGCTGTAATTAGAAGTTTAGAACAGCATGTGTCAGAAACAAGTGAAAAGTGCATAAGAACATGAAAATACTGCATTAGTCAAAACAAATGTCTATGATAAACACTAAACCGTTCTAAATAGGTATATTTAAACCTGATTTATTGGAAATGGCATAGATTTATAGAAGCAAATGTTTTCTGTTATTTAATATAGAAAAAAAACTATTGTATGTAAAGCTTATGTATTGCATCATACAGACATGCAATGTGCACCATCTAGTGGTTAAAAAAGAGCACTACCATGAAAATATTTGTATTAAAGCAATGCATTGCTAGTATGATTATTGCACACTTAAAGTGTACCAGAGAGATAAAGATAATTATCTATAACAGTGAATAACAGGGATATATGTGTTATTAAAATATAGTAATGTTCATTGTTGTAACTACATTTTAAAATACTTTAGTTAAAATCGGTATTATATATATTGTTAATGTTTATAAACATGTGACTATAAAAATGTAAAAGATGTATTGTTATGTAAAAATTAAACTACTTCCAGCCATAAAGTCAGTGGTCATATCTCATGCTGTTTGTGTGATTCTTTGCAGTCCACGACAAGCTGATCACCTTATCTCATCGCGTCTACAATCATCGGCTCTCTTAATACACATTTTGAGGCCGGTAACACATGCACTACAGACACAGGTTTAGCTGCTGTGATATATAATGTCTTCATAAATATAACCAAGTTTCATAAACAAACAAAAGTATTGCTTTTGACAAACAGAAGTGCAACTTTAAGATACAAAAAAAAAGAAGTAAACTCTATTGGCTGTAATGTCATTGCACATATTACCTGAATACAGTGCCTTGAAAAAGTATTTCCACATTTTGTCATGTTACAACCAAAAACGTAAATGTATTTTATTGGGATTTTATGAGCTAGACCAACACAAAGTGGCACATAATTGTGAAGTGAAAGATACATGATAAATTTTTTTCAAATTTCTGAAAAGTGTGGCGTGCGTTTATATTCAGCCCCCTTTACTCTGATACCCCTAACTAAAATCTAGCGGAACCAATTGCCTTCAGAAGTCACCTAATTAGTAAATAGAGTCTGCCTGTGTGTAACATAATCTCAGTATAAATGCAGCTGTTCTGTGCAGCCCTCAGAGGTTTGTTAGAGAACCTTAGTGTACAAACAGCATCATGAAGGCCAAGGGGCCAAGGAACACACCAGACATGGCAGGGATAAAGTTGTGGAGATATTTAAAGCAGGGTTAGGTTATAAAAAAATATCCCAAGCTTTGAACATCTCATGGAGCACTGTTCAATCCATCTTCCGAAAATGGAAAGAGTATGGCACAACTGCAAGCCTACCAAGACATGGCTGTATACCTAAATTGACAGGCCGAGCAAGGAGAGCATTAACCAGAGAAGTAGCCAACCGTGCCAGGCATTGTCCATGAAGACCTCTATGTCCACCCCTGTGAGGTACGCTGCAGACTTTTCGGTGATGATCCACACTAAGGCCAGTAACTCCAATTTGAAGGAGCTGTAATTATGGGGGTTCTTTTCGGTAGGCTGGAGGCTGCAGCTGGCGTAGGCAATTACCCTTTCACAGCAATCTTGTACCTGAGCCAGTACAGCTCTCAGGCCTTGTACACTCCCATCCATTAAACACAGAAGGACTTTGAATATTCCGCATAGGCCAATAAAGGTGCTGAAGTCAGTTTTTGTTTAAGAATCTCAAAGGACTGTTGCTGTGGATGATGCCACTTTGCTTGGATAAAGAGTGAAGAACCTCCTTTCTTCTGGATGGCGTGGCCGCTCAGAAGCTGGGTAAGGGACGAACTTTGGGAACCTCTTTGCGGATTACGGTCCAGGTATGGGAACAGGTTACTGCTGCTGCTAGGACAGAAGACACTATTTCACCTCATACTCAACTGTGGGGCAACCAAAAACGACCACATTTTAGATCCATTTCAGACTCCAGCTTTTGGGCTAGACATGGAATTGTGAAACTGAAGCAGATTATGCCTTCTGGGGTTTTACTCCCTTTTCCTGAGTTACGGGAAACATTTCAGCTACTCTCGTGGATGCTGTTTTTCGCTACCTACAGCTGAAACATAGTGCACTTTCCCAGAGTGGTCGCCCCACACGTAGTGGAAAGATTCTTCACCTCCTGGAATGCGAATAGAATCTTGTCTTCCATATATCTCCGCCTTACATGCGGAGACTCGGATAGGAAATCTCCCCTATTTCGCTCCTAGAAAGCAGATATCCCTTCCTTGTCTGAGGAAGAGCGGGACCTAGCATTACAACAATGCATGTACTACTGTGATCTCTTCTAGAGACAGATTCATCCAATTCAAATTCATGCATTCCTACCACAAACTGGGCTCTTAATAGGTGATCCAAGTGTGTGATATTGGCACAGCAGCATGTGTCTCTGTTCTCCAGCCGTAAAGAGGTTCTGGAGTGCCATGGCAAAATGAGTGAGGAACTCGTCCTTCTGCTGCCTGCTGCTGCGAATAAACCTTTTTGAAATATTATATATTCAGTACCATCCTTATCCACGGAAGGGAATTGGAAGAAAAATACTACATTTAGGCTCCTTTCACACATGAGTCCATTTTTGACGGACTCCGTTTGCTCAGCTGGGATCGCCCTTGATGACAGGTCCATCTCTGTTCACTGTGCAGAGACGGACCTGTCAGATCTCTTCTCTGCACTATGGGGGATCGGATTAAAACGGATCCACCTGACCGTTTTCATCTGATCCGATCTGCTAGACCAGTGTTTCTCAACTCCAGTCCTCAAGGCACCCCAACAGTGGTGCGTGCAAAACACTGAATGTGATTTGCACAGGAATCACACTGGATTTCTGTAAACATCGCATGCGAAGTCTGCGCAGTGCGATTTGAGCCACCATACATTTTGCATGGCCCAAATCACATCACATCCGCGCCAAAATGGTGCAGGACCCTTTTTATTTCTCTGCACCTGAATCGCAGCACATGGGTGTTCACACCAATGCAATGAAATTCTACAAATCGCATTGAATTTTTGCAATCTGTTTTGGGGTATCTTTGATCTAACATTGACACCCGCAGCAGATCCCATGTGCGTCTGCCTTGCAGTGCAATGCTGGGAAACGCAGAGAATCTTCTGCGTTTCTCTCATCACATCAGTGTGAACCAGGGCTCACAGTCTTTTAGGACCTACTGAGGTCTCTTGACTGCATAGGCCAGTGATGTTTTGGAACTACATTTCCCATGATGCTCTGGCACTCCTGTAGTGGAGCATCATGGGAAATGTAGTTCCAAAACATCTGGGGTGCCAAGGTTCGCCATCACTGGCATAGGCTATATCCTGGAAACCCTAGCCTTCAGGATACTTGGATAACGTTTCTTACGTTTTGATCTGATCTTTTTTGATGTGTCTATATCTAGTAAGCACTAAGTCTATAGCTTGTCTAAGTGAGCCAGTCAATGGTATGTAAAACCATTTACATTTTTGTTTTTACAAATATAATTTTTTCAGACACAACGATCAATAAACTAAAAGCATTGATTAATCTTAAACACAGACATATACAAGACTGTTGAAATACTAAATGGAAGCAGACAACAAATGTGGAACAATAAATCTTCATCATGGAGGAGAAGATAACGATACTTTATGAGTTATTTAGATAGATGTTGATGTCCCATTCTTCAGAGTCTAATTATTTGTAGTGGAAGACAGTCCAGCATGATGAGCTGTATGTGGTTATGTTTTAACATGTCTGTAGATTAGCACATGAATAATAGCTTAATTGTTACTGATGTGATCCTCACATGGTGAAATGTAAAACTGCATGTGAACAGATTTATTGAGCCCACAAAATATCTCATGCATTACACATTACAGCCTAAAAGAGAGCTCCAGGTAAAACAGATTCATTAACCACTTCAGCACTGGAAGATTTGGCTGCTGGATGACCGTGCCATTTTTTGCAATTCGGCACTGCGTTGCTTTAACTGATAATTTCGCGCCCGTGCGATGCTGCACCCAAATAAAATTGTTTTCCTTTTTTTCCCCACAAATATAGCTTTCTTTTGGTGGTATTTGATCGCCTACTTTTTGCTTTAATAAATATCCCCAAAAAATATATATAAAAAAAAATTCTTCCACAGTTTAGGCCAATATGTAGTATTCTACATATTTTTGTAGAAAGAAAAATCACAGTAAGCGCATATTGATTAGTTTACGCAAAAGTTATAGTGTCTACAAAATAGGGGATAGATATATGGCATTTTTATTCATTTATTTTTATTTTTATTAGTAATTAGTAATTTTTTTCTCAGTTTAGGCCGATAAGTATTCTTCTACATATTTTTGGTTTAAAAATAAAAATCACAATAAGTGTATATTGATTTGCGCAAAAGTTATAGCTTCTACAAAATAGGGAATAGATTTATAGCATTTTTAGTATTATTATTTTTTTTACTAGTAATGACGGTGATCTGCGATTTTTATCAGGACTGCAACATTATGCGGATACATTGGACACTTTAGATAAATTTTTGGGACCATTGGCATTTATACAGCGATCAGTGCTATAAAAATGCACTGATTACTGTAAAAATGTCACTAGCAGGGAAGGGGTTAACACCAGGGGGCGATCAAGGGGTTAACTGTGTTCCCTGCTACATGTTTCTAAGTGAAGGGGGAGGGGACTGACTAGAGGAAGTGACGGATCGTGGTTCCTAGCAACACACACACTACCCTGTTCTGCCTCTCGTGCCAGCGATCTTTCATCGCGACCGTCGGCCACAAGAATCGACACCCCCCGCTGTCCCGATCGTGCGAGCCAACATATAGCTATGGCGGTTCACGGGATCGTGCCGACCTGCAGCACGATCCCGCAGTCTGAACAATGTGTCTGGGCTTCAGGCAGTCTTGATTGATGATTCCAAACCTGAACTCCGGGTGAATCCCAGACAGGTGGCAACCCTACCTGGTCCGCAGCCAGAGAAATCCAGGTGAAACAAAAAAGAAGTGGCAGCACATCCAGAAATAAAATCAATTAAATTTATTGAGTATCCATAAAATCAAAGGAACATGACATACATAAAATCCAAAGTTGCTCAGTGGACGCACCTTTGGATCTAATGTATGTCACGTTCCTTTGATTTTATGGACACTCAATCAATTTTGTTGATTTTATTTATGGATGTGCTGCCACTTCTCTTTTGTTTCACCTGGATTACTGCTTATTGCCCACCGAATGCTACCTGTCTAGCTTAAGAGGGAGTGGTTGGGGGGCCATAAAAATGCTGCTCAACAGTGTGTCTTTACTGCCCCCAACTGCAAGTGGCCTTTTTGACTGTGGCAATGAAATGATGCTATATGATATGATGTGCAAGATGCTGTATACAAACATTCAGCAGAGTGGACTATGTACATTACCCACTCCTGACCCCTGTACTCTGTACATTTTGCACTCCTGACCCCTGCACTCTATGCGTTACCCACTCTCCTGACCCATGCACTATCTACATTACACACCCCTTGTCCCCTGCACTCTGTATATAACACAGTCATAACCCCTGCTCTCTCTTTATTACACTTATCTGACACCTGCATTCTGTACATTAAACATTACTGACCTCTGAACTATGTACTTTACCTACCCCTGACTTCTGTATACTGTAAAGCAGTGCTTCTCAACCTTTTACAGTGAATTACCCCTGCAGGTCTAAAAAAAAAACCTAAGTACTCCTGTCTCGAGAAAGTAATTTCTATTGTTTAGGTATCATAGTTTCTGTGTGTGTATAATGTCATTATGTGTCTGTGATGGTTTTTGTTCGTTTGCAAAAATCATTGAATGTGCGCATGCTGCAATGACAGATACACACACACACGCCAGTGCCCATTAGCTCAGCTTTACCAATGCAGCCTCACCAGTGCTCAACAATGCAGCCCGATTAGTGCCCATCAATGAAGCCTCACCAGTGCCCATCAATGCAGCCTCACCAGTGCCCATCAGTGCAGCCTGATCAGTATTCATCAATGTAGCCTTACCTGTGCCCATCAGCTCAGCCTCACCAATACCCATCAATGCAGCCTTAGCAGTGCCCATCAATGCAGCCTCAGCAGTGCCCATCAATGCAGCCTCAGGATTACACATCAATGGTCTGGTGCCATAATTATTGCTCTTGCTCTGATGTTCGTGTCCATACCTCACATGTGTTGTGTGATTGCCGTTTATATTTGCATGCAGGACCGACGTGTGAGCACAGGGGGATGGGGGCACTGTATTTATTTTTATTATTATTATTTCACGCTTGGTTTCATAGACCATAGAGATGATTGGGAAACGTCTGTTCCTCCCTCATCTCCATGGTAAGCTAGCGGAAGGCAGCTGCAAGGGAGGGGGACACCACCTTCCACCACATGTTAAAATGGTTCAGCGGCTATTTAGTGGCTTGGATCACTTTTACATTATTCAGCATCACCTGCTGAATAAAAAATACCAGGCCATGACTGAAGCTCAGTGGTGGCACGTCCATTAGGGGCGCACGGGTGCCGCCCCCCTTATCCATGCATGAATTCCAATCAGGGTTTTTTTTTTTCCAAAGCACGTGATTAGAGCCAAGAGCTCTAATAGGCTTAAAAAAAGGGTCGCCTGAAGCCCACCCAGTTGTGTGACAATAGAGAATGAATATTTACTATTGTAACACTGATTTTCCTCCCGGCTAATTAGGAAGTGTCACCCAATTGGCCGAAAGGAGATCCGAGCGTATTGGCTGGCAGGAGGAGGAGGGAGGAGATGCAGAGGAAGCGATGAAGCAGCCACCCGCAGCCCTGAGAGAAGCTGCAGCCCCCTGCTGTCCGGAGCACTGCCTGCAAGATGGGGTAAGTGCAGGGCCCCAACTACTGACTGATCGACCCGGGGGGGTGCCGCCTGTGACCCCCGTGACCCGGCCACCGACTGACCGAGACAAAAAATACACCAGTCGCTACTGCTGCAGCCATGACCCTAGCAAAATCACTTAAGCCAGAGGAGGTATGGTTATGTCCATATAGGGGAAGTGGTTAAGCAATGTTAGCAATATATTACTTTATGAGAACGCTCTAATCACAGCTAAAAGTACAACCATGGAGTTTGCCCCATAATCCAGCTGCTCTGTTTACAGCAACCTTTGTAGTAGGAGGTCCTTCCAATATCCTTGCACTGCCTGCAACAAGCTATATTAGTACGGTAAATTGTTCTCTGCATTTTCTGATTTCTCTAAAAGGCTTTTTTTAATTTAAAACACCATGTAAGACTAAGCACATTTAAAAAATACAATGCAGAGCAAAGGGGGTGTGTTATTTTACAACCAGATCTACAATTTCACATCTTGCTGTGAACTTGTGGATTTCACCCAATGGCATGTGATATATCTTACAGTATAATGCACGCTCTGCACATTTTTGAGTGCTGGAGGCAAAAGGAGGAGTGTTAGTAAATGGTTCGCCATCTGCTGCGGTCATTTCGGAGCTACTCTTCATGGCTTAAGGCAATGTTTTTGCTGGCAGCTGACTTCCAAACAACTCACTGTGACTTTGTTCTGACTTGTCTCCTGCCTTCGATAAAGATGCTATCGATAGAAATACTGTCTGTTTTCCTTCCACAATGAAACAACAACAAAGCTTTGTTTCACAAGTGAGATCACACATGAACTTGAAAAACCGAATGTGGTTAAAGAGTGCCCCCATTTACACCAAAACAATTTGAAGTGTGTTCCCAGATTTCCATTGGATTCCCATGTTATTCCTTTGTGCCCGTTCACATCTGACCAATGTGTTGCCTTAAATGCTCAGAAAAAATACAGGAGCTTTTTTAGGGAATGATGGCACAGTTTTTGCCGCAATAGACTTCAATAATAGTGCCTATAAAACACATGTAATGTTAATTTTTTGTGCTATCCTCCTCCTAGTAACTAGCTTTCCAACTTTAAATAAAAAAAAACAAACAAACATGTCTATACTTATGGATTATGCAATGGTTTTGCAGAGAGCAGCCCGATCCTTCTCTTCTGGGGCTCCTCGCTGGTGCTCCTCCTCTTCATTGGGTGTGCCTACGGAAAGCTGCTTTGCATGGAGGCACCCATGTGGGCTTGCACCCAAGTCCCGCTAGTGCGTCTATTGACACAGACAGTGGGATTTTGCCTAATGGCTCCTGCCGCTATCAATCTGTCCAATGAGGAGAGCGACAGCAGTTGGAGCCGCTCCGCTTGTGCATATCGCTGGACTGGATCAGGCTCAGGTAAGAAAAAGGGGGGAGTCTGGGGGGAGCTGCAGCACAGAAGGTTTTTCAACTTAATGTATAAAATGCATTAAGGTTAAAAACCTGAAGGCTTTACAATCACTTTAATTCATTCAGTTTAAAATATCATGGTCAAGGATTCCAGGGGGCTCTCCATGGGCCCCAGCAACTTGCCCTGCATGCCCTATGTTGCTGTCCACATATGTGAGACCCCTGGGCACTGCACAAACTCAGTACCTATGGCACAATTTATATTATCCTTTGTATTTGAAGGTTAACATCGACAGTGCCATTGCCTGTAGGATCCATATTTTGTAACCCCATTTTCCATCATTGAGCTGGCCTACATACACTCATCAGTGGTATACCTTATAAGTATTCTACGCTGACTTTACAATATCATTTTATTTGGGAGAATATATTTACTTACATACTGTAGCTTACATAATTTTGTTTTCATTTAAATCTAGTGGTTATTTCTCTAGTGTTTATGTATATCTAGTCCTAGCAAGCATATATTACCATCATACTTCTTTTGGCTTATGCAGTGCCTTGAAAAAATATTCATACTCCTTGAAATTTTCTACATTTTGTTTACATGTTACAACCAAAAACATAAATTTATTTTATTTGGATTTTATGTGATAGACCAACACAAAATGGCACATAATTGTGAAGTGGAAGGAAAATGATAAATGGTTTTGATTTTTTTTTTTTACAAATAAATATCTGATAAGTGTGGCATACATTTGTATTCAGCCCCCTATTCTCTAATACCCCTAACTGAAATCTAGTGGAACCAATCGCCTTCAGAAGTCACCTAATTAGTTAATAGAGTCCACCTGTGTAATTTAATCTCAGTCTAAATACAGCTGTTCTGTGAAGCCCTCAGAGGTTTGTTAGATAACCTTAGTGAACAAACCGCATCATGAAGGCCAAGGAACACACCAGACAGGGCAGGGATAAAGTTGTGGAGAAGTTTAAAGCAGGGTTAGGTTATAAAAAAATATAAAAAAATATCCCAAGCTTTGAACATCTCACGGAGCACTGTTCAATCCATCTTCTGAAAATTTAAAGAGTATGGCACAACTGCAAACCTGCCAAGACATGGCTGTCCACCTATATGGACAGACTGGGCAAGGAGAGCATTAATCAGAGAAGAAGCCAAGTGGCCCATGGTAACTCTGGAGGAGCTGCAGAGATTGATAGCTCAGGTGGGAGATTCTGTCCGCATGACAACTATTAGTTGTGCACTCCACAAATCTGGCCTTTATGGAAGAGTGGCAAGAAGAAAGCCATTGTTGAAAAAAACCCATAAGAAGTCCAATTTGCAGTTTGGGAGAAGCCATGTGGGGGACACAACAAACATGTGGAAGAAGGTGCTGTGGTCAGATGAGACCAAAATGTAACTTTTTGGCCTAAAAGCAAAATGTAACTGGGGGTGTGGCTGAATACAAATGCACGCCACACTTTTCAGATAATTATTTGTAAAAAAAAAAAATGAAAACCATTTATCATTTTCCTTCTACTTTTATTATTTTATTGTTATGTGCTACTTTGTGTTGGTCTATCACATAAAATCTACAAAAAATAATAGGGTTGCAGTAATACCAATACTAGTATAGGTATCAGTGCCGATACCAAGCATTTGCCCGAGTACTTGTACTCGGTCAGATTCTCCGATGGTTAATCCGATACCTGGACAGTCAGAGGTGATCTGTGGAGCACCGGGGAGGAGTTACAATCAACGATTTCCCTGTATACATTTCAATAAAGCTGCTGACAGATGCTTCTCCTACTCTCCCTCCCGCGGCTTTTAGCTGCTTTATTGAAATCTATACAGGGAGATCGGTGACTGTAACTCCTCCCCAGCAACCGCACCAATCACCCCTGTACCTCATATCCTCCTCCAGTCCCCCTCCGTGTTCCTCGGGCCCCTGCCATTCTCCGGTCCCCCTCTGTACTCCTTGGTCCCCCTCCATGCTCCTTGGTCCCCATCTGTCCACGATTTGTCAGGATGGAGAGTGGAGGAAGGAGCCAGTAAATACGTAATTTACCAGCTAATTTATTTTCCAAATGCACAGTCAGTGATCACTGACTCTGTTCATTCATAACTTTAACTGAACAGTTTATGAATGGAGAGTCGCTATTTTCTTTCCATTCATCTTCATTGCAGCTGAGGCTGCAGAGAAAGGGACTGGGGGATCTCTGTCCTCTGTCCCTTTCCCTGTCTCAAAAGGGAGATGTTAATACCCCTCATATCTCACCAAAGCCACCCCCCAACAGGGCTAATAAAAATAAGAAAATAAAATAAAAAACAAACTGACACCACCACACTTGGCACACTCCTGGGCAATGATCTGACCTCTTATACATTGTTATGTAAGGTAAAATACACATTTTACAAATGAATAATAACTCTGAATATCTTAGGGCTGGTTCACACTATTGCGATGGCAGACATCGCATGTAATTTGCAGCACACTGCTGTTCACATTCCATGCGATGTCTGTGCGGTGCGATGCCAGCCATACAGATAGTATGGCTGATATTGCACCACATTCGGTGCAAACACGCACAGGACCCTTTTTTCTGTTCGGACCAGAATTGGATCACATGTGTATTCACACATAGGCGATCCGATTCATGTCCGAATTGTCAGTTCGCAGTGCGATATGCGAGCGGAAATGGGGGTGTCGTTAACATATAATGACACTTCCCAGCAGTTCGCATATGGCAGTGTGAACTGCCATGCGTGCCGAGTGTGATGCGGAAACCCGCAGTTGATTCACAGGGTTCTCACATCGCAAAATAGTGTGAACCGGCCCTTAGAAGCTATCTATCACTGGTATTGCCTTGGTTTATAATGAAATGTTGACGATTTTAAATTAAAAACACTCACAACATTACAACAATCATCCAAGCTCACCAGCATCCTCAAAAGGCACATTTAGTTTCCCATCACGAGTGTCCACAATCCCAGCAGCTGCATCTCATCCCCTGAGGTAACCACCATGTACTGGACACGTTATGGACAGTGAATTCCTCCATACTCCAAGATATATACTGTGTTTTGTTTCTTGTGCGAATAGACATAAGAAATGAAAAAAAGACTTTGTCTCTGTGCTGATATGAGTGTGATAAGACAAATGTAAAGTGGGCAAGGGGTAGAAAAGTTGTACTACCTTCCAACTAAAGAAAATAGAATTCATACACACTCATGTTCAGCCTAAACGTGGGGAATCCTGTGAGCAGCTGTTTTGAAAATAGGCTTGGTGGTGATCAAATACTTGAGTTAGCCTAAGGTAGGTGGCTGGGTGGTTCCCCAGTGCACTAGTTAAAACACCTGGGCACCTGTATTGAACTGACCCCAAATGTAGTCATGACTTTATAATAATTGCATTTAGACCACCATAGTGCAGAGGCCCCTGCAAGAAAGTGTGTAGTGCTCCTATCCAGACTTTGGACCTGCAAGGAAAACAGACAAATGATTGCACTGAAAATGGGTGGGAAGTTAGATAGATAGATAGATAGATAGATAGATAGATAGATAGATAGATAGATAGATAGATAGATAGATAGATAGAGAGAGAGAGAAAAATTAGTAGGTTGGGGTTTTGTAGGTCTATTGGAGTCCACTAACCAAATATAAAATAATTATATTTTATTTGTACAAAGGTTAAAAGCCAAATACATAGACAAATTACAGATGTATAATAAAAATGTCAACCTTGTTAAATTGTTTGTTGTATTTGATTTAATTTCATACGCACTACGTGTTTTGCTAAAATGGCTTCTTCAGGAAGTATTTAAGGGAAAACAATTTTACTAAATGAGAAAATATTAAAATATTATAATTAGTACAAGTGCATGCGTGAATCAATTCATATGTCAAATCTAGTATAACATCACATACCAAGGCTCCCAATGGTCTGCACCCAGGTGGAGACAGCAGGCCAAGGATGGAAGGTGAACAATCCCAAGGAGCCACAGGGCACCGAAGGCCACCCAAGAGCCCATGGGCAACAGTCCTGCACCCCCCTCTCCCCATACACACACACACAGCAAACACCTGCACCTACACTTTGGGTCAATCGCAAAGGGGTTATAAACTTTTACCCACATAGGACACACCACAGGGGCATTTCATAAGATAAACTATCCCTCTGGTCTGAGGGTTTTGTGTTTTGGTATCCAAGTCTCATTTAGAAGTAACATTTGGGTGCCCTTAAGTATAAACCTACAGTAATTTAATTTACAAGTGTCTGGGCTAGATGAGGAGGGGAAATTGGCTTATTTTTGCTGACACATGATGCTCATACATCTTGGGCGGCGCAGTTTGGCATCTTCACCTGGGCGTTAGATGACCTTGTCCCGGCACTCCACCAAAGATGACAATCCTGGACACTAACATTATGTACTCTGTCAAGAATGGACCCTTTATGCAAAGGGGTAACTAGAACTTCCAGGGCTCCAGTGCAAGATACCATTAAGGGCCCCCCTGACCCCCCCATTCCATCTGAGTCCCATGCTACCAGTTCTGGAATAGATTAATGGACATCCTCCCATAATCCTGCCTCCCGCATGCCCCCTGGGGTGTGCATCCAGTGCGCTCTGTAACGGCTGTGGCCTTCGGACACAGCTGATCACAGATCACAGTAAATTGCCAATCACAGCAGCCCTTTATCATGTGATCAGCTGATCGCATGTAAACAGACTTGCCGGTTATTGGCAGTCATTTTGCTGGAGTTGTTGTCCGTAAGCAGGTCTGTCTCCCATAGCAAGGAGGGAGCAGATTGACACTGCAGGGGTACCCAACCTGTACACAGGTATGGAAGAGTTAAGTGAGTGCATAGAGTCAGCGCTAGGTGCACGGCGGGGCTCCATACCATTACTGGGAGTGAGGTAGTGGTGATACAGGTGGAGAGGGCAAGGGCTCTCTGTAGAAGCATCCAAGAGACCCATAGTAACTCTCAAGGAGCTGCAAAGAATCATAGCTAAGGTTGGAGAATCTGTCCACAGGACAACTATTAGTCATGCACTCCACAGATCTGGCCTTTATGGAAGAGTGGTAAGAAAGAAGTCCCGTTTGCAGTTTGTGAGAAGCCATGTGAGGGACACAGCAAATGTGTTAAGGCCCGTACACACGGTCTGACTTTTTGACAACAAACATGCAAATTAGCTGTTTTGGAGCAACATCCGACTGTGTGTACGCTCCATCGGACAAACTTTTTCTGTTTTCATCGGACTTTTGTTGGCTCTGCGAACGGACAAACTTTTTGACAACAGAAGTCCGATGGAGCAAAGTCCGACCGTGTGTATGCAAAAGCATCGGACTTTTGTACAAGGTACAAACACGCATGCTCAGAACCGTTGCAAACGATCAGACTACAATACAGAAGTTGACCAAAGGTGGCGCTGGAGTCATTGAACGTCCTCTTTTGAAGCGGCGTCAGTACGTTGTGACGTCATTACGTTCGTGTTTGTTGTCAAAAAGTCCGACCGTGTGTATGCAATACAAACTTGTGGACAACACACTTTGTACAAAAGTCCACGGAAAAGTTTGTACAAGTCCGACCGTGTGTATGGGGCTTTAGAGTGGGCCAGTCAAAGTCCAGACCTAAATCCAATTGAGAATCAGTGGCAAGACTTGAAAATTGCTGTTCATAGACGCTCTCTATTCAATCTGACCGAGCTTGAGCTATTTTGTTACGAAGAATGGGCAAAATTTTAATTTTCTAGATGTGCAAAGCTAGTAGAGACATACTCAAAAAGACTTGCAGCTGTAATTGCAGCAAAAGGTGGTTCTACAAAGTGTTGACTCAGGGGGGCTGAATACCAATGCACGCCACACTTCACATATTTATTTGTAAAAAAATGTATCATTTTCCTTCTACTTCACAATTATGTGCCACTTTGTGTTGGTCAATCATATAAAATCCCAATAAATGACATTTACGTTTTTGGTTGTAAGATGACAAAATGTGAAAAATTTCAAGGGGTTTGAATACTTTTTCAAGTCACTGTATACTGTATATACACAAATGTTTTACCTTTAATTTCTATTTTAAACTGAAAGGGTTGTTTTAGAAGGTGATTGTTTTACAATCACTTTAGGCCACCTACAAACCTGGGAACAAGCGCTTAGTAGAGCCATGGGGTGAACATCTCCATGTACCAGGGCTCTGCTCCCGCACAAAGAAATGAGAACGTGCTGCAGGAGAAACCTATGAAGTGCGAGCTGCGACACCTGGGTAAGCCAAATCTATGCCTGAGCACTGTTGGATTCAGGTACTATGGTAACACTTGTCTATACCGGGGTAGCTAGGAAAGTAGGCCCTGTTTCTAAGACCATGCAGGTGGTATGTATACACGGGGAGACTTAAGCCTCGTATACACAATTGGATTTTCCACAGACAAAACCTCTGACTTTTGTCTGAAGGCGTGTGCCTGGATTTTGTCTTGCATAAATGGCAAGGAATTGTTGGCCAACAAACATGAACGTACTAATGTACTACGTGGTTTTTCAGCTTTTTAGCGGCACCCTTTGGACTCCTGCTAATTTCCTGTTAGTAGAAGTTTGGGGAGTGTTTATTCACACTTTTCATTTTGCGCTTTTCATTTAGCGCTTTTCAGTTCGTGCTTTTCAGTTTGCGCTTTTCAGTTTTCGCTTTTTTTTGCGCTTTTCAGTGCATTTGTGAACGGTCATTCGTCAACCAGACATGTTGCGGAATCGGAGGAGATAACGTGTTATTTATTATTGGCCTTGGAGTTATTGCTTTGACCCAAGTCTGGTCCAGGAACAGGAGGTGGAGGAGTTCTTGGACCAAAACTTGGTTGCTTTATTAATCGTGACCCATTATGTCATATGCCTTTGCTGCGGGAGCTCCAGGAGAATATTCCCAGTTTTTCGAAATTATCTCTGGATGGCAGATCCCTGCTTTCACTAACTCTTGGCATTGTTGATGCCCTATATTAAGAAGCAGGACACATGCATGAGGCTTTTATTTTATTTTTTGGTATAATAATAATTTATTTTTGTTATATTTACTATATTTTTGGATGCATAGAATGCACTTGTTAAGTTCTATTGGCAGATAGCATGTCTAATTTTATTTGTTTTCTTTTTTTAATGCACAATAAAAAAAATTGTGTAGAATAATAATTGACTGTGTGTTTTACTTCAAATGACATTTAAAAAAAATACAATGTAAAATTGACAAGGGATAACAACATAGTTGTATCTTTGATCTTAAAAACTACGGCATAATGGTGTTGAGGTAACTTGCCTCCTCCAAAAAAAAAAAAGTCATGTGGCACGATTACCCAGGAGGTTAGGGTAGGGCACAACCTCATACATGATACATGATATTATTGTGGGGCAGGACTGTACCTTATTTGAGGAACTCTGTGACTAAATGATTGCCTGTATAGGGTGACCTACTGTTCCCTTCAATGGGTTGGACATTGGAACTATGTTGACAATGTTGCATCTGTGGCAAATGGTCTACAGGCTAAGGAGACTCCTAAAGGGGAGAGGAAATCCTCTCTTATGCAGGTCATGGTTAAAAAGAATGTAGAGGTGGGGCTTTTCCACCGGCCCTACAGGGAGCGAGTTTTGGACCTTGGTGTAAGGAGGACCACAGACGACTTGCCCAAGTCCTACATTCAGACTCTTCTCTGATTCATGACACTCCCTCCGGCGCATCTTCCCATGCCTCTACGCATTGGCTGCAGAGGCAACAGGTGAGATCCTTCATTCGCACCTTCCCATCCCTGCCTGATATACTTACTGACTTAACAGACTTGGAGAACATGCTGCTCCAGGCCGCCCCCCTTACACATGTAGTCTCTCAACTATACTCTCTCATACATGTGGCTTATAATCCTGACCTCCCCCCATACACACATGCCTGGAGGGAAGATTTGCGTCACTCCATTTAACCTGTAGACTGGCAAAAGTGCTTCATTCTGCTTCATTCTGACTCACAAAATATCCTTAGCCTCCAAGGCTCAAGAAAAAGGATTCAAGTTGTTGACCCATTGGTACAGATGCCCCTCGACTTTGCACTGGATAAACCCAGTGCTCCTGGATACCTGCTGGCATTGTTTGTCATCCAAGGGAACCTTACTTCCCATTTGGTGGGAGTGCCCCCCTGTGAGGGGGTTCTGGCAAAAGATCCTCGACTTGTAATGCAGACTCATGGTGGCCTCAATCACACCGTCTCCTGAGGTAGTTCTGCTGTCTGCTCCCTGGACCGCTTAAATCAGTCAAAAAATACGTTTTGCTTCACTTTCTGGCAGCTGCTAGAACAGTTCTGCCCAGACATTGGAAGTCGACAAGCATGTCTTCCCTGGGGGATTGGGAAATTGAAGTGGACCAAATCAATAGTTTGGAATGAATGTTGTCGTAGGAAACGGGTAAAGAGGAGCAATTCTCCAAGACCTGGACCTCGTGGTCTATGTTTCGATAATCCTCAGAATTTATTCCATGGGCCACAGAGGACTCCATCGATGCACCTGTGTAGCCAGAGTGGAATGTCTCTCTCTTAATTTCTATACCCCTTACTGCCTTGACCCCTCTATCCCCACTCTCTCTCTCTTTTTCTCCTTTCCCTTTAAATGTTGCAGTATTACCCAATCACCTAATTCACGATCTCTAGTCTCATCAGACGGGAACAGCGACACACACAGAGCTTCCCCCTCAGAGAAAACGCATTCAGCACAGTAACAAAAGCCCTAGCCTACCTGTAATGAGTGGGCACCACTCGTTGAGTATATAGTGGTGCTCACCCACCCTTAATAATTCAGGTTCAACGCTGTAGGTATACAAGCTTATATACCACACTAAATTAATTGAAGCTCACAAATTATCTAAACCATGAGACGGTATGACACCAATGTTGCAAAGATGTATATATTTGTTTATGTGATATTGAATAACATATATATCTATTGTATAATTTTTCTATCTCAATTTTTGTATCTCAATAAAATAAGATTGAATTAAAAAGAACGTAGAGGGAGGGGGCGGAGCTAGCGTCCGGCATGTAAGCAGCACAGGGTCAGAGCTCCGTGCAGGACAACACATCCTTCGACCATCCTGGGTGTCACTGACACTGATCCTGCTCCACACGGCCTCCGTTATACCTCCGTGACCCGGCGGAATACAGTGGTATGGTGAAATACGGGCGCACGCCTCGGGAATCTCCTGCGGAGCGCCTCTCTCAGTTTGCATGGGGCTCTCAAGATGGCGGCGGCCATGAGGCAGACTAACGCGGCCTGTGTACCACGCAGCAGAGCGGCGCTGGGGAATCCTCCACACATCCTGACAAGGTGAGCCCGCTACCCCCTAGAGCTGAGGGACCACGCAGGGGCCCCCCCAAAGACAGACTACCGAGGGAAGAGCTAGAAGGGATGGCCCAGGCAGCAGGGAAGGATGAGCCCTTCCTGAAGCAGATTATGGAAGCGATATGCACGTGTCAGGCCGCCCTAACTGAACATATTGATGGTATCAGAGCTGAAATGTCTTTCCTAAAGAATGATGTTCAGAACATTAGAGAGAGGGCCACCGAAGCTGAAAGACGAATTAGTGACCTGGAAGATGTAGTGCGCCCACTGGAACATAAAGTGCAGGATATTCAATATGAAGTGCATGCTCATACTGATAAGCTGGGGGACATGGAAGACCGTCAGAGGAGGAACAATATCCGCCTAGTAGGGTTCCCTGAAAAGGCTGAGGGCAAACAACCTGAAGATTTTCTTGAATTATGGCTTAAGGATACTATGGCGGAAACTACCTTTTCGCGCCTGTTCGCCATTGAGAGGGCTCATAGGGTACCATCGAAACCCCCTCCTCCCGGTGCCCACCCACGCCCGATGATAGCCCGGATCCTGCACTTTAGGGACCGTGAAAACATCCTGCGGGCTGCGCGCACAATGGGGAGCCTGCAATATAATGGAAACAGAATTTCTATATATCCTGACTTCTCTGCGGCTACACAGAAGCAAAGAGCTAGCTTTGTTCATGTTAAAAAGAGGCTTAGAGATCTACAAGTGGCCTATAGTATGCTCTACCCGGCGAAGCTGAGAGTGGTAGATGAGGGTAAAGTGCCCTTCTTTAACTCCCCTACTGAAGCATCGAGATGGCTGGATGCTAGGGGACGCCCGCACCCTGAAGTTGGCAGCTGATTACATACTTTACATTCTTTGACCTAACCTGCACCACCATGACACCTTTCCCTGATGTTAGCCTGGAGGCTGAAGATTACTTCCTTTGTTCTGTTGTGACACTACAATTACTAAGTGCCTAGTCCTGCGCGATAGTCTGATATCCAGACGCACCGCCTCTACCGCTCCTCCACGATCAGTTGGGGGAATTTTTTTCTCCCCATATACTTTTCTCTTCATTTGGACTGTTTTTTTCTTTTCTTTTTTTTTCTTTGTTCCCTTTTTCACGTTTTTTTTTCCCCCTTTTTGGCTGACATTTTATACCACAAATATTCTTTGTTCCCTTTTTTTTTGTTGTGGTTTGTTTGAAGGAGTGCAAATTGCCTTTCTGACTGTACTCTGCACTATATCACTCTAGGGCCCGATCCATCTGTGGGGCTCCCCTGGACGGGGACTGTAGGTGCAGAAGAAGGCGGACCTTCAATCCTGTACACGAGGAGAACATTCGTCTTACTGCCACTTCCCCTCTGATCTATCTTTTCCTATATTAGGGACCCCCTTCCCTCCCTTTTTCCCCTCCTTTTGCTTCTCTCCCCCCCCCCCCCTTCCCTTTTTTATTTTTTGTTTTGTTTTTATTCGTATTCTTCCCTTCTTTTTTGTTTTAATTTTTCTTGATGTTCTGTGCTCCTTTTAGTTGAATTCGACCTATGACCCCCTGAGGTCGATATGGCTATGGTTATAGGGTATAGGCACACGACATGTTTGGGTTGTGTGCAGGGTGGGATGGGGTGGGTGGTTCTGTTGTGTTGGTTGGTGCTGTGTGCTGTTGTCTCTCTCTGTTTGTGCCCCCTCAGGCTGGGAAAGATGTCCCAGACCTGGACAGGTAATGCTCTCCCGATGCATTTGTTACATTATTATTGCCTTATACATGGTACGTGAAATAAGTATACTATCATGGAATGTTCGTGGTATGAACTCAAAGGTAAAACGTTCCCTTGTCTTTGACTTTATACGACGATATAAACCCCATATAATCCTGCTTCAAGAAACACATCTCCAGGGCTCTAAGGTTATGGCTCTGAAAAAAGCTAATATTATGAGAGTCATACATGCAGAATATTCTACGTATTCTAGAGGGGTGGCTATTTTAGTCACAAAAAAAGCAGCAGCTCATATTCTGCAGGTTAAATCTGACCCTAGTGGCAGATATGTTATTTTGGTTTGTCAAATGTTTAATGTGTGCTTGACTCTGGTATGTGTGTATGTTCCACCCCCATTCTCTTTCCACATCCTGGACAGTATCCTCCATGAAGCAGTAATGATAGCACAAGGCCCACTGTTGTTGATGGGAGATTTTAATGTGGTGTCGGATGGGGTTCTGGACAGGCACGGGTGTGTATCTGGCTCACGTTATACTCTGGCATCATGGCTGGACAGCTATGCTCTCACGGACGTGTGGCGTTACAAACACCCGGGGGTCAGTGCATACTCGTGCCACTCGGAGACCCATAAGACGTTGACTAGAATTGATATGCTTCTATCCTCCCTGGATGGTCTCCCTATTATCTCCAGGGTTAGATACCTTCCTAGGCCACTGTCGGACCACTCGCCTTTGGAGGTCACGTTGGACCTAAATATTCCCACTGGGAGACGACAATGGCGACTGCAAACACAGTGGCTGCTAGAGGAATATGTGACGCTAAAATGCAGGGAGGCTATGGGTCACTATTGGAGGGAAAATGGTGCTGTGACCACGATACACACTCAATGGGAAGCCTTTAAAGCTACCATGAGAGGGATTTTTGCTAAAGAGACGAAAGATTTTGCAAAGGCCCTGGACAGTGAGGTGAAACAACTAGAATGTGACATTACTCTTGTGGAACAAGCATACATACAGGACCCATCCCCTGACGCATATAAAGCTTGGCAGGACCTGACGAGACAGTTTAGGTTGCTTTTGACGGACCGGACCACAAAGAAACAGCTCAGGCAAACTAGCTCCATTTTTGAATTTGGGGACAAGGGTGGTCGCCTGCTAGCCTTTTTGGCGAGGCCTCTATACGCCCCTACATCTGTACTGAGTATCAGGTGCCCAGCGGGTGACTTAGTGACTGATACGCACGATATTCTGGCCACCTTTTTACATTTTTACTGTGATCTTTATCAATCCCAATCTAACTGTACGGACCAAGACCTCTCTTCGTATTTAGAGGGTATTGACCTTCCCTTGCTGCCCCTAGAGGACAGTAACATATTAGAGCAGTCTATCACCTCTGAGGAAATAACTGGTGCCATTTCCTCCTTCAGACCGGGGAAGTCACCTGGACTGGACGGTTTTCCGGCGGAATGGTACCAGCTCCACGCGGAGAGTTTAGTCCCACGCCTTTTAAAAGTGTTTGTGGCTGCGGAAAAAGTGGGCATCTTGCCGGAATCCATGCGTGAAGCTTTGATCGTTCTGATTCCAAAGCCCGGCAAGGACCTACAAGAATGTGAATGGTACAGACCGATCTCTTTGATCAATACTGATGCCAAAATACTGGCCAAAATTTTGGCCGGTAGGTTGCAGTCGGTGATTCTCAAACTGATCAACTCCGATCAAACGGGTTTTATCCCAGGCCGATGCACTCAAATGAACCTCAGGAGACTCTATGTAAATATGCAAATTTCCCATACTAATATTGATAGCCGCGTGATAGCCTCCCTGGATACAAAAAAGGCCTTTGATTCGATCGAGTGGAAATATATGTTCTCTCTGCTGGAAAAAATGGGTTTTGGACCAAGGTTTGTGAACTGGGTTAGATTACTGTATAACGATCCCCGGGCTTGTATCAGGGTGAACGGACATATTTCGGACTCTTTTCAGATTGGGAGAGGAACACGGCAGGGTTGTCCCCTGTCCCCTCTCCTTTTTGCTCTGGCTATAGAGCCACTGGCTATTAAGCTCAGGACTCGGGATGACATTAGGGGACTTTTGGTCGGGGAATTGGAGGAACGTGTTTCGTTATATGCAGATGATATGCTGCTTTATCTTGGGGACCCCCACCATTCGTTAGCTACTGCATTCCGGGTGATCGAGGAATTCGGAGATTTTTCTGGATTTCGGATCAACTGGACCAAATCAACGCTGTTTGCCCTAGACCCACAACCGGATCTGGTGCTCCCTCCTCGCTGTCCCCTGACAGTCACAACCCAATTTAAATACCTGGGGATACATGTGAAATTACCTGTCGAGTCATTCACGGAGGTGAATCTATGGCCGGTAATTCGAGACTTTAGAGACAAAATACAAAAATGGAAGGAACTCCCGCTCACTTTATTGGGAAGAGCTAACTTATTCAAAATTATTTATCTCCCGAAATTTTTATACATAATCTCCAACGCCCCGCGATTTATCCCTAAAAAGACTTTCGGTTATATTGACTCCTTGCTGATCTCCTTTTTGTGGGGCGGCAAGGCAGCACAAGTCTCGCTGAACATTCTGCAACTACCGGTGGGGAGAGGGGGGTTGGCAATCCCTAATCTTCGCATGTACTACTTGGCGTCGCAATTAGTCCAGGCTCATTGGCGAATGTTTCCACAGCTGAGCAACGCTGAGACTGCGGTGGAGGCGGCTGCGGCCTCCTCCTATGAGACACTTTTGAATTTTTTCTTTCGAGGTGAAGTACCGACAGAATGCGGCATGACGGCACTCAAACCGGCCAAACAGGTGCTAGAGACATGTACAAGGCAAATACAGGATGCGCCCTCCTGTCTGTCCCCCAATGCCCCCTTGTGGTTTAATCCCTATTTGAAAGACTTTTATCTTCTGGACGATGGGCATAGGTGGGCGAGACATGGACTTGTCTATTTACATCAGCTGTTTGATGATGGGGACCTTAAAACCTTTGCCCAATTGAGAAGGGAATTGCACATTCCCGACTCATGGGCGTGGGAGCATGCGACCCATGCTCAGTTTGGGTCCGGGCCGATAGTTTTGGAAAACACAAGACTGGAAAAATTACTTGCAGAACGGAGCACACAAAACGTGTCTCTACTTATTATGCGGTCCTTATGACCAAAAGACAGCCTGGTGAGGATAAGATGAGGAGCAGATGGACAGAGGTGATTCCGGAGCTGACTGAGGCCCAGTGGGAGGAAGTTCTAGCCTCCTATGGGCCCACAGTCATCTCAGCCCGGGACAAACTTATACAGTTACGATACCTTCACCAAATGTATTATACTCCACACAGACTATTTAGGATGGGCAGAAGAGATGACCCTACTTGCCACAAGTGCCAGGTGGCAGCTGGCACTTTCATTCACATGGTGTGGGAGTGTGGTAAGATACGACCGCTATGGTCACAGGTGTCCCAGTTTATTGCAGACACTTTTGATCTTCCGAATATCTGTAGCCCACTTTTGGGACTCCTGGGTATAATAGAGGATGAGGTGATGAATAACAATACAAGGCAATTTTTGCGATTACTGTATTATTATGTCAGAAAACTTATAGTGTTGAATTGGATTAAGAGTGAGGTTCTTACCCTGTCTGCATGGAAAGGTCTGGTCAATGCAAATGTTACCCTGTACAAAATGACTTATGAAGCAAGAGGTAGTAAGAAAAAATTTAACAAAATATGGGGCAGATGGGTAAATTCTAAGGAAACCACACCAGGTGATATTTAAGGGACACAATTATATACCATTGTTGACTAAGTATTTCCTGAGAGATGTTATCGGTGAGGGCATATCAGGGGGGTGGGGAGATGACAGCACACAGCATGGAAAAATGTGGGGAATTATCCCACACAGTTTTGGTTTATAAGTTGTTTATAGGTTTGTTCTTTGTTTACCATAATATATACGGGTGCTAAACGATATGATCTGTAATACATATCGGTGAATGGTTAAGTATTCAATGACGGGGAAAAAAAAAAAAAGCTATAAGTGATAACTTGTTTTTGCCTGCACACTGTGCAACTGTGTAACTGGTTCATACTTCCGCCACTTTGTTGTATATGGCTGAGTATATACTTTGTAAATGGTGCCTTCTTTGTATGTATGCACATTTGGCGAATAAAACTGTTTAAAAAAAATATATATATACATTTTAAGGTTGTGCATTGAGAGCCCTACTGCATTTTTTTTTTGCCATAGTTGCAGTTTAACCACTTCCCGACCAGCGCACGACGATGTACGTCGACAGAATGGCACGGGCAGGCATATTGGCGTACAGGTACGTCCAATATTCGATGCCGCCCTGCCATCGGGAGTGCGCCGCCGGCGGCGCGCTCCCGCGCTGGTCGGGACCCCCGTGAGTCCGGTCGCGGGACCCGCGGACTCGATCGCCGCGGGCATCCCCGCGATCGTCTCACGGAGCGGCCGAATAGAGCAAATGCTGTGTAAACAACATTTGTCTATTCTGCCTAGCAACTAGTGACGCTGATCTCTGCTCCATGTGATTGGAGCAGAGATCAGTGTACACTAAATGAAAGCCCAACCCCCCCACAGTTAGTAACACTCCCCTAGGAACACTTAACCCCTACACTGCCACCCACTGGTTAACCCTTTCACTGCCAGTGTCATTTACACAGGAATCACTGCATTTATATAGCAGTGATTACTGTATAAATGACAATGGTCCCAAAAATGTGTCAAAAATGTCCGATGGGTCCCCGACAATGTTGCAGTCACAATAAAAATCGCTGATCGCCGCCATTACTAGTAAAAAAAAAAATAATAAAAAATTATTAATAAAAATGCTATAAAACTATCCCTATTTTGTAAACGCTATAACTTTTGCGCAAACCAATCAATAATCGCTTATTGCGATTTTTTTTACCAAAAATATGTAGAAGAATACGTATCGGCCTAAACTGAGGGAAAAAAATGTTTTTTTATATATTTTTGGGGGATATTTATTATAACAAAAAGTAAAAAATAATGCGTTTTTTTCAAAATTGTCGCTCTATTTTTGTTTATAGCGCAAAAAATAAAAACCGCAGAGGTGATCAAATACCACCAAAAGAAAGCTCTATTTGTGGGAAAAAAAGGACGTCAATTTTGTTTGGGAGCCACGTCGTACGACCGCGCAATTGTCAGTTAAAGCGACGCAGTGCCGAATCGCAAAAAGTGGTCTGGTCTTTGACCAGCAAATTGGTCCGGTCTGAAAGTGGTTAAAGAAATGTGCTGTAATGACATCAGGTAGGTGTCTCCGAAAAAAAAGAATGTAGTAAGGGGGGGAATCACAAAACAATATAGAACATTAGTTCTAAAACAAACCAAAAACCATATATCAATATGATATGAAACATCACAAATGTGTCATTTATTGTACTTTCTGACGATATTGTAAAGTGCATAATCTGTAGTTTTTAAAATAAACTATATAAAACTATAAAAAAAAAAAAAAAAAAGAACGTAGAGGAATCAACCCCATTACAGGTTATGCCTAAGTAGAATGAGGGGGAAGGTTCCTCTAATCCCACACATCCTAACCTAGAAGCGTCACAGGGCACATTTGGTTCTGCCCAAATGAGCGACCCCCACATTAAAGAATGCCTGGGAACTGGTTACAGTGATTAATTGGGAGCCACAAGTGCCTGAGTCCAAGAACAGGTTTCCCCACTTTGTGGTTATTAGTGAGTTGTATATAGAGTTATCAAAATCCAGGTTGAGATGGTCGACCAGCTACTGGTCCCCCAGGCTTTCAGGCTCATGGTACTTAAAGCGGAGTTACAAACATTTAAAAGTCAGCAGCTACAAAAAGTGTAGCTGCTGACTTTTAATAATCAGACACTCACCTGTCCCACGGTCCAACGATGTTGAGTGCTGGCAGCTTTGCTCCACTCCCCATCTTCTCAGCAGCGCTGGCATTCTAACCGTGGGGCACTTGGCCATGGCTTCACAGCCAGGCTTGCACTGCGCATGCGCGACCTGCGCTGCTCTCTGTGAATGGCTGGGCAATCTTCTGGGACCTGTGACGTGTCCCAAAAGATTGCAGGGAGAGAGGGGGGGAGGTGATCTTCCTTCCAGGGGAGGAAGTGGGAGCTGGGTGCCTCTAAAAACCGGGTACCCGCTCCCCCCCAAAAAATGACATGCCAAATGTGGCATATCAGGGGGTCACCTGCACTTAAAGTGGAAGTTCCATTTTTGGGTGGAACTCAGCTTTAACCTGGCCCACAATGACACATTAGGAAGTCACTTGGGTGCCAAGAAAACAGAGGGACAGATGACAGACTGGTTCTACAGGCCAGGAATTACTACAGAGGTAAAATGATATTGCAGTTCATGTCCACCTGTCAGCTAACTGCATCAATATCACAGTTTATGAACCCTTTGGTGCCTCTGCCCACTATCAAGGTTCCATTTGAACGTATTGTGATGGATCTGGTGGGCCTTTTAGTGCAATTGGCTCAAAGGCATAAATACATCCTTGAGGGGGTCCCTCTGAGGAAGACCTCCTCAAAAGCAATTGCCAGAAAGTTGTTTAACATGCTCCCCAGGAATGGGTTAACTAAAGAGACTTTTACAGACCAGGGCATCCCATTTATGTCAAGGGTGCTGACAGATGTATGTAAATTATTTCAGCTCAAACCGTTGCATACTTCTGTCTACCACCCACAGATGGTAGAGTTGGTTGAATGGTTTAATAAAACCCCTATGATAAAGAAGGGTGTACATCTTGTTTTCTAAATATTATAAACGAGCTGAAATATTGAAACCTGTTTTTAGCGCCACATCCCATAATTTCTACAAAGAATATATACGATTTCTCAAAGGGACTTTTTAAGTGCAATAACACCACATTATATAAAAAAATATAAATGTTTAATACAATATAGAAAAGACATATAAATACATAATTGAATTCAGTACAGAAATAACATAGAATATATATAAACAATTGCAATGCGGATATATCTCAACATGTTTCGCCATATATCATTGGGCTTCTTCAGGAGAATTCATTTATCTCGCATAAGCACATAATTTCTGAAATAAATAAAGAAAAATCAAAGCACACAAAAACCACTAATCAATATAATTATAATTTTCACCACACAGGATATCACAGAGACCACAAGTCTCGATCTCAAAAGCTGCATCTTCTGAACTTCCTGTGTTTTGGGAATGCTTTTCTTTGCGCCTCAGGAATGCGGTAGGATTTTGACAAACCAACTTATAGGCATTTTTTGTTTATTTTACAGAGATGACCACTTTTTTAAAAAAAATTCTGTTTAGTCAGAGGTCTCCTCATCTTGATAGTCCAGTATCGTTCTGGTAGCCTATATTTTGGTTGTCTTTATGAATTGTGACTGCAGGAAGGTTTATGGATATCTTTTGGCTATTTCCGGTCGGATGGTGCAGCGTTAGTGCTGTGACGCTATTTCCGGTTTTAGCGGATATGGCGTCATTTCTGGCACACTGACGTAATTTCCGGCGCACGGGCATCATTTCCGGAGCGACGGCACCTTTAAGTGACTTCAAAGTGTCCTCACCCTTTTTGGTGCCAAATTTTGACACCAAACGGGATGGAGAGGGCTATAAAAGATCATTGTGGTCAATATGTGATGCTGACCAGTCCAGGAGGTATGTGCTGCCCAATACTGTGAATGTGAGGAGTACTATTTAGGTAAGAGGTCACATATATTATGGAAGATCAACCAAAATTATTTTTTTTTTTTTATGTGCACTCCTTTTTATTAAAAAGGTTTTTGTTGGTTATATTTCTAGCTGGGGATTCTGGTATCTTTATACCATTAATTCCCCTTTGTGTTGTGGACTTAATTTTGGGGATTATTTTGGGGTATAACCCCCTAACATCAATATATAGAAGTCCAGTTTTGTAGGAGAAGTTTGGGCATCCTGGCAAAATTGTAGGTATGTCCCCCTTTTTTCGGATATTTTCTATTGATGTGTGTGATCTCCCTCCTTTTTTTATTTATATATATCTTTTTGTGTTAAACAGATGGCCTTCTAGAATATATCCCTCTCTATGGTATCATCATATGATCTTTGCTTTTATCCAGCCACGTGTGAAGTATCCATACTAGTTCAATTGAAATGTACAGGTCAGCTTTTGAGGTCGAGACTTGTGGTCTCTATGATATCCTGTGTGGTGAAAATTATAATTATATTGATTAGTGTTTTTTGTGTGTTTTGATTTTTCTTTATTTATTTCAGAAATGATGTGCTTACGCGAAATAAATGAATTCTCCTGAAGAAGCCCTATGATATATGGTGAAACATGTTGAGATATATCTGCATTGCAATTGTTTATATCTATTCTATGTTATTTCTGTACTGAATTCAATTATGTATTTATATGTCTTTTCTATATTGTATTAAAAATTAATATTTTTTTATATAATGTGGTGTTATTGCATTTAAAAAGTCCCTTTGAGAAATCTTATATATCTTGTTTTTTAAGCTTAGACAGTTCCAGGTTGAGGACAGGGTGGCCCCAGTCATACCTACAGTAGAAAGTAAATTCCTGATCAGATAGTAGAGGCCACTAAAGGGGGTAGAAAAGGTTGGAGATTTAAATTATAAAGTACACCAACCTAGGAAGCAAAGCCATACCAAATATGCCACCTGCATCTGTAAAAACCCTGAAAGGACCAAGAGCAGGTACAGGCAGTCCCCGGGTTACTAACGCAATAGGGACTGTAGGTTTGTTCTTAAGGAATTTGTATGTAAGTTGGAACAGTGCATTTTTAAGTGCAACTTCAGCCTGTGCAGGGATGTGGGATGTTCCGGGCGCTTCTGGGCATGCAGTTATGTTATATGAGGCACTTCTGGCCATGCAGTACATGTAGGTCTACAGTGTGGAATGTGTCCGGCGCTGCAAGATAGCTACTCGGAGGTATCCAGGACCAGCGTGGAGCAGAAGCGGCTGGCATTGAGGTCCGTTTATAAGTAGGAGTCATTCGTAACTCGGGTGTTCATAACTCAGGGACTGCCTGTAGTTGCCCAGGCTGAGGTTAGTTCTAAGCCCTCTGTAGGGGTGGACTTAGTCCCGGTTTCCACCAGCATGTAAAACCACAAAAGCAGCAAACAAAAGAGGTTTTACAGCATAATAGGGAGATGTTTTCAGGACTGCCAGGTCTTATCAAGGTGACTGAGCATGACACTGTCATGGAATCCGGTGTAAAGTTCTGAATATAAACCTACCGCATTCCTGAGGTGCAAAGGAAAGCATTCCCAAAACACAGGAAGTTCAGAAGATGCTGCAACTCAATATTATTAAGAAATCACAGAGTGAAGGATCTGATTGTCTGATTGTATCGGTAGCAAAGCCCAACAGGACAGCAGTTTTGTAATAATGTTAAAAAACTCAATGCGGTATCTAAGACATTGTCATCTTTAGTTCTGACTGGGAGCCCCATCTTCCCCAAATGCAGGCTGTCTTGGACTGTCTAAAGAAGGAGGGATTTACTGTTAATATGGAAATGTTTGCCATTGCTATGAAAAAGACTGCTGCACCTGCACTTAAAGAGGAACTTCCATTAGAAATGTAATTTTTCTGTGGTACTGTTCTAAACACGGGACAGATGCATTACTTTACAGGCATACTAAGGACACCCCGCAGGCACGATATTTAAAGTAATATTTTATTTTTATTGTTTCACTTTAAGCATTAATAAAATTACTGCTCCTGAAAAAACATCCATTTTAAAACTTTTTTTTACATTGATACATGTCCCCTGGGGCAGGACTCGGGTCCCCAAACAGTTTTTATGGCAATAACTTGCATATAAGCCTTTAAAATTAGCATTTTTCATGTTCGTGTCTTTGGTGCAAAAGGGGGTTAGGCTCATCTCTACTTATCACCTTTTGTATGTGAAGTCATCAGAACCTGGGATTGGCCCGAAGACACCAGCCCTAGAAGAATACCTTTGATGGACTTTGTATGGTACGAACAGTGCGATCCTGACCTCCCTGGGGCCCTAAGCAAAATTCTGCTATGCCTGACCTGTGATGCCATGAGCTATGTGAACCATTTGCCATTTCCACACAGTCACACCTGACATTTCAGTGCTCCCAATACAATTCTCCCTCCTTTAAACAAAACAGTCAAAGAATAAGTACAACAATATAGAACAGAATGAGGTTCAAACAAACAATATTTATTGAATAGAGTATTTTCTATAATACCCATCCCTGCACAGTCCATGACCCGCCCCTGGTCCCCACATTTCGTACAAAGCATGAGAGTCAGAGCAAAAGAGGGCCTCATTCTAACAGATTGTACAGTGAACACCTTCATTCACTCTGGTCCTCATGGGACCCCCTCCTTTTACCACGACTCTTACCCCTGTACATTACACACTCCTGACCCCTGCACCCTGTAAAATGACATACTCTTGATACCTGAACCCTGTCCCTTATAAACTACTGATCCTTGCACCCAGTACATTACATACTCCTGACCCATGTACATTACACACCCCTGAACCCTGTACATTACATAATCCTGACCCCTGCACCCTGTACATTACCCACTCCTGAGCCCCACACCCTGTACATTACACACCCCTGAACCCTCTACATTACATACTCCTGCACCCTGTAAATTACATACTCCTGAACCCTGTACATTATGTTATGTACGTTATTATGTAAGCATCAGAGTCTGCACAGAGGCCCTCCTTACATCAGAGTCCGCACAGAGGTCCCCCTTATATCAGAGTCCGCACAGAGGTGTAATGTAAAGGGGAATCCTGATATCTGATATAAGGGGTGTTCTGGGAACCTTGATTTAAGGGGGAATGCTGTGACTCTGGTGTTTAGGGCGGATCGGCTCTGGGTACGAACACTACTTTTGCAGGTATGCTGGGGTAGTACACAGCCTGTAGTTAGAGTTAAGGAATTAGGGAAGAATTCTGTCTGTGAATGTTGGATTCTGTAATTATTGTTTGGACTTTTATAAGAAAGGTATTTAAAACATTGTCCTTGCCTGGTATGAAGTCACTGAAAGGGGTGCAATGCAAGTAACCGGCACACATAGTCTACTGAGTGAGTCTTGAACACATTGGGGTTTGAAGACATTGGTGTGCAGTGAAGCAATGTAATTGATACATGGGGTAATGGAAGTCTGGCAAGCAGCCTGTCGGTAGAGTGTACCTTTTATAGGAATAGTCTCTAGCAGCGAGAGAGATGTTTTTGGCACTCCTTCTGCCAGTGGTCTGTCGGCAACGGGATTGAATTTGCACCGCAGAGGTCCACATCTTATACAGAGGTACAGAGGTTCAAGAGTTAAGTCAATTTCACTTGTGGAGCCAGTGCAAAGTGCCCAGTGGGGCCTACTCCACTACTGGTAATGGTAGTGGAAATGCTGGACAGGTGGATGTGGACAGAGCTCAGCCCGTCGCTCCTAAATGCAAGTTACCGGGAAGATGTACATTCCTAGATAGCAAGCAATTGTGCTGCAAGTTTGAAAATGACTTGCTAAGCTATTGCTAGACCTGCCAGGCGTTACAAGTTTGTTGCACAATTACAGTAAGTCTGCATTACATTGATCCAGATCAACTTTCTTTGCAAACATTCTGAAAGTCTACTGTAAGTCCTGATTCAGTTATGTTGTGCTATAGTCATCCCACCACAGGGGTCACTGTGGCTGAATTTTCATGCTGTAGACTTGCAGAGCTCTTGCTGTAGACTCACCACCGCTAGACACTTGCAATGCATATTTGCTACAAATTGAAAAAGTGTCAACTAGAACTTGTGCTTCAAGTACTCTGCAAGTGTACAACTTGCCAATGAAAATGTACAGTAAGTTAACAGATTTATGATTCAACACAGCCACAAATTTGTAGCAAGTTATTCTTGCTATCTGAGTTATCACGGGGACCTGAGGGTTAACTGGAGAACAGTTTCAGCGCAAGTGTACATGGTTTATGTTTATCTCTAACAGCAAAGCCTCAACCTTGTCCCAGGGCATTGAAGAAAATGGTACAAAGTAAAGATACCCCATGTGTGAAGAGAGTGACCCTGTTATAGGTGCCTAGCTTAGCCCCTTCTGGGACCCACTAAAGGATAGGCCTCTCATGTGACCCTTGCTTGGCACCCAACAAAGAGGGAAACATGAAGAACGTGACGACCAACCCTGTTGCCTTTACTTTCTCCATGGGCCAATAAGTGGGCTTTGGACTCACTAGGCTATTTTCTCCTTGGCAGGAAGTTTCGTCCAATGTTGGAGCATACCCCACTGATCCGGCTGAGAAAAAATAGACACACAAACACCAGGGTAACCAGATGGTTGTTGGCATTACAAGAGTTCAAATTCATGGTAGAACACAGGCCTGAAAAGCAGCACCAAAATGTAGATACCCTTCCTAGGGTACCCTGTGTGGTATCCCACATACAGTCGAAGCAGAGGGGGGGATATGTACAGGATGCCAGGGATGGGTCCTGGATGGCAGGTACATTTCCATACTATTTGGGTTGTGGTCACTTTAAGGGGGATGTTTTTAAGGCCATGTTGATTACTCAGGGGTTCTCACTTATGCAGGGTGAGGAGTTCTGGGAAAGCCCAGCTGGAGAGAAGAGGACTGATTTTCTGTACACTCTGGATTGCTAAATACAATACTCATTGGGGACCCCGAATTTTGAAGGTTCGAAGAGTTTTGAGTGGGAAGAATCTCCAAACCCTGATTACAGGGACTTTGGTCCTGAAAGGATTAACCGAGATGTATCAGAGTCCAGAAAAGGAAGAGGAAATAGTTGGCACTTGTCTGTGAGGGAAAAGCAGGACACATCTGAGTGAGCAGAGTGGTGTAGCTTGGGACTGACCTAAGGTTCACCTCTTTGGAACCCCCGAAGCAGACAGAAAATCCCAAACCCCAGTGTGGGACTGGTATGATTGCAGGCAGGGGCATTGCTAGGGGATGGCTATTGGGGCTATAGCCCATATCTCCGAGTCTCTTGTAGCAGGGTCCCTGCCTAACCAGCGGGTTGTGGCTGCTGAGGCGGGCCGGCTGGCTATATGAGAGAGGCGGAGCAGATGAGAGAAGCGAGCAGGCTGACGAGCAGAGATGATATCTCTCTCCGCGCGCTCCACATCATCAGTGCTCTTCACAGCCGGCTTCTTCAATTTGGGAGTGAGGTGCAGTGGGCAGCAGAGAGATTACATCATCTCTCACTGCCTGCCACACATCAGTGTTTTTTGCTCTCACAACATGGTGGAGTGGAGGTCACGTGCTTCCTGTCATCGTGGAGCTCCACTTTGCATCCAGACTCCCTTGCTTCAATGTCAGAGAAGCCGTGGGGAGCATCATCTCTCACTGCCCACCCCGCATCACCCCTCTCCTGCTCTCACTAAATGGACCAATGCTGTCAGCCTGCCACCAATGCAGCGTCAATGCACATTTGGTGGCACTGGCTGGCATGGCAATTGACAATCCACATCAGTTGGCAAGTGACAACCCATATCTGGTGGCTGGTGATGTGGCAAGTGACAATCTGCAAATGGGGGCAGGAGATGTGGCAATCTGCAAATGGTGTGAAGAGACGTGGCAAGTGACAATCTGCAAATGGTGGCAGGTGACGTGGCAAGTGACAATCTGCAAATGGTGGCAAGAGACATGGCAAGTGACAATCTGCAAATGGTGGTAGGAGACGTGGCAAGTGACAATCTGCAAATGGTGGCAGAAGACGTGGCAATCTGCAAATGGTGGCAGGTAACATGGCAATCTGCAAATGGTGGCAGGTGATGTGGCAATGGCAATCTGCAAATGGTGACAGGTGACGTGGCAAGTGACAATCCACATCTGCTGCCAAGTGGCAAGTGACAATCCACATCTGGTGGCAGGTGACATGGCAAATGACAATCCACATCTAGTGGCAGGTAACGGTGGCAAGTAACACTGCATCTGGCGACAGGCGACAGTGGCAAGTGACACACTGCATCTGGTGGCAGGAGATGTGGCAAATGACACGCCCAGGACTCCCACTGATTCTGCAGTATGGTGAGTTGAACCACTTCATTATATATTAGAATGTAACAATAGAAATAATTCACTTCAATCACCCATCGCCCGTGAAAAATTGCTTACCACCGGTCACCGAATAACCCCCCCGCTGGCATGCAAAAGGGTTAGTGCTATGGGCTCTAGCCCCAGATCTTTAGCAGACCTAGCAACGCCTCTGATTGCAGGGAGTCAATCTCTTGTTTTCCATTGTACCAAAGTTGTGGACTATTTTGTGTCCGTTGACTGTTTGTTTTTTTGGATTGTTTGCAAGTTTTAAGACTGTTACTTTTACAAGCGGATGGTAGTAATCCTGAACTCCCATGTCACATCTTGTATGGCTAAATTTTCCATTTTGATACAAGTTTATAAAAGCTTTGTTAATGCTCTTATTTTAGTATGAGGCCCCTTTCACGGACAGATGGCAAACGCATCCCCATCCATCTGTTTTTATTTTATTGGATTGGATGCCGACGGGTGTCCACTGACATTCGCTGCTCCAAAAGGAGCAGCGGGTGGTCCAATCAGGTCTGCCTGAAAAACAGACAGGTAGCCCCGATCGGTGCACTGGTGTGAAAGAGGCCTTCTTTTTTTTATTGCTAGCACTCTCCATTGAAGGGCTCAAATAGCTTTGGAAGGTTATACAACAGCTTGAGGGTAAAATACCATTTAACAGAACACAAATAACAAGGTCAAGTATATAGCTCCCAGTTATACAGAATTGTTTGAAGAATGTGTATCAGAAAGCTTCATATATTCCCATTATTACAGTACTAAAAAGAACTGAAGGGCACTCTCCTATTTGAAAGATTGAAAACCAAAAATACAACCTTCCAATATGTCACTCATTTCATCCACAATCTTGCATGTAATCATTCTCATATCTCTGGAAAATATGATATTTGAAGTGTCAGTTCTTTTGCTATTTATAATTAAAGATCATTTGTAGTGCCGGGCTCCTGAAGAGCAGCATGCTTTTGTCAATTTAAATGTTCCTAAGACCATAGTTGGGATTTAGAGTTAATTACAGTAAATTATGGTCTCAGCATCAGTTTGGCTGGACTGTATTATGTTCTGCCTGGACATAGGTGTGGGTGTCACCTTTGGCAAGCATTGGAACGCAGTCTGGTTGGACGCATTGGGTACCAATCTCTCTCTCTGAGTCAATCAGCGGGTGCGTTGTCTTGCTGTGTATTCCGGGAGATTGTACTTAAGGTGTTGAGGTCACGTGGTTCTGGGTTCCGGTCCAGAAGTATGTTCTGAATCCTTGGTCCTGGTCCTGACCAGCCCCCAGAGGCCCTCATGGCCTGGGGTGTGGATCCATCCGTTTCTGAGTCTCGGGGCTGGCTAGCTCGAGGCACAGTAACTGAAAGAAGGGTTTCAAGGTGGTCCGGTGCCCTCTCGATTTTGGAGAGGCCCAGCAACTGAAAACGCAACCAGGGGAGGACTCTTCAGAAGAGGGCCACGCACATGGCTGGCTGCTCGGTAAGAGCCTGGAAGCTAAGCTGGAAAGGACACCAAGGTAAATCCACATTCTTACGGTATGGCCGGACCGGCTGCAAGATACTGGTACCGTATGAAAGTTCTTAGTTTCATCCTTCAGTTACAACCAAGTCTGTGGCAGAGACTTTTCTCATTCTAAAGTTCTACAATCAAGTCTGTGGCAGAGACTGTGTGTGCTTTTTGTATCACCTGTCGGTTGCTAAATCCACAAAAAGGGGATTTACTTGATAGCTGTAACATCCAGTTGCGAATGGCTATTCCCTGGATTGTATGGAGAGAGACATTCAAGTGATTAGCAGTTCCAAGAGTACCTGAGCTTTACTACCCATACCCTCTATTCCCTACTGAGAGACTGTGTTCTGTTCAACATTTTGCAAATAAAAATCCCTTAAGTGGATTCAAGTGTCAGTCTCTACGGTTTATTGGGCCATCAACCTCGGGAAACCCCTAGATGAGCACGAGGAGGAGAAGGTAATGGTAAGCCCAAAAATAACCAGCTGCTCCTTCGGGGGTCAATGCTACACATATATGTGCCAATCTACAGAAGATCACTAGACAATACCATTACAAACACTGCCCAGTATTTTTTTCATAGAATAGAAATCTTTTAGCATGCTGCAAATCCATTTTTTTCTGCAGCTTTACTGTGCTCATTATAGCTCATTTTAATATAAAATAAAATACTACAGTTTTTTGTTTTTTTCTTAACTAACCTGCTCTGTGTAGTGATTTTGCACGGTGCAGCCTGGATCCTCCTCTTCTTGGCTTCCTCGCCGGCTCTCTTGGCCCCTCCCTTTTGTCGAGTGCCCCCACAGCAAGCACAGCAAGCATTCAGACACGGAGCAGTGGTTTGGCCCTGCCACTCTCTCGCCTGATTGGCTAACTGGCTTTGATTGACAGCAGCAGGAGCCGAGGTAACCACTACCAATCCCAGAAAGCCGAGACACTTGTGCACATTGCTAGATAGAAATGGGGCTCAGGTGAGTATTGGGAGGCTTAGGGGGGCTGCTGCCTTCTGCCTTTACAATCACTTTAAAGCAGCCATAAATTGATCAAAATTTGGGTGATCAATTTCTGTACAATCAGCATGTTGTTTTTTTTACAGTGGATTAGTGCCGCCAGCTATAGCCAGTAGCGCGTTTATTCTGACAGAGATGAAAGCTCCCTATTATCAGAATACAATGACTCAAAAGGAAGGAGTCCCCCATGCACATCCCGTGCGTGAATGAGGTGAATGGGTCATTTTTTTTCATTCAAACCGCTGGTTGAACTAAAAGAAAAAAAATGATGTATGGGTTGCCTTTACTAATTTGTTCATTGGTGTGAGGCTGTGTGCGATTATGTAGCCAAATAATCACTAACAGGTGTGTTGCAACTTTTGCTTTCTCTGCTGCATTTTTACTTTAACTTAGCAGGTCTCTGACCCACCCCACCCTGTGACTGGGCAGTGAAAGAAGAAACAGCACACCGATGAGCTCCTCTCTCTGTCACTCTGATCTCTCTTCCCATAAAGATGCTTCTGCCACTGCAACGCACTTAATGGGAACAGTGAGCTGCTTTCCTTCCCCATTTCTGAGTTCTGCTGCACAAGGACCTCAATAACAAGTCAAATTAAAGAAGAACTTATTGTATTCATGAATACAGAGCTGCATTCATTTGTCTCATTCAGTAAACAATATTAACTATATGTGTGTGTGTGTGTGTGAGTACACCCCTCACATTTCTGTAAATATTTTATTATATCTTTTCACCTGACAACACTGAAGAAATGACACTTTGCTACAATGTAAAGTAGTGATTGTACAGCTTGTATAACAGTGTAAATTGGCTGTCACCTCAAAATAACTCAACACACAGCCATTAATGTCCCTAAATGAAAATGTCCAAATTGGGCCCAAAGTGTCAATATTATGTGTGGCCACCATTATTTTCCAGCACTGCCTTAACCCTCTTGTGCATGGAGTTCATCAGAGCTTCACAGGTTGCCAATGGAGTCCTCTTCCACTCCTCCGTGACAACATCACAGACCTGGTATATGTTAGAGACCTTGCGCTCCTCCACCTTCCATTTGAGGATGCCCCACAGATGCTCAATAGGGTTTAGGTCTAGAGACATGTCTGGCCAGTCCATCACCTTTACCCTCCGCTTCTTTAGCAAGGTAGTGCTTAATGCATCCTAATGCACCTTAGGATGCATTAGGGTGAAAAAACGCCAAAAAAAGTCAACTGTCCCCAACTGTCCCTGATTTGGAGGGATTGTCCCTGATTTTTTTGCAATGTCCCTCTGTCCCTCATTCCTCCTCATTTGTCCCTCATTTTGATCTGATCTATATAGTTGTATATAAAATACACTTTTTATCTTTCAAAAAGTGTTTCCCAGTGCTGAACCTTTCATCCAATTTCTAAATTGCTGCATTTGTACATTTTAAAAACCAATAAAAAAGAATAGTAGTAAAAAAAAAAAGTCCTTGTGGATTTAATTAACTTTTTTTTTTTTTTGGTTAATACTCCTTTAAGGGGGTGTGGTAGGGGGCATGTCCTATGCCTACATACATTTGTTAGTAGGTGTCCCTCATTTCCATCCCAAAATGTTGGGAGGTATGCCAAAGGGTAGCCACACCAATTATTGATTAGATTTCGATTTTTCTTCTGTTCACTCACTTTGCCTTTTGTAACGTGATAAAAACAACAATTAAAATAAATATTTTTTAAAGCATTCTTACTTTACAGCATTTCTTCACACTTGCCTAAAACTTTTGCACAGCACTGCATAGAGAGATAGATAGTGTTTATTTTATATACAGTGTGTTATTGGCCCTTTAACATTGCAGTCCTGTTCTCTGTCTGCTCATAGACATGTCATCTAATGATGAGAATACCAGGAAAGGACTGTAACATCTGTGTGTAAAGACAGGGCTGCCAGGAAGTCTGTTTAGCAACTTGGCACAGCCACTGATGCTGGCACAAACTCCACTTTACCACAAGCACAGATTTTTTCATACCTGCAGTTACAAGTTTAAGTCAGCAGTGCTGATTAATGCAAAACAATGCCTTGGCATGATGTGTCTTGTAATAAAAGTATTCAAGGCTGCTGCGGGCAATGGGAAGAAGACTAATAACAAAATGCAGATCAGCCTTTTCTTACTCTGCCATCCAAAGGGTTAGCAAGACTAAGAAATAAAGGGAATGTGATTATTCATATGCCCAAGAGGCGGTGAGTATGTATTCTGCATGTCACCAGTGTGTTTGCTATGGCGACTCCCTTATCAATAAAATCTGTAATGTTTCTCATATCCTTTAAAACAAATTTTACTAAAGAAATGGCAGCACATATAAAACATATATATTCTTTTTTCCCCAAAGGAATATACATACATATTTATATATAAAACACTAGCCATAATTATTTCTCAATATCTATCTATCTATCTATCTATCTATCTATCTATCTATCTATCTATCTATCTATCTATCTATCTATCTATCTATCTATCTATCTCTGCATCTCCCCATAGCTGTGGGTTGGATAGCATACAATATACAAAAGTTTCCTAACACTCAACCATGTCAGCTTGCAAACGAAACCTCCATTGCAAAGGATCGCTCATGTCAGGTTATAAAAGTAATTAATAAAAGTGAGAGAAAGCTTGCCAGAAAGTTAACCTTTTCGCTCCCTAAGGCCCGGTTCACACTATTGCGATGGCGGACATCGCATGTAATTCGCAGCGCACTGCTGTTCACATTACATGCAATGTCTGATATCGCACCACATTCGGTGCAAACACACACAGGACCCTTTTTTCTGTTCGGACCAGAATCGGATCGCATGTGTGTTCACACATATGCTATCTGAGTCATGTCCTATCTGTCAGTTGGGGGTGTCTTTAACATATAATGACACTCCCCAGTAGTTCGCATATGGCAGTGTGAACTGCCATGTGTGTCGGGTGCGATGCGAGTTGATTCGCAGGGTTCTCGCATTGCAATAGTGTGAACCGGGCCTAAAGCTGAATCCCAGGCAAACAGTAAAACCCTTAAATTAAGTATAGCTAGTAGCAGTTGGCCACATGCGATTGGAATTGTACCGTAAAGTAGAGGTTGTTTCATTGCTTCTCCAAGCCACTTCTTTAGTTCTAATGAGTATCAAGCAGATACCCCAGCATTTACACTCACTGGCCACTTTACTAGGTACACCTTGCTAGGACCCAGTTGGACCCCCTTTGCCTTCAGAACTGCTTTAATTCTTCATGGCATAGATTCAACAAGGTGTTGGAAACATTCCTCATAGATTTTAGTCCATATTGACATGCTAGCATCATGTAGTTGCTGCAGATTTGTCGGCTGAAATTCCATGATGTAAATCTCCCATTCCACTACATCCCAAAGGTACTCTATTGCAGTGGTCATCAACCCTGTCCTCAGGGCCCACTAACAGGCCAGGTTTGCAAGATAACTGAAATCCATCACAGGTGATATAATTTGCTGCTCAGTGATTGCAGTATTCTAGTCTGCATCTCCCCAAGGTAATACATAAAATCTGGCTTGTTAGTTGGCCTTGGGAACAGGGTTGATGACCAGTGCTCTATTGGATTGAGATCTGGTGACTGTGGAGGCAATTGGAGTACAGTGATCTCATTGTCATGTTCAAGAAACCAGTGTTGAGATGATTTGAGCTTTGTGAAATGGTGCATTATCCTGCTGGAAATAGCCATCAGAAGATGGGTACAAGGTATTCATAAAGGGATGGACATGGTCAGCAACAATACTCATGTAGGCCATGGTGTTTAATCGATGCTTAGTTTGTACTAAGGGGCCCAAAGTGTGCCAGTAAAATCACCCCCACACCATTACACCACCACCAGCAGCCTGAACCGTTGATACAAGGCAGGATGGATCCATGCATTTATGTTGTTTACGCCAAATTCTGACCCTACCATCTGAATGTTGTACCTGAAATCCAGACTCATCAGACCCATCATTTCTGTTCTTAGCTGACAGGAGAGGCACCCGGTGTTGTCTTCTGCTGCTGTAGCACCTCTGCTTTAAGGTTCATTCAGAGATGGTATTCTGCATACCTTGGTTGTAACGAGTGGTTATTTGAGTTACTGTTGCCCTTCTATCATCTCAGATGCCTATTCTCCTCTGACCTCTGACATCAACAAGGCATTTCCGTCCACACAACTGCCGCTCACTGGATACTTTCTCTTTTTTGGACTATTCTCTGTAAACCCTAGAGATGGTTGTGCGTGAAAATCCCAGTAGATCAGCAGTTTTTGGAATACTCAGACCAGCCTGTCTGGCACCAACAACCATACCACGTTCAAAGTCACTTAAATACCCTTTCTTCCCCATTCTGGTGCTTGGTTTGAACTTCAGCAAGTCATCTTCACCACGTCTAGATGCCTAAATGCATTGAGGTGCTGCCATGTGGTTGGCTGATTAGCAATTTGTGTTACCAAGCAATTGAACAGGTGTACCTAATAAAGTGTCCGGTGAGTGTATATACACACAGAGAATGCATTGCGGTAAAAAAATAAACCTTTACCTTTACAACCACTTTAAGGTGTAGAGAAATACTTAAGTCTTATCCTGTAGATTTTGCCCTCCAATGTTGGGTATTTGGCTTGTTGAGATGTTGTTTTGTCTCCCCAGGTCTTTGAATGCCTTTTTATACTGCATTCTATTTATGCTCAGTTGTTTGGTCTTTAGGATGGTCTTTAGGATGTACAGTATATGCTTCTGGACCATTGTATTGCTAGACTTGAATCATCAAACAGAGAGGAGAAGCAGAAAACATGAAGCAATTATAAGGAATTGCTTGAACCTTGAAATATTTGATAGAGAAGCAGCAGTACGTAAAGTGATATTAAACCCAAAAGCAAACATTTATTATTTTGCTGCTTACCATTTTTTAGATGTGGTGGCTGCATTCGTTTTCCGCTGATTGGGGAGCTTACAATGATTAGCTTTTATTTATTCTTGTAGAACCTTTATCCCAAAATATTTTTTTTTTTGCCGTAACTGCTTGTGCAGCCATTCTCAACCAGTGTTCTGTGGAACCCTAGTGTTCCTTCAGAGGTGGCTAGGGGTTCCTTGAGCTGTGGCTGATTTACTTTCTGTTTGATGGTGCCTAAATAGATCTGAGCCAATGGTACTTGGAGGAGCCAGTGGTATGACACCAATGATCTTTATAGCTCTCTGTAAGGGGGCCATTCTTACCACCGCTGTAAAAAATGGCATTCTTCCCACTGACCCCCAATGAATGGGTTTTATCAGGAGTTCCCAAGACCTGAAAATTATTTTAAGGGTTCCCCTGGGATAAAAAGGTTGAGAAAGGCTGTGCTTTTGTCACTGTAAATGTGATCTGGAATTTGGCTTTAATTAGTGTATACAAATCTGTTATGGTAGTACATTCCCAGATTACAAATGCTGCTGACCAAATATCGGTCTTTTTGACCGGACTATGAGGAGAACACTGAGAGTAAGTGTGCACCAACACTACACTGACATGTAGGCACCCTTTCACCCCCTTTTGCCAGTATCACTAAGCGATCGTTTTTCTGATCGCTGCATTAGTGTCACTGGTGCCGTTAGGTAGCTAGTTATTTTTTTAGGTTTACCGCCAGGTTTTTATAGCGCTAGGTACCCCGATATACTACCCAATAATGGTTTTAACCCCCTGATTGCCCCTAGTTAACCCTTTCACCCCCTTTTGCCAGTGTCACTTAGCGATCATTTTTCTGATCGCTGCATTAGTGTCACTAGTGTCACTAGGTAGCTAGTTATTTTTTTAGGTTCCCCATCAGGTTTTTATATAGCGCCAGGGACCCCCATATACTACCTAATAAATATTTGAACCCCCTGATTGCCCCTAGTTAACCCTTTCAACAGTGATCACCGTATAAGTGTTACGGGTGACTCTGGTTAGTTAGTTTGCTTTTTATAGCATCAGGGCACCCACCATTTATTACCCAATAAAGGTTTAACCCCCTGATCACCCGGCGGGTGATATCAATTAGATTTTAGGGTCAGGGTCTGCGTCGCCCCAGGCAGCGCTAGGTTAGTGCCAGTACCGCTAACACCCACGCGCAAAGCATACACCTCCCGTAGTGGTATAGTATCTGAACAGATCAATATCTTATCTAATCAGATCTATACTAGCGTCCCCATCAGTTTAGGGTTCCAAAAAAACGCATTGTTAGCGGGATCAGCCCAGATACCTGCTAGAACCTGCGTTTTGCCCCTCCGCCCAGCCCACCCAAGTGCAGTATCGATCGATCACTGTCACTTACAAAACACTAAACACATAACTGCAGCATTCGCAGAGTCAGGCCTAATCCCTGCGATCGCTAACAGTTTTTTTTGGTAGCGTTTTATATTTAAATCCTGAAGGTGGTGCTTGGTTTTCGGGGTCCCGTACATGGCTAGGCTCCCAAAAAGTCCCCCACATGTGGTATCCCGTACTCGGGAGAAGAAGCAGAATTTATTTTGGGGTGTAATTTCACTTATGCCCATAGCATGTGTGAGCAATATATCATTTAGTGACAACCTTGTGCAAAAAAAAAAATTGTAATGTTCCTGCAACTTGTGGCAAAATATAAAATATTTAATGGACTCATCATGCCTCTCAGTAAATAGCTTGGGGTGTCTACTTTCCAAAATGGGGTCATTTGGGGGGGTTTTGTGTTATTTTGGCATTTTATGGCCTTCGAAACTGTGATAGGTAGTGAGGAGTGAAATCAAAAATTTGAACCCTTAGAAATCCTGAAGGCAGTGATTGGTTTTCAGGGTGACGTACGCGGCTAGACTCCCAAAAAGTCCCACATATGTGGTATCCCCGTACTCAGGAGAAGCAGAAAAATATATTTTGGGGTGCAATTCCACATATAACTATGGCATGTGTGAGCAATATATCACTTAGTGACAACTTTTTGTAAACTTTTTTTTTTGTGTCATTATTCAATCACTTGGGACAAAAAAAAATATTCAATGGGCTCAACATGCCCCTCAGCAATTTCCTTGGGGTGTCTACTTTCCAAAATGGGGTCATTGGGGGGGGGGGGTTGTGTTATTTTGGCATTTTATGGCCTCCGAAACTGTGATAGGTAGTGAGGAGTGAAATCAAAAATTTGCACCCTTAGAAATCCTGAAGGCAGTGATTGGTTTTCGGGGTGCCGTACATGGCTAGACTCCCAAAAAGTCCCACATATGTGGTATCCCTGAACTCAGGAGAAGCAACAGAATATATTTTGGGGTGCAATTCCACATATAACTATGGCATGTGTGAGCAATATATCATTTAGTGACAACTTTTTGTAAACTTTTTTTTTTTGTGTCATTATTCAATCACTTGGGACAAAAAAAAATATTCAATGGGCTCAACATGCCCCTCAGCAATTTCCTTGGGGTGTCTACTTTCCAAAATGGGGTCATTTGGGGGGGTTTGTACTGCCCTGCCATTTTAGCACCTCAAGAAATGAGATAGGCAGTCATAAATTAAAAGCTGTGTAAATTCCAGAAAATGTACTCTAGTTTGTAGACGCTATAACTTTTGCGCAAACCAATAAATATACGCTTATTGACATTTTTTTTACTAAAGACATGTGGCTGAATAAATTTTGCCCTAAATGTATGACTAAAATTGAGTTTATTCGATTTTTCTTATAACAAAAAGTAGGAAATATTTTTTTTTCTCTAAATTTTCGGTCTTTTTCCATTTATATCGCAGAGGCAATCAAATACCATCAAAATAAAGCTCTGTTTGTGGGAAGAAAAGGACGCAAATTTCGTTTGGGGACAACATTGCATGACCGCGCAATTACCAGTTAAAGCAGTGCATTGCGAAATTGTAAAAAAACCTCTGGTCCTTAGGCTGACAATTGGTCCGGGGCTGAAGTGGTTAAGGAAAGATTTTTACCAAGGGAATAATGTTGAAAAAGCATACAGATATGCATAGGGAAGTTATAGGAAAGAGAGTTTGACATCAAGACAGTACAGTAAAAGGATTGTTTTCTGTACCAAATATAGCAAAATATTTGACAGAATTAAATCCATAGTTAAGAGATATTTTCCCAAACATGATCCAGAATATCTTATTCATTGGAGAAAGGGGTACAAATTGCATCCAGAAAATCACTCACTATTGGATGTTATCATCATCAAGCCTGTTTAGAAACAAACCAGTACATGGTAAGAACTAGTATTACAGTATATTCCATTGTGTTATGTCTCCATGATTAACCCTTCCTTGGGTGAAATGCATTGGAGCGGGAGTAGGATGAGCATGAAGACACAATGCTAACCTTTGTCACTGCATTAAAGTGTTTTAGCACTGATGATGTCATTGGTGTGTGGGTCAGTTATTCTCTTTTTTATAGTGGTAAATTAAAATTTTGAGTTACCAGATGTCCAAGTTGTCATTTTTGGGACACTACCATACTGTTGCCTTATGTAACACAGGCAAAAGATATCATACAAAAGATTTATTTCATTGTAATACTAGGTATGGAGTATATGTTTAGACCTGTGTAGAGTGTAGGGTATGTGGACCATACCACTAAGTGGTTACTTGACCAGTTTGGTGATCACCTGGGTGATACACATGATACAAATAATACTAAATTAAACAATTATTTTGTTCGGAGACATGACTCCAGAAAAAAACGAATCATTGAAAGACCAGATCTTAGAAAAGAACTGTCACACACTTCTGGAGAAGTTTTTTTGGGATATTTGCTATCAACACCAGGATAGCTAATGGTTTACATTTTGAAAGAGATGTATCCACTTTTTATGATTGAATCTGTTGATGTGTTCTATCCCTCTCCCCTCTTATTTGTTGTAGGCATTTATACGGGGCTAAAAAAATTACCTATCAGCATGCCTTTTGGGGTATGGAGGGAATCCAGAATACCCAGAGGAAACCCATGCAAGCACAAGGAGTAAATGCAAGTTTCATGCAGATAGTATCCAGGTTGGGATTTGAACCAAGGACCCCAGTAGTGGAAGGAAAAATAGATAAAAACTTAGCCACTGTGCCTGCCACCTCTTGCTCCCTTTTTCCTGCCTCCCACCTTTCCCACTTCCCTTCTTATGTCAACCTTTTGCCTCTATTTATCTTTTATTGTAGATCATTTGGGCCTGGAACAGTTCCTGCAGCACGTCGCCACTTACAAATTAAAATTGAAACAGTGCCTATGAAAAAAACAACCAAACAAAAAACTCCACCTTTGTCTTCTCCATGCTGTGGAATCATTAAATAAATTAGGAATATAGAATGCAAGGATGTCACACCTTCATCATGGTGTTAACAGCTTGAAGTCATCAGAGGAGTTACACCTCAAAATGCCCATAGAGAAACAGTTTTGGGTGGAGTTTGGCCTTAAATTGAATTGAGACAAGCATCAAAGTGATGTGACTTGTGTAGATTGCAACATCAGCTGCTATTATTCTTGTCAGCTATCCCATACTTTTATAATGCCACAGAGCCAGGGCACATAGCCATACACTGTTCTTTCTTCCTGCGGCCTTTGAAAAGAGAAGATGGATGAACAACAGAACAACCGAGATACATGCAAGTGAACATGTTTAATGAAAGAACAAACAGTGAAAAATTTAAATATAAGGAGTGGTTTTATAAAGTCAAATCAGAGACACTGTGGAAGTGCTAAGTCTAAAGGTAAGGTTAGGTGCCCTTAGGATAAAGAACACATTATACTCGGTGAAATTACAGATATAAAGGTTATCAGATTTCCCACACTGATTAAATGTATATTTTGGTTGTCTAGACTCTAGAAAAGGTAAATGTCATGTAACTATAATGTGAAAAAATCAATATGTTGTACAATAAATTATATTTACATTGCAAGAGAAGGCACCCAACATGCACCCAACATTATTGTGTTGGGTGCATGTACATGGGTGCATAATGCTAACTACACCCAATGGCTTGGATTTAACTAATATCCCAGTGGCACAAAAAGCCTTCTTAAAACAAAAGGTATTTTTGTATCTCCCTTCCATCACAGATCATAAAAAGGGGTTTATCGCTCCTTTTTGGATAGTGGGCAGAGCCATATAAATCATTTTAGTTATGTGTCTATAAGCAGGTTCAGGTGGGGACACAGTGAAAGTACGCACTTAGGCCCCTAGAGCCCAACAGGGGTATTTGCCTAAACACATGAAGTACGCAGAAATTGCACTTTTTGTAAATAGACAGCACTTCTTGATGTTTGGACTTAAGTTTTTACTCTTACTTTGCACTTCACTTGTTTACACTCTGACAAACACCTTTGACTTAAGCCACTATCACTAGCTGTGGTATTTCTGAGCCTATGCCACATAGCTTAGACCAGAGTACACCAGCCAGTACTTATAATCTCCCTCAATGACATCATTGGACACCTCTATCCCCTTGTTCTTCCATACATTCATTCCTATGCTGCGTAACATTAATCTGTTTGTGTATTCCTAGAAACTCATACCATGCTCTATTCCACATGGATTCTCCCCCTTTCGTCAGTGACTCCCAGGCTGGGTCCCTAGGATGCCCCGTGGCACAGTCAGACTCAACTGCTATCCGGCACCCTTCGCTACCAGGGACCTCCATAACCCATGCCAAGTCACCCTGCTTCATTGCTGGCTGGCTGCTATCTTTAGTAGACACTTGTACCTTAATTCACTGCAGCAATGACCCCACTTACAAAGGTTAATCTTGCAACATATAGAATACTGTATAGGTGAAGTCTACAAAATGAGAGTCATATTAAAAACATTCATCAAACTGAATATATTGGTGGCTTCTGTAGTGATTACTTCTAGAGGAGAAAAGATTTCATTTCCAAATACAGTAATGCCCTGTACAGACAGTTGGACTTTCCGACGGAAAATGTGTGATTGGATCTTGTTGGAAAATTCAATCATGTGTGGGCTCCATCTGACTTTTTCCGTCTGAATTTCCAACACACAAAGTTTGAGAGCAGGATCTAAAATTTTACGACAACAAAATCCGATTGTTTAAATTCCGATCGTGTATAGACAAAGTGCCACGCACGCTCAGAATAAATTGCGAGACAAAAGCTATTGGCTAAGGCCCTCTTTATAGTCCCATCGTACATGTTGTACGTCACCACATTCTGAACGATCGGATTTTCTGACAGATTTTGCCATCGGAATGTCCGACCATTTGTACAGGGCATTAGAGCTGTGAAAATGTGGAATAGACTCCCTCCAGAGGTGGTTCTGGCAAGCTCAGTAGATGCTTTAAAAAAGGCCTGGATTCTTTCCTAAATGTACATAATATAACTGGATACTGACATTTATAGGTAAATTTGATCCAGGAAGGAATTTTCCCCCTGCTGTAGCAAATTGGAGCATGCTTTGCGGGGGTTTTCTGCCTTCCTCTGGATCCACTGTGAGTGAAGGATTGTGTATATGGGATTGTATTTTTTTTTTTGTTGAACTAGATGGACTTGTGTCATTTTTCAACCTGACTAACTATGTAACTATATATCCATTAGACAACTTTGCTCTGGAATACACCTTGAATGCACCTCTTTGTGATCCCAAATTACTTCAGGAAAAGACTCTTCTTTTACTTAAAGAATTTCCTTCACACAATTCACAACAGAACATAGACTCTCAACTTTACCCACATGTTGCTAAGTACATTGAGATGTCTGTGCCACCCCAAGTGCTGCTGCACTAAATTCGAATATCATATCTTCAGGCATTATGTCCATACATAAAGGATCCAATATTGGCAAAACCCATGTCCCAGCACCCTGACTGGGTTCCTTCTCCATACACACATAGCCTGAGAGCCCCCTTCCAGTGCCAATCTCCAGTACAAAGGAAAGACATAATTTCCCCCTCTCTACAATGGGACTTTAAAGGCATAGGAGAGTAACAAAATTTTGTTTTAAAACTCAAAGTTTAATTTTACCAAATTAATTTACAAAAGTAAAAAAAAAATGAATTATCAAAAATGCAATATACAGTAAAAAGAGGCATATATTACATAACAATTATTCAATATGTCTGAAACAGTTGCAACAACATGTCTGATGCGTTTCAGAGCAGCTTGACTCCTTCCTCAGGGACAGTCTTTTGCTATTAGTATAGGTGCAGTCTACAAAATGAGAGTCATATTAAAAACATTCATCAAACTGTATATATTGGTGGCTTCTGTAGTGATAGGTAGGATTTAGAGACAGTACTTACAATGTCCTCAATCTATAAGTCCACACAGGTCAAGAACCATAAAAGCATAAAAATGTCAAAAAAGGGCCTTCACTGACATGCGTCCCAACACAATGAAAATGAGAAAAGAAGGGAAAAGGGATGGAAAGTCTCTGGAAGCAGACCACACAGGCCCCAAAAGGATATACACTGGGACCATATGGCTTAAATGAGAAGAGAGTAAGAAAATCAATAGAGTATATGTGTAGCATTTATAAAGGAATAGTATAGATAGGTATTACAATTAACATTTTACAAGGTGAAGATAATTGTTACCAGAACATAACCTACAGTATACAACGGTATATTATAGGCACCCATCTACACATCTGTGTGCCATTACTTATATTGTCATGGGACCGGGGCACCATGTGATGTCATCCGGAGGCCCCGCCTTTTTTACGTCTCTGCCTGGGGCATGATGGGCGTTGACGTCATAAGAGCCATGCCTCCGGTGATGGAAGGGAGCATCGCGTCAACATTGGAAGAAGAAGAGGGGAGAGGGGAGAAAAACTAACAGAGGCAGAAGACGTCAGCGGAGGACACAGAAGAGCCGGAGAGGGGAGAAGAGATCAGAAGAGATGCCGGAGCTGCCATAATAAATTACTTTAAAAAGAGGTGTAATGTTTTTTTATTTTTGACCCTTTTTTTAGGTGAATGGGTAGGAGTACAATGTACCCCATACTTATTTACTTAGGGTGGGGGGCCGGGATCTGGGGGCCCCATTGTTAAATGGGGCTTCCGGATTCCGATAAGCTCCCTGCCTGCAGATCCTGGAAACCAACTGCCAGGGTTGTGGGGAAGAGGCCCTTGTCCTCATCAACATGGGGCCCTCCCTGCCCTAAAGCACCCACCCCCCCCCCATGTTGAGGGCATGTGGCCTGGTACGGTACCGGAGGGGGGGAGCTCGCTCGTCCCCACCCCCTTTCCTGACCTGCCAGGCTATGTGCTCGTATAAGGGTCTGGTATGGATTTTGGGGAGGGGGCACACACTGTTTTTCGGCATGGGGGTTCCCCTTAAAATCCATACCAGGCCTTTCAGGCTGGTATGGATTTTGGACCAGGGAATCCATACTGTTTTTTTTTCATTTGGCGTGGAGTTTCCCTTCCAGATCATCAGAGGACAAGGGTGCTACACTTAGGCCGCGTACACACGCGCGGACTGTTCGCCCAACTTTGTCCGCTGAACAGTGTTTGGGCGGACAGTCCGCTCGTGTGTGGGCTTTCAGCGGACAGTTTCAGCGGACAGTTTGACGAACAAGGTTTTTCGGAAATTCCGTAAAACTGTCCGCTGAAACCTTGTTTGAGCGAACAGTCCGCCCGTGTGTAGGCTTGTTCGTCAAACTAAGTTCCGCGCATGCTCAGAAAGGATTTACACGCCGAAAGTTATAATGCAGTGTATAGGACGTCGTATTTTTCGTCCCGTCGTACGTGCCGTTCACGTCGTCGCGCACGGTTTCAGCAAACTGTTCGTTCGTCGTGTGTGGGCATGTCCGTCCATGCTAATTTTGAGCGGACTGTTTGCCGAAACTGTTTGACGGACAAAGTTGGGCGAACAGTCCCCGCGTGTGTACGCGGCCTCATATATTCTATACATTTTTGATGTGGTGTATAGTTTACTGGTCTGTAAATGTTACTGCATCATCTTTGATTTTGAGTTATGGATAGTGACTTTCAGAACAAGATCCTGAATAAAAGAACAGGTATGATGTTTTTGTACATGGATCAGGCTTACTTTTTATAGTCAGGTAGGCAAATCAGGAGCGGTCTCTGGGTGTATTGTTCCTTCAAACAGAAAGAAGCCCTATGAGCTAGTATGAACATTTTATGTAGATGATCTATAGGTGGTACTAGTTGAAAATATACCAGAACATCCAAAGAGAAGTTTGTGACTGTATTACATCTCTAAACTAGTCTTCAAATACCCTGAAATGTCCCTGTAGGATTGTAAGTCTATGACCTTCAAAATGAAGAAGTCTTACCAGACATTCAGAAGACCCATGATGATATGTTTTATAAAGATGATAATTATGCAATGGTTCTAGGAAATATTGTGACTGTGGAACATCAAATATGATACTGTATATTTATGGAATGTATATTTTGTGACTGCAGGAGGGTCACTCTCTTAGGCTTACAAGTCTGTACTAGACAACAGAGAAAGAAAGCCGCAGGACAGCAGGTGCAACTATGGCAACATCTGAAATATTCAAAGAATCATATGAGATACGGAGGCTAGCATGATTTTTATCTGTAGCATTTCAAAAAATGCATGCTTTCCATTAGTCACTAGTGATGTAGCTGTAAAACGAAAACTCCACATTTTAGTTGTTTACAAATGATAATGATAATGCTATATGTTTGTGACTTCAAGAAACCACGTTTTTCAGGTGTATTAAGGTCAAGCTATATCTTTATATCTGTAGTCAAGGTCAAGCCCCATAAACACATATTTTCTCCCTAAGCCTTGGCTCAGCTAACAGTTGAGGTCCTCTAGATGGCAAAAACTTTACCAGGGTGTCTTGAGATGTGACAATACAAAAATAAATTAAATACATCAGCTTTTCTGTTAACATGAGGAGTTTTTTTATATATAGAAAAGATACAAAAAAACTAATGAAAATCTATGTAAGAATACAATCTTTTTGGGGTCCATATGTGCCCCCTTAGAGATGTGAGGTTATCTGGTACATCATTTACCTTCTTTATAATCATCTTGATAATAGGACTGTCATTGTTGTTCTTCAAGGGTATGTTTATGGCCTTATTTACTTATATTTACTTATATTGCATGAATAACTGAGCAGCTTGTACAATCATTGATTCTTGTGGCTGCCATGTTCTATGCACCATATATACAGTACAGTAATGTATATTGAAACAGCTGGCTTTGGTAGTGTCATATCTGTTTCCTCTTTGGTGTAAGCCCTTTTACACGCGGTCGGAAATTCCGATGGAAAATGTCCGATCGGACCGTGTTGTCGGATAATCAGACTGTGTGTGGGCTCCATCGGACTTTTTCCGTCGGAATGTCCGACCAACAAAGTTTGAGAGCTGGATATAAAGTTTTCCGACAACATGATCCGATTGGACTTTGTCCGATTGTTTGTAGAGAATTCCAATCAGACAAAGTTACTAGCCTGAACGTAGTCCTGTTTTAACGAACGAACGTCATCACGTTCCGAACAATCGGATTTTCCGACAACTTTGTCCGACCTTGTGTATGCAACACCAGTTTCTCACAAAATCCACCTGAAAAAATCAGACAGATTTTGTGGTCGGAATTTCCGACCGCATGTACAAGGGCTTAGGATTGGGCATCTGAGGTCCTGTTAGCCCTTGTACACATGATCGTAGATTCCGAGCATTTTGTCAGATATTCTGACTGTGTGTGGTCTGCAACGGACTGTTTCCGTCGGAATATCCCTTGGCACCAAATTTTCCAACTTGCCGGAAATATTTTCCGACAAAATGCTCCAATCGGACATACTCCGATCATGTGTAGAGAATTCCGATCGGACAAAGTGCCACGCATGCTCAGATCAAATTCCTACATCAAAGCTATTGGCTACTAGCCTGAACGTAGTCCCATCGTAACGAAATCACGTCATCACGTTCTGAAAGATCGGATTTTCCAACAACTTTGTCCGACCGTGTGTATGCAACAGTTTCAGACAAGATTCGTCGGACAAAATCCGCCGGACAAAATCCGACGGATTTGGTTGTCGGAATCTCCGACCATGTGTACAAGGGCTTATATGTATGTATGTGAGGTATGTTAGGGGTTAGAGGTGGAGCTTAGGGTTAGGATTTGGGGGTAAAGTGCTAGGTTATGGGGAGATGCACTAAAACTGGTGCACACCAAATCTGGTGCAGCTGTGCATAACAACCAATAAGCTTCTAACTTCAGCTTGTCCAATGAAGCTTTGAAAATAAAACCTAGAAGCTGATTGGTTACTATGCACAGCTGCACCAGATTCTGTCTCTCTCCACCAGTTTTAGTAAAGCTCTCCTATGTTTGTTTGCAATCCCAAAAGTAACAGTACCTCTGCATAGGCTGTTGTAAGCTGTTTATTACTGTTATTCTCCTATCACATTTTTCTTTAAAAGTTTGATCTGTAAAGCTTGTGTATTATAAGTCTGCTAGAACTCTTTATTATTTTTATTGACTGAGTTGAGCTGCAGATTTTTGAGTTTTGACAGCTGCTATCTTGGGATTTCTGAAGCTGTATAGAAGGAGCAATAAAAAAAAAAAAACAATCAGCCTTTATGCACAGGAGCTTTTAGATAGTATAGTAAACTAATTTGCAGTATAGGTCACCAAAAGTGACCCTGTATTTGGTTCCATCCATCTTGCCATCAACTCTGACCAGCTTCCCTGTCCCTGCTGAAAAAAAAGCATTCCCACAACATGATGCTGCCACCACCATGTTTCACAGTGGAGGTGGGGTGTTCAGGGTGATGGGCAGTGTTAGTTTTCTCCCACACAGCGTTTTGCTTTCAGACCAAAAGTTAAATTTTGGTCTCATCTGACCAGAGCACCTTCTTCCATATGTTTGCTGTGTCCCCCACATGGCTTCTCGCAAACTGCAACATGAGTTCTTATGGCTTTCTTTCAACAATGGTTTTATTCTTGCCATGCTTCCATAAAGGTCAGATTTGTGGAGCACACGACTAATAGTTGTCCTGTGGACAGATTCTCCCACTTGAGCTGTGGATCTCTGCAGCTTCTCCAGAGTTACCATGGGCCTCCTGGCTGCTTCTCTGATTAATGCTTTCCTTACACGGCCTGTCAGTTTAGGTGGGTGGCCATTTCTTGGCAGGTTTACAGTTGTGCCATGCTTTTTCCATTTTAGAATGATGGATTAAACCAGGGATATGCAATTAGCGGACCTCCAGCTGTTGCAAAACTACAAGTCCCATCATGCCTCTGCCTCTGGGTGTCATGCTTGTGGCTGTGAGAGTCTCGCTATGCCTGATGGGACTTGTAGTTCTGCAACAGCTGGGGGTCTGCTAATTGCATATCCCTGGATTAAACAGTGCTTTGTGAAATGTGCAAAGCTTGGGATTTTTTTTAATAACCTAGGCCATTTTTTAAACTTCTCAACAACTTTATCCCTGACCTGTCTGGTGTGTTACTTGGCCTTCATGATGCTGTTTGTTCACTAAAGTTCTCTAACAAACCTCTGAGGGCTTCGTAGAATAGCTGTATTTATACTGAGATTAAATTACACACAGATGGACTCTATTTACTAATTAGGTGACCAGATGGTTCCACGATTTTAGTTAGGGGTATCAAAGTAAAGGGGGCTGAATACAAATGCACATCACACTTTTCAGATATTTATTTGTAAAAAAATGTGAAAACCATTCATCATTTCCTTCCACTTCCCAAAAACAGTACAGTATGCACCACTTTTTGTTGGTCTATCACATAAAATGACAATAAAATACATTTACATTTTTAGTTGTAACATGACAAAATTTGGAAACTTTCAAAGGGTATGAATACATTTTCAAGACACTGAATTTAAATTATATATATATATATATATATATATATATATATATATATATATATATTTATATTTATTTATTTATTTAAATATAATTTCTTAATGTTTTTATGTTTTACTTTAAAAGCCTTTCTACAAACCAAGTCTGTTCAATAATATTTTTTAATCTATGTAAACGTTCATTTGGTCCAATTTTATGCCCCTCTCTTTCGGTGTCACTTAGTATTTGGGACAGATTGTCCAAGTCTCAGAATTTTAAATCGCCCCACAGTCCATTAGCTCCTTTCTTACAGAACAGGGACTTTCCCCGGGCCTCGCTCCCCTTGCTTTTGAATGGTGGTCCAAAAAGGGTTTCATGCGGATTGAGGAATGCTATCCTAACAAAGGCTGATAGAAAAACATCAACTTCCAGCCTCTGAACACTTTTGGTATACTCAAATACACCATACATATACTAGTCTAACATATACAATATCTCACAAAAGTGAGTACACCCCTCATATTTTTTGGAAATATTTTATTATATCTTTTCATGTGACAACACTTCACTACAAATGGACTGTCCCCTCAAAATAACTCAACACACAGCCATTAACCTCCCTGGCGGTATGATTAGTTCTGGTTTTAGGTGCTGAAAGCGGTACAATTATTTTGCATGGAAATTTGGGGTTTTATATTGTAGTCCTGTAATTCTTAGGAATAACTCTCTTAAATCTGTTCAAACCAGAGTCTAGCAGACATCCCGGGTATGATAAAGTTTATAATATAATAAATAATAATAAAAATGATCCAATAATGTAATCAAATCCAAAAACAATGAAATTTGCTCATTTGCAGAATTGTCATTAGATTTAGTGTTTGATGACGAATTTCCCCACGAATCGCTATCGCTCAATTCTGCAAGTGATTCTAATTTATTATCGCTGTTTTCTAGTTGGTCTAAAATCACTTTTGACATAAAGGGACACTTTTTGGTTGCTATGGACAATCTCCAAATTCCAGGCAGAAAAAACTGTATTTATAATATAAAAGTGCATGCAGGGCACTGCACAGACCACTAGGGACAAAGGGGGTGTTTAATATTTTTATACAGTACTGTAATCTGTAAGATTACAGTACCGTGTGTGTTTTGTGTGTTTTTTTAATTTGGCGCCGATCTCCGCTCCCGTGCGCTGTAACGTCACAGGGAACGGAGCTCGGCGGCACTCGGGCACTGTGTGAATCGAGTGGAGGACATCGCTGGATCCAGGGGACAAGGTAAGTAACTTCTTCCTGTGTCCTCCCTGTATCCAGCGATGCGATCCCGAGTCTGGCTCGGGGTTACTGCTTATGGTGCTGAAATCCCAACTCGAGCCAGACTCGGGATTACCACTAGGGAGGTTAATGTCTAAACTGCCCAGAGTACACCTCTAAGTGAAAATGTCCAAATTGGGCCCAATTAGCCATTTTTCCCCCGGCGTCATGTGACTCGTTAGCGTTACAAGGTCCCAGGTGTGAATGGGGAGCAGGTGTGTTAAATTTGGTGTTATTGCTCTCACTCTCTCATACTGGTCACTGGAAGTTCAACATGACATCTCATGGCAAATAATTCTCTGAGGATCTGAAAAAATAATTATTGCGCTACATAAAGATGGCCTAGACAGTAAGAAGATCGCAAGACCCTGAAACGGAGCTGCAGCATGGTGGCCAAGACCATACCGGGGTTTAACTGTACAGGTTCCACTCAGAACAGGCCTCACCATGGTCGACCAAAAAAGTTGAATGCATGTGCTCAGCATCATATCCATAGGTTGTCTTCAGGAAATAGACATATGAGTGCTGCCAGCATTGCTGCAGAGGTTGAAGGGTTGGGGGGTCAGCCTGTCAGTGCTCAGACCGTACACCGCGCACTGCATCAAATTGGTCTGCATGGCTGTCGTCCCAGAAGGAAGTCTCTTCTAAAGATGATGCACAAGAAAGCCCACAAACAGTTTGCTGAAGACAAGCAGACTAAGGACATTAATTACGGAACCATGTCCTGTGGTCTGATGAGACCAAGATACATTTATTTAGTTCAGATGGTGTCAAGTGTGTGTGGCAGGAACCTGGTGAGGAGTACAAAGACAAGTGTTTCTTGCCTACAGTAAAACATGGTGGTGGAAGTGTCATGGTCTGGGGCTACATAAGTGCTGCCGACACTGGGGAGCTATAGTTCATTGAGGGAACCATGAATTCCAACATGTACTGTGGCATACTGAAGCAAAGCATGATCCCCTCCCATCAGGGACTGGGCCGTAGGGCAGTATTCCAACATCATAACGACCCTAAACACACCTCCAAGAAGACCACTGCCTTGCTAAAGAAACTGAGGGTAAAGGTGATGGACTGGCCAAGCATGTCTCCAGACCTAAACCCTATTGAGTATCTGTGGGGCATCCTCAAATGGAAGGTGGAGGAGTGCAATGTCTCTAACATCCACCAGCTCTGTGATTTCATCATGGAGGAGTGGAAGAGGACTCCAATGGCAACCTGTGAAGCTCTAATGAACTCCAAGCCCAAAAGGGTTAAGGCAGTGCTGGAAAATAAGGTTGGCTACACAAATTATTGACACGTTGGGCCCAATTTTGACATGTAGGGGTGTACTTACTTTTGTTGCCTGCAGTTTAGACAGTAATGGCTGGCTGTGTGTTGAGTTATTTTGAGGGGACATAGGATATAATACAATATTTACAAAAATGTGAGGGGTGTACTCACTTTTGTGAGATATTGTACTTCAGTTAAATTGAGCTATATGACCAGATGGGAACAGGACATCCAGGAAACCCTTGAACTTGATGAATGGCACTCGATAGCACTAGCTGCTTCGAGATCACTCATCAAAACTTCTATTGTAGAAGCAAACTATAAGGTATTACTGAAGTGGTATTTGGTACCGACCAGATTGGCCACTTATGTTTCAGGGCATCATCTAAGTGTTTCTAGGGCTGTGGGTAGGAAGGGACAGCCTACCACATATAATGGCAATGACCCAAGATACGGCGGCTCTGGACCAGAGTTTATCATTTCATCTTTACTCTTACTCAAATTAACCTGACCAAGCCCCCGAAACACACGTTACTGGGATATAAGGTTGAGGAAGCCTCTAAAACCCAGAGACTACTCCTCACGTTTATATTTGTTTCCGCTAAAATTACGATAGCTGGGAACTGGAGGTTGGCTGCTTTACCATTAGATCAACTCAAACATAAAATTTCCTGGCTTATGTTAAATGAACGGTGACAGCAATCTTACAGGATAAATTAAAGGTGTTTGAAAAGGGGTCCGTTGATCCGATACTTGACTAATGATCCTTGGACTATCTATCCCTGGCTGGGTTTCCTCCTGGTTGACATGGACCAGAGCATGCAGTCCTTTCCCCCTTCCCCTTTTCCTCTTTTTTCTTCTATTTATCCCTTCTTTGGTCTTTTTGGTTTCCCCCTTTTTGGACTTTGGTATTGAGAGACTCAGATTGCTTAACTCCACATTTTTGAGGGATGGGGCTTTCTCCTCTATTTGGTTGGTGGATGGACATTCCTTGGTTGAAAAACCTATTCTGACAGGGAGCCCCGTTAAAATAGTATTGTTACCATAACGTAATAGGTCATACTGAGACCTCTAGGTTTTACAGTCTGTTTTACAGTTTCTTTTGAAACTAATAAATTAGACTGAGGTTAATAGATCATCATTATTGCAGATTATTGTTATATAACCCCTGAAATACCCCCTCAGGGAGCATGGTCTATTGCCATGTGGATTGTGGTAATATGTCCTTTGCATTGTACTCATGCAATTATATAGTATAACTTTCTTTTTTTATACAGTGTGCAATTCAAATTTGTTTAAGTTACGTATTGATCAGAATCAATGCTGAAATCTCTTTATTTTTGTTCTGTGAAAACCTTTAATAAAAAATATTGAAGCAGAAATGTAGATTTGTGTGACATTAATTTGACCAGCTATACATACAATGTAAATCAGCTGATTAGAAAATGTATTTGAATGCAGTACCTCATGATGTAAAATATGACTTTATTTCTGTAAATGCTTAAAGAGTAACTTCACTTTTGCAGAGAAAAAAAAAATCTCCTTTGGGTGATCTAGGTAACTTGCAAGGATTTTACCAAACATTGTAGCAGACTCCTACCTTTTTTTTATTCTTAGGAAAAAGATGTATGCTCATACTAATTCCTGAATGAGAGTATCTGTGTTCATTGTAAGCAGCTCATGCACTGGCACTGTTCAAATGCAGGGTCTGCATCCCTTTAGAAGTACAGTAGTTAACCCGTATGGAGTATCTTGTGAAAATATAATTCCTATTGCAGAGGATGCCTAAAATTTGACTTGCAACTTAGCGTAGACTTCTGGGAAAATCAATGAGCCAAGCAGGAAATTACATTTCTGGGGAAGTTCTGTGCCCTAACTATGGACAGAAGGCCTCCAAGTGGCTATATTGCACTGAATTTTACGAAAAAGTAATGTAGTTGCAAACTGAAAAAGAAAGGTAATTTTGTTGCCTTTATTTCCTTCCAAAAGAGACTGGGTACATCTTGTTTGAACTGATGATACCTACAGTGCCTTAAAAAAGTATTCATACCCCATGAAATTTTGCACATTTTGTCATGTTACAACCAAAAGGTAAATGTATTTTATTGGGATTTTATGTGATAGACCAACACAAAATGGCACATAATTATGAAGTGGAAGGAAAATGATAACTGGTTTTACAACATTTTTTGCAAATAAATACAGTACCTGATAAGTGTGGCGTGCATTTGTATTCAGCCCCCTTTACTCTGATACCCCTTACCTTCAGAAGTCATCTAATTAGTAAATAGAGTCCACCTGTGTGTACCGTATTTATTGGTGTATAACACACACTTTTTCCCCCTTAAAATCAGGGGAAAATTGTTATACGCCGATCCCTGCCGATCTCCACTGACTGTGAGCGGAGATGAGAGAGTGCTGCCGGCTTACAGAAAGCCGAGTGTATTCGGCTAGGCTCGGCTCCTCTCGGAGCCCTATTTAAATGAGGAGCCACTTAGTGTCAGTGCTGGATTGTCTCAGCTTGTTCCTGTATACCTGCTGTTACCTTGTTTGACTTCTCCTGATCCTGAGCACCCGGCTCTCCCTGACTACTCTCTTGGATTACCCCTGCAACCTCGTCTGCCTCTGTTTTCCCTGCACCGACCCCAGATTGGACTTCTGACTACGGCTCTGTCTTCTGATTTTGTACTGCGTTGCCTAGCCTGTTGCCGACCTCTGCTTGTTCCTGACCTGCTATTTACCTGCCTACAGGCATCTGCACCCTTCCGCTGCCCTAGCAGTTCCTGTCTCCACCTCCAGGGGTGCTAGGACCGGGACCGTATAAGAGGCCGCCCTCATCATTTCGGACTCCAGATACGTGACACCACAAATCTGGCCTTTATGCAAGAATAGCAAGAAGAAAGCCATTGTTGAAAGAAAGCCATAAGAAGTCCTGGTTGCAGTTTGTGAGAAGCCATGTGAGAAGCCATGTGGGGGACACAGCAAACATGCGGAAGAAGGAACTCTGGTTAGATGAGACCAAAATTTAACTTTTTGGCTTAAAAGCAAAATACTATGTGTGGTGGAAAAATAATACTGCACATCACCGTGAGCACACCATCCCCACCGTGATATATGGTGGTGGCAGCATTATGTTGTGTGGATGCTTTTCTTCAGTAGGGACAGGAAAGCTGGTCAGAGTTGATGGGAGTCTGCAAAAGACTTGAGACTGGGGCAAAGGTTCACCTTCCAGCAGGACCAGGACCCGAAACATACAACCAGAGCTACAATGAATGGAATGGTTTAGATCAAAGCATATGCATGTGGTAGAATGGCCCAGTCAAAGTGCAGACCTAAATCCAATTGAGAATCTGTGGCAAGACCTGAAAATTGCTGTTCATAGATGCTCTCCATCCAATCTGACAGAGCTTGAGCTATTTTGCAAAAAAAAGAATGGGGAAAAATGTCACTCTCTATATGTGCAAAGCTGGTAAAGACATACCCAAAAAGACTTGCAGCTGTAATTGCAGCAAAAGGTGGTTCTACAAAGTTTTGACTCAGGGGGGCTGAATACAAATGCACGCCTCACTTATTAGATATTTATTTCTAAAAAAAATTGAAAACCATTTATCATTTTCCTTCCACTTCACAATTCTGTGCCACTTTGTGTTGGTCTATCACATAAAAATAGTTATAATAGTTGTAACGTGCCAAAATGGGGAAAATGCCAAGGGGTATGAATACTTTTTCAAGGCACTCTAAATAGTATACAAAGCCACTTTTTTCTCCAGTGAGAATTTTTCTGGCACACTATCTCAAACAGACTAATAATAATTAAAGTAGTGAACATCAAAGAGTGTGCTTGTCCTAACATCCTATTGTAGTACAGGTGAGCATACAATGACCTTGACTAGCATTGAGATTAAATCAAAGTAAACATTGAAAAGCATTAAGCTATGTCTATTATTTATTTCTATACTTGCAATTCTACCAGTTGAGAAGGGGAGAGAACTTAATTTACATTTATTACAACTACATTTATACTAGGATTACAGCCTCCCATATCCAACTTTTATGCTAGGGGTCTCAGTAAGTGCTGTGAAGAAGGAAGTGTTGTAGCCTAGTTATGTATTAGACACACCAAGCCTAGCTGATGCCATTGCATTAAACAAACTGCTATTTGAATACTCCTACACATGCTTTTATATTCATCTAAATGTGAGTGTTCCTACTTCTTTTAATAAATTACATTTATGCCTATGTTTTTACACTGTGTGGAGCATTTGTTTTGTTTTTGGTTATACCGTGTGAGTGAAAGGGGAAGACTTGGTCCACCCTTTGTTGGAGACTGCCAGATTGTCAGGTCATTATCACTTGAAGCCATCCGAGGGACGGCGGGATCATCCCCCATTTTGGCCAGAAGTTAAAGGCATAGATGTTCCATTTCATTGGTGTGTATACACCACAAGCCCAGTTGACTCATTGGTCATACGCCTTACTGAGTCCATAAGTTCCGGTAAGCCTTCTCAGAATTGAAAAAGCCAAAAAATTTGACTTGTTATGTGCATCAATTAAAATTTTCAAAACAACACTTTACAGCTGGTAACATGTTCATACTAATTATTCACTTAAGCCATTTACACAGAAAATTACTGTTCACTTTTCATTCAAAATTCTTTTCAGAGAGGATTCATGGATTTCACAACGATTCATGTGATTTCTTAGAGGTAGTAACATAGGGCTTTCTCTGGTATTCACTATAAAGCCTACAGCATCAAGAGTTGAGTATGACTGTTAGTAACACTGATGAATCACAGTAATCATGATGTACCAAACTTACCATGATTGTTTGAAATGACTCAAATCCCTGTACATTTTTTGCCTTGGGTCAAAAGTACCACCACATGATGGGTCTTGCAAAATCTGTAACCAGTAGTTCTGTGAGCCTAAGATTTAAACTTTTATGCTCAAAATGGACTTTATGTAAAAATGGAAGGCTCACTTTTCTGCTGCCCACAATAAATAAACTACAAAAAACATTACAAAATAAAGATTTTTTTTTTTACTTTAAGTTCTCTTTATTTGTTTTTCATCATACAAAAATTTCATAATATAAAAAAAACAGATTATATACAAGACAGTAATCTTTGTTTGTTGATTGGCTTCTACGTCTTCTGTTTTAATTTATCCCACATTCTATTACCCCACCCCCCCTCCCCTAGTTACCTTCTTTCCGGGTTGAGCATTAACTTACAGTCTTACCCTCCATAGTTTTTAAGTTACCTTATCCTTTATTTACCTTTTTCCTCTACTACTATTGTTGATCAGGTGGGTACCCTATTTCATTCAACCAAGGCCTCCATGTTTTCTCAAACCCTCTAAGATTTCCTCTATGTATGTATACAGTCTTCTCCTTCCAGATTAAGTCATTAATAACCTGGGTCCACTCACTCAAAAGAGGCGCTCTCTCGGACTACCATTTCTGCGCAATCAATTTCCGCGCTTGAAATAAACAATGTATAACTGCAAGCGTAGTGTTTTTCTGTTCTCCCGCCGTTTTCCTATATCCTAGTATACAGATTTTAGGGTCCAGGTCCAACTTAGTCCCAAAAGTTTTATTTATGACTTCTACTATTCCTTCCCAGTATCGAAACAACTTTGGGCATCTCCACATCATGTGCATAAGATCCCCATAACCTTGGCATCTAGGGCAATTGGCATCCGTCCTCCTTCCGAACAAGAGCAGCCTCTTGGGGGTGAAATAGGCCCTGTATATCAACATCAAATGTGACACTTTCTGTGATGGAGAGACCAATACCAATGGTCCCAGTTCCAATATTCTCTTCCACTGTTTCTCTGTTATTTCACCTATGTCCTCTTCCCATTTCTTCTTTTGCTTAACTAAGCCCGGTTCTAATTCAGGAGCCTTACATAATAATTCATAAAGGGTAGATATAACTCCCCTAGATTTATCTATTTTAATTATCTCCTGGGACAAGGATGTCTTGTCCCATTCAGGTATCTGTGGGCCAAACTGCGCTGTCAGGGCATGCCGGAGCTGTAAATATCGGAAAAAATGTCTTTTGCGGTACATCATATTCCCTTGTTAGGTCCATAAATGTTTTCAAAATTCTGCCATCATATATTTGACTTAACCTAGTTATACCCTTCTTCTCCCAGGTGCTAATTTTCCAAATTGACAATACTTCCTGCAGGTTCATATTATCCCACAAAGGCGTAAATTTTGACCATCCTGTACATCCCAACAACTTTTTTACCATACTCCATACTTTACTCAACATATTTGTTATGGGGTCCTTACGCTGAAGAGAGCTTGCCTCCAGTGCCTCCACCAGGGTTCTATGTGGGGCTCCTATCAGCATTGCTCTACCATTTGGGTTACCCTCCCCCTCTTGGTCACAACCCACCAGGTGTAGATAGTAATTCCTAGGGCTGGGCACCGCTAATCCCCCCCTGTCCATTGTCTGCTGTAATGCCTGGAGTCGGATTCTCGCCTGTCCCCTTTTCCAGATTAGCTCCCGAAAGAGGGTTTCAAACTTTTTAAACCATTTTTTCCCTATCCACACCGGGGCATTATGCAGGACATATAACAATTGTGGCAGCCATATCATCTTTATCAGGCTGCATCTGCCCGCTACCGACAAGGGAAGCCGACTCCAGACATCACAGCTTCGCTTAAATTTACCCAATAGCGAAACCAAATTTTTATCAACATACTGCTCTAAATCTACTGTTAAGTATATACCGAGGTATTTCATTACATCTACCACTTCTAACCACGGTATCCCCGTTGCAATCACTGCACCTGGGTTATCTACTTGAAGCAGCTCTGACTTCCCCCAATTTATTGTTAAACCCGTGAATCCTCCAAAGTTTTCTACTAATTTAATTGCCTTTGCCAGGGATTGACCAGTGTCCCTTAAAAAGAGGAGAACATCATCCGCATATAGTGCGATTCTTTCCTCCCTGCCCTCTTCCCTTTGAAACCCAGATATCTGATCTAATGGCGTTCGCCAACGGCTCCATTGCGATTGCGAAGAGCAACGGGGAAAGTGGGCACCCCTGCCTTGTCCCTCTGTTCATTTCTATTCTTTCAGAATGTTCTTTGTTTATTCTTACTTTCGCACTGGGGGCACTATACATCATTTTAATCCATCCGATGAATGTGGGACCGACCCCGCACCCCTCCAGGACACGCCATAAATACTCCCACTCTAAACTATCAAAAGCCTTAGTCATGTCCAAGGATAAGATGGCCCTCGAGCCCACATTCATCAGAGGGGCCTGAATGTTTAGAAATGCCCTTCTTTTATTCATACTGGTTGATCGTCCTGCGATAAAACCTGTCTGATCTATATGTATAAGCCTATTAATAACCTTATTTAACCTGTTTGACAGTACCTTAGCTAGTATTTTAGCATCGGAACATAAGAGTGATATCGGCCTATACGAGGCTACCTCTTGAGGGTCTTTTCCTTCTTTAGGTATCACAATAATGGTCGCCTCCATCATAGATGCGGGCAATCTCCCCTCTAACTTTGCCCCCTTTAAAGTCCTGAGTAGCTCTGGGAGTAAGATTTCACTATATTTCTTATATATCTCCACCGGAAGGCCATCTGGCCCTGGAGACTTTTGGTTGGCCATACCTGTCATCGCCTGCTGTAACTCACTCAAATTTAAGGGGGCTTCCAAGTCCTCCCTCTCCTCTTGAGTGAGGGTTGGGAGTTTCACTTTCTCCAAAAATACGCCCATATCTTCTTCATTTCTCTGACCTCGAGCTCTATATAGATCCTCATAGAAAGCCCTAAAAGTTTCTGCAATCTCTTTCCCACTTGTGAGAACTGTCCCATTCATAGACTTAATCATTGGAATTATAGATGGGGGGGTTCGTTTTTACTAACTGGGCCAGCATTCTACCCACGCTCTCTCCTTCTCCAAAATAGCATTGCTTCTGAAATAACCGCTTATTTTCTTCCCTTTTAATAATTACTGATCTATACCCTTGCTGTTTATTCAACCATATCCCTTTTTTTTTCATAGGTGGGATCCTTAACATAATTCTCCTCTGCCTCTATTACTTCCTTCCTAATTTTTTCCTCCCAGCTACTAGATTTCTGTTTAATTTTAGCCACCTGGTGAATCAAAATGCCTCTGATGTACGCTTTTAATGTATCCCATGTTATGTTGGTTGGGGCGGTATCTGTATTAAATACTAGGAACTCTTTTAATCTTTTTGGGATTTCTTCTACGTCCTTCATTAATTCAAGCCAAAATGGACTTATTCTCCATCCCCCCAATATTTTTTTCCCCCCCTATACTCAGTGCTATTTTCAATAGTGAGTGATCCGATATCCCTTTAGGCAGATACTCTATATTCCTTACATCTTGTAGCGCTTCCTCGTTACCCAGGGCCAGATCTATTCTGGAGAGTGTTGAATGCGAACTTGAGAAACAAGAGTATTGCTTAACGTTCACATTCCTCTCTCTCCACATATCCAACAATCCTACTTCCTTCAGGAAGTGACTTAGTCTTGTTGACCCTGTCTCTCCCAATTGGAGCTTAATGGGGAGTCTATCAACCCGTCTGTCAAGCACTTCATTAAAATCCCCCAACATTATAACTTCCTCCTTATCTACCAAGAAATCCATGAGTCTATACACCACCTCCATCTTAAACGGGGGGGGGGGGTACATAGACACCCGCCTGAACATAGGGTTTATCCTCCAGAACACAATATAGAAAGACATAACGACCCAATTCATCAATACTGGCCTGTCTGCAGAAGAACCTCACCCCTGTTCCTATCATCACACTCACACCTCTCGAATAGGATGTGTGAGTGGAGTGGTACTGATTTTGGTACCTCCTGTTTTTAAGTTGGGGTATAGTTAATTTTGTTAAATGTGTCTCCTGCAGACAGGCCAGTCCAATCCCATGCCTCTCCAGCATAGAGAAAACCGTTGCTCGTTTAATCAGGCTCCCCAAGCCTCTTATATTCCAAGAGGCGACATTAAGTATTTTATCCTGCATTATTCAACAAAGGGTGACAGTGGAGCAAAGAAGGGGGTAAAAATACAAGTTTTGTGAAGAATATCCTATAATATCTCATTCTACCCGTGCTCCATCCCCAACCTCCTAAATTATAAATTCCCCACAAGTGTATCATTTTTGTAATAATAACTTCCAATTTAACTACTATTTGTGTGCCAGCTGTACAGTGTTCAACCTTCAACCTCCTATAATCCCCTATATTCGAAATTTCTTGACCCCTTCCACCCTCTCTCCCTTCCCACCCACTCCTGACAGTCCCCTCCCTCCCTACCCCCCAACCCACCACCTATCTAGGCATTCCCCTAAGGGGGTACGCATGGCCTTCTCACACTCCTCCCTTCCATTCTTCCCTTCCTTCGCTTCCCCACTCTTATAACACTCTTCCTCCACCAGGGAAGAGACAGAAACCAAAAGTGATAAAAAACAAATAACAAAAGATAAAAGAACCTTTGGCCCTATCTCCCCAACTATCATTATTTCATACCTCATTTAAATCTCCCTCAACTCTCTTCCCGTGTTCCGAAAGAATATTCAAAAATAGAAAAAAGATCCCCGGAGGTGGGGCTTTAAAAGGGACTCGATGGGCCCTTTCTATTGAAAAAAAGGTGAACATTTTTCTCTGCTGAACTGTTCTATAAGCCATGACTCTAAGAATTTTATAGGGTCAGGGCCTTCACTTCTCTCGGGTAGTCCCAGCATCCTTATGTTGTCTCTTCGAAGTCTATTTTCTACTTCATCCATTCTGGCAATTTGGTTAACTAGTTGTTTTCTCATGCTATTAACTTCTTGATGCACTGGATATAGATCATCTTCCATTTGACTTATTCTTGTTTCTAGCACTGCTGTTCTTTCTGCTGCTTTCTGCATGTCCTGTCTGATCAGTAGTAACTCCTCCTTCATACTTTTAAACTGACCACATAACTCTCCCAACGAAGTTTTACATGCATTAACAGCTTGAAGAACCTCTCTTAAAGTTGGATCCTCCTCAACAGGGGGATTACTCTTAACAATAGTTTCAGTCTCACCATGGGTTACCCCTTGGCGTTTACTTGCGTTCTTTGAACCTGGTGCTCCAATAATATTTGAGGCTGAATGACCCTGGCTTTTTCTATCCGCTGAGCCCCCCTGTTGTGGTTTCACTTGTGTAGGTTGGGCCGATAATATCGACTGCTCACCTTTTGTTGGAGACTGGCCCGATGTACGAGTGTACCATTCTAGTTTTGCTGCAGCTGCTTGTGCTACCTGTGAGTTCTTTTCTTTTGAGGAGCGGAGATGTTGTGTCCCTTCACTCTCCAATAATACATGCTCCTCTCCTCGCCGCCTTGACATCTTTTATTCAAGGTTATTACTTAGGATAATAGAATGAATATTTCTTTGGCACAGCCAAGGCGACCAAGGCGGGGAGGGGGGGGGCGGCTATGGAGGAGAAGGGGGGGGGAAGAAAAGCCTGTGTGCTGGATTGACTAATTAAATATAAGTCCTGCCGAGGTCAGTCACTTTTCCTTCACTGATATCGTGGTTCACTGCCGGTGTCTTATTATAAACAGATTATACAGCACTTATACCATTTTTGTGAGTAGTAACAATTTTTAAGCGACTGTATTTTCCAAAAAAAAACAAGTCCGAGTGTTCACACAGATCCTGTGCTTTTCTATCAGGATTGACAGTTATTAACCAGCCTGAGGTGCTTGAAGGTAGTCAAATATCAAGTATCAATCCGCCTAGTATATGCTTTTAGGATTTTCCTTGACACACTGCTTTGATTCCGCTTAGACTACATAAATCTTCTTGCCACAAAGCACCTGGGTCTGGGGTGGGAGGCACGGGTATCGCTTATTTCATTAATATCAGCTGTTCTGAATCCTCTGCCTCTGTCCAGTCCCCCCAGTCCCTCGTCACATACCTTCGAGGCTTTTAAGTCTCCTCCTCACCGCTCCAAAGCCTTACACAGCTCCCTACGTATCCCCCAAAGCAGTCCCCGGGCGTAGCGCATCCCGCGGGTGTCTCTCGGGTGTTTCACGACTTGCACTGTCTTCCGGCTAGTCTCGGCGAGCTTCGGTGGGCCTCGGCAGCTTCCGGTGATTTTCGGAAAGCCTCGTCTCCCTTCGGCAGTTTCCGGAATCTCTGCAATCTCGGCACTCTGCATACGTCCCACCGCTCACCGCTCAGCCACTCCACCTTCCCAGCCAGGGCACATTAAACATCGGAAGCACAGGGAGAGAGCCTGCCAGCAGCTCACTCACATCTCCTCACCATCTCAGACACACCCTCCGCACCTTCCACATCCGGCCACTCCCCCCACTTCTCGTATGATCACAAAATAAAGATTTTACCCAAAAAATACTCACCTTGGCTTAGATATCAACTGCTTCTGCGGATGAGATTGCTGCACCTCACCACTGACTTTTGGGCACTTAAGATCGCACAACAATGTACTCCTGCAGTTGGCTAGGGTGCATTTTTATAGGATTATTTAGTGTCCGGCTATCTTATTAGGTACAGTAAAACACAGTGATATCATTAGCTCCTTCAAGAAGCATCCAAAGCCAGGACCAAGGTTTTTTTATCTTTTTTTTGTCAGAAAATTTCCTGGCAGAACTGTAACATCTCATATAACATTGTTGTAGTATTCTTGCATTGGTGGACAGTACTGAAAGGAAACATGTCCCTAGAACAGGCAGCAGCCAATTTGGAAGATACCAGACTAATGTTACTGGAATTGCTATTGGCTGAAGAGACTGCTAGAAAGGAGGACATGCTGTATCCTTGGAGAGAACTTGTGGTGTGCAGCTTTGAAATGAGTGGACTTTTTTTGGGTGTGCAAGGTCCATGCAGCTGCTGCATCAGCATTGATTTAAAAAGGAACCAGAACTGTGTTTGGATCATGGGGGTTCCAGAAATACATGCTCCAAAGGCTGAGGTCCTGGAAGAGGTCTACAGTTCAGAGTGATCCCAGGTCCACATGGCTGTTTGGAGGAGGACTAGGTGCTGCCTGCTAGGGAAGTCCTCAATACTTATGAGTACTAGTAAGGTCAAAGACTGAGTTTGTTTTTTGTGAGTACCACACATTTTGTGCAGCACTTGATATTGAATAGCTGTCCCATAGTAAAAGTTTGAGGGCCTCTTAGACTATGTGTGAGCATTTGGGGTACAGAGAGTGAAAGAGGTTATTCTTCTGCAAGGTAAGACCTCTGCAGAGCTTTTTTTGGACTGAGCCACTACTGACACAACAGTGGAGAAGATTCCATGGAGGAAAGACTTTCGCTGAAGATACTGCCAGGTAATTTATTGTGATGAGGGCACTCCGGCCATTGTTTAAGTTTGTTTTGCTAACATGTGAGATTACAAATACTTCCAACTGGGGGAATTTGATGTGAGGACTCTGGTATGGGATTCAGGGGATTGTATCTAGCTGTTCTTTCCTTCAGGGTAGTCTTGCTTAGTAAAATGTGTAACAAACCAAAGGTGTGTCAGTAAGTACAGTAGCTGCCAGAACAGGTCATCCTCCTCAAGGACAGAAGGGCTCAGTATAGGCAGCAACCTCTCTGAGGGCAAGTGGCAGATCCACTTTGGAGTGTACCTTAACTCAAAAACAAAATATAATTATTGCAGCTTACCATTTCTTAGATGAGGTGGTTGCTTGAGTTTCTATTTTTTTCAGATTTTATACCCTTTATTCTCACCTAGTAATCCTGTGATTAACACACTTCTTGTCCTAGGGTGGACAGCTAGGCTTAGACCTCATTATTAGCAGAAGTTTGTGGCAACATCCAAAAAAGATGGAGGAGAATGTGAATTGGGCAGGTAGGGTGTCCTCTGTCCTCTGTGAGCTCTGAGTAGAGTGACTAAAAACGTATTCTGGGTTTTCAATCCTTGCTCCCAGTGGCTGAATAGAGTGGTGATGAGCGAAGGAAAGATAAGTATACGTTGCTGAGGAGGGAGGCATTAAAGTGGACCTGTTGCTTTGTCCTGCATTAGCAAAGCACAGTGTCAGGATTTATCTGTTAAAGTATAACACTTTTAGGAAAAGTGTGTGAATATAAAAAAAGAACATACATATTTACATTCCTTGCTGCAGCATCGATGGAGCACCAGGCTGTGGAAGGGGGCGGAAGCAGCTGGCTCAGCCTCTCAGCAGCATGCCAGCTTTTGGCCTGGACATCTGGGCGAATACCAACATTATCGTTAGATCCCTCCAAAAATATCTAATTTAGAACTCTTACACAAACATTCTCTAGCCCAAAAAAAAGATCAGGATCTTATACAAGCTAGAAAATCTTTACAAAACCTTTTGGATTTCAAAGCTAAGAGATCACTTTTCCTCAGAAGGTCAATCTATTACGAACATGGGGATAAAGGAAGCAAACTTTTAGAAAAAGCTTTAAAAGAAGCAAAATTAGCAAACAACATCTTTGGAATCCGTAATGGTGATGGCAAACTGGTTTATGAACCAAATAAGATAGCTAATCTTTTCCACAACTTCTATTCAATGCTCTACAACATACCACCCCAAAACAATCATGATTTCTGCAAGTGACAGGCAGCAGGTAGTCTCGGAATACCTTACTAAATGTAACATGCCCATACTCCCCCAAACTGACTCGACCTTACTGGAAAGAACCATATAACAGAAGAAGTTTCAACTGCCATAAAAGATCTAAAAACAGGAAAAAGCCCTGGCACAGACGGCTTCACTTCACAATATTATAAACTATTCGAAAACCTGTTAATCCAGCCACTGACGAAAGCACTAAACGCCATCTCCAAAGGCCATAAGGCATCGAAAGAATTCCTATTAGTATACATTACGGTGATTCCGAAACCAAATAAAGATCCCACGGAATGTACAAATTACAGGCCTATTTCCCTACTAAACTTAGATTTGAAGCTTCTCGTGAAAATCCTAGCAAATAGAATCAAACCCTTCCTCAACAAAACTCATTGGCCCTGAACAGGTAGGGTTCATGCCAGGGCTCGAAGCAAAAGACAATACAACTAAAACTCTCAACCTAATCCATAGAATTAGACATAGCAATATCAAACTTCCTGCTGTCAACTGACACAGAGAAGGCCTTCGATAGGGTCTCCTGGAACTATATGTTCTCCATGTGTAAACACATTGGGTTTGGCAACATAATGATGTCATGGGTGAAGTCTCTATACACGAATCCTAGTGCAAAGATAAAAATGTATGATACATACTCAGACCCCATAGAAATTCACAACAGAACAAGACAGGGATGCCCCCTCTCACCTTTATTATTCATTTTGTCTATTGAACCATTGATTAGAACCATCAATTTACAACCATCGATCCATGGGTTTTGTGTAGATGAAAGATAATATAAACTAGCAGCATACGCTGATGATTTATTGTTTTATGTTACCCAACCACACATCTCTATCCCAAATCTAAACAAAACTTTTCAAGAATTCATGTGCATATCGAATTTTAAAATTAAACACAAAAAATCAGAAGCACTGGACCTAACACTGTCCAAAAAAACTAAACATCTCACAATTAGTAACTACCCTTATAAATGGGAAAGCACCTCATTCGAATACCTTGGAGTTTATCTTACCCCAAATTTAGATTCCATCTATGAATATAACTTTCAACTATTATTCCAGAAAATTAAAGAAGACTTAAAAAAATTGGAACTCCAGGCAGATTTCATGGTTTGGCCGGGCTGCCATACTAAAAATGGTGGTTCTGCCAAGATTGCTATACCTGTTTCACACATTACCTATTGACATACCAGAAATCTTCTTTTAAAAAGCGGCAATCCAAAGAAATTATCTATGGGCTAACAAACGGCCATGCATACAACTAAAGATATTACAATGCCCCAAAAATAGAGGTGGAATAGGACTCCCCAATTTCAGAAAATACTATTATGCTACATACCTATCCAGAATAATTGACTGGCACTGCCACAGCAAATATAAGGATTGGGTTAATTTATAAAAATCTTGGTCCAAACTCGCTGTGTAGTACCTACCATGGTCCAACCCCAGACAATACCCTCTTATCATTAAAAAGCACCCCATAGTCTACACAACTCTGAAGATATTCCATAAAATAGCTAGTAAACATAAAAATTCTTCTATACATAGCACCGTTTCTTCACTAGCAAATAATCCAGATTTTCCATGAGGACTTGACAACCTCTCCCTGACATGAGACATACCCAACAAACGACTTTCAACATATCAGTGTATAGAACATAACAATTTAAAATCATTCACAGACCTACAAAAAGAAGTAGGCTCTACACCCCTCAACTTTTGGACCTACCTTCAGATTCATGATTTCATAGTGAACAACAAAAAGAAAGACTTGATGAATAGAGCACTCACTAATTTTGAAAACATATGCCTTAACCAAACACCAATAAAAAAGACTACCTCTCTTGCATACAACTGGTTGTCGCAGCCAATGTCCGATTTCCCAGACAAATATAAAAAATGTGGGAAGATGAACTAAATGTGCAAATTACTGAACAGCAATGGGAAAAGGCCAGCGTTTTTACCCATAAATGCTCTCTAAGCACCTGTCTTCAAGAAATATCTTACAAAATATGCACTCGCTGGCACACCGATTAAAATCAAAAAATGGTCCCCTGGGAGTCGGACGTTTGCTGGTGATGCAATGATAAGAAAGGCTCTTTTCTTCATTTATGGTGGAAATGCACACCAATCCAAGCCTTCTAGACCCAAATCAAAAAATGGATAACCCATATCACAGATACACAAATAGAACTCAATGCAGCTTTCTGTCTCCTGAACATAAATGATCTTTCCTACAGAAAATATAAAAATCTCTAATAAGACATTTACTTATGCAGCCAAAGCATCAATTCCAATAAACTCGAACACAAAACATATCCCATCAATCAAAGATTGGCTGTTGAAAGTCAAATCAATATACGAAATGGAAGAGACCATAGCCATTAAGAGAGAAAATTCAACCCAGTTTCACCTCAGATGGCAACCCTGGCTTATTTTCTCTCTCTCAGAGACCTTTAAAGAACTAACAAATGCTTAATGCTTCTTCAGGCTTGGGTTTTCATGCAATTACAATTACTCTTCTTTTACCTACCTCGATATATACAATTTTTGATACAAATGTTTATTTTTACCTTAAGCAACTGAAACCTAATTTTATACACAAAAAATACTTAATTCCATAGGTACATGGCTTATGCTCAAATAAAATCCTAATAAAATTTAATTTTTTTCTTTTCTGTACACTATTTTATTGCTTTCTTTATCTTCTACATTATATATTCACTATATAATACACTTGCGTTAACAACGTTTGCTTGTTGGGTATTTTTAATACCCCCTTTCTTTGTATGTATTACTCCATTCTAGTTTTTTATTTAATAAACTTTATTGTGAAAAAAAAGATCCCTCCAGAATCTGGCAGCTCTGTGACATCAACCTTTAGCGGGCTTTAGCACACTTTCAGCTGATGCTAGGTCACAGGAAAGCACAAATGTTCTTCTGTGAGCCACAAAAGAAGCATAGCCAAAAAAGCTTTGGCCATACTTCTCTTTTAAGCATTGGGTAGTTAGAATGTCAGTCCATTACATCCAATGGTCAGAAGATGAGAACATATTTAAAAAAAAAGCAAACTGCTTATTCCTGGGAGGTTACAGAAGCCAAAGAATCATGTTTGAGCCTGTTCATATGAGAGGCACGTGTCACAGTTTCACATAGTGTGGACTGTATAATAATTATTATGAAGCTGACAGCATACACACTTTAATGTATATGAGTGAAAGCTACAAGCTGTATCATGTTCATTACATGACCAGAAAGCTCAGAAATATTCCCCAATATTACAGACATCCTCTTGTTTTTTTACAAATAGTGCAGGACACAATCATTTCATATACGAACATTACTGACTGCTTTGTGAATGTGATTTAAACAACATGCTTAATAATGTTATGTCATGCTTGAAAACTCAATTAAATACTAGTGTATTACAAATTGGCATATTGTGCTCTACAATTTACAGACTAAAATGGTATCATGTCTTCTACATCATGCTTTTTACAGATGACTGCATGTTTAGGCAATAACTTGTTATTAATCAGTAATGGGCAAACAATGGTTCAATTATACTCTTGAACTGATATGCCCAAACTTTGCCTCCTATCCTCCTTAAAAGTGATTGTAATAGATAACCTTTTCAAACAACACATTCAGTTAAAAATAGAAATGAAAGGCAAAATATTTCTGTATAGATATACCAAAAAAAAACATTATAAATACCCTTTTCCCTTTTTTATAAGTGATCATATTCCCTCTGTTCTCAGCTGAGCTCTAGAGCTGGGGCGAGGATCACACTGATCTTCCCAGTGAATAGCTGTGTAGTGGGGACGTGCCTAGACAAGTCTAATCATTGGAGGAGAGCAGGCTGAGTTTCCAGCACAGCTTGAGAAGTTACCACGGTGTGTTCTCCTGCTTGGGTCAATTTTTTAAATAGGAAAGCAGATGGACTAGCATGAACACCAGGGATCTGACACAAAAGAAGCGATACAAAGAGAACAGGATACTTTTTCATACAAGGTACATGGTACAGCAGGCAGATATCAGAAATATGAAATGTTGGGGTAACAAACACTTTAATTTAGATACAACCACTCTTACTTAATAAGAAATTCCATTATTAGACTTATCCCCATCTCCTACAGTAAATTGAGAAGATACCATTCAACCACACAACACCACCAGAATAATTTTTCCAATATATTAGAACTCCGGCATAGTTGGAGTTTAACTTTCCAAGCTTCATGATCTGCCAGAGGAATAGCCCTAATGTTACTTCATGGAAGTGGAAGATATCCCATTTTGCTATGGAAAGTTTATTCATTTAACATTTTTCATTTTAGGGTCATTATGTAGTAGGAGTCAAATTAGTATTAGGGGTTAGGTTAAGATCAGGGTAATAGGTTGGGGGATTTGATTGAATGTTAGGATTTAGGTGGTTAAGTGTTGGGCAAGGGTTGGCCTTTTTCAGGGGGTAGGTAAATTGGTAAGGTTACAGAGAATTTAAGAGTTAAAAAAACTATCATTAACAAAAGGGCTGCTGATAAGTATAAATTATAATTATGACAAATGCTGTTCTTATTTTTTTTCTTTGTAATCACTTTTTACTATGTTTTGTACAGAACAGTAATACAAAAAAGTAAAACAAACTGGGAAAAAACATTAATACTATGATAAGTTCAATGGAATATAGTAACAGTGCTTCTGTAACAATAGTCAGTGAAAATCTTGTGGTACATAGGACTAATTCTAATACAAGTAGGAAAAACAAGTGAGGAGAGAGAATGAGATAAGAAATAGCACAAGACAGAAATCAACCAAATAAAAACAAATTGGAACAATTGACACCAATAAATTACAAATTCCCGGGATGTACCTGAAGACTAACAGTCTGAGAATGACCATCTCAGGAAATTGCAGGGTGGTGCATACTGTAAAAAAAAACATTTAAAAAAAGTCAAGGCAGTGGTGTCAGGTGCTAAATAAATGCTAAAGTAAAATAGATAAGGAGAAGGCACTAGGCTTGAGACATGTGCGAAATTACCAGTGAATGAATGAATGAAATACTTGTATAGTGCACAGTGCGAACTGAATCGCCTCTAGGCGCTGTGGCGAGCTTTGATCATCTGCTAAAAGAGGAAGGTCTTGAGTTTTTTCCTAAAAGCCAGGTGATTTTCTTCCAGGCGGATGTTGATTGGTAGAGCATTCCATAGCCGAGGCCCTTGGACAACGAATCTCCGATCCCCCTTGGATTTATACTGGGCTTTGGGCACGAGGAGGAGGTTTTTGTTGGCTGATCGAAGACTGCGGTTTGGTGTGTAATGATTTATTTTCTCCATTAGGTATTGCGGAGCTTCTCTATGCACGCATTTGTGGGTGAGGCAAAGGGTCTTGAATGTGATCCGATTTTTTACGGTTAGCCAATGTAATCTCCTCAGCGAAGGAGAGATGGATTCCGAGGATTTTTTTCCTGTTATCAGCCTTGCCGCCGTGTTTTGGATCAGTTGTAATCGCGCAAGTTGATATTGTGGTAATCCTATGTACAGCGGATTTGCGTAGTCCAGTCGTGAATTAATGATTGTTCCAACTACCACTGCTTTGTCATTCTTTGGGATAAAAGGGATGAGTCTGCGAAGCATGCGTAGCAGATGGTGAGATCCATTGACTACAGATCTTATTTGCGCATCCATTGACATTTGTGCATCTAAAATAACCCCAAGACTCTTCGCTTTGGTCTTTGGGGAGATAGTCTGCCCAAAGACGGTTGGTGGAGACCAGGAGGTTTTGGTTACGGAATTATGATTTGGGTGTAAGATAAGAAGCTCTGTCTTTGATTCGTTCAGCTGGAGGGAGTTAGTGGTCATCCAGTCTTCTATTGATTTGAGGCAGTTTTCAAGTTGTTGTTGGTGATCTTTTTTTCCATTGATCCAGAAATAAAGTTGCGTGTCGTCAGCGTAAGAGTGGAAGCAGAGATCTGAGCATCTGATGATTTGAAGGAGTGGGCGAATGTAAATGTTGAAGAGAACGGGTGACAAAGGAGAGCCTGGAGGGACTTCGCAGGTGACTGCCCGAGTTTCGGAGAGGAATTTTCCTCGTTTCACTGTCTGTGACCGATTTCCTAGGAAGGACGCGAACCATTGGAGATCTATGTCTTGGACTCCGGCTACTTCTGTGAGGCGGACGAGTAGAGTATTGTGATCTACTGTATCAAACGCTGCACTTAGGTCTAGCAGTACGAGGAGACACTGCTCTCCGTCATCTGCTGCTTCGAGGGCGTCATCCCAAATCTTGAGGAGAGCTGTTTCTGTTCCATGACCCGGGCGGAAGCCTGATTGCAGCGTGTCCAGGAGTTTGTGAGTATCCAGGTGAAGTTGTAGCTGATGTACTACAGCTTTCTCCATGATCTTAGAAATGGTGTTGAGGCTTGTAATTGGCCTACGGTTGTTTGGATCCTGAGGGTCCAGGTTTGGTTTCTTGAGTAGAGGTTTGACGATGCCTTGTTTGAGGATGCTGGGAACAATCCCTTCGTGAAATGATCTGTTTATGAGGTGGGTTATGGTTGGAGCCACGATGTCGGAGCATTCTTTCAGTAGTTTTGTGGGGATGATGTCAATAGGTGAGGTACTGTCACGCAGTTTATTAATGATGTTTTTTGTGGTGTCTACGGTAATTGGGGATAGTGAAAATTTCGGCGGTTGCGGTATGTTGGTGCAGACATCCTCTTTATGTATTTGCTGGCTGAGGTCGGATGTTTTCTTCTTACAAATTTTTTCCTTGATGGTTTTGACTTTATCGATGAAAAAATCCGACAGTTTGTCACAGTAATCCTGGGATTCACTTTCTGGGGATTCTAGGCACACCGGATTCATTGATTGATTAACCAGTTTAAACAGTTCCCGTGGTTGGTTTGCGGCCGTTGAGATTGCATATGAGAATTGGTCCTTTTTGGCTTTGTAGATTGCTTTCCGATAATTCTCTGTGAGACCTTTGTAGTTAAAGTGGTTTTCCTCGGTGTTATTTCTTCTCCATGTTCTTTCCGCTCTTCTGCTTTCTTGCTTTAGTACGGCGAGGGAGTTATTAAACCATCCAGAGTTTTTCTTCCTGATGAGAAGTCCTGATGACCAGTGTGTTAAAGTAGTTAAAAATTCTAAAGAGTGTTCAGTCATCTGGGATCTCAGAAGAATAGTACATCCATCCCAACCATATATCATGGAAGCAGTCAAGTTGGTCCTTGGCAACACGCACCCAACCTTTCACTTCCATGATTTTGTCCACTTCCTTACCTGACACAGGACAAGCAGCCTGTTTGCAATAACATGGGATCAGGCTCTTGGCAGTGTTTAAAAGGTGGGGAGTCACACTTTTCTTAACCACTTTTCTTAACGTAACCAAGGAATTAACGTCATGGAATAGAAACTGCAACAGGGTACACTGAGCTGGTTTAAGGGTTGTTCTTTTTATCCAAGGGGTAATTGCTTCCCAGAACACCGGATTACTTCCCAGATCATTCGGATCTTTGGGCAGGAGGAAGGTGCCATGTTGGGGATATTCCTGCCACCAACTAGGATCAGCACCAGAAACATCTAGGCCAGACAAGAGGGAATTCTGTACCACCTAGTTAAGAATTTAGAGGGGTATTCCTGGACACAGCTACTGATGGAGGAAACATGAGTCAAGTGTATAATTTTTTGAATATGGGGAGGGGGGATGAAATTCATTCTCCAGTTTCATCTCCCACCCTCTAATAACAAATGGAGGTGGATGGGATTGGGCCCCAAGTACTAGCTAATACATATGCAAAAGCAGGTGCCTAGAATCTGAGGGGAATATGCACCAGTTCTCAAAAGAAGAGATGGTGTCCAGTGGACGCAGTTTGGGTTGCAATTTAAAAAAAAAATCACCTAATAGGAGATGCCACTCATCACTTGGGTGGGTGTCAGCACTCCCTCATGCAGGCATGTTCCTTGAATCGCTTTGCATAAGGGATTCTGCTGTGGGGGTGAAATCTCTATCCCACACCTCCTAGCCACCCTTCCACCCTCAGCTCCCGAGGGGGGAACCCCTGCCTGTGATGTTTTCACAGCATTAAGACTCAACTGCCATCTTGGCTGACCTTTACCATGCGGTTGTGTTTTGCACATTATCAACTTCCATATGCACACATAAACCAACTGTAGCTGTCTCCTGGTGATATGCATAGAGATTACAGCATCCATCAATGAATAATGCATTTTTTACATTGCTGATACTTTTGTATGTTACATTGGTGAAACCATTTGGTATTGTGACAAAATTTATGTGGAAGTGTATACATGTTTTTATGTCAATTCCAATAAATTTAAAAATGTTATCTATATTTTTGTACCATTTTTATTTGAGCTCCACTCATTAAAAGTCCCATGGGCACATTGCATTTTTGTATTTTGGAGATGACACCAAGACGACATCTGGAAGTACCCACAAAGGGATCACAGGGTCTTTACAGACAACAACTTCCCTTTGGGAGGGAATTTAGCACAATACGTATTCCCATCCACTCCCCAAGACCAAAAAAAAAAGGACATCCTTCACCGGGGAGAACCACAAAAAGCCTCCTAGAGGTTGTCAATTGGGAAGTCCGAGAAGCGAACATACCATAGGCATTCAGTCTATCCCATACAGTAAGAGTAGTTTCAGTCAGTGGGGACATCCAGTCAGATAGCCCTCTGATTCCCAACAGTACCCATGGGGCCCCTGGCTAAGTTCTTTCCCACCAGAATTTTCTCCAAAAGCACCCAAAGTTTTGTGGAGGTGTCAAGATGTTAGTTCAATATTTGAACTTGCTGGGCTGTTCTGATCAGACAATGCAAGAAGCAAGTTTTAACACTACCAGTACTTGCCCAAAATGTTTCCAATCAGACTGACTTGACAGTTGTACAGAGCAGAGGTACCTCTATGGCCTGTGCATTATACCCGTCAACAATTTTAAGAGCTTGTTTTAAGGGTTAATTTGTTTCAGCAGCTCAGGTACGGAGATGGTTAAGTATTAGAGTGTGCTTTATTTTTTTTTGCTAGGGGTGGTTATGGTTAGGGCTATTTTTTTTTAAATGTAATGTATTTTTTATGTTTTTTTTTTTTTTGGGGGGGGGGGGGTCGTACTAATAGCCCCATCCCATGAACTATTGCACCAGGTTTTTGACACCAAAATGTAACCTTCTGCAAACATGTACTCAATCAAAAATTACTTTTCATTGATGTGACTTTAATAAACCGAAATCTGATTGCTTTGTATGTTCTGTGCACTACCTTAGTAAATAGGTGCCTAAATGCTCTTTGTCTAACTTTTAGCAAATGAGGCATGTCATTCATCCTTATTTGCAATTCCTCTTTTTAAATCTGATTCAGAAATTGCATAACTGCATATATTACATTAACCCAATAAAACAGACAATATTACTGGTGTGGCACAACATACCGATGTGTGTCATTCAAACTGAAGGCAAATTATGAACGGTAAAAAAACTACAAGCCACAGACCTGCCAGCTTTTAATTCTGTGCCAGTACTTGGTAACTGGGATTGGTATTAATGTATATACAGTACATCATTTTTATGAGTGATTTCCTACTTCCATGTTTGGTCAATGCAAAAAGGCACTTTTTTCCATATAATCCTCCCTACATCCACGTCAAACAGCATACATGCTGTGACTCAATTATCCTGGGGGTGCTGCAGCAAAAGGAATTATTTCCGGATTTAGTTTACACCTGAAAATGAAAAAAAAAAAAGGAATTTAAACGGTTATGTAATGAAAAAGGATTGGCTCAGGGAGTAAAATGAAATCCAGCAGTGAATTTCAGTTTACAGTGGACAAAGAATAATAGCCTTAAATCTATTCTATATGTCATCTAAACAGCCACAAATAAAATTGTAGACTTGATTTTGCAACATAGGATGCTGTGTAGAAATTGCTCTTTGCAACTAACAGATATTAACGTACACTTTAAACACTTTTTGCTTGGTTGAAGAGTGAAAGGGTTGAAATCAGATTTTATTTGCTGTTTGTATTTTTATTGTAGAGAATTCTCTTAATTTCCTGCTCCAAAGACAAGGAATGAAGTGAGTAAAAATATGCACATATTGAGGGAAAATCCCACCTACAACAGTTATCACCAGAGGAGGTGTACCCATTGAAAAAATATATCCTCTACTCAATTGTAACATTTTGGATTTCCTCTTACTTTTTGACTTAGTAGCAAATTTTGAGGTTGATTAACCCAGTGGGGACAAATAAAGTAATTCAAAAGGCTCTTTAAAACAAAAAAGTTTTTACTGGAATTCTATTGACCCTCTTAAGCTAGTCATACACCATCAGAATATGGTTTGAACAATTTCATTTTTGGAATGTTAGTTAGATTTTCGAATGGCTGGTGGGATCAAAACTAAAATAGTCCAAGTGAACACAAAAGAAAAGAGAAGGGGGTGGGGGTCATGCCACCCTGTTTACCTTATGCCAACTTGAAGAAAAAAATGGGGACTACCCCTAACCATGAGAGCATAAAACCCAATCTTATAAAGGAAGAGATAATGAAAAGGAAGAGAGGACATCCAGTCGGAAGACCAAACTACAGGTCCCAGAGGGGGAATAAGACAGGAAAACAGAAGAGGAAGAGTAACCTGTGAAAGCATCTCAAACCAGGAGGTCCTGAACAGGATACATAGAATAGAAAGACTCCTACAGATCAATGTTGACATAACTAGCCCGTGGTTCCCATACCTTCCTAAACTGAGGCACGGAATCAGTAAGCTTACTTGCCAGGTGCTTATTAAGCATAATCTAGCATTTAAACATAGCAATATTAACTGAGGGGCCCATCCAGGATCGAGCTATGGCAAGTTTGACAGGCAATAACACAAAATGGATCAACCTTTGAGTATAACACGCACTGTCATTAACCTTTTCATTTAATAGAGCTATACGGGGTAGCTGTGGAACAGGTATATGCATAACTTTCCATATTATTACAAAGATTTTACTTCAGGAACCCATAATTTTAGAGCATTTTCAACAAACGTGCAGCATGGTACCCAGGGGCTGACAGCCCGAAAATATGAAGCTGAGGAGGTAGGAAATAGCCTTGTAAGTTTTCAGAATTTCAATGTGAACCAATTCAAATGAAATTCTAACCATGTATGGCTAGTTTTAAATGTGCGGTCACACTAATACAATTCCTGTTAGTTGTGTTGGGTATCTAGCCAAAGGGAATTTTCAACAGTGACTGAGCTTATTGAGGTACCTTATTCAGGTAAATTCCATGTAAAATGTCACACTATGTTAAATGATTATCGCTATTATTGTTAACCATACACATATATTTGCTAAGATTTGAGTAGAATTATAATTCATATAGTGTGAGAATGCTAAATATATCGATGCATACTAACTGACCTATTACTTAGAAGCATAAATGTGCAATCTATCAAGTTTGTATGCATATTCTTCAAATATATGATGTATTTTCATAGCTCAATATTTGCAAATGTGGGTTTCTCTATTAATCTTATAACCTCTAAATTAGCCATTCTCAACCGGGCCTCCATAAAACCCTAAGGTTTCTTCAGAGGTTGCTAGGGGTTCCTTGAGCTGTGGCTAATTGACCTCCTATTCAGTGATACCTGCATGGTTACAGAGCCAACATCACTTGGCAGAGCCAGCTGCATGACACCATTGATCTCTTTAGATTTATTTTAGTCTGTAAGAGGGGCATTTAGACCATCACTTTAAAGTTGCCATTCTAAACACCACCATTTTTCCCACCAACTTCCAACCAATTGGTTTTAGCAGGGGTTCACTGAGTCCTGAACCTTATTTCAATGGTTTCTCTGGGGCAAAATGTTTGAGAAAGGATGCTTTGTAAACTGACAAAGTTAGCTTAAAGTGGAGGGCCACCCTGAAAACAAAAAAATATTAAAAATTACAAAAAAATATATATTTTTTTACTTACCAGAAATGCCTGTTGCTAGGCACTTTCTCCTAATCTTCCTCTTCCTCCTCCGCGGAGATCTTCTGTCTTCTCTCTTCGTCGCGGCGTCTTCTGGGTAATGGGTCACGCTGTGTTCTGGGAACTGTGTGTTCCAGAACACAGCGTGTACCATTCAGAAAGCGCTGCGGGACTCGCACATGCGCAGTAGCTGCGGGACTCGCGCATGCGCAGTAGGAAATGGGCAGTGAAGCCATAAAGCTCCACTGCCTGTTTCCCTTAGAGGGAATGGCGGCGCCGAGGGACGGGTCGGCCTCGGGCGGCCGACATCGCGGGCGCCCTGGACAGGTGAGTGTGTTTATTAAGTCAGCAGCTGCAGTGTTTGCAGCTGCTGACTTTTTTTTTTTTTTTTTTTTAAACGGACCTCCTCTTTAAGACTGGGTTAACATTGGTGCGATGTCAGACATCGCATGTGAATCGCACCGCAGTCCAAATCACATGCAATGTCTGTGCGATGCGAACTCAGCCATGCATATTGTATGGCTGAATTTGCATCGCATTTGGACCAAACTCGTGCAGGACCCGATTCCTATCCGAATTGACAGTTCGCACTGCGATATGCGAACCATCCTGGGGGTGTCATTAACTTTGTATTGTCACTCCCAGCAGTTCGCATATGACAGCGTGAACTGCCTGCGAGTCATGTGTGATGTGGGAGCCCGCAGTGGATTCGCAGGGATTCCCAATTCAGAGAAATACTGAGTCCCCCCAGGTAGCCTTCTGAAGCAGAGAAATGCTGTGTGAAACGTGTGCTTTAGGTGTTTGTAAAGAAGAGAGAGCTTCAGATAAACAGGTAAAATGTATGTAAGAGGATTTGTTTCATCATTGTGTATCGCCTCAGACTAGTCACTTCAGTAGATATATGTAAGAGTTTACAACCACTTTAAATAAATTGCAGATCATTTTCAGGAGAAATAACATAGAGCTTGACATGATCTTAATGCTTTTCTTATTGCGATCACAATAAAAATAACTGGTCATGACCCATGAGAGTTCCTTTTGCTGAGTTACTGTAAAAGTGCAAACATTGGTCTGTTATCCTTATCCTTGGTTTACTGCTTAGTAAAATGACCAGGGGTCCTGACACTTTACTGGCTACATACTTGCTCTGTGTCAGTGGGATTGATTAACAAAAGGCAAATAGGCGGTTCACTTTCCAAGGGAATTTTCCATTAGCTTTGTGAATGAGATGAAGCTCTGCCGGCTTCCATCATCCAATCATGTGCATTGTTATTTTCATTGTGTATTCTTTGCAAAGTAAATTATCATCACATTCACTAAGCTAAGTCAAATTTTCCTCACAAAGTGAACAGCCTATTTGCCTTTTCTAAATCAACCACATTGACTCAGTGGGGTTGATCTACTAAAACTGGAGAGTGCAAAATCTGGTGCAGCTCTGCATAGAAACCATTCAGTTTCTATTTTTTTATTTTCTATCAAAGCTTAATTGAAGAAGCTGAAGTTATAAGCTGATTGGCTACCATACACAGCTGCACCGGATTTTGCACTCTCCAATTTTAGTAAATCAACCACTATGTAGTTGGGCAAGGGTAAGGATCACAACTCCATAGCTTGTACCTTCAAAAATATGTCAGTAGCAGCTCTTCTACCTCTGGCCTGATGGACTCCCTGTAAGAAACACTGTCAAATATTAGACAAAAGAAAAGCGGTATCCAAGGAATATGGCTATTTCCAAGTGTGATATTTAATAAAACGTCTTTGAAGTCACACTGTTGTGACGAAAAGGCTTTGAAGTTGGCAGAGTGACAGATTTCTTGAGTTATCATGCTTTTTAACAAATTAATGGAAAGGGTCATGCATTGCCTCTTTCTGCAGAAAATAATTTCTTTTCTAGGGCAAAGAAGTAATATGTGCAGAAAAATGCAGTTAAGCAGATTAGTGTGGAATTTCAAGGTGTGTCCGATCTGCGTATTTTATTATTCACAAGATAAAAAAAAAGAAATTAAAACCTGCAGAAAAAATAGCATCGGCCAATCAGCATCCGTGATATTCGTGGGGTAAATTGGGTCAGGGCAGTGATGAGGATGTGATCTGCTGTAACTTGCTCCGGAAATATGCAGAACACCCTCTCCATCTGTAGTCAGCAACCCCTGGGTTCAGCCCATTTGGAAGGTTCGTCCTAATACATGCTTTGTGTCTGAGAAAATGTCACTATGGTAACTGGCTTCCACTATCAACATTTCCAACTTCTATTCAAGTTAAAAAATGCTAAACCAGTTAATCCAGCATGCATGCATAAATTTTATCCTACAATTTGTGGAAGTACATTTACTCTGGAATTTATTAAATTTTTTGCATCTTTACGAGTATCTCTTTTCATTAAGATATTTGCAAGGCATTATTATCAAAGATAGCAATCCAAAATATGGATAGAGATACCTTGGTGCCAATGCTAATGGAGAGGCTTGTCACTAGCCATGCTGGTGGTATGTTGAGCCCCCGCACCTAACACCAAATGCCATTACAAAGTGTTAGCAATCTCTTTTTTCATTTTTTTAAACTAAAGAATTTAATGTCCTAAATCTACAACTTAATGCCCTGCAAACAGAGCAGGACGTAAAATTTTGGATTTCTAATCAGTCTTTGTCCCAGTGAGCATGATCACAAAGACAAACAATGGGGGCGACCCCCCCCCCCCCCCCCAGAAAATCAATATAAACCTGAAAGGGGTTCTAATTCTTCCCAGGCAATCAAAAAATTAAAGTGACACCAAACAATGTTTTTATTGTCCAAAACCCATCAATACACATCTGCTAATTAATAGCCGTACATTGCTGTGTTTTTATGCTCCTTTGTAATATTCTCCCAGTGCTTCTTAACCTCTGCTTCACCCTCCTTACTTCTGTTGGAATGAGCAGTGCACCTTACTTGTGATCATGTGCACTGCCCTATGCACACTACAAATCCCAAAGTCCCCTTGGGAGTGAGAAAGAGAGGGTGACTACATTCCTACATACAGCAAAATCATGGAAAACTAACATAGCCAGGGCAGGTGCTTGACTATTTTGCACCCTAGGCAAGGCCAAGCCAGCGTCCAATATGAGCTTACTTATTCACCGGGGCAGCAGTGCCACCTTCTGCTCCAGCATGAGCTCCAGCTTCTGGGCCAGTGCAGCCAGTAGCAGCCCTCCAGCATGCTCCTGAAGCCAAAGAACTTCTTCTCCTTCCTGAGGGGAGACATGGTCCCTGCCTCCTCCACCCCCCCAGCTGTCCTTTGACTGCCAGGAACTGGCTCAGTGTCGCCCTCCTCACAGGCTGAGCTGCTGCTGACCTTCTCTGCAGCCCCTGTGACAGTTATTATTCATGGCTGCTGCTTTCTCTGGATTGGCTAGCAGAGAGTCAGTCAGTGCCCCAGCCCTGTGTACGATAAAGTGGTTGTAAACCCTTTACAACCACTTTTTACTACAGGTAAATAATAACTATAATAAGGCTTACCTGTATCTACCCCGGATACATCTCCTAAACCTGCACGGATTGGAACATATATCCCTTTTATCATCAGCACATGCGCACTGAAGCAATGGCTTGTTCATGTCGTTGCTTCAGCTAGTATGCCGTAACCGGCGGCTCCTGCACGCATGTGTGGGAGTGACGTTATCGCGGCTCTGGCCAATCACAGCGCCAGAGCCCGCGATACCTGAAAGTAACTCCGGGAGCGATGTCTCCGGCCGGATCAGTGTACGAGGACCGCTGCGGGGGCTTCAATCTAGGGTAATCAATTCATAATGAGCTAGTATGCTATGCATACAAGCTCATTATGCCTTTGTCTCGCAGGTTTTTTTTTTTTTTTTGGTTAGTGGGTTTACAACCACTTTAACAGGAAGTGGATCACAGCAGCAAAAAAAAAAAGGAATTTGGAGATCCGGAGGAGGCTGAGAGCAACAGAAGGGACTTTTTGAGTTAAGAATACATGCTTGAATAGAATACATAAAATAAAGTAAAACCAAAGTTTTACTTTAAACAGAACAATTTTTGGCTTTAGATACAATGTAATAATAATAATGTCCTCACATAGTTTGTGCCTTCTGCAAGGCTTACTATACCTAAACACAGCAGCCTCATTTTGTGATGTGCCTAAGTATAAATCAGGCCAACTTGTATATTTTTGTTGCCTTGTATGTACAGTAACTCAAGCCTCTAGTCAAGTCCATTGTCTCCACAGGGCAAAAAGTAAGCTACGCTTACTATTTATATATGTTTACTATGTATTTAAAATACTCTGATTTTACTCTATTAACATCTTAATGAGACCTATATTCACATGCACCTAATCCTCATCTTAATTAATAGTAACTTTAACCTTAACCTGGCATTGTCTAAGCCAAATACTCCCTTGTCTTTCTTAATCCTTATGATTTTTCCATATGTTTTCTGATTACTTTTGGTCCATTCCATCACTCTGAGATAATTTAAAGTATCCCTTCATAAAGAAACAACTCACACGTCTACTTCTATTCTACCCCCCCCCCCCCCATGACCTACCTTCCTGACCCAAACACAGATGACACCTATTATGAAACACTATAGCTTACGATAGACAATTGCTTCCTTTGTGTTTCTTTATGGATCAAAGGGTTTTCTGTCTCTACCTATTAGTTACTGGATTTCATTTTGATTACTATGTTAAATCTTAAAACTTTAATAAAAATACATTGATTAAAAAAAAATTGAGATGAACTAAAAACAATATAAAAGTATTATGAGACTTTATCGATGCCAATAAACTTTACATGGAAAATTAATTTACATTTTTTATCATAACTAAAGAAGCGCCAGCAATCTACCTAGTCTATGGAATGCACTTTTGTGAATCGAGACAAAGAAGTATATCTTTTTGTAAAGTATAATGTTTCTTCTATTCTAGATTGAGTTACTGTACATTCAATCTGTGTTCTCAGACAGGTGCAGCCTCCTTCAGAGTTTACATCCTCCAGGCAGAGATTTTTTTTTTTCTCTCCTCTTGCAGATTATTGGGCTGAGTTGTAGGGTGGGGAGAAAAAAAACTCAAAGCCATGCCACACCTTTGTCAGGACTTGCCTGGAGATGACGGGAGACTGGGATAGATGGGTTGAATAAGAGAAAAATTGAACATTCTTGAAGCATCAGTCAGCCTCAACACACCTCGGAGGACGGGTAAACAAGTGTAGGAGGGCAAGCAATTATAAAAAGGAAAAGTTTTTTGGGAAGGCACACATAATTTGGCCTCCCTTGTTGCCAGGAGTTCTTCTTTTGCCAAAACACACCAGGTACGTATCACAAAATACTGATTGTGTTTGTCTGTTTCGTTAGACTGTTAGGTACATCGACTTAATAGGTGTTACATTGTAGGAGACAAATAAGCTATGATAAGTGTGTAAGTATATAATGCATACTTTAATGATATCATGCAAGGTTTAGATAGCTAGATGTTAATCGAGATGTGCCCTCTACTGCGACAGAATAGAAAAAGTTGTGTGACATGATAAATGACTGATATGTTGTACAATAACATTGGTTCTCTTACTTGTAAGCATTCTGATTTTGATTTCGAAAGCCTTTTTTACATAGATACAAATTTAAAAGTCCTTTTTCTTGGCTACTCAATAGACTATTTACTAAGGTGGTGTTACCAATGCTTGTGACTCAGTGACTGTGGACTTTTGAACTTGACATTATTTGTATGAGCCTCCTAGTGTGTTGTTCCGATGATGCAGGGCTAATACATGTACTAAATGTAAAATGACTATGTGCACCTCTGGTATAGGTTCTTTATCGTAAGATGTATGGAGACATACTATAAAATGCAAGCCTGGACCATGTTACTAATTATTGACTTTTCACTGTTATCACTGAGCCTTGGATGGGAGATATGATCATGTTTTTTTCATTATTCAGCAGCTAACCTTTCATTTTTGTTTGATAATTGGGAGCAATAAGTTTGATTAAAATCACTTACATTATGTCTGACTGCATGTCATGCTAATACCTGATATGCTAGACAAATATTTATTATGTTCTGTAGTCAACTCTGGATTATATTATTATCCTACTGATAGCATGATCACTCTCCCTTAAAGGAACCCTGTATTGAAAGGACATGCTGGCTACCGTTTTCATTCTACCTTCGAAAATGCAAGTTGCCTGGTTGTCTCTGGCTTCAACACTTTGAGTCACTGGGGCTGATTTACTAAAGTTAAATAGGCTGTTTACTTTGTAAGGGAAGTTGCAATTTACAAGGGAATTTTCCTCAGAGCTTATTGAATGTGGTGCAATTTCACTTTGCAAGGAATACCCAATCACGTTCAAAGAACATTAAAAAAACACATTCTTGGTTGCACATGATTGGGTGACAGAAGTCAGCAGAGCTTCGCTTTTTAGGAAATCAACCCCACTGGCCCAGCACAAGTCATTATAGAGCCAGCACTCCTGATTTGTAGATTTTCCTACAAGCGCTGAAACCAGAGGATCAGCTAGGAAGCCAGGCAAACAGCATTTCCTTTAGTACAGGTTTCTTTTAATACAGCCAAGACTTGTACTAGTGACAACCAGACTTCAAATGTTTCATACCTCTACTGATTTAAAAGGAAAGGTCACTTTGCATAGTGTGTCACATACATGTAACATAGCAGTTTGCGCAAATGAGAATGACAGGTGTCACCTACGTGACTAACTCGTCATGCCACACAAAATGTTCACAAACTTGCAAAGTTAAAAAAGCCGCTCACACTGAGTCCCTTTTGGCATAGTAATCTTAAATATTAAACAGATGTTCCCCACATATTCATTGCCCATTGACAAGGTTGTGTTAGGAAGAAGGAAAGTGAGAGCAGTGTGCGTACTATGTGAGATGTGGGAGATGTGTTAGAGATTTGTACTGTTAGATCATTCTGAAAACCACACTGTCTATTGAGAAACAGTCAGGTTACTGTTATACCTTAGTAACAGATTGCATTTGTGGATGAGATGAAAAGGGTAAAAAAAAATCCAAGTGAAAATGTTTATCCACAAGTCTGAACTTTTGATGTTTTGATGTTCTTCTACTGATGGCTCCAGAGCCCTGTTAAATATATGGTGTATTACAGCCAGTACTTGGGGTATTTTGTGTATCTTTGTATTTTTTAGTATAAAATCGACAACATGTACATGATATGGCATGTATTATAGCTGTATTACAGCTGTAATAATGACAGCAAGCAGTAGTTTTAGGATTTTGTGTTTGCTGGTTACGTAGTACAGCCGTGATTTGTACTGGTTTTGGTTTTGGAATACTGAAAAGAATGTAATCACTAGACATGCTTTTTCTTCCTTTAATGGTATCATTGTTTTACCGCAGCCATATTTATTCATTACAGTAATTTATATAGAGCTGAAAATGTATGCAGTGTTTTACATATTCCTCATTCACACCAGTCTCTGCCCACAAACAGCTTGCACTCTAAGGTCCCTGTCTCACATACACACACTATATTAACAAACGTATTGGGATGCCTGCCTTTACACACACAGGAACTTTAATGGCATCCCAGTCTTAGCCCATAGGGTTTAATATTGAGTTGACCCACTCTTTGCAGCTATAACAGCTTCCTTATGGGAACGCTGTCCACAAGGTTTAGGAGTGTGTCTAAGGGAATGTTTGACCATTCTTCCAGGAACGCAATTGTGTGGCCAGGGACTGATGTGGTTGAGAAGGCCTGACTCGCAGTCTCCGCTCTAATTCATCCCAAAGGTGTTCTATCGTGTTGAGGTCAGGACTCACTCATCCATGTCTTTATGGACCTTGCTTTGTGCAAGTCATGTTGGAACAGGACGAGGCCATCCCCAAACTGTTCCTACAAAGTTGGGAGCATAAATTGTCCAAAATATCTTGGTATGCTAACGCCTTATGGGTTCCCTTCACTGAAACTAAGGGGCCAGCCCAACCCCTGATAAACAACCCCACACCATAACCCCCCCTTCACCAAATTATTTGGACCAGTGCACAAAGCAAGGTCCATAAATACATGGATGAGCCGGTTTGCGGTTGAGGAACTTGACTGGTCTGCTCAGAGTCCTGACCTCAACTGGATAGAACACCTACAGGGATGAATTATAGCAGGGACTAGCCAGGCCCTCTTGTCCACATCAGTGCCTGACCTCACAAGTGAGCTTCTGGAAGAACAGCCAAACATTTCCATAGATACACGCCTAAACCTTGTGGACAGGCTTCCCAGAAGAGTTGAAAGTGTTATAGCACAGGGTGGGCCAAGTCAATATTGAACCCTACGGACTAAGACTGGGATGCCATTAAAGTTCAATGGCGTGTAAAGGCAGGTGTCCCAATACTTTTGGTAATATAGTGTATATGCACATGCATACTGCAGCCAATTTAGACAGAAGGAATTTAGCTTTCCAGCATGCGTTTGGAGTGTGGGAGGAAACCAAAGTACATGGAGGAAACCCATGCAAACACAGGGAGAGCATGCAAACTCTGTACAGATAGTGTCCTGGCTGGTATTTGAACCAAGGACCCTTTGTACTGCTATGCAAAAGTATAACTATAGTAAAACAGTGCCTCTCCAAAAATGAAGTCGAAGAAAGGTACTGCAATTCAAATTATGTATTTTTACAGTAAAAGAGAGGATAAAAGATGTTTTTCAGCATTCAATGATTGATAGCCCAGTCAAGAAATTAGAGAGCTGGGGGACTGTGTACCGCCTGAGCCCTTAACTATAATCAGCCATAAAGAGGATGACTGGTGTTGTCATAGATACCTAGTCAGTTTTGGTAAAATCTATGGTAATACCTCCCCTGACAACCAGTTCTTACCAAGACAGAATTACAGATAAGTGCTTGGACTTCATATACCCCCTCACACAATGAGGTGAGTGCTGTAATCATTATACAGCCTCCTCCATGAATATGTGGAAATGGTTTATTTCTTTTCTGGAGAATGTTCAATAATTGACAGCAAATCACAACACATGTAGAATACAAACTTAACCGAATTATAGTGGATATGAAACCAATCAACGCATATAAATGATGTACGCCACATAATTATACATAAAAATGTAAGCCATCGCCACAGGGATGGGTGCACGCAGGAATGCAGAATACATTGCTTTATGTTTCATAAATCATGAGTATGTCATGTAGCTACAAGATTTCGATAAGGTGTTATATAATGATAGCTACGCCTAGAGGATGACTTTGAAAATGCAGTAAAACTAAAACTTGTAAAAGATATAAATGACAAACAAGTGAATGGCAAACAAATGACAAATATTACATTGACCCTATGTATGATTACCAGACAGTAAAAAAGTCACATTGTAATCCCCAAGTATCTCTTTCTCTATTTGTGTTCTATTCCATTTTCAGAGCCAGTAGACAGACATTCATCTAGCCAGAAACCAGTGATATACAGACATACCCCACTTTTAAGTACACAATGGAGTTTATTTACTAAAGCTGGAAAGTGCAAAATCAGGCTCACTTCTGCATAGAATCCAATGAGCTTCTAACCCCAGCTTCTTCAATTAAGCGTTGGTAATAAAACCTGGAAGCTCATTGGTTTCTATGCAGAAGTGAGCCTGATTTTGCACTTTCCAGCTTTAGTAAATAAACCCAATTGTGTACTTAAAAGTGAGGTATGCCTGCATATCCATAAAATATACAAATAACTAACCACTTTCTAATCCAGTGTAGCAAATACATGTAACATCTTACATGAAAGCAAAACCATTCAAAAACAGTCATAAGATCAAATTGGCACATTCCATAAATAAATCTCATTGTTTCATTACGAAACACTATGGACATTTTTAGGATGCAGATAAATGTCAGATGCCTGTCATCCAATACTAGCAATTTCCATGGATTTGGGTGATGAGGGAATATGTATTGGGAAGGGCAGACTATAGTAGATAAACATAAGAGATATTTAGCAGAAGGGAAAGTCTATTTGACTGGAATGTTCAAGCACAGAACTATTATACATGTTCTATTTTAGATACTGTAGATAATAATTGTTCCAATGGATGGCTGTAAGATAGAAGAATGTATGAAGGAGCATGAAATTGCATGAAATTGTCTTTAACTTGGAATTTAAATAGCCCAATTGGGTGCAAACACCAACAAATTAAATCATTAAATTTAATTTTGGGGAGCCAATTGAGTCATAGACTTCCCTTAGGTTAACGTTCTATGATGATTTTTTTTTTTGCCGTGTTTAAAGATTGCATCACTTATCTGATCTGTGGGATGTAAAATGTATTAATTTCATTGGGAAAATCAGCATATGTGGATAGAATTTTCAATAGATGCTTTCAGAGATATAAAAGAAGCGGAGGATTTTAAATGCTTTTCATTCTATAAGGAAGGCTAGCATAGGACTCTATCAGTCAATGGATGTCCCACCTGTATAGTGGGCTATTGTGTAAAGATGGCATTTTACAAGGTGTCCTTGCTATTACATGTAGAAGTGTTTAAATATCTATATATAGATGTGTCTGCAAATAATATCATCTAAATGATCTTGTTAATAACTTCCTGGTTATCCTAATACTTCCCAGAATGAAAGACTATTACAGTAAAGCATTGTAGACATGGACACTGGAACCGTAAGAAAAAGGCATAGAGGATGGGAGCAGCCCACAACATCACATCATTTTGAATGGCTTAATAGGAGCATGGACACAGTGCAAAGAATACCCAATCACATGCAAGGAAAATTTATAAAAACAACATTTTTGCTTGCACATGATTGGATGATGGAAGTCAATAGAGCTTCTGCTCATTTACTAAGCTTTGGAGCGTCTGCATTTTGCAAAGTGCACATTCTCTTTGCCTTTAGTAAATCAGCCCCAATGTATGACTGAGTTTGAGAAACATATTAACGGGTTACTTATAAAAATGATCCTTGAGAGCCTTTGTGTGTGCATGTGAATATCTGCTCACAGTTCAAAAAATACATAAGTCACAAGAACAACCATTTACATTTGCCTGATTTTTATTTTGGCTTGTCAGTATAGAATACGCAAAACTAAATAGATTATAGTTAGATAAAAATGAATGCAGGTGACTGAGGCCTAACAGTTAGAAATTGGATGTGTTTAAGTTTTAAACTCTGTAAAGGGACCTTTGAGCATTTTAAACAAATTATAAATGGTCTCATTTAAATATATTACTTGTTTTTGACTGAAGCTCTTCTTTTCAAAGATGCAGTGTGTGCTTTTGTGTATAAATACCTTGGTGCAAGCATCAGCATTTTAAACATATACCCAATACCGCTCCCTGCTGATTTTGGCATTATCAATAACCTATTTCATCTAGCTTTGGACCCTGGTGCTTTTGAACTGGACTCTGATGATTTTGACATTTTGCATCTGAGCACCACAAACCAAATCAAATTTATTTTTAATATTTAAAGAAAACTCCCCCATCCATCCATGTCTCTATGCTTTATTTTGTTGAGAAATCACTTTGAAAAACACCCCCTACCATTTCTGGCTGTAGCCATGTTGAGTAAGGGCAAATCATTCATGTAGCATTTACTTTCTGGAATCCATCTGCTCTTAGCTCTGGAATGATTGTAGGAGAGTGAGCTTAGCTTGGAAAACTCCTTCTCCAGACTCCTGGGATGTATGACATAATTTGCCTAGGCAAGAAACCAGGAAGTAACTGAAGAAATGTAAAAAAAGTTTAAAAGTAAATATGTTATACTCCCCTATCTATTTACTAATGCTGCAGCATAAAGAAAACATAATCAATGTTGATTGGCTGAATGAATGTCCTGTAAGTATCTTCATCCAACCTTGGACCATGGTGCTGCTACACTGACCCTTCTGGTTTTGGCCATATTGATGGCCCTTGAGAGTCTTCATCCAACCTTGGACACTGGTTCCTCTGCACTGTATGCATTTGCTGTAGATCTACAGTCAAATGGGATAAGATTTCTTTTATGTCATATTCTACTTTTTTTAGTGGATCAATCTTTCTGTAAAGTAGATTTTTGTCTCATCTTTATTCATTTCATACTTTTCAAAAACTTCTGACTATGGATTCCTTGGCCAACAATATATGCTGCCCTCTAGAATCATATAATACCCATAAAAGGTTTTTCCTCCCTCCAAGCTATATTTTATAAGGGTTTTAATTACTATAGTCTGTAGAGGATAACTCTGGGCGTTGCTCTGTTACAATAAATACAGGTGTTTGCATGTATGTTACCTGCAGGAACATTATATTGTGCAGATTATAATGATCACGCAAGGTGTCTGAGCTACAAGTGTCTTTGTTGCTGAATAGTCTTCATTCTTCAGCAATTCAGCCAGTAAAGTCTGTACACTCTGGATAAATAGAGGAGACTTGTTTACAGCATTTCCAGGAGCCTAAACTGTTTCAACTTGCTTTGGCATTTGATGGAGGAGCTGTAAATATGTGACAGAATGTAGCAATGTTAGAGAAGAGTACTATGTACTTCTGAATATCAATATATACTGAATCTAATATACAAGAAATATATCAAAGGCCAGAGTTAGACTAACAATGGATGTTTGGCTTCATTTTATATCTCACATTGAGAAATAATGCACTATTGCATCCTTTCCCAACACTTTTAATATCATGGAATCCTTGAGATAACTTTCTGTTCTCAGGGAGTCTCTGATAATAATTACTTTATCTACAACTCATGATATATTAGCATAGTGATCAGTGTGAAGAATGCACTTTACATTTGTGGCCAGTACGAAGAATTCCCCCTTTTCTGATAGTTAAGAAGATAATTGGTGTCAGTGGTTACTTATCTCAGAGGCAGAGATTGCTCGTTGCTCAAGGAACCCCTTGCAATCTCTGGAGGAACCCTAGGGTTCAACAGAACCCTGGTTTGAAAAGGCTGCTCTGTTGGCTGCAATAGACTAACATGGCTTCTATAAAAGAGCCCCACAGCAATGTGGTTGGTCAGTTTAACTATTCTTTAACCCATTAGCAAACAGCCTGTGCTTTAGATATGCAAGCACCAGGGAAGCAAGATTCTGACCAGGTGTATCAGGTCAAGTGCAATGACAGGCACTCTGATGTGAAGCAGTGCTTATTCCCCGTATATATATACCTATCTCACATTGATTAAATGTCCCAATGAAATGAAAACAAATTGCAATCAGGGATGACAGGTGGCAGACCCCAGGTCTTAGATTCTTCACACGCATGTCTATAATAGCTGAAAACCCATATTATTGATAGTGTGTATGTAAAAGTCAGAAATGGATTTTATATTGGAGTTATTTTTCAGTGGGAACAATGATTTATTTGCCATATTGATATACCAGTAAGAACTTGAGCAACATATTACATTATACTTAGAACCTTTCACATCAGTCACTGCACTCTAAAGGAGCTCACAATCGACTGCCCACATCTGTACACTAGGGCCAATTTGGGAGGAAGTAAATTAATCTACCAGTATCCTCCTTCGTTTGTGAAAAAACAGAGCCCACATCCCTGCAGACAGAAGAAGCACAAACCGACTACATGTAAATGGTGCCCCTGGTGACACTCAAGACCAGAATTTTAGGGCTGGATTCACACTGTTCTATGGGCAAGTGGCACATGTAGTAAAGCACATGTGTAGGTGTGCATGGGCCCATATAAGTTTCCTTTCAGGACAAATTAAACCGTTAAGCATAGAACCAACTCCATGGAAAATAATAATATTTTTGCTTTAAATGCTACAAATGTGAATTGAAGTATTACTTTTACTATTTACCATTTACATTATATTACATATAATTTTATATATATATATATATATATAACTATCACAGTTGTTATGTGGTTAGTACTCTTGTCTTAGGGCCTATTCACCCTAGTCCATTTACATGCAGCAAAAATTATACATTTTGCTGCACGGAAATGTATTTCAAGCAGAAATCCTATTCTATTGCTGGTTCACAACTATGAGGCTGCAGTTTAGTGTGTTCTGAAAGGAAAACTAGGGTTGATTTACACCTACACATGTGCCTTACTATTATTTACAGTTAAATGCACATGGAACAATTTAAAGATAATAGGATTGAGTGTAATGTCAATGGCAACATGCTTCTGTGTGTAAAGCTGCACGCTATCTTGTTTTGACTTTTATGACGTCTTTAAAGCGAATATTTAAGAACATTTATAACACCCCATTCTTTAAAAACACTCAAAATATTTCCTCCTAGGTTCTCCCTCTGAAAAAAAAAAATTCACAGCCCATAGCAAAAAAAACAACATTGATTGTCACGTAACCAAAAAATTATAATTTGTTACAACTTTCCTTTACATTTTTCAGTTGGCATATTGTGTTAATAAACTGTGTGCAGCCTCCAGCTTTAGCAACACTGCCCATCTTCTGGGCTGCACACTATCTCCAGGGCAGTATGGCATCTCACTTGCAGTGGAGTTGAACTGGTGCAATAGAAGCATCTAATGAGGGTTCAAGGATTCACTAATCCCATTTAAGCCTGCTCACAATGTACTGATTCAGTAACGTGTGTCTATCATTTGTGTAACGCTATTGCTGGATGTGCAAATTCCTTTATTGCTTCTCCAGGCAAAATTCAGAATTTTGCAGATCATCTTACAGTGGGAATAATTAGAGCCATCTGACATAGCAATGAATCAAGCTTAACAGAACAGGCTTTGGAATTAGGGTAGAAGACATGAAGTGGAGTTTGCTGTCAGAGATGTAGACCTCTTTAAGGTTTTACTTTCCATTGTCATAAGGGGTTTAAAGAACAATGATTATGTACAAAGTGAAGGGAACCTGAACAACCAAGCAAATTTGACTAAACCAGTCAGAACAACGGTCATTGCTTATTAGTTTCTACATGGCTCCATAGATTTCATCTTTGCCCTATGATAAACTTGGAGGAATGTTTTAGGTAGAGTTTTCAGATTTTTTTTCTGGAAGAATACATCTAATTTATAAGATTTTTGCAGCCCAGAAATTTGACTCCTACATTCTGGAATTTGGTTCTTTAAATGGGTTTTCTTATTGCTAGAAATTCTGTATATAGCTCTATGCATACAGTGTATAGTCCACATGGGCTTTGCTGTTGAACTGCACATAGGAAAAGGAAACTTTATTATACAGAGAAAAGACATAGAGCAGTGATGGCGAACCTTGGCACCCCAGATGTTTTGGAACTACATTTCCCATGATGCTCAACTACATTGTAGAGTGCAGGAGCATCATGGGAAATGTAGTTCCAAAACATCTGGGGTGCCAAGGTTCGCCATCACTGACATAGAGTTTAACAATAGATGCAGCTGCAAACTAAACACTGCCATCTACTGGCTGATGCAGTTGTTGCACAAAATACATTGTATTCCAACACGTATTTAGACTGCATTGTAACAAACGTTTACTTCCTACATAACTAAGGCATATTCTCTACCAAAAAAACTTTATTAACCCTGTATCATATTAAAAAGTACCATAAAGAATGTTATTCCAAGAAAAATAACAGTTGACCATTTGGTAAAAATAAATCCTCTTTTTTAGGATTTTGCTTTATACATTCAAACATTTTCCTGTATTTAAAGGAAACTTGTAGAAGGAAACATGGAGGCTGCCACTGATGACATCTGAAAACATCTGCTCTCTGGTCTTCATGCTGTTTCAATCGGGTGCATAAACTGAGCCTTAGCAGATTTGAGCCCCAAAGTTCAGTTTGTCTGACTACTAGAATAGTACTGGCCACAGCATACTGTGCCATGGCCCACGTGAAAGAGGTGAACTGGGCGCTTTTCAATTGGACTTAGATCTCTGTTATTTTTAACCATACTCAAGCATGGATTTCAAATGCTGGAGCAGATTAGATTAATTTGTGTCCAATTAATTTGTGTCCCCTTAGTAGTAAAGGTACAGATAATGTAAGCACACTCAGGCCTAAAACAATGTGAGGGCAAGAACAATCCAACATGATGTGAGCACTGGACAGTGGGGAAGGAAGAGCAATCATATTTGTCACAGTAAAAGGCAACTGTGGCTTGTTTGATTATGGTCTAAAAATCACTTACTCAAAACAAGTATGCATATTAGGAGTGAGTCCATTTAAACCAGTGGCAGGCTGACAGCAGCGGCTGCTGTTATAAAGCCACATGCAGAGCAGTTAGCTGGGGTTTGGGACCGATGTCTGAGCCTGGATGCATCTGACTGTGTCCAGGATCGGACACCTGTCTCTATCCACAGCTAACCGCTCTGTGCGTGGCTATATGCTGATCGCATAACCCAGTCATTCCAACAGCAAGAATCTTCAGATTTTTGTCACAGGAATCCAGTGGCTGAACTAACCTTGCCATGTGAAAGGGGCCTAAGTCATTTCAGAAAATAAAGGCAACTGCTTATTGTTAGGCCCCTTTCACACGGGCAATCCGATCAGGTCCACCTTTCAGTTTTTCAAGTGGACCTGATTGAACAGTATATTCACCCGTATGGACTGGTGAGTGTAAATAGACTAGTATCAATTTACCTATGCCTACCTCTGATCTGAAGGGGAGCTATCCTCCTCCATCTAGATGGATCAGAGGGCAGTTGGGGGTATATGGACAGTGGAGTCCGTTTACACCCAGCCACCCATAGAGTAGAGCATGCGCTATCCATGTCGGCTCTGCCCAAACTGAGTGGACATGGTCCTGTCATCTGCCCGCTCTGCTCTGTTCAGCGGCGGATCAGCAGACAGATCTCCTGCTGATTAAAATGGCGTTTGCCCCGTGTAAAATAGGACTTAAGCATTATTCCTTTTGCTTGAACGTCTAATATTTGTTACATGATGGATATTTTAATTTAAGTGAACGGTCTACATTGGCCTATAAGCTGGTTTAGGATCAGAGATGATGCACAGTGGTATAGAAATTGTTTGTTGTTGTGCAAGAAAGGTTTAATATTCCAGATGAAAGAAATATCTGTGTTATAATTATGGTAACTATATGATTATGAATTAAAGGGACATTATCGTGAAAAATATTGTATTATAACAGCCATATGAGTTTAATATTTGTAATAATAACAGTCAGTATATTCTTCAAATTCCTACACTACTACTTATATTTTTCGTCACATTTACATGTAATGTCAAAAGCAGGGGTTGGGGCAAATTGTATTTCATAAAGATTCTTTTCTGGTGAGCTGGTGTAAACTGTCACCTTGCATCATACTGGCCTGGGTGCCAACGGAATACTATATATTTTTAGTAGCGATCAGAAAGTTTAGAACCTCTGTTGGGCTTTAGTTGCTATCCAGATATCTGTTGCGAAGGCTTCCTGAAGTCTCTGGGACAGAAAGAGAGGGAGGGTCTCTCCAATAGGGCAAATCGTTTTTATTAAATTTCCAAAAGATTTTTTCCACACCTACACAACACAGCTTGAGGAATGCATCCCTTGCAATATAACATGGTGTAGATAGACATATTGACATAGGAGTTTATTTACTAAAGCTGGATAGTGCAAAATCAGGCTCACTTCTGCATAGAAACCTGCCTCCAGGTTTTATTGTCAAAGCTTACTTGAACAAGCCAAGGTAAGAAGCTGATTGGTTTCTATGCAGAAGTGAGTCTGATTTTGCACTCTCAAGCTTTAGTAAATAAAACCTATTGCATATTTAATCAGTATCATATGCTCTTTGTAGGTTTACTGATCTATAATAATACAGGTAAATTTACCAATAAGGCTTCATGCTCATGGCCTTACAGTGGCCATACAGCATCACTCTCCTGGGACCTGCAGCTGCCAAGCATAGCAAACCATTGAGATGAATTAGCAGATGTGACTGTATATGGTTCTGTGCGGAAGCAAAAAGTACCTGTTTGCCTACAAACTTATGCTTTGTGGGTGCTTTACCTAACCCCTGCACATAACCTCATTCAGCCGTGTCTTCTAATTCATCTCAGTGGGTTGCTGTATGCTGCAGGTTCCAGGAATTAAGCAGTCTCCAAATAATGTACGGTCCCTGTATGGTTGTATGTATGAAGCCTTAAAGGGCATGGTGGTACATTCTCCAACACATACACAAAACAACCAAAAAAAACAAAATGGACATACAGTACATTTCAGTGTTCTTATCCTTTCTTATTCTACAAGATTATTCTTATTCTACAAGAAAAATATTCAAAAATGTAAGCTCTGTCAAGCTTTTATTTTTGTCTGCGTGTCTGGAAAATAAAAACAGGGGAGATCCACTAAAGACATACTTTTTTACATTTTAAATTTTGTTTGTAAGAAACTATTAGAAACTACAAAGCATATTTTCAGATGTAAAACAAGATTTTTTAAGTCATTGAGCACTAAAACCAAGGACTTCCACAGCACAATCTATTACCTGGGCAGAATCCAGGAAGCACAGAACTGTTATTAATTAATTGATGTTAGCCAATGATCCAATTTCAATACAAGTCTGCAACTACACAAAACACAGCCTTAACAGAACATACCATGTTTGCCATTAACTTGCTACTGAATACTTTTTTATTAACTTTTGCTTGTCATGCTTATTTAATAAATCAGTGCGAATAGTCACACATTTTCATTCTAAAACCTGGTCCTAGTAAACGTGAATCTAATTATCTGCTATAGGCCACTGTATTTTGTGCATTTTGACTGCTTTAGCCTCATTGCCCTATTGCAACATCTTGTAAATCAATTTAAGGTATTTTAGAAATTTAGAAAGGTTCAGAGAACAATACTGTTTTCAGATTTTGATCCGATTATCAGAAAACATGACATATAACAGACACAAACAGAATGTCTTGATTAAATGTCTGCATTTCTTTCAAGGTGACTATGGAATGGATATTTTAAGTAAGAAAAGTTATCGGGAAGGTGGGGACTCAGCAGGAAGAGGTAAGATATGCTTACTATTGTTTTTTTATTTTAATTACTATTGTCAATATCCAAATACAATCATCAGTATGTTATCGTGAAGTGAAAAATTTACATAAGCATTTATACATGAATAGAGAACTATCTTTTCTTACCACACACTATAGACCAAAGGTGTACTGTAAGTCAATGTTAAGCTTTAATTTTCCAAACCTCTCTTAATTTAATGCAGAATGATAGTCAGGCTGCATATAAAACAATAAGCAGCCTGACTGTTATTACAATTTCTCCAAGGGTTTGACATGTCCCACTGAACACTGCTCTAATTAACATCACTCTAAAGCTGGCCACAGACCACAGTCACTTCTATTCATTCAACCAGTGGGCTGAAGGAGGAAAACATTTGAAAAGATTACTCCATCCACATAAGTGAGGTGGCTGGAGGAATCCCTATTTCAGGACATTGCATTCCAACAACGGGACTCAAAGCTGTCAGAATACACTGATCAGCAGCTGCAGCCATTTCCAGCATGTCCCTTTAACAGTAGTCGATCAAGTGATCACTTTCTGTTGAGCAGGGATAACCACACACTAATCAAAAATGTTATGGTCCCAGCTGTACTCCCGGAGCAGAGGTGTTAATTATCTGTTATAACACCTGGTGCAGCACATAGCTGATTAAAAAAAAAAAATAGTAAAAATCGAATTCCTCATTGTATATGCAGCCCGACTGCATTGCAGTTATAAAATAAGAGTGTTTGATTGGGCTTTAAATTGGGATACTACATGGTAATTATATAATGCGTCTTCTTCAAAAAAAAACAGTGATATCAACAATAGATTCTATAATACATTCTGATATTATGTGTGTATATTGCAATGAAGTTAGAGTATAGATAAAACTGCTCCATTCATGTCATGGAAAAGTGAGAGGTGGTTGTAAATAAATTTGCTATTTAAAATGATCTTATTGTTTTTCAGCCTATTCCGAAACGGTAACAACTTCATCAAGACTAGTGTCACTACCACCAAGTAAGTCATCGTGTTAGCATTGTGAATGTAGTGAGTGTTACATGTTACATATAAATTCTCTAGTATTTATGTATGCTAGTTTAACTGCATTTTCTTTTTCTACAACATAGTAGTTTGTGACTTTGTGACTATAAATGGTTATGGGTTGTGAATGGGGTTGTGAAAGTTCTTTCATCATTGTATTGTAACAGAAGGAGCAAACACTAGTGGTTCCAAAATCTCCTACCAGGTGGGAGGGGGTGGTGCGGAAAAGAAGACCCTGGTACAAAGCAGCTCTAGCTACGTCACATCAGGTATGTATTGTGGCTTTCATTTTAATATTTGATATTATTTAAGTATATTACACATTGTAAGTAGAGATCAGCTTGGGTATCTTCTAAACTCGTCTCTAACCTGAACACTGAACTCCCAAATTTTCAGACTCCAGTGAGTTTCGGGCAGTCATTTCTCAGCCTTGCAGCTCACTGGAGTACAAAAGAGGGTGTTCAGAGTTCAGGTTAGAGATGAGTTTGGCAGACACCCAAGATCATCTCTAATTGTAAGTGTAAACCTATAAAATCTATTTTCAGTATTGTATTTACTGTGTTATAGGATATTATCTGTAGGAAATTTAAATATTTAAAGTGTATCTTGGGCCAAATTTTGTTTTGTTTTGGATGAAGTAGGCAATGGTTTGAACCCCTATCACCGTTGGGGGGATTTCCCATTACTTACTGTCCCTAAAACACACCAGAAAGTCAGTAGAAATACCCCTAAAGTGAGGGAATATCTCTGCATAGTTGTGACTAGAATATGTGGAATATTTCCCTAATCTCATGTTCGAGTGGCAAATATGCTGTTTTAGATTTTCTATAAATTTTAGTCCTAGTCAGATTGGTCACCAAGACAAATAAAAAGATTGCATTCATATGTCAAGTGCATATACATAGACAGAAGCAGAAACCTGTACAATTTGGCTAAAGATACATTTATATAACAATCTGCATATAGGCAAGGTCTTTTTTTTATTTCTATTTCCAAATGATTAAGAAATAGAGTGCATGGGGTGACATTCTCTATTTTGTCCAGTAGATGGTGCAGGCATTCTAAAACAAAAATGCCTTTGAATCCCCCTATGGGCTGCAAATGGTACTTCACTCTTGAAAACGAAAACAGCTGCAGCTTCTGTAGTTACAAGATCACAGCATATCCAATATATATTAGGATACAATGACGGTCCTAGCATAATGTACACATATGTTAATTAGTTATGTTTAAAAAATTACATAAAGAATTATAAAAAGGAAATAGTTCTATTTAAGAATAGAAAGGACAATGAACAAAATATGAAAAGTGATTTATTTCAATGAAATGTTCCTATTTGTCTACAATACTAACAAAACATAATAAATCCAGCTACAGGCGGCAGCTCAAAAGTTAATATTAGCACCTCGGGATCAAGATACGCCCAGTCCCCCAATTCTACCCTCTCAGTATCACCAAACTCCACTTTCGATAGGAAGGCTTACATCTCCAGTTCTCGCCAAGCGGGTTATGAAGGTAAGGGTCATTCCAGATTTCCAGTAGACTAAACCATGTACATTTCAGACAGTTCAATTTTCCTATTTGGATCTGCCAGTTAAAGGAATCACAATATGTATTTATTTTCAACTGTAGGAAGTTCCAGTGGGAATTCTTCACCGGAATACACAAGAAAAGAAATGGGTATGTTTAGCTTTGTAATTCAAAATAATTTCAAATACTTGACCGAGATGTACAGTGACTTGAATTTAAAGGATTTTAAATGGTTATTTTTAGTCCCAAGTGGCCTAATGCTGGTAAACTGTCCTCCTAAAATATTTGCATTAATAGTGAATTAACTCCAAAAAGTAGAGTTCCCTGCCCTGGGTAATTAATCAAAAAAATGTATTCTTTATAATATTTTTATTTTCTTTTAACAGCATCTTCTGCCACTAGAGGGCGAACTCAGAGCAGAGGTGAGTACATGATTAGAACATGCATGGAAGCCAACGAGATCATGTAATATAATCTACTTTCAGTCTTTGAACAGTTATGGTTGGTTAACCATGTCAGTCAAACAGTATCTCCATCCATTGTAAGGGATGCAAATTCAGTCAAAATCAGTTCAGCCTGAAATAATTTAGAAAGTATTTACCCAATAGAAAAGATCTGTTAACATTTACAATTTACGCTTATAGAGAACCTGTCACCAACTTTCAAAAAATGCAGATAAAAAGGCACATAGTATTTTACATGCTTAGATGCAGTGGTTTTTCGTTTCAATTTAGTTTTTTATTCAATTTACTAGTCATTTCCCTAGCACAGTCCTTTCCCTCTTGCACATCATAACCGTCTCTTCTTCTGGAGTGTTTAATTACTGGCTTCTTTTTCTGCCTCTGCCCCTTCTTTCACCTCCCTAAATAACCACAAAAGGGAAATATTATAAAGTGTCACTAAGTGATGGATATGACATCACATACAAATGGCAGTCTCGGGGCTTTTGGATGTATACACAAGGGATAATTCTACAGGTAAATAACACACATAAAATATGTTAAACATACATGCAATCATATGGGAAGATTTTTGTTAAAATTAATGGTCTGATAAAAGGGTATCCAATCTACTTTGGCTGAATATGTCCATTTTTTTTATAGTTATTTTATGATCTTTATACAGAATAGTATTTTTTATTTTGAAAAACAGATATATAATAAATGTATTATACAATGTTTTTTTTTTATACATGCATGGGGATTTACATATAAATTTGTTACCTGGTGTTACTTATTGGTCCTTTAAGGTTTTTCTAGCAAAGAATAATCACTATATATATATAAAGTATATCTAAAGCAAGTAACTTTTTTTGCTTTTTGTCTTTCACACTTTTCAAAATAATTTTATTATTGTGTGATTTTACAGAAACTGAAATCCGCACTCGGCTACAGAGTGCATCACCCTCCACAAGATGTGAGTGTTTATGTCTATTTGTCATTTTTTATCACTGACATAGAACAAGCAATCATTTATATGTTATGGAATTTTTGAGATATCTTCTTTCTAAGGAGTTTTGTTTCTTTGATATTTCTTCTTTGTGAAGTTTAGGATTTAGAAAAAAAAATTAAACCAGTATAGAGCTTTTTATGTGCTGACAAATATAAATGATATACCCACAGGCAAGTGAAATAGACAAGTGTTTCTAATAGCTGTCCTGGAATGAAACAAACAGAAAAATCTGTATACATAACTGCAATTTGTAAAGATTTATATTTGAGCAGCTTTAATAGCAATTGGTCACACTATATTATGGAATGTCCACCTTTTTGTAGGTGATTAAACTGATTTGTTTATGCCTCCTCTTCCTCCAGGGACAGAACTCGATGATGTGAAGAAACTGCTGAAGGGCGGCCGTTCCACCAGTGTCAGCCCCAGCAGATCCCCAACCAATACCCTTCCTATCCCTAAGAAAGCCGCTGTGGAGACGAAGATGGTAACAGAAAGCTCTCAGTCAGGTGAGGGCCCGAGACAGCACTGTGCATGCCTTTCACCATCATGACATTTACTGATTCTAATCAGTGTTTCCTTCATACAGTTTCAGGGTCATATGACACCACCATCTTAGATTCGGCACTCCCATCATACATGTGGACCTCCACGCTTCCTGCAGGGTCATCTATGGGTGGCTACCATAACAACATGAATGGCATGGCCTATGGGTCTTCTATGATGAATGCCCAGTCCTCAGGATCAGGTAGATTTATAAAAGAAAAAAAATGGTTGACAGTTTTACAAATGGCAATCTACGCCTATGGCTTTTGTTTTTTGTTTTTACAATGTCTCTTTATGATTTTTCTTTTTAGTATTTGGAATTCCCAACAATCTGGCCCCCAGCTCTCCTACCTTACATTCAGGACTTTCCTCTTCCTCTGCAGGTAAATGGCTTACGTTTCTTTTAAATAAATCTCTTTATTTGAATTTTTTGATGATGATACAAGAGAAAAAAATACACAGTAGCAGGCGGTCTGCCCCACACAGGGGTGTGCGCCAACCTGAGTAAGAAATAGAAAATACAAGCACCAAGTGCCAATAAAAAAATAAATAAGATCAAACTAAACCACCTAATGAATACATTGTGTGAATATGTGGCTGAGAAAAAAAAAACAGATAAACGCTATACCATAATCTTTCAATAGTTCATGCACCAGACAGAGATGAAGCTTTCACATGAACGGTTTACTTTACTGCAGTATGTTTAAATTTAGGGGAATAAATAAGAAACGTGTTTAACCACTTGCCAACCGTATAACTTGCCGCTGATCCTTTGGTACAGAGGAAGAACGGTTGTTTGCCTATGTAAACAAGGCAGAACCGCTGTTCTGTCAGTAGGGAAGGCATGAATCATGTGTTCCTATAATAATAAAAATAATAATAATATAGCATCAAGAACCTTGAAATACATTTTAAAAAGTGAAAAGCAGAAATTGCACTTCGACTTTTAGATTTTGGGTTCATAAAAAACAACCTAGAGGGTTCATAGGTAGAATTCTATATGTTTTCCAATTAGTACATTTCCTCCCAGCTACCTCTCTTCATTTCTTCAAATCTTTCAATTTGGTTTTTCGTGCTTTTTCTCTCACAATTATTTACTCTTTCAAATCTTACAAAATGGCTTTGCAAAAATTAACTTTGAATGAGCATAAGCAATTTACAATGAACATGTGATAAAAACTTCATAAACAGAGCCTACCTTCAGCAGACTGATCAGCAGATCAAGAGATATAAGCAGCATACGTCAATACAAATCTTAACTTTTCCTGCATAAATTGAGTTTGATCACATAACTTCCCATCTCCCAGCCTCTTGATTTGTCCTATGCTGTGATAGGCAGCCTCAGTGACCAATATGGAGTGCTGGGGGGCAGGACCAAGCTTGAGTTTTATGTAGAAAGTCAAGATTCACCTATAATTATACAATGTATACTATATAGTATACAGTGTATTCATACCCCTTGACATTTTCCACATATTGTCATGTTACAACTAAAAACTTAAGTGTATTTTATTGGGATTTTATGTGAGAGACCAACACAAAGTGGCATGTAATTGTGAATTGGAAGGAAAATGATAAGTGGTCCTCAATTTTTTTACAAATAAATATGTGAAAAGTGTGGCATGCATTTGTATTTAATAAAGTCAATACTTTGTAGACCCACCTTTCGCTGCAATTACAGCTGCAGGTCATTTGGTTATGTCTCTACCAGCTTTGCATATCTAGAGAGTGAAATTTTTGCCCAATCTTCTTTATTCAAAATGGCTCAAGCTCTGTCAGATTGGATGCAGAGTGTCTGTGAACAGTAATTTTTATGTCTTGCCACAGATTCTCAATTGGATTTAGTTCTGAACTTTGACAGTGCTATTCTAACACATGCATACGATTTGATCGAAACCATTCCATTGTAGCTCTGGCTGTAGGTTTAGGGTCATTGTCCTGCTGGAAGGTGAACCTCCGCCCCAGTCTCAGGTCTTTTGCAGACTCTAACAGGTTTTCTTCTAAGACTGCCTGTATTTGGCTCCATTCATCTTCCCATAAACTCTGATAAGCTTCCCTGCTCCTGCTGAAGAAAAGAATCCCCACAACATGATGCTGCCACCACCATGTTTCACTGTGGGGTTGGTATTTTGAGGGTGATGTGCAGTGTTAGTTTTCCGCCACACATAGCGTTATGCTTTTAGGCCAGAAAGTTACATTTTTGTCTCATCTGACCAAAGCACCTTCTTCCACATGTTTGCTGTGTCCCCAACATGGCTTCTCGAAAACTGCAAATGGGACTTCTTATGACTTTCTTTCAACAATGACTTTCTTCTTGTCACTCTTCCATAAAGGCCAGATTTGTGGAGTGCACTACTAATAGTTGTCATGTGGACAGAATCTCCCACCTGAGCCTCTTGGCTGCTCCTCTGATTAATGCTCTCCTTGCCTGGCCTGTCAATTTAGGTAGATGGCCATGTCTTGGTAGGTTTGCAGCTATGCCATACTCTTTTAATTTTTGAGTGATGGATTAAACAGTGCTCCTTGAGATGTTCAAAGTTTGGGATATTTTTTGTATATCCTAACCCTGCTTTAAACTTCTCAACAACTTTATCCCTGACCTGTCTGGAGTGTTCCTTGGCCTTCATGGTGCCGTTTGTTCTTAACAAACTTCCGAGGGCTTCACAGAACAGCTGTATTTATACTGAGATTACACACAGGTGGACTCTATTTACTAATTAGGTGACTTCTGAAGACTGATTCCACTAGATTTTAGTTAGGGGTATCAGAGTAAAGGGGACTGAATACAAATGCACACCACATTATTCAGATATTTATTTGTAAAAAATGTTGAAAACATTTATCATTTTCCTTACACTTCACAATTATTTGGCACTTTGTGTTTGGTCTATCACATAAAACCCCAATATAATACGTTTACGTTTTTGGTTCTAACGTGACAAAATGTGGAAAATTTAATTGAGTATGAATACTTTTTCAAGGCACTGTATTTATATTTAGTGATCTTAGCATTTCTCTAGTCAGACACAAAAATTTCAGTTTATTTAGATGTCTTTAGAGGAATCACCCTCAGCTTCATGTGCCTCTTGGGGACTGTTATGGGAAAGTCCTGGCTTTTAAATTGCCAGATCCACCTGCCATTGCAATTATTATGGAATCCTATACTACCTGTCATATTTGCATTAATATGACATTATTGAAGTTATAGAGCGAGGATTGAGATTCCTCTTGTTGCCGTATGATGTAAGGGGCACATCTAAGATCTCCAAAGGATAGATGCCACTACCAACCTCCCTAAAAATTATGATTCAACTGAGTATTTGATTCAACTCAACATCTATCTATAAACAAAATATTAGAAATGATTAGACAAACCAATAAATAGTATCACCACATGTACATGGATATATGCTATACAATAAATAAATAATTCTTATTGTATATATAACTTATAAAACTTTTTTCTTTTTGTTTTCCAACACAGTATTCGGTGTTCAAAATAATTTGGCCCCATTACAAGCTCAAGGAGCTACATTAGCTGCTGCTCCCCTTGGCCACGGTGCAGTCACATCTGCACATTCAGGTTTGTGCTCATTGCTCAGTTCTGTGCACAGTGATTAACTGGACTATGACTATATTCATGTGGGTGACTTTTTTTTTTCAGGAGGATATGGAGTGCAGAAGAATATCACACAAAACACACAAAGTGCAGGTGGAGTCGGCAGCACTCTCGCCTCATCAACTGGTGAGTTTCTCTGATTTGATGGTGAATTGAAGGATCTTTAAATAACTTTCCTGATACTCATGGTTTACAATAATGCACACCTGTAATGTAGTAATAAATATGAAGCAATCATTGAGGAGGGGAGGAAAGATTGGCACTTACGCTTGATTTTTGCAAAAGAAAAGGTTTGTTGTGACATCATGTTTGTAGACAACCCTAGTCCTTTGTGACTACAATCCTACTTAGGACTGTAGTTACCATAATAATCATTTTGGGCTAGAGCCTAGTGTCCTATAGTTACTATAGTTTAAGAAACACACAAAACTATCTTTGCTTTCTCTTGTTTGTTGATCACAAGAATACTCGCATCATACATAGGGATGTATAATGGTGTAAATTATTAGTACAGGAGGTTAATATATAAATCAAGATGAAGTGGGTAGTGGAGTATGGCTTTATGTGTCCTTTCTATAAAACAAACAAAACTTTCATAACAAAAAAAATGACAAGGGCAGTGTTCACATTACCTCACTGCCTTCTTTGGAGAATATCATTTTTTTCCAATTCTACAAGTACACCTTACAGTATTACTTAAGGCAAAACTTTTTATTGTTCATTTTAGATAGAGTGGTGTCTGTGCCCATTAGGGAGATTCAACCTCTCTATTTGTCCTGTTTACCATTATCGTTGAAAATAAAAGAAAATCCCACATTTTTGGTTGTCCCCAGAAAAGTAACAGAGGGGAAATCTTCCAATGGGGACACTAGATTTGGTGACCTAGGGAGCTCAAGGAATTACCTTAATTTGCAGGTATTTCCTCTCACATTCTGTTTGGCTTCAGGGACAGAAAGTGAAGGTAAACTTCCCCAATGGTACACAGATGGCAAAACAAACGAACAGGAATTATAAACCTCCCTCCCCTAGCCCAAAAAATTGCCTATAGTTCTACTTTAAATTTCATATATTTTTTCCTGTAAGACTATTTATTGAACATTTGAACAGTGATCTAACAACATCATTATGCTTTACAAAGGTAAAGCTGAAACTGAACATGGACATATACAACTCAAGTGAAAAGCATGATAGTCATAAAAACAATAGACGTGTACAGAAACCAAGGAGGGGTTTTTAGGGTTATAAGATTAGTCCCCTAGGGATTCCCAAGCTCCCCAAGGTAGGGGTCATATATATCCAAGTAAAGTATCCCCTTGTATCCGTACTCCAAAATGGTCTGAATGGACCTCAGTATGTTGAAGACATGAGGGTAAAGTTTGCCCTTACAGTTGCCATAGCATACTAGCTAGTATATTATTGTGCAGAAACAGAGAAAGTTAACATGTATTTTTTTCCTTCCATTCTTTTCAGTAACCAGCAGTAGAACTCAAGGTGAAGAAATCCTCAGCAAAGATTATAAGTTCCTTCTGCTGGAGAAGGAAAAAGCACCCGCTAAGAAGGATGGAGACATGCTGATAATGTCCAAAGACAGCGGAAAGGTCTTTACAGCTGCTAGCGTTGCCAGTTCAGGTATTTAGCACAGTTACGCCAATCATAGTATATATACAGAGCACAGTGTACAGTGCAGAAATTCTTACCAACAAATCAGAATTAATTCTTCTTACTTTAAACTGATGAAAGCTGAATGTGACTAGAACTGTTTATAAAATTAACCTCTTAGATATGACAATGATGGAGAGGGTCAGATAATTCAGATGGACTCAAACCAACTGTTGACAGATGTTTTATTATACATCCAGTATCCACATCCAGTCCAGTATACATTATCATGCAGAAAAGACATTCATACTATTGTCTCTAGATCCCTGACCCATGATCTACTCGAGTGACACCTTCCAAAAAACCTTGGAGTCTTCCACCTCTGGCTCCTATGGCCTGTCCTGACTCAATAAACCAAATTCATTTTACATATAACACCAAAACTGTCTCCCATTTCAGTTTGTATTTCCTTTTATTGTGCAAAGATTATGCACAAAAATACCACAGTAAATGTTAAAACGGACACACACAAAGCCAATCAATCCATTTGTGAAGCACTATTATTTAATCATAAGTCCTGAATCTTTTTATCTTTTAGTCTTAAGTCAGAGAGATAGTGAAGATCCTTCGGGATGGAGAAGCTGTTGCTTTTAATCCAGATGTTAAAAATATATTTTATTTTATAGATCTTTTATAAATCTTACAATGAAAGGGCAACCCTAGGGTATTGGTGATTTAATTTCATTTTCTCCAAGCAATAAAAACCTGACATGGGCTCTACCTGTTCCTGATTCTACACAAAACAAAAAATATACATTTTTCCTACGCCTACAGTTTAAATTACAATATCTTAGTACACTGCAGCTAGATGTTGCCAATATGAATGCTTTCTTAGGCTTTGTACATATGAGTGTCCAAAGCATAGAACACATGGGCTCATATCTGAACCCTCTATTGACAGGTCATACGTGGCACCCTTCTAAGTGTGTACCTGGTGTCCAGATTTAATGAGACTGTTTATATGGGCCCTATAGTGCTAAGCTGAAAACCTACATCCAGTAAGCATGTAGTTCTTTGTATAGTTCCTTTTCAGCAAACATTAGTAGGTATATAACCCATCTTCTCAGTCACTTGAGTTTGAGGCTTTGATGTTGTTTATATTATGTGCACATCAAGGTTACACATAGAACAATTTTCAACTCATCACATTGTTTGGGTATTTTCCTAGGTTCATATGGTGAAGAAGCTCTAAAGAAAGAAAAAACTATGACAACCAGTATGGACACCTCATATAGAACAGAGGCTAATGGTAATTAATGTGTTCTTCTCCTACATTTCAATTAGAATGACAGTAATATAGACTAACATGTATGATGTTATATCCTAGGGGGCCTAAAGGTAACCAAAGACAAAGCAACATATGCAGGTAAGGAATCCTATGTACAGCAGTCATTTACTTCCAAGACTTCATATTTTTCCAAATTCAGTTGTTAAACTAAGTAAAGCAGATTATTATTATTATTTTAATATTACTGGGTTTAGTAACACTTTAATAAAGTACGTATAAACAAGCAGCTCACATAGTGCATAATTCATATGTATAAATAATGCACGTATTAACTCTTGTAATGTCTACTAATGAGAAATCTAAGATTTTGAAAGATTTAGCTCCCCACATGTGCCCCTGTATAAATCTGCCCTTATAAAATACAATTCCTGCCTCCATGCTGCCAAACAAGCCTCTCTTATTAATACCTTGTCATCCAGTTCCCATCGGCTCTTCTCAACCTTTAACTCTCTGCTTCGTCCCCCACCCCCTCTACCCACTACCTCACTCACTGCCCAAGAGATTGCCTGTCACTTCAAAGACAAGATTGATGCAATTCGTGAGGACACCTCCACAGTGCGTACATCTTCCCCACCCAACATACCATGCCTAACAGCATATTCAACACTCTCCTCTTTTGAATTGGCTACTACTGAAGAGGTTACACAACTTTTCTCAGATGCCCACTTAACCAGTTGTCCCTTGGATCCTGTTCCCTCACAACTATTATGCTCACCCTCTTATTCTACCCAATGCTCCCTCACTCACATCTTCAATCTCTCCCTCTCCAGTGGTACCTTCCCCTTCCCTCTAAAACATGCACAGATCACTCCCATACTTAAAAAGCCCTCACTGGACCCCACCAGCCTGAACAAATTAAGACCACTCGCATTGCTCTCATTCACCTCTAAACTTCTAGAATGCTTGGTCTACAACCTCTCCTACCTCAGTGAAAAATAACTTTCTTGACACCTTACAGTCTGGCTTTCGCTTGCAGCACTCCATGGAAACTGCCTTACTAAAACTCACTAACGATTTACTAACTGATAAAACCAACAGCAAGTACTCAATACTCCTACTACTTGACCTCTCTGCGGTCTTTGATACTGTTGACCACCCACTCCTCCTCAAAAAACTCCATTCCCTTGGCCGCCAAGATTCTGCTCTATCCTGGTTCTCTACCTACCTATCACAGTGGTCCTTCAGTGTTACCTACAACTCTGTGTCCTCTTTTCCATTGTCTGTGGGGGTTCCCCAAGGCTCTGTGCTTGGACCCCTTCTCTTCTCTATCTACTCCTCCTCCCTTGGTTACATGATAACCTTCCACGGATTCCAATACCACTTATACGCCGATGACACCCAAATCTATCTGTCTACTCCTCACCTCACTCCTTCAGTCCCCTGCTCACATTACTAACCTATTAACTGACATATTAGTATGGATGTCACACCACTTCCTTAAACTAAATCTCTCTAAAACTGAGCTATTAATATTCCCCCCTGCCCATGGCCCCCTCCATGACTTTTCCATCAAAATCAACAATGTAACCATCAGTTCCTCCCCTCACACTAGGGTACTAGGTGTAATCCTAGACTCTGACTTGTCATTTCAGCCTCAAGTCCAATCGTTGTCAAAAGTTTGTAGAATTCACCTCCATAACATCTTTCAAATCCGCCCCTTTTTAACATATGAAACCACCAAGCTCCTCATTCACTCCCTTGTTATCTCTCGCCTTGATTATTGCAACTCCCTTCTCATTGGCCTGCCTCTCCATAGGCTATCCCCTTTTTAGTCTATCATGAATGCTGCTGACAGACTTATCCACCTTACCAACCACTCAGTGTCTGCCAACCCTCTCCTTCAATCCCTACACTGGCTCCCAATCACCCAGCAAATTAAGTTCAAAATACTAACCACAACATACAAAGCCATTCACACTCTGCCCTGAGCTACATCACCAATCTTGTCTCCTAAGATCACCCAAACCATCCTCTCCGCTCTTCTCAAGACCTCCTACTCTCAAGCTCTCTTCTCCTCCGTCCTTGCTCGTCTCCAGGATTTCTCCAGAGCCTCTCCCATCCTCTGGAACTTGCTACCTCAACCTGTCCAGCTATCCCCTACTCTTGCTACCTTCAGGCGATCCCTGAAAACTCATCTCTTCAGGAAAGCCTATCACATCTCCAACTAATCTTTTACCACTTCCATCAGCTCATTCCCCACATTTACAACCTTTTGTACCACCTGCCACACCCTATTAGATTGTAAGCTCTTCTGAAAAGGACCCTCTTAATCCTCTTGTATTTTATTGTATTATAACTGTATTGTTTCCCTTTTATATTGTAAAGCGCTGCGTAAACTATTGGCGCTATACAAATCCTGTATAATAATGATAATATAAACAAACAGCTCAAATTGTTTCTAGTGCTGGCCTATGACCATAAAGCTTCTTATTTTTTCTTTTCTTATTATATTCATTATTGCTTATTACTCACCACAGAGATACACCGGGTAGATGGCTTGAAGTCCGCCAATGATCAGTATGTTGAAAGACAGGATAGTGGAGTGGATGGAGCCTGTGGACCATGTGCCACCTGCTGCAAATGGTGGATGTGGGCACTTGGGTTAATCCTTGGACTATTATTCCTTTTGGGACTGCTCTTTGGACTGATCACTCTTTGTAAGTAATCACCTTTTTTATGTACTATTATGCCAAAATAGGACATACAGCTCACAAATGAAATTTATATCCCAAATTATAAAGAAATTAAACTTTTAAAAATAAACGATAGACTTAGAAAAGTTTTTTTAGACCTTGAAGAACGATCAGCTTGGTATAAATAATCTTATGAGTGTGTATAGTTACATTTTTAGTTGTATACAGTGTGTACACCGCTCGCATTTTTGTAAATATTTTATCATATCTTTTCATGTGAAAACACTGAAGAAATTACGCTTTGCTACAATGTAAAGTAGTGAGTGTACAGGTTGTATAACAGAGTGTAAATTTGCTGTCCCCTCAAAATAACTCCATATACAGCCATTCATGTCTAAACCACTGGCAACAAAAGTGAGTACATCCCTAAGTGAAAATGTCCAAATTGAGCCCAAAGTGTCAATATATTGTGTGGCCGCCATTATTTTCCAGCATTACCTTAACTCTCTTGGGTATGGAGTTCACCAGAGCTTCACAGGTTGCCACTGGAGTCCTCTTCCACTCCTCCATGACGACATCACAGAGCTGGTGGATGTTTGAGACCTTGCGCTGCTCCACCTTCTGTTTTTGGGTGCCCCATAGATGGTCAATAGGGTTTAGGTCTGGAGACATGTTTGGCCAGTAAATCACTTTTACCCTCAGCTTCTTCAGCAAGGCAGTGGTCGTCTTGGAGGTGTGTTTGGGGTTGTTATCATGTTGGAATACTGCCCTGTGGCCCAGTCTCCGAAGGGAAGGGATCATGCTCTGCTTCAGTATGTCACAGTACATGTTGGCATTCATGGTTCTCTCAATGAACTGTAGCTCCCCAGTGCTAGAAACACTCATGCAGCCCCAGACCATGACACTCCCACCACCATGCTTGATTGTAGGCAAGATGTACTTGACTTTGTACTCCTCAAGTGGCTGCCACCACACACGCTTGAAACCAGCTGAACCAAATAAGTTTATCTTGGTCTCATCAGACCACAGGACATGGTAACAGTAATCCATGACCTTAGTCTTTTTGTCTTCAGCAAACTGTTTGCATGCTTTCTTGTGCATTATCTTTAAAAGAGGCTTCCTTCTGGGACAACAGTCATGCAAACCAATTTGATGCAATGTGTGGCGTATGGTCTGAGCACTGACAGGCTGACCCCCCACCCGTTCAACCTCTGTAGCAATGCTGGCAGCACTCATACGTCTATTTCCCAAAGACAACCTCTGAATATGAAGCTGAGCATGTGCAATCAACTTCTTTGGTTGACCATGGCAAGGAGTGTTCTGAGTGTAACCTGTCCAATTAAACCGCTGTATGGTCTTGGCCACTGTGCTGCAGCTCAGTTTCGTGGTCTTGACAATCTTCTTATAGCCTAGGCCATCTTTATGTAGCACAAGAATTCTTTTTTTCATATACTCAGAGAGTTCTTTGCCATGAGGTGCCAATGTGAACTTTTCAGTAACCAGTATGAGAGCGTGAGAGTGATGACACCAAATTTAACACACCATTCACACCTGAAACCTTGTAACAATAATGAGTCACATGACACAGAGGAGGGGAAATGGCTAATTGTGCCCAATTTGGACATTTTCACATAGGGGCGTACTCACTTTTGTTGAGTTATTTTGAGGGGACAGCAAATTGACACCATTATACAAGCTGTACACTCACTACTTTACATTGTAGCAAAGTGATATTTCTTCAGTGTTGAAGACATGAAAAGATGTTATAAAATATTTTTCAAAAAAGTGAGGGGTGTACTCACTTTTGTGAGATACTGTACATGTTCATTGAGGCAGCCATGAAGCCATGGGGCAGATGCATGCTTTGCTACCTGCTTTACAGTGTTACACAGTGTTTGTTTGTTTTTTCTTTACTGCTCTTTCTCACAGTGAAAGTGTATAAGTCATCTGATTCTCTTAAAAGAATACACTCCCCAAGGGGGCTGATATCTTATGCAACAGTTGTTAAAGTGGAACTAATCTGTATGAAAGCACCACAAACTGAAAACACTAATAAATTCATTTCTAATATTCAAAGCAAACACCCATTAATCCATGTCTCCATGCTTTATTTTGGTTGAGAAATCACTTTGAAAAACAACCTCTAGCATTTCTAGCTGTGGCCATCTTGAGGAAAGATGATTCATGTAGCATTTACTTCCTGGAATCCATCTGCCCTTAGGTCAGACATACAGGCAGGAAGGTGTGTTTAGCTGAGAAAGCCCATCCTCCTCTCCATCAGACGAAAGGAAATAAAAATGCCAATCCCAAGACTCATGGGATGTTTGATATCATTTTGGTCTAGACCAGTAACCAGAAAGCAACTGAATAAATGTAAAAAGAAAAATCACAAGTAAATATAATATACCTCCCAATCTATTTACTAATGCTAACAACATAGCTAGTTTAGTTCTAATTTCAGCAATTTGGCAGATTCATTGTACTAGTTAATCTAGGCTGTCCTATGCAGTTTATCTATAGCTCTTTACATTTAATATTATTTAAATTTTACCAGTTGTAGCAGAAATATAGAGCCTGCCACTTGTAACTTACTGAAAATGCTTATTGCATAGTTGTTATGCTCCCCCCTGGCTTCAATGCTTGCTGAGTCACCATTGCAATGCAAGTACGCAAATGAGGAAAGTCAGAGAAAAGTCACAGGGAGGGAGAGTGTGACAGACAGGCCACTAATATTTTCAGAAGGAAAGCTTAGCAATGGTAATTTCCATGTTTCTCTCATGACATACTTAACCTCCTCGCGCCCGCCCTATAGCCGAATTACGGCCGTAGAGCAGGCGCGTTCGTTCGGGCGGTCGTCCCTGGACGGCCTGATGTTTACTTCCGCAATGCGCGCCGCCGCGGGCGCGCATCGCGGAAGTTCTGTGTTCGCCGTGTCCCCCGGGGACAGGCAAACACAGATCGCTGTAAACGGCCAATCACAGCGGCCGTTTACAGCGTGATCGGCGTGTCCAATGGGAGATGATCTCATATGTAAACATATGAGATCATCTCGCAGCGCCGCTCTCCTTCCTCGCACAGACAGTGCGAGAGGGGAGAGATGAACGGCTGCAGCGGCAGCCGTTCTGATTCTGGAAAGAAAAAAAAATTTAAAAAATGAAATAAAAAGTGCCATCCGCCCCCAGCAGTGCCATCCGCCCCCAGCAGTGCCATCCGCCCCCAGCAGTGCTATCTGCCCCAGTGCCATCCACCCCAGTGCTACCTGCCCCCAGTGCCATCCACCCCAGTGCTACCTGCCCCCAGTGCCATCCACCCCAGTGCTACCTGCCCCTAGTGCCATCCACCCCAGTGCTACCTGCCCCTAGTGCCATCCACCCCAGTGCTACCTGCCCCCAGTGCCATCCACCCCAGTGCTACCTGCCCCCAGTGCCATCCACCCCAGTGCTACCTGCCCCCAGTGCCATCCACCCCAGTGCCACCTGCCGTCAGTGCCACCTGCCCCCAGTGCCACCTGCCCCCAGTGCCACCTGCCGTCAGTGCCACCTGCCGTCAGTGCCACCTGCCGTCAGTGCCACGTGTCATCAGTGCCACGTGTCATCAGTGCCACATAGTGCCATCTGTCATCAGTGCCACGTATCAGTGCCATTTGTCATCAGTGCCACCTGTCAGTGTCACGTGCCATCTGTTGTCAGTGTCACGTGTCATCAATGCCACTTATCAGTGCCATCTGTCATCAGTGTCACGCGTCATCGGTGCCATGTATTAGTGCCATCTGTCATCGGTGGCACATATTAGTGCCACGTATTAGTGCCATCTGTCATCGGTGCCACGTTTCAGTGCCACGTGTCATCAGTGCCACGTATTAGTGCCACGTGTCATCAGTGCCACGTATAAGTGCCAGGCGTCATCAGTGCCACATATTAGTGCCATCTGTCATCAGTGCCACATATTAGTGCCATCTGTCATCAGTGCCACCTGTCATCATTGCCACGTATCAGTGCCATCTGTCATCAGTGTCACGTGTCATTGTCCTGGTGCTTCAAAAGTGTAATAAATAGTCAACAAGTTAGATGTGTAACTTATGTTCCTAGAACACATGATGGCGCTACCTGCATGTTGGGCCTCTCTATGTGGCCAGGCTGTGAAAAAGTCCCACACATGTGGTATTGTAATACTCAGGAGGAGTAGCAGAATTTTTTGGGGGGTGTCATTTGTGGTATACACATGCCACGTGAGAGAAATAACCTATTACAATGACAATTTTGTGGAGAAAAAAAAAAAATGAAAAATCTTAATTTTGCAAAGAATTGTGGGAAAAAAATGACAACATCAAAAAGCTCACTATACCTCTTACTAAATACCTTGGAATGTCTACTTTCCAAAAAGGGGTCATTTGGGGGGTATTTGTACTTTCCTGACTTGTTCGGGTCACAAGAAGCGAGATAGGCCACCAGTACATCAGATGTGATCAATTTTGTGCGATTCGCACCACAGCTTGTAGACTCTCTAACTTTCACAAAGACCAAATAATATCCACTAATTTGGGTTATTTTTACCAAAGACATGTAGCAGTATAAATTGTGACCAAAATTTATGAAGAAAAATTAATAATTTGCATAATTCTGTCACAGAAACAAAGAAATATGCGTTTTTTTTCAAAATTTTCGGTCTTTTTTCATTTATAGCGCAAAAAATAAAAACCCCAGAGGTGATCAAATACCACCAAAAGAAAGCTCTATTTGTGGGAAAAAAAGGACAAAAAATTCATTTGGGTACAGTGTTGCATGACTGAGTAATTGTCATTCAAATTGTGAGAGCACCGAAAGCTGAAAATTGGTCTGGGCAGGAAGGTGTTTAAGTGCCCTGTAAGCAAGTGGTTAATTTAAATACAGTCTCAATTAAACAAGTATACAAGTACATACCTCAATTCAATTTATTTGACTTCATAAATTACAGTACAGTATATCTAAAGCTATAACCTTTTTTGTTTTGGATAGAGCAGGGAATGGTTAAAACTCCTTTTCTTTTTTACTGTTTTTTTTTCTGCTGTCTCTGTTCCATTACCAGAGAGCAATCAGGAAGTGAAGGGAAATATCCTTAAAATGAGAAATGAGGGGGGATCACCTCTTAAACAGCTGCCACCCAAAGAGGTGTCCCCACTGGAAGAAAAAAAAACCCCTTAAAGCCTGTTCCTTTGATATCCATGACAATGGTCACAAGAATTGATAGAAAGGGTGAATTTACCCAGTGGAAACACAAACAGCAATAAAAAAAAATTTGGTTTTAGATGTACTCATTCTACCTGGTATATTGCCTGGACAGCAGTGCCGTAATTCTGCAACCAATAAGTATACCTTTACACCGTACACCCCACTCTGAATTTGGATTGTTTTTGATGGCATTCTTCAGAGACATAAGTGTAGACTTAATGAAATCACCAGCACAAATATGGATTAAAAATTTATAAATGATTACTTCTTAGGGCAAGATGTGAAGAATCTAAGGCAACGCGTGGACAATTTGGAAGGCTCTGGCAGTGCATTGGGACGATTAGAAGCTGGTCCTGTGGTACGCTCGGATGTCAACCTAGCCAGTTCAATTCCTGCTGGTGGCACAATTAGCGGTCTATCTAGAGATGAAGTCTGGGCCTACGTAAGGGAGAGGATGACGGCAGAAAGAGGTAACTGTTTAAAAGTTTAGCGTTTTAGCGAAACATTATACCAAAAAAATAGGCTTTTATGGCAATGACTGAAAATCAAATCCACCATCACTGTCCTCTGGTATTTTCCCACAGTGATCTTACGCACTTAGGCATATTGTGCTACAAAGAAGCTGAGAAAGGAAAAGTACCAATGTTGACCACAAATGAGCATTCATGAACGATGCTATACATTCAAACTACTTTAAATGTAGCATAGATTATACATACTACTGCACTTGTTAGCTTTAGATTTATATTGTTTGTTTTCAGAAGTCTTGATGTCTTTTGAAATGTTTAACTAATTCTAAAATTTCCCAATTGTTACAGGAACCATTGCTGGTTTGAGGGGTGAGCCCGGACCGAAAGGTAATTATTTATTTTGAACTTTCTGTATTTTGTTTTATACCAATTCTAACAACTAAAAGATGCTAGAGTAGCATATATATTTTGTACAGCATAAAAACTTATATAAAAATAATGGAATTATAATTAATAATGTGTATGTATGTATTATGTTTATTAGTTATATATTTTTATATTTTATACTTATATTGGGTACAGCTTTACACTAGGCCATACATTGTTAACAAAAAAGAACAATAACTATTTAAGGACAAAACAGGGAACAAACATAAAAGACCTTGTTTAAATAGTCTACAATCTAATAGGCAACATGGAATAATCCAAAAGACATAATATATGAAAGCCCTGTGTTGTTGTGTTATGTTCTCATATGTTTGTGATTATTTCATCTACAGGTGATTCTGGAATGCAAGGAGAGAAAGGTTAGTGATCTATTGCCTGTCTGCCTTTATGGCCTAAGTTTCATAATATCTATAGAATTTATATTTAACATAAAAAGCAGGTGAAGTGTAGCCTTGTATTTTATGTTTGTAGAAGATGTTGGATGTATAAATCATAACAGGGCAGAATAGGGACATATTGAAATCTTTACGTCAATGCTGTTTTCAGTATTTGGAGGAAGATGTCAGCTAGTTGACCATGCTGAACCTAACAGCATATAGGCAGACCATAAAAGACCAGAATGTTTAGGCTTCTCTGTTTTAATAATTATCAAGTATGTACATTGCAAGCATTGCTGCTTCACTCTATGCTGAGAAATTTAATTTATATTTCTCTGGAATAAGACTGCACGGCATTTAATGTCTTGTCAAGTTCTAGCAAGGGTATCAGAACATTATATTACGAGGGTTCTTCAAAAAGTTGTGGCACTTTTTTATATGTTTCGCAGCCATCTTCACCACAGCGTAACAACTCTTATACTAAACTGCAAGGTCAGCTGGTTTGCCAGACAGACTAGTCACATGATACTCTCAGCCCTTGTACACACGATCGGACCGTGTTGTCGGATAATCCGACCGTGTGTGGGCTTCATCTGACTTTTTCTGTCGGAATGTCCGACCAACAAAGTTTGAGAGCTGGATATAAAATTTTCCGACAACATGATCCGATCGGACTTTGTCCGATTGTTTGTAGAGAATTCCGATTGGACAAAGTGCGACGCATGCTCAGATCAAATTCCTAAACCAAAGCTATTGGCTACTAGCTAACTAAATAACGTCATCACGTTACGAACGATCGGATTTTCGGCCAACTTTGTCCGACCATGTGTATGCAACACCAGTTTCGGACAAAATCCGTCTGAAAAAATCCGACAGATTTTGTTGTCGGAATGTCCGACCGTGTGTACAAGGGCTCAGACACGACCAATGACTACTACTCCTGCCCTCTCAGTTTCCAATGAAAATATAAAAGTGTGGAAACTTTTTGAAGACCCCTCGTATATTATATTATTTAAAAGTTATATTATATTATTTAAAGTTATTTATTATTTTTGTTTAAAACAAGTAGCATATTGAATGTTGCCTTAGCAAGTAACACTTTTTTGTTGTTTTGGGTATAGTAAGAAATGGCTAAAAGGTTAAAACCCATGAAAGTATGGGAACGCCCCTCTTAGACAGTTGTCATTAGAAGAAGCATACATCTGCATCATTAGTCTTGCCTGTGTGGTATCCAGAACATATTTAATGCTCCAGCATAAAGCAGTAATAATCATTTATTATTTGTTAGGTGGGAGAAAGTAATATATTTGTTATTTTTTTTTTTTACAACAGGCGACAGAGGATATCCAGGTGCACAAGGTAGGGAACAGTTGGATGTGAAGAGATTGATATTGCCTAAAAGGAATTAAATGAACAATATGGGTGGAAATAATGTGGATTGGTCAGTGTTGATAAAAGACAGGGCCCTATTATTATTAATATGATAAATAGAAAACTGCCCTCAGTCTAATAATATGCTAATATGGGCGTCACTCTTAGCAGTTAGTCAAATGTTTTATTATATTTATCAACTTATTAAAAAAAAAATATATATATATATATATATAATTTTATAAGTTGTTAGATGGATTTCCAACTCACCAATTCATCACTTCAAGGGCCATCATTCAGTCAGTTCTAAACAACCCTTTACTCTGTAACAAAGTATATTTACTGTTGCCTGACATTGTTAGTTAGATTCACTTTGTAATCTTTTTGACAGGGACTCCGGGTCTCATTGGTCATCCTGGCACAGAGGGACCCAAAGGACAGAAAGGCAATGCAGGTAAGAAATCCACTATATCAGTGTACAAATTATTTTCTCAAGATGGATTCAGGTCAGGGTCTAACTTTGTGGGATATGAGACATCAATGCTCTGCCATTTGTAGGTGATTCTGGTGTGGAAGGTCCACCTGGACAAAGAGGAAGGGATGGCTTACCTGGAAATCGTGGTGACCCTGGTATACCAGGTGTAGGAGAAAAAGGAGACAGAGGTAAATGTTTTTTATGTGCGTTTCAGTGTATTAATAGGGTTGAAGGTATGTACATATATATTAATTTACATAGGAGCTGCATGTATGGCTTCTATTCAGTTTTCTGAAATGATTGGTGATGCCATATTGATTATGGAGCTAGTTCTTCACTAAAGGCAGTGGATAAGGACGTTGGCACTCCCTGTCTCTCAGTCACTGAGCTTTGCACAGGGACTTTTACTATATATTCCACTGCATTGAAGTATGGAAGTAGCTGCTCTTATTTATTTTATTATCTTTATTCTTGTATAAAGTTACCAAGCATTGTTTCTAATGATTATCTCATACCTAATTTATCTACTATAGGTTTGCCAGGTGAACCAGGTGTGCCAGGTTTAGCTGGTGTTCCAGGACAAATGGGTCTAAAGGGTAAGCATGTTTTAAAAACTGTGTACTACTTTAGGTAAATATTTAACTGATTATTAGGCTGATAAGTAAATTAACTATTAGGTTCACTTTGTATTTGTAACTAGATAGTATGCTGGCTGTATTAACCTACTTCTTTTTATTAGATGCCCCTCATCTAGAGTTTGTGATTTTAACATGGTTCTTGACAACTCTCTATACTCATGTGACATCAGCTGAATGTCACTATGGGTCCTACTGTAAAAGATCTTACAACATAAAGGATAGGAATCTGTTGAAAATTTTGAATTGACTAAATATTTTTTCTTTGTAAAATCAGTGAGGCTATGAAGAAAGTCAAAACAGACCACTAAGACCACTCTTAAAATGTAATATTTGAACAAATTTCAGGCAAATACTCTTTTTTACAACTAAAGAATATCTAAAACCAAGAACAGAAAAATCAAGATAAACAGGGACTTTACCTCTGTAACCCACAAGCAAACTGTAATGCCAAATAAGACACATATACAATATACTAATTTATTGAATCATATAGGTAAAAGTACATACAAAAAAACATTAAACAAGCAAGCTATTTGCTTAACCAACCAACCTATAAAATATAATCCTAAAGAGTCACCATTATAGTCCTATATGTCCACCCGGTCTATGTTTTTCAAATGCCACTTCCTCAAGACCCACTCTCTGTTAAATCAAGTTGAGCTTTGTATTAGGAAGCAAAATGGCTGGTGGTAACAATGAGATTTTTTTACATAGTCCAAAATAAATTATACATAATACATACATTATATAATTTATTTCAAGCTGAGGAAGGTTCATTAGCTGTGAAACATGTAGACCCGGTGGACATATAGGGCGACATTGGTTTGACTTTTCAAGATTATACTTTATAGGGTAGTTGATTATCTATCTTCCTTGCCTGTTTTAACCACCATAACTGTGGACAAATTAATTGCAATATATTACATTTTAGTTTTGGGGTTTAGATATGCTTTAACAACACAATATAGTCCCAGTAGTCTTATAATCTGCACTTTGTAATATAAGGCCAAAAGTTTAAACCAAAAATCTCTTCAAATGTTAAAACCGAATTTGCCATTACAAAATGTACATCTTGAAATACACTTGGAATACAGAATATAGAGTTAAGAGTTATTCAATGGTGCATCTGGAGGCTGGTAACGAATAGTTCCAAGAAACGATGGCTCATGGTCCAATAATATGTATATATAGTTTAATATTTCCATTTCTATCTGCAGGTCTGCAGGGCCCTCAGGGTGCTCAAGGTCTTCCAGGTATGTTGTCACCAGTGGTAATTAGAGAAAATAATATAATATAAAGGATGATTTGTGATGATATTACAGCAGCTGGTAAAATTTAATTATATCTAATTATTATAATTTTAAAGCTGAACTTCCCAATAAGCAAATATTGTTTGAATACAAGAGTCATATGTATTCTTACTTGATCTTGTGCTTTGTTTATTTCTTACAGATCTGTGCAATAATTCAGGGCACAGATTCTTTGCTGAAATGATCTGTAATAAAGACCAGTTACTGCTGCTCTTTCTCCTTGTGCATGGTGACTGGTCTTGTTTCCACCCCCTGTGGTTTTCTGCAGACAGCCTTTAGTGGGTTGTGGCTATTGAGGAATATATTTAAGTGAAAAGTTATTTTTGCCCAAAGTTCAGCTTTAAGAATCCCATTAATGTTCTTTAATTGAGAACATGGGATACTTGTGGACCTCACAGTGTGGAAGAACTGCAAGTCCCAGCACTGCCAAAAGCCACTAATTGCCAGATGTGCTGAGATTTGTAATTTTTCAATAACTGCTGGACCAGAGGTTTTCTCGACTAATGTATCAATTTATAGGCTTTAGGATAATTTACTTCAAGACTCTGACTAGAAATCATATATGAATGTATCTTCGATATATAAAGATATAAGGTATACCTTTTTTTTAATAAGCTAGTACACTTCTATAGTAAAAAGATGTCATTCTATTTTTTAACAGGTACTCCAGGGCAGCAAGGTTACAAAGGTGAAGCCGGGTTTCCAGGACCTAAAGGTAAGATCTTATTCAAACCTGACATTTATTATGCCTGCTGGTCTAAGCATGATCAATGCTTGGACCCATTAGTAGAGGAAATAGAGATAGTACCTTAACTACTTGGTTGGGAGTGGGAGACTCCCTATCAAGCTCAGCAGATAATGCATTCAGCCTAATAGCAGTGAAGTAAATCAACAGTAATTGATGCATTGCTGAATAGTCATGCACTGCGGTAGTATCTCTGCTCTTAGGATCTCAAATGCTTTTGTATTCAAATTTTTTTTCTGCAATCGCTTATGATAATTTAGACATGTATGTTTATTTTCCCAACCAGGTGAAAAAGGACTCCTTGGACCACCTGGAATTAAAGGTACTTAACATGTATTGTCTGGGACTTGTGTTCTCGGGCCTATGAACAACACAATATAGATTTTGTGTTTTTAGTTGATAGAATAAAAATATTTTTGGTTTGTTTTAGGTGACCAAGGAGACAAGGGAACCAGAGGTCTTCCAGGTCAGTAACAGTGCAATGTCATGCCCAAGATGGGTCACATACATGGCAATATTACTAACTATTTAGCTACTACCAATTTTCTGAAATGACCAAAGACCTTAACTGAGCAAAATGTATTTTGTATACCTCTACTGTAAATTGACCAAATGGCCCCCAAAAATGTTTAAATAAATAGAAGTGCAAAATGCTTTCAATGATGCCTGCATTTCAATATGTGAATCTTGTTGATGCCTTATACTTGTTGGCTCTATATCCGAGAGTTTTCTGGAAATAAGGATCATAATTATAAAAAATATAGAAATTCGACTAAATTAATGTCTGTTCTGCATGTGGTCTTTTTTTAACCATACTTGTTTTATTTATTTATAGGGGATCCAGGGCCCAGAGGATTACCAGGACCCACAGGAGAAGCAGGAGCTAAGGGATCAGCAGGTAAGCTCTCATCATTTTATGATGCTAAGAGATCAAATGCTTTGCTGTGTTCACAATTTTTGTCTATTAGCAAAAAAAAAAAAAAAAAAACATTGTTCAATCTTTCCAACATTGTTCTGCTATTTACAAAGCAAATTAAACAAAAAACTTCCATAAACCTAGGCAATCAAAACAAAGAATATTAAAAAATGATTCCAATATTTCTTTTCAGGTCCATCTGGACCAGATGGACATCAAGGTCCAAGAGGTAAAGTCTGGCATTTATTTTAAGCATGTATATATTTCATTATTTTTTGTCATTTGTCCTATTACTTTAATGCACATTAGTCAACTGGAATGGAAATTAAAAAATGTACTTACAAAAAGAAAAAAAAAAACATTTCTCTCTGCTTCAAAGGTTTGTACCTTGGACCATGAGAAAATATCATACTAGGACATATAACCTCCACCTCATTTGTTAGTTAAAAGGGAACATCACTCTCCCAATCAACACTGATTATTTTTCATGCTGCTAGCATTAGTAAACAGATAGGAAAGTATATCGTATTTATTTGTTTTAAACTTTATTTTTACATTTCTTCCTAGTTACTTCATAGTTTTCTGCCTAGGCAAATTATGTCATACATCCCAGTAGTCTTCAGGAGGGATGGAGGGGTTTTCTCAGCTAACACATTAAAAAAATTGTGCTGGAGGAATATTTTAAATGAAAAGTCACTAGTGGAAAGTCCATAAAAGTCCAATCCTGGTATATTAAGATGAAAATGGCAGGTGGATGATCAAGCTGAGCTCCAGTGGCAGCACCCTTAGGAGCAGTGGGGCTGGTATTTTTTTTAGGGGGGCGGAAAACAACCACCCCCCAGTTGGTCGGTCAGCGGCATGTTGTGGACGGGCAGTGTGGGCTCCTACGGGCGGTGGGCAGCCTCTTCTGCATTCCGTTGTGTGGCTCCTCCCTCCTCCTCCTAGGCATCCAATAGGATCGCCTGCCCTTTACGTCAGTCGGGTGATGGGTCTCAAGAAATGCTTTCTGATTGGCTGTGAGTGTCAGTGAGTGTCAGTGTGTCGATAGTGAATAATAAGTGAGGATCGGTGTGGCGATAGCGAATATTCATTCGCTATTGTCACACAACTGGGTGGGATCAGGGCGCAGTGCTCTGTGCCCCGATCTCACCCTTTTTTTAAGCCTATTAGAGCCTCTGTATGCAGATCATGGGGCCAGATGCATGCATAAGGGAGCAATGCCCGTGCGCCCCTAATGGATGGGCCACCGCTGCTTGGAGTGAAGCAAAACTCTGCAGACAGTAAAAAGAACATAAGAGAGGTGACAGACTAAGTTCAGTGGTTCCCCGTGCATGCTATATCAGAGTCTGTTTCAAGGTGGTGAAGTGACAGAAGCCTGGAACTATAGGAAGCCGCCAGCCGTGCTGGAAACCAGCGTGGTACACAAATAGCACCAGGTTATGTCTGAAGAAGAAACGGAAGTTTCAAAATTTGTTACCGCTCACTATCCATGTCAGCACTCTACCCTGCTGACGTCATTTCTGGCACAATTTGCGTTCCGGTCCATCCATGGGGAATCCTCATGCCTAGTTTTTTTACATTCTTGTTTATATCTACAAAAATGTGTGTTGCCAATTTGTTACGTTTTTAATAAATCCAGGTAATATAACAGCTGCAATTAGTCTGGCGCCCCTCTTTTTGTTTTCTCAGCTAAGCACACTCTCCTGCATGCATGCAAGAGCTAAGGGCAGATGTATTCCAGGAAGTAAATGCTCCATGAATCATTTGCCCTTACTCAAGATGGGCACAACAAGAGATGATAGGGGGTGTTTTTCAAAGTAATAAAGCATGGAGACATGGATAGATGGAGGAGTTTGCTTTGAATATTTGAATAATAAAAAAAATCCGGTGATCAGATGCAGTGAAGATCCACATTAAATTCATACCCACAAATTCACCCAAACAAAGGAATGCCCACAAACATTGCAGTTCACCACACACAATAGTAGCGGCAGGGAGATGGCTTGGAGATTGACTATAGAACATTGTGGAATAAACATGCATGATTGGATCAGCGAGGTATGCATATTTATACCACTTCAAGATATCGTGCAAAATATCTTATTCAGGCCATTGCACTAAAAAAGATGACTTTCCTCTGTAATATTATGTATTGTATGTGGTCTTCAGGTGAACAAGGGTCTATTGGATTGCCTGGACCAAGAGGACCACCAGGATCATCAGGAGACCCCGGAATTCCAGGTAAGAGCAGCTTTCAGCATGAGCCATATTGGCAGTAATAAATAAGATTCATTGGTATCTTCCGATCACTTCAACATTTTAGCTTGTCTGTCTATAGGCATAGCAAAGGTGACCTTAAAAAGAGAAAATTAAGTGCAATGCTTCCAAGCATGCGTCAAATTGTTTCCATGCGTAGGAATTTTGTGTGCCGGTATTTGTACAGACAATCGCAAAATACCGAAAAATAGAGAACATGCTCTCAATCTTTTGCTGGCTGGAATTCCGCCAGCAAAAGACCGATGGAGCATACACACGGTCGCATTTTCCGTCAAAAAAGCTTTCATTGCAGTTTTGCTGGCGGAATTTCCGATCGTGTGTACGCGGCATAAGAAAAAACACTTCTTTGGTACCAAAAACCTGCTTCAGACATTCGACTTTGCAACGGATATTTTTACTTTATGAAGGAATTTTCCTTTAGCTTGGTCATTGAGGTGAAGCTCTTCTGACTTCCAGCAACCATGTATGTGCAAGCGAAAATTCCGTTTTTTTTTTTCCTGGCATGTGATTGGATACTCTGAAAAGTTAACTTCCACCACATTCACAAAGCTAAGGAAAAATTGCATTGCAAAATGAACTGCCAATTTACCTTTAGTAACTCAGCCCTAATAGTTTTGTCCACAGTATCCTAGATATGTACTGAATGTGTTTTTATTTTAATTTTTTGTACAACCCTTCAATAGTGAGTTTTGTTAGAATATTTACAGCATAGGTCAGCTAAACAAATGTTTGTCCGTAAAATTGACTACTTGCTCTCATTATGACATTCTCACTCAATTTTAATGGATAGTACCTCATTCTGTTTGTGGGCAGAGGGTTGGGTGTACATAATGTAAGATGTCACAGAAAGTTTAACCCATACATAATTTATTTACTGCAAAGAATCACAAAACACATGATACCTATTTCCACATAATCCTTTCCATTCAGTTGTTGCTTTAATTATTCACAACATGAAAGCAGATCTTTTTAGAAAGCTGGTTTTCCTGGCACAGCATTTACATTACAATGTAGTTACATAAACTAATATATTATATTGCTTTTTTTTCTTTGCCTTATTTTTAGGACTTCCTGGAGCACAAGGCCCACCAGGTAATCTTTCTGAACTCAGTATATAATGCGTATGTAGCTACGCTCATTCCAACCAAACTCTCAGACAATAGGCAGAGAGAGCATTGGGCTGGGAAATGTCTACTGTCCATCGTTCAATTGTGCAATAGTATCCTCCTGGTGAGAGGACATTTTTACTATTTCACAATTCTACAGTGATTAAATCTAACACATCAGTGCAGTCTCTTGATATGTTTTATATGTACATTTCAGTTATACACCAAACATGCATGTAAGTTATGAAAATTGGGTTGGCTACAGAGCAGATGAGTAATTACTATGTCTCTGTCCTAAATTCTTCATATGGGTTTCATCCTCCACCTTTATCTCATTGCAATTATCATATTTTTAATAGTTAATAATTAAAGAGAATAAACAAGTAAAAGGCTCCAAGCACTAGTACCTCTAAAAAAAAAAACTTTTGAGTCCATAACAGTCCAAAATATACGGGGTGAATGGTGGATCTGTATACTCAGGGCTGTCACCAGAAGAGACCAGAAACCAGAATTCCAGTAAAGCTGAGAAAAACAAGGAGAGAAGGCACCTCTGAGCGTAGAAATTAAAACACTTTAATAGTAAAAACAATAGTAACTCACATGGGAGAAAGTAAAGTAGAGCACATCTGTAAGTTGGAAAGCATCCAGGAGCAAGATGGATGACAGAGTAAAGGTTGTTCCCCTTATCACTGGTTCTACAGGAGATATGGCAGGCACATTAGATATCCCAAGAGGGTGGGGACTGTGAGCAGTCAAAGCCTTTAGCTCTCAACGCTGCTAATCCTGAAGTCCTCGCTGGAACTGCTATAGATGGAAGCAGTGATTAATTCAGAGTGAGGCTTGGAGAGCACGTGGCAGCGTGGCATAGGGCAATGTCCTCACAATAGTATGACGAGTTTCTGAGCGTGCGTGCTGCATATATAGTGCCATCCGCTCTCCCTTTTCAAGCATAGGGAATCTATCATCTTGCTCCTGAACGCTTTCCAACTTACAGATGTGCTCTACGTTACTTTCTGCCATGTGATTAACTATTGTTTTTACTATTAAAGTGTTTTCATTTCTACATTCAGAGTCGCCCCTCTCCTTGTTATTCTAAGGAATAAAGAGAAAGTGTAGGATATTTTTCCTTGTTAGGACATTTTAGAACTGGTGTTCATTTTTAGTTTGTTGATAACTATAGCCATCAACTGTGGATAACTACAGTTGGCCATTCTGCAGGAAATAGTATATCAATTGATCTTGATATATTGTATAAATATGTAATGTTTTTTATTGTGAATATTTTTAATTGTATTTAAAGTGATTGTAAACCCTGATCTTGTAAAACAACCCATTCAATTTAAAATAGAAATGAAAGGCAAAACATTTGTGTATAGATTATAGAAATAAAAATATAAATACCCTTTTCCCTTTTTTTTATAAGTGATCACATATCCTCTGTTCTCAGCTGCATAAGCGATGGAGGAGGAGAAACAGCAGCACACTGAGATTCCCAGGGAAAGGTTGTGCAGGGGTGTCAGGATAAGTCTGATCATTAGAGGAGAGCAGCCTAGCACAGCTTGGGAGCAGCAGTGTGTTCTCCTGCTCAGTGTGGTCAGTTTTTATTCATAAAGTAGAGGGACTGGCAGGAACTCCAAGGATTTCACACAAAGGAAGCAATGCAAAGAGAACAGGATACCTTTTCATACAAGTACATGGTACTGCAGGCACATTTCAGGAATATGAAATGTTGGGTTTACAAACGCTTTAAATGAAAATGGGGTATAGTAAAATGTATACTAAATATCAGTATCCAAGTGATTTCCTGTTCAGAAGGACTGGGAGAAGAAGGGGTGGTATTATCACTCAGCTGTAATTGAGCTGAGTGATGCTGCTGCTGTTTCATCAGTGCTCAGGCAGCAACTTAACTTTTAGGAAACCATCACAAATCATCCCTGAAATGTGTCTAATATGTTTATTTCCTATGATTGTCAGCTCCATCTAGTGGGCCATAATGTAGAATTTTCCTTAAATACCTTAATCTGGAAAATATTGCATTATGGCCACTAGATGGCGCGGACAATCTTAGGAAATAAACATAGCAGACACATCACTATGCAGTATGCACTATGCAATATACATTTTTGCTTTGGCTGGTGAATATTACTAATTATATTTTCCTGTTAGGGATTTTAATAAAAATTTAACAGCAACTATTTAATGTAAATCTCAACTGTTTTAGGACCACCCGGAACACCTGGGCGTGGAGGAGCCAAAGGTAAATAAAAGATTGAGATGATATTTGAAAGATCAGAGATTTTACATTTGTTTTCATCATCAAGAGTATTATGCAAAAAATATTAACTATATATTTCTGATGCCTTGCCATATAGGAGACCCTGGAGATCCCGGAAGAGTTTCTTCAGGTACATTCTTATATTTAATTTTGCTCAGCTGCTGCTATGTTTCCTTAATTTCACGTACTGTAAATACAAACTGTTCCAATTGCTAGTGTATATCACTGTGTTAGCAGTTCATATGTATTTTTCATGTTGATTTATTAACTGTCATAGCAGTTATGCAAGAATTGGAGTATCTGACCATAAAAAAAAGCCCTAAGGGCCATCATTACTGATACTACAGTTTTGGATTGGCACCAGTGGGTTTCACCTGTTGTTTTCTTATATATGCCAAGGATCCCAGTGATAGGATATAGTTGTTTGTGTCTCTTTGAGAACATGTTAGCGGCTCTGTCGCCATTTATGATCAATCTAGGTAGGAGAAACGCTACCTAGAATACAAGGAATTAAAATGTAATTTTAATATTAAAATGAAGCATCACACTCAGTATCATTACATATTTTGTGATTGACTGAAAATATTGTTTAAAAATATGATCTATCAGTCATAAATCAACAGGAGCTATGGAAAATAATTGTTTAATATATAATAGTATACAATAAAATGGTAGTAATACTGACACGTTTTGACCCCGCCGGGTCATCTTCAGAGGATTTGTGGCGGGGTCGAAACGTGTCAGATTTACCACCATTTTAGCACTTGATCATTGTATACTATTATATATTGTAAATGGCTCCACTGGCGTTGTTGCTGTAATGCTTACATCTCCTGTACCACATCTCTTATTTTAACAGCTATTTTTCAATAATAATTAATTAATTTTATGATATTTTGCTTTAATAAAATTCAAGTCTATCCTTTATTTCATGTAGTTTTCTATTTACTTGCTGCTTAGAAAACCCCATATGAGGGAGATTGCCTTCTTGACATTTTTTTGGGATGTGCAGCCTTTTTCTTTTCTCTTATTAGTGCCCCCCCTTTTTTTGATGCATAAGACAATTATGTTCTCTATACAAGCCCAAAAAAAAAACAACTCCATCATTTACTGTATATGTACAATAACTCAAGTATATCTAAAGCCAAAACTTTTTTTTTTTTTTGGTAGAGAATAGCTAAAATCACTTTTTTTGTGTGTTTAATTGGGGGGATTTCCCTTCACCTGGAAACATAAATACATGTACGAAAAAATCCTCCTAAAGTTTGATAATTCTCCCTAGTGTCTCTTTTGGAAGATTGCCCCTTACTTTCTGTTTCTGCACCAGCTGTCAAATATTGGCTTTCCCACCATTGTTGTGCCCTGAAGTAATGGTCACCTAGAGAAATAGAAGGGTGAATCACAGACAGTGGTAAAAACATGAAAGAGGTTATAACCCTTCTCTACTAAAATGTAAAGAACGTTTTGACTTTAGGTGCACTTAAACACCTGTATATAATATAGAAAAGTAATAATGCAGTGTTCTGTCTTGCAGTATAGATAATATTTGTTTTTCTTTCAGATTCTGGTGCATATCCCATGCCCGGACCACCAGGACCAGCAGGACCTGCGGGTCCACCTGGATCTCCAGGAGTCTCAGGTATGTTTACATACTAGAACTAAACATGGCTGGGTACTGGAATAACCATTGATTATGCTACCATGATTATGTATTATATATAGTACTTTAATATTTAAAGTGATATAAATCTAAAAACAAAATTGTAATAAATTGCAGCTTTCCAATTCTAAAATGTGGTGAATGCATTAGTTTACATTTTTTAGGCTTTTTCCCCCCTTTTTTCAATTGGTGATCCAGCCCGTAATGCACTTCCTGTCTTAGAGTGTCTCTATTCTGGAAAACTAGAGACACCTTTGGACAACAGCACTGTCAGTCTGGGGAGAGGGTAGTGTTAGACTTGACTGATTTGGATGGACCTGACTAACAAATTTAATCTGAACTGCAGCTAACACTTTATAAGCAGTTATTGTAAACAGTTTGTTCCTTTTGGGATGAATGTTTTACATAAATGAATAAAAGATGACCATTTTAAGCACCCTTGTCAGTGGTAAATGGTTTGTCTCAACTCTCTAACTGCCACGTTGTCTGAACAACTCGGTCTGTTAAAGTAAGTTCAACAATAACAGATTTACTGGCCAGATCTACTGTACAAAGAAATGTCAACCACCTCAACCTATAACTAGCCTTTGCAGGAAGAAGCACAAGAAGCACATGGAAGAAAAACACACAGCAAAAACAAACAAAAGTTCCCAGCTCACTTACCAGCCAGCCTGCAACAAAACCAAATTGATTTAACAGTTCACATTAAAAACAAGGGATTTAGTTTCACACATTTGAAAACATATGTGAAAGCGCCAGTGGCCACGTCAAGGCACCTCAGTGTACTGCAGTCTTAACTCTAAAATTATGAGAGTCTCCCAAATTGGAGCATATATATTAGTGCATAGATTAAGGGCAGGTTTGCCTGGAGGGAACCCGCTCCTCCTTAAAGGTACAGGGACACACGGGACACCCAGCAAGGGCACATTGACAGCTGTAGGTATCCAGTGTGTCCCCGCAGCAGTTCCCGAACTGTACAAACAAATGGCAACAACCCCAACCTATAACTAGCCGTAAGCATACTGTGTTTTTATATTGAATACAATTATTTTCAAATCAAGTTAGTTTGTTAATTTCTGCTGAATTAAGCTACAACTCAGTAAACATTTGTTGCATTTTTTTCTTATGACAGGTCCAATTGGGCCATCTGGTCTTCCTGGAGCACCAGGTAACTAAAAAGTTATCTATAATAGGGATTTAAGCTCTCTGTAATTAAATTATTTTGAATGCATGTGCCATAAAACAAAAGTTTCAAAGGTTGGGCTTTATTCATTACGGGGGGTAAACAGAACGTATTTTGAGCAAATATGCTAAAAACATATTTCTTTGACCAGGTACCAAAGGAGCTCGTGGTGACCCTGGTGAACCTGGTATCTCTGTCACAAGATCAGATGGTATGTTTCTGTTATGTATCACGAAACTTACTATGGAATAATGCCATATATTTTTATAATGAATAGACATTTGCACGTTTGAGAGGTTTGGCCACTTTCTATAGGAAGACTGGGTATTATTTCATGCCAAGGTATATATATACTGAACACCAGGCACTTCCTTTTTCAGTTTTGGGAATAGATGGTAGGCCAATGGTGCAAAACCTGGTGAGTATGGTGGATGGGTAACAAGAGAAAAAACACAGAAATCGATGACCGTGCATGCTTCATTTTCTCCATTTTCAACTCGGTTTGCAAGAAGCACACAAAACTGTATACTGCGCATGTGCCATTTTTAGAGCTGAACATCTGGAAGAGTAGTTTGGGTCATTGATAAAGAGATCTGTGTAATCACTCTTTCCACGTCAGGCCTTAAACTTTTGGGATGCCCCACATTTACAGCATATAATGCATTGTCTGCAGGAAACATACATGGGTTAGGAATCTAAGAAAGGCTTTTTTTGCCTCTAAGTCTAAAGCAAAATATAGCAAATTTAAAGGATTAAAGTTAGTACTCCTGATCTTTGTAATGCAGCAGGACAGCCAGGTAGTTAGAATTGTAAGAAGGAGAGGTCAGCATTGACAGCCTGTGCATTACTCTCTTGATAGTTTTTATCTAAAGCACATGTGTCAAACCAAATGTGGCCTGCCAGGCCATTTCATGTGGTCCTCGCACCTCTCCTGTATCTTTGGCACCCCAGCTGTCTCTGCCCCCACCTTGTCTCAGCGGCGGCAGAGAGGAGGGCAGAACTCCTCCTATAGATCTTGCGCCCCTCTATGCAGCCACATTTTCCCCTCTCTGGACTCCAGCAGCTGACTTTAGCCCTCCTCTGGTCCTCCTCCCAACTCTACCCTTTCTGCTTCTTAGCCCTACCCCAAGCTTGGGGGGTGCACTGTGATGTAAGGGAGGGGGGGATATTCTTGTTTTCTGATGATTGGGGCTCTTGACGTCTGATGTAAGGGGGAGGGGGTTGCTCTGGACTACAGATCCAAAACGGCTCTTTGAGGGCAACCATAATGATAATTTTGTTTTTCCAGCAACCAGGTGGCGAGTGTATATGTACAATTCCTGGATTTCAGCTTAGTTCTCTGCACAGACCAGAATAGCAGGATATCAGCATATATACTCACACACACAGCACACATCTGATTGAGTCAGCTGACTGACTCAGAGGAGGGATACACCCTCTCTTGATTCGAATCTCTAGATCCTCAGTATGCAGGAGTAATCAAAAAGTGTAGAGCTAGTGCTGGAGTTTCTTATTAAGCAGCTTAGCATGTACTGTACATTTAGTATGTGAGTAAGGATTGTTTTTACAAATTAAATAGGGATTTTATAAAATATCAGTTTATAAACAATGCAAATAAATGTTTATTGTTTTAATGTCAGCTAAAAAGTATTTCTTTGTTTGTTCTTTAATTAATAAGTAAAGAAAATATATAAAAATATATTATTTTAAGACATTTGCTATTGGCCCCCAACATCTGGCTTGTACAACTCATGTGACTCTTAGATCCTTTGGATGTTTCATGCAGCAGCCACTCTAGAGTTTTTCAACATTTGTCTTTCTGAACACCTGCTGCATTGCACTCTTCCCAAAAGCATCATGTTTTATGTTTACTGAAGTTGTATACTCAGAAATCTACTAAACTGGCAGATCTTGCTTTGGTATTGCTAAAACCAAAATGTCACCCCCTTCCTAATATTTCACGTTAGGCCTTAAAAATATAATTATGCAAATATATGCACATTACTACAGAGATTATTGTGACTTTTCAGTTTTGAACATTATTAAGTCACTGTAATGTGATATTCAAAACCTTTGGGATGTCCAATAATGCAGTCTGAGTTTGTTTTAAAGTCTAACTCTGACACTTAGTCACAGATGCTAACAGAGCCTCGAGCTGACCCTACCTAACACCTACTGTTGGCTTTTGTGCAAATAAATGAATGACCCTTTGTCTACTAGGGTACTGGAAAAAAGAATAGCAGATGACACGCCATCTTTCACTTTGGTTTTTGATAATGATATGAGCCTCAATGCATTTGGTTTGGCAAACACACAAAAATATGTTTGCCAAACCATTGGTTTGCTACAATTCTTTTATGACAACTCTGCCTGATTGGCTGGTTGAAAGAGCAGGCAAGGGCAAAAGAGGGTGAGAAGGTATGGAAAGCTTTATGGGGGAAGGGGGACACCAAAGATCACCATAAGTGGAAACACCTTGATGAAACTTCGTAGGTCTGTGAATATCCATAAAGATCAAAGTAATCCAGTCCAGATTAATCATTATTCCCGGGTTGCACATATTTAGGAAGATGTGTTAAAAAAAATGCATTGTAACTAAAGGGATTGCCAGGTCGAGTTATGTAACATTTTACATTTCTTTACAGCTTCATTGATGGCTCAGGCAATGCCAGGACCTCCCGGACCACCAGGACCCCCAGGTAAAATTACTAATGGCTGTAACATAACTGGAAACCATTTTGCTTTAAACACAAGCATTAACAATGGCTCTAAACTCAAGTGTCATTTATAAGAAAGGTTGCTTGCATGAGAAAATTATAAGTATAAGTATAAGCTATATTGTGGAATTAGGAAGGTTGTCCATCCCAAATTGAACAGTTTATTTTGGAGAAAGGTCTTATAGCAGCCTCTGTGTAAAATAGTATTGTAATCCCAATCTGACAATCTTCTGCTCTGCGGCACTTATGCTGCTAGTTTTCATTTTTTACTGTAGCTTCTCATTGAAGCTTCTGGAGACAACCTATCATCCTGGCAAGTAAAAGCAGGGCAGAAAGAGAAGAAGTTCATTAGAAGAACTAAAGATTTTTCTAGGTGACACAACCCTCTAGACTTTCCTTGAATCTAATACTATTAAACACACATCAGCAGAAAAATACTGATAAAGTCCACCTCATTAAAACAGACATAAAATAATTTACATCATTTTCTGAATGTTGGGGCCTCTAGTAAGAGGTCTAGGGCTCCTTTTAAAGTATTTTAGGGGGAGGTGCTTTTGTTCTCTCACCTAAACTTGACTGATTACACTGTTTTGCTATTTATAAATGAAGAAAAATAAAAGAAGTAAAAAAAATTCAAAGTTAATACTTATTGGCTTATATCATTTTGGTTTTAACCCAAATTTTCTGCTTTTCTTAATTAGGTGCTTCCATACAAGGCCCACCAGGACAAGCAGGTTCTCAAGGTCCTCCAGGACCTCCAGGTCCAGCAGGACTAGCAGGAGCAGCAGGTACACCAGGTGCAGCAGGTCCACCAGGGCCACAGGGTAAGTCCTTGTCTAAATTAGCATAATCAGAACACACAGTGTATGTGATCGGTAACCACTAATAAGACAATAGATATTAGTTTTTTTGTCATTACCCCAACTTTAACAACTGACCTATACATTTAATAAATGGGAACAAATGACAATGGGAATTGGAAAACCACACAGATTTTTCTGGTATCAACTTTCTTTAGAGTAATGGACTAGGCTACTGCTTTCATTACAACACAGAATTTTGTTTTTCATCCTGGTACTCATATCTTTTAGTTAAATTATACATTTGATTTATCTGAAAATTATCAGTAAAAGCATGACCAAATGGGATTCTCTTTATCTCTTTTTTTTTTTGTAAGATAAGAATTATATAAATATATAGGAAAGTATCTAACATTAATTTCTGATTGTGTTGTTCAGGAGAAGCTAAACAGGGACCCCCAGGCCCAGCAGGTCCACCAGGTTCACCAGGCCCAGCAGGTCCAGCAGGCCCAGCAGGTCCAGCAGGTCCAGCAGGTCCTGCAGGATCAGCAGGTATGTAGACATTTTTAACTGATTACTGCCTGTCAAATATCTTATAGAAAAACTGGTGGCAACTGAAAAATACATTGTTTTGTTTCCACAGAAGCTGCTGTTTCTGGCCCACCCGGACCTCCTGGCGCACCAGGTGGTAAAGGAGACCCAGGTAAGAGCAAATAATAAGACACTAAAGACTCATTCACACTTGCACGATTTGTCATATGACTTTGGACATCATACTCGCACAGCAAGGACTTAAAGTCGCAGAGACTTTGAAAAGGTGCCTACAATACTTTTGTGTGATTTTTGATGTGACTTTGATCCATAGAATGTAAATTGAGTCTTAATGTCAGGGACTAAGCATCTGATAAGCTCTTATACAGTAGAGTAGTTCACTTTATAACAGATGCAGTCTTCACTGACTCATTCTGTAGCAAAGCAGATCAAAGCAAAAGGTTCACTTTAAAGCCAGCCTCATAGCATCTAATACTTATTGTCACTTTCTTTTCTGCTACTCTGGAGTGAAGAGAAGAAGCCTTGTGAAAGCTCTTAGTTGATCCTAGTCAAAGCTTACACAAGATTGATGAATCTCTCTCCAATACCATGTGATAACAGTGGGTCAATCACCAAGCAGCAACACTGTCATATGAGAGAAGGGGAGTGAGTATCTGGTGTTTTTCTTCCCTCCTGGCAGGGAAAGGAACAAGGGAAAGGTAAAAATATGCAGGGGAGATGCTCAGCAATTCAAGAGTACTGCTGTTTTGCTCTGTACAGGTTCACTTTTTCATACAGTATTAGCAGTCCCTACAAGCCTTAGAAATATAAGACAAAAGTGTTCATATGTTATATTTAGGAATCAAAACAAATTTTCCAGTAGACATCACAGAAGAGTTTGGCTTCCAGTAGAGAGAAGCTGTTAAAGTATAACTGAAGGCAAAACCTTTGGAGATACTTTCATTTTAGAGTGGAGAGGGAGTAGAGAGTGGAGGTTTTTTTTTTTGTTGCCTGTGTCCCTGTTAGAGAGATTCACCCTTTCTGTTTGTCCTGTTAACACTGTGAGTGAAAATGAAAGAAAATCCCAACTTTGGGTGGTCACTAGAACAGGAATAGAGGGGAAATCATCCAATGGGGACTCTAGTACTGGTGACTACCAGGGATTTCCCTAAATTTGGGGGAGTATCCTCCCACTTCCTGTTTTTGAATGGAATTAAGGTACAGGAAGTGAAAGGAAATCTCCTGCATGGGACTCAGATTGTAAACAAAAAAAAACAGGACTTACCTTAGTATACACAAACTAAAAAAAATTTTTTTTCCTTCAGGTCTTTATTAAATGTTACCATATTTGTAATAGCTGAGTAAGCCTCTACAAGAAAAAAAAGCTGCCAAGATGTAGGCTTTCCCAATGTTTTGTGTGAACACTGTGCTCTCAATCAGCATGATATAGCACAGGAAGTGGATGCAGAAAGATAGTCCGTTTCTAAAAGTATCAAGTAATATATATATGTTTTTTGCTTTCTAATTACAGAGAAATTAGACACAACTGGCAGAATGTACTTATTTTTAACAATTTGTTTTGTAAAATTATATTGATTTTAATTAGACTAATGTACATTAGTAAAATAGTGAACCACAAATGAGAATCATAAGTTTCCCTTATATCCACTCAACATTTTCAAAATGTTATTTGGCTATTAGTCTCTTAGCAAATTAGGGTGCTCCAATTGTAGTGTGAGAATTTTCACTGTATTTTGGTTGTTATCCAACTGGATGTTAGGCAGCAACAAACACTGGTATGAGTTTACAAAAAAGTCTAAAGACAGAACTAAAAATGAACAACCATATGCTACTGATAAAAATGAACAACCAGATATTATCTTTTACTTTCTTATTTAGTCTTCATTGCTTCACATTTTATAAATGACCCAGTATACAATCAGTGAAGAACAGAGGCATTTGGTTAAATGTATCTTTAAATATAATCAACAAGGCAAACAAATGTAGTTAATTTACACAATAATCATTAATATTTCTGTTTTCTTTCTGTAGGTGATCCAGGTCAAAGAGGTATTCCAGGACAACCAGGTAAAAATAATAAATATATATTTTTATTTTCCTACTTTCTTTGTAAATATTTAGTTGTGATAGCAAATATAGCTCCTCGCCCTAACTCAAGCTACAATGGTAGCAAAATTTACAAACTGGATTTAGTAACATCTGTAAATAACTCCATTTCTATCTTACAGGGCAACCAGGTGATCCAGGTCAACCAGGAATTCCCGGACAACAAGGCCGTGATGGTCAGTGCTTTTACTCATTTTATAGAAGAGACAAATTTTCCACAAAAACAAGTTTGTTTTCAATTAGTTAACTATATGATACCAATTAGATAGGAATGCCTGATTCTTACATTGTCATTTCAGCTGTTGGACCTCCCGGACCTCCAGGAAGCCCAGGATCTCCAGGATCACCTGGATCTCCCGGAAGCCCAGGACAACCCGGACAACCAGGAGAGAGAGGTAATATATATTTCACAGATCTTACAGATAATCAAGTACCAACCTAAGGCTGACCATACATTATACAATTTTTCTTTAGATTTACCAAAACATATTTTATGAGTTCAAACCTAAACACTTCCAATAAATATGCAATCAGGCAGGCCATTGCACTACATAGTTGAGGGTAAGACTAAAGGAAATTGAGGAAGAAAATTATGTATGACCAGCTTAACTCTCAAATGGGGCCATCTGGTGATTTTCTTTTGTTTGTGCCGTCAATCTTAAAAAATGTCACACCCCTCTTTCCTCAAACATGCATTTCATCAGTGGTTACTCAGTTAGGATTAGACAAGGACAGAATGTATGTTTAGGATTAGGGTTAGGATTAGACTTTAGGGCAAATGGCAGTGGGATTCGTTTACAGTTATTAGCATATTAGAGTTGTTGGGATGACAAAAACACTAATTTTAAGCAAATATACTGGCACACATGTTCATTACCACAGACCCATTGCATATATCCAGGTAAATATAAGTTTCAAAGCGTGACATTACAGAATAAAATAAACTAAGCAAATCAACAGTTCAGATGTCAAATGTTTTTAAATCTACTTGCAGGTGAAGCTGGTATTCCTGGTGCCCCTGGTATTCCAGGAAGCTCCAGAGGTGAGTAAAAACATATATAGCTGGTATGAATGTAGTAATGACTATGCTATAAAACAGTATTAAAAATATATCATTGCACACCGATTAGCCATAACATGACCGCTGACAGTTAAAGTGAATAGCATTGATTATCTCAATGCTATGACACCTGAAAGTGAATGGGATGTATTAGGCAGCAAGTAAACATGTTGTCCCTGAAGCTGATGTGCTGAAAGCAAAAATAATGGGCAAGCGTAAGGATTTGAGAGTCTTTGACAAGAACTAAATTATAATGGCTAGACGACTGGATCAGAGCTACTCCAAAACTGCAGCTTATGTGAGATTTCCCGGTCTGCAGTGGTCAGAACCTGCCAAAAGTGGTCCAAGCAAGGAAAACCGGCGAACCGGCAACAGGGACATGGATGGCCAAGGGTTATTGATGCATGTGGCGAGTAAAGTCTGGCCCATGTAGTCCAATCCAATAAAATGGCTACTGTAGCTCAAATTGATGAAAAATGTAATGCTGGTTCTGATAGAAAGGTGTCAGAACACATAGTTTGTTGTGTATAGGGCTGCATAGCCACAGACCAGTCGAGGCGACCATGCTGACACCTGTCCACAGCCAAAACCACCTGCAATGGACACATGATCAGCAAAACTGGACCACAGTGCAATAGAAGAAGGTGGTCTGGTCTGATGAATGATGTTTTCTTCTACGTCATGTGGATGGACGGCTGTTTGTGCATCGCTTACCTGGAGAAGAGATTGGTTCAGGATGAAGGAAGACAAGCCAGCATAGGCAGTGATCTGCTACTAACAGCTTGATGCCAGATACCGTAGCATGCCTTCAGAGCAGTGTCGTCACTAGGGTTGTTGTCACCTAGTACAATAAAAGAAGGTGTCAACCCCCCCCCCCCCCCAATAATTTTATATATAATATTATAGACAAATTATGGTGCACTAGGGTTACCTAAAAGTCACTTAGTAAAGCTGCTGACACAATATTGCTGGAAAAAAATATAACATATAACACTTAAAAGCTTAACTAGTGCAGCGCTATAGAAAGGGAGCCTAGTAAAGCCTGCTTTGTGATTTTTACCTACATGTAGGCTTATAATAAGGCCAACCTGTAGGTAAAATAAATATCTCCTAAACGAGCACAGTTTAGGAGATATTCACGCTAGATCTAGCTGGTGAGGTCACGGCGCATGCACTATGAAGGTATGGCATACCGTGCCGAACCTTCAGAACACCGCACTGTGCCGTAGCCGAGGTCTCCCACACACATGTGCAGGAGTGATGTCAATGCAGCTCCACCCATAGTTTTCATTATATGCTGTCAGGGACAGATCCGATCCATAGATCCCACTGTATGATGACTGAGGACAGCAGACAATGGCATCATTGGCATTGATTTGATTTGATTTGGATTTTGGAACTGATCCTCTGACACGGTATGTTGCTTGCTGGATGAGATCTGATGCCTGCAGCCAGGGAAGATGGCAAGATGCTGTGACCTGCCAACAACAAGGTGTTGCTTGCTGGGCCGTGGTGGATGGTCCAGCCAGGGAAGATGGCAAGATGCTGCTGTGACCTTTTGCGGACGGATCTGATTTGGGTGTGGGTCACTCTCTATCTACACCTGGGCTGCAGACACAACCCCCCCACGCCCCCTTATCATACCAGCTTAGGGCAACTCAGCTCAGCTACTATACCTGGGTGGTGGACACAGCAGCACACCCTCCCATCAGACCAGCTCAGGGTGGGCGGCTTAGTCAGCTACTATACCTATATAATATAGCTGTGTCTGATAACCAGGAGGTGGAGTGCTGCTGGACACAGCTATATTATATTAAATTGGTATGGTAGCTGAGTGAGCCATCCACCCTGAGCTGGACATAGCTGCTATATTATATATTATAATATTTATTATTATTTATTATGCTAGCAGCATCTACACTAGCCAACACCATGGCAACCTCCCTTACATATCACACTTCACCTTGGGCTCAGGGCGGCGGTGGTGGCCAACAACCCCCGCCCGTTACCGCGCACTCAGGACAGGGTGGACGGCTAAATTAAACTTTACACCCGGGCGGCAGCTGGAGAGGAGAGGCCTGAGAGGACAGTGTGCAGCTGCACTGCCTGGGTGGAGATAGTGACAGGCAGCAAGGTAGGAGGAGGAAGACACAAACCAGGCGTCCATGGCACTGGCTGGAGGTGTTTCGGGTCGGCTGAAAAAAAACCTGCCAAAGGGAGCTAGGGCTTTCAGATGTGTCATCCCTCTAGCGGGCGTCACCCGGGTGCAGACTGCACCATCCGCTCTACCCTAGCGATGCCACTGCTTCAGAGCTCTAATGGAGTCAATGCCTCAATGGGTCTGGACTGTTTGGTGGCAAAAGGGAGACCTATTCAATATTAGGTGGGTGGTCATGGTATGGTGGGTGGTCTTTACAATGCATATAGTAAAGCTACCTCCTATTTTTTACTAGCCCTACCTCCAAAGCAATAAACCCACAGAGGGCAGTAAACATTTTATACAAAGTTCTAAAAGTAAAGTTTTTAAATAATGATACATTTTCTGATAGTATTTTGTTCTGTCATTCCATGACTGCTATCCTAAAAGTTTCCTTACAGTCCATGACCATGGTAGGCTTGCATTATAGCATACTGATACATATCTATGTGGTTTACCGTTGATATAAACAACTTTTTTAGTTTTTATATAAATTACATAAAATGTATTTTGTCTAGATTATTTAAAAATGCCTATTCCCTTTTTAGGCCCACCTGGAGGAAGACCTGGCCAAGGTGCACCTGGTCCTCCCGGTCCACCTGGTGTTCCCGGTCCACCTGGTCCTCCTGGTGAGCCTGGCAGTTCTGGTCGTGGAGCAGAAGAAGTCCAACAGTACATTGCTCAGTACCTCCAAAGTAAGTAATGAATGAAATAGAGTATTTGACATAGTAAATTGGTTACATAGGGGGTTATTCACGAAAACTGTAAAGTGCAACATCTAAAGCTACTCAGATTAGAAACATATCTGAAATTAGAAGCTGATTGGCTACTATGCACAGCTGTACCAGATTCTGAATGTTCCCTTTTTACTAAATCTCCCGCATAATGTCTATGGTTTGAGAAGCTCAAAGTATATTCAATAAACCTTAAGATATAATGGCAAATTTGGTAATATCAAAAAAGTGCACGAAAGTTTAATAAAAACATCAATTTTTAGAACAGGTATAGTTTGAATTCACGTCATCTAATTGACATGTCCTTCCTCTTGAGCAGGTGAAAATGTCAGAAACTACCTTGTTGGACCGCAGGGACCACCAGGGCCACCAGGAGACAGTGGACAAGAAGTGGATTATGCAGAATTGGCAAGCCGAGTTATGAGTTATATAAGGGGTAAGTTTTGAATACCTAGTGAAGTGAGAACCTCCATTCTTTATTTAAAAACATTCAACACATTTTGATTTAGTTAATAACATGCAAAGTGCAGAATGTGCAGTTTTCTGTGGCAACCTAACATAATTAATCTTGTAGCAGTTTATGCCAGCGAAATAAGTAAAAGGTGAATTTTGAATGGTGATACGAATAGCTACATACTACTGCTCTTTGCATCATTGAAATAGACTCCATAAGTACACTCTGTCTGTTTTGTATTCTTAGGTTCAGGATTGACTTCAACTGATGGAGCCGGAACAATTCTAGGTCCAGCTGTAACTTATGAAGAAATCCTGTCCATGCTGCAAAGTATGTTAATATTTTTTTTTAATTTGAACAATACTAGCACACAGTTCATACATATGACATATTAGTGTTAAACTTGTATTAAATCGATTTTTAAAAAAGCCATATGAATAAAAAACCGCCATATACACTATTCTTTTCCCACGGTTGATCCAGAGGAAGGCAAAAAAAAAAAAAAAGAGCATGATCCAATTTGCTCCAGTAGGGGAAAAAAGTCCTTCCTGATCACCCATGAGGTAATCCGCTATACCCTGGATCAACTAACCCTGGCGTTATTACCTCTCATATTAGTATCCAGTTATATTTTGAGCTTTTAGGAATGCATCCAGTTATTTTTTAAAACAATCTAATGAGCTGACCAGAACAAGTTATTGAGGGAGTCTATGCCACATTTTCACAGCTCTCCAAAGAAGCCTTTCTTTTCCGCCAGATCTAAAGAGTGCCCCCTTGTCCTTTGTAATGACCTGAACGTGACTAACTCTACACCAAGTTCACTATATGGACCACTTATGAATTTTTACATGTTGATCATATCTCCTTTAATCTCCTCTTCTCAAGAAAGAATAAATTCAGTTCAGCTAATCATAGCTGAGGTCCTCAATATTTCTTATCTGTTTGGTTGCACTGCTCTGCACTTTCTCCAGTTCCCCAATATCCTTTTTGTAAACTGGTGCTTACAATTTAACTGCATATTCCAGATGAGGTCTTACTAATGATTTGTACAGGGGCACATTTATGTTTCTCTCTTTGGAGTCTAAACCTCTTTTAATACAAGGAAGTATTTGCTAGCTTTACAAAACTGTAACTTGGCATTACCTGCTATTAGTAAGTCTATGATCTACCAGAACACCCAGATCCTTCTCCACCATTGATTCTCCCAGTTGTACTCCCCCTAGTATGTATGATATATACAGGTCCTTCTCAAAAAATTTGCATATTGTGATAAAGTTCATTATTTTCTGTAATGTACTGATAAACATTAGACTTTCATATATTTTAGATTCATTACACACAACTGAAGTAGTTCAAGCCTTTTCTTGTTTTAATATTGATGATTTTGGCATACAGCTCATGAAAACCCAAAATTCCTATCTCCAAAAATTAGCATATCATGAAAAGGTTCTCTAAACAAGCTATTAACCTAATCATCTGAATCAACTAATTAACTCTAAACACCTGCAAAAGATTCCTGAGGCTTTTAAAAACTCCCAGCCTGGTTCATTACTCAAAACCGCAATCATGGGTAAGACTGCCGACCTGACTGCTGTCCAGAAGGCCATCATTGACACCCTCAAGCAAGAGGGTAAGACACAGAAAGAAATTTCTGAATGAATAGGCTGTTCCCAGAGTGCTGTATCAAGGCACCTCAGTGGGAAGTCTGTGGGAAGGAAAAAGTGTGGCAGAAAACGCTGCACAACGAGAAGAGGTGACCGGACCCTGAAGAAGATTGTGGAGAAGGACCGATTCCAGACCTTGGAGGACCTGCGGAAGCAGTGGACTGAGTCTGGAGTAGAAACATCCAGAGCCACCGTGAACAGACGTGTGCAGGAAATGGGCTACAGGTGCCGCATTCCCCAGGTCAAGCCACTTTTGAACCAGAAACAGCGGCAGAAGCGCCTGACCTGGGCTACAGAGAAGCAGCACTGGACTGTTGCTCAGTGGTCCAAAGTACTTTTTTCGGATAAAAGCAAATTTTGCATGTCATTCGGAAATCAAGGTGCCAGAGTCTGGAGGAAGACTGGGGAGAGGGAAATGCCAAAATGCCTGAGGTCCAGTGTCAAGTACCCACAGTCAGTGATGGTCTGGGGTGCCATGTCAGCTGCTGGTGTTGGTCCTCTGTGTTTTATCAAGGGCAGGGTCAATGCAGCTAGCTATCAGGAGATTTTGGAGCACTTCATGCTTCCATTTGCTGAAAAGCTTTATGGAGATGAAGATTTCATTTTTCAGCACGACCTGGCACCTGCTCACAGTGCCAAAACCACTGGTAAATGGTTTACTGACCATGGTATTACTGTGCTCAATTGGCCTGCCAACTCTCCTGACCTGAACCCCATAGAGAATCTGTGGGATATTGGGAAGAGAAAGTTGAGAGACGCAAGACCCAACACTCTGGATGAGCTTAAGGCCGCTATCGAAGCATCCTGGGCCTCCATAACACCTCAGCAGTGCCACAGGCTGGTTGCCTCCATGCCACGCCGCATTGAAGCAGTCATTTCTGCAAAAGGATTCCCGACCAAGTATTGAGTGCATAATTGAACATAATTATTTGAAGGTTGACTTTTTTTGTATTAAAAACACTTTTCTTTTATTGGTCGGATGAAATATGCAAATTTTTTGAGATAGGATTTTTTGGGTTTTCAGGAGCTGTATGCCAAAATCATCAATATTAAAACAAGAAAAGGCTTGAACTACTTCAGTTGTGTGTAATGAATCTAAAATATATGAAAGTCTAATGTTTATCAGTACATTACAGAAAATAATGAACTTTATCACAATATGCTAATTTTTTGAGAAGGACCTGTAATTGTTTTAGCCCCCAAGTGCATACATTTACTTTTATCAACATTAAGCCTCATTTGCCACATAGTTGCCTAATTAAATAGTGCATTGAGGTTGACTTGTTCGGAGACATCCTGTAAGGACGTAATTCCACTGCATAGCTTGTTGTCATCTGCACAACACTGAAATGGTACTTTTAATCCCAGACCCTATATAATTTATAAATGTGTTAAAAAGTAAGAGTCCTAACACTCAACCTTGGGGTACACCTCTGTTAACCTATTAGACCATTTAGATTACGAATCATTAATCACGCTCTGAATATGGTCTTTTATTCAGTTTTCTCTCCATTTACAAACTGATTTTTTTAAGCCTGTGGATTTAAATTTGCACATTAGCTGTGTATGATGAACTGTGTCAAATTCCAAGTATACTATGTTTGTTTAAGATTTTGCCTACCTTGACAACTGTGGTCTTTCATCAATCCATGCTGGCTATTGCTTTAAAATATTATGTTCTAGCAAGAACTCTTCTATGTGGTCTTTTATTAAGCTCTTAAGTATCTTCCTGACTATAAAAGTTAAATTAACCGGTCTGTAGTTACTTACAGTAAAGACTTTGATCCCTTTTTAAAAATAGACAACACATTGGCCTTACACCAATTCAGTGGTACAACACCAGTCAATAAAAAGTCAGCAATAATGGCTTAACTTTTAGCACCCTTGGGCTAAGTCACCTGATTTAGGTGCTTTATTCATGTGGCAAAACTGTGCTAGTGGGGCAAACCTTTTTACATGTTGACAACAATTCTAATTCTTATGGTGGGGTTAAAAAGGACCAAACCAGGGTATAAAGACATAGCATACAAAAAGTGGTTTATTTGTGCCACTGGGTAACATTGTAAGAGATTTATGTTCATTTGTCTGTCTTCTAGATCATGGGCTACAGATTGGACTTCCAGGACCACCTGGCCCACCAGGCTTGCCAGGATTACCTGGATCACAATATGGCGATATAACAGCTTTACTCCAAAGTAAGACATAATGTTATAATGCTAAATACAGTTCAAATACATATATGTTTTACCTATGATAATTTTTCTCATTCTATACAGTCAATCATATATTTTACACATGGCTGCCACATTACACAGGCAGTTAAGGCATCTAGTTTCTGAGTCTGCAATTGAGATTCAACAATGTCATCTCTCTGTTTTAATTTTGGTCATTGGATGCAGAATTAGTCCCAATACCATTGTTCAGTTAGCACTGTGATGATCCAATTTATAGTAAAATTGAACCAGGGGGTAGTACAGTGCTATGCAGTAGGGGTGTGTAAATGCATGTATATTTTATATATATATATATATATATACACATTTGTGCTCATATGTTTACATATATCAGTCTGGATGTCGTACCACTTCCTCAAACTTACTCCAAAACCAAACTTATCGTTTTTCCTCCCCCATGTACCTCTTCCCCTGAGCTCTCTGTAAAAATCGATGGCACAATCAGCCCATCCCCACATGCCAAGGTCCTAGGAGTAGTCCTGGACTCTGAATTCTCCTTTAACCCCCACATCCAATTACTGTCCAAATCTTGCCGCCTCAACCTCCAGAACATCTCCAAAATATGCCCCTTTCTAACCAGTGACTCAACAAAGCTCTTAATTCACTCCCTGGTCATCTCTCGCCTCGATTACATGCAACTCCCTCCTCATTGGCCTACCTCTGCATACTCTATCCCCCCTTCGGTCCATCATGATTGCTGCTGCCAGACTCATCCACCTTACCAACCACTCTGTCTGTGCTACTTCTCTCTGTCAATCCCTCCACTGGCTTCTGCTCACTCAACAAATTCAAAATACTAACAACTACCTACAAAGCAATCCACAACTCTGCCCTAAGCTACATCACTGACCTAGTCTCAAAATACCAACCTAATCGTTCTCTTCGATCTTCTCAAGACTTCCTGCTCTCTAGCTCTCTCATCACCTCCTCCCATGCTCGCCTCCAGGACTTTTCCAGAGCCTCTCCAAGCCTATGAAACTCCTTACCCAATCTGTCCATCTATCTCCTACTCCACTTGACCCACCCTTCTAGATTGTAAGCTCTAACGTGCTGATCCCTCCTGTATTGAATTGTATTGTAATTGTACTGTCTTCCCTGATGTTGTAAAGCGCTGCGCACACTGTTGGCGCTATATAAATCCTGAATAATAATGATAATACCCTGGCAGAATTTATGATTTCTTGGCCATTTTTCAGAGAATATGAATGATTACACAAAAACGTTTCTTTCACTCATGGTTAGTGTTTGGCTGAAGCCATTTATTATCAATCAAACGTGTTTACTCTTTTTAAATCATAATCACAAGAGAAAGTACCCAAATGACCCTGATTAAAAGTTTACATACCCCAGTTCTTAATACGGTGTTTTCCCCTCTTTAACATCAATGACAACTTGAAGTCTTTTATGGTATTTGTGGATGAAGTTCTTTATCTTCTCAGATGGTAAAGCTGCCCATACCTCTTGGCAAAAAGCCTCCACTTCCTGTAAATTCTTGGGCTGTCTTGCAAGAACTGCACATTTGAGATCTCCACAGAGTGGCTCAATGATAGTGAGGTCAGGAGATTAAAATGGCCACTCCAGAACTTTTACTTTATTCTGCTGTAGCCAATGACAGGTCAACTTGGCCTTGTGTTTTGGATCATTGTCATGTTGGAATGTCCAAGTACATCCCATGTGCAGATTCCTGGCTAATGAATGCAAATGTTTCTCCATTATTTTTTGATAACATACTGAATTCATTTTGCCTTCAATTTTGACCAAATTTCCTGTGCCTTTGTAGCTCACACATCCCCAAAAACTCAGCAATCCACCTCCGTGTTTCACAGTAGGAATGATGTACCCTTCATCATAGGACTTGTTGACTCTCCAAATGAATCATTTATGGTTGTGGCCAAAAAGCTCAATTTTGGTCTCACCACTCCACATGACTTTGTGCCAGAAGGTTTGAAGCTTGCTTCTGTGCTGTTTGGCGTATTGTAAGCAGGATACTTTGTGGCATTTGTGTAGTAATGGCTTTCTTCTGGCGACTCGACCACACAGCCCATCTTTCTTCAAGTGTCTCCTTATTGTGCATCTTGAAACAGTCACACCACATGTTTTCAGAGTCCTGTATTTCACCTGAAGTTATTTGTTAGTTTTTCTTTGCATCCTGAACAATTTTTCTGGCAGTTGTGGCTGAAATTCTAGCTGATCTACCTGAGCGTTGTTTGGTTTCAACAGAACCCCTCATTTTCCACTTCTTGTTTAGAGTTTGAACACCACTGCTGATTGGCATTCTCAATTCCTTGGATACTTTTTATATCCCTTTCCTGTTTCATACAGTTCAACTACCTTTTCCCACAGATCATTTGACAATTATTTTGCTTTCCCCATGATTCAGAATCCAGAAACGTCATTGCAGAACTGTATGAAAGATGCAAGGGTCTGTCAGGAGTCCAGAAACTCACTGGCCTTATATACACACACACTAATTACAAGCAAATAGATCACAGATGAGGATGGTTATCTTTAATAGCCATTCAAATCCTTTTGTGTCAACTTGTGTGCATGTTATCAGGCCAAAATCACCAGGGTATGTAAACTTTTGATCAGGGTCATTTGGGTAGTTTCTGATTATCATTTAAAAAGAGTAAACACAGTTGATTGATAATAAGTGGCTTCAGCCAAACACTAACCATGAGTGAAAGAAAAGTTTTTGTGTTATCATTCATATTCTCAGAAAAATGGCCAAGGAATCATACAGTCTGCCAGGGTATGTAAACTTATAAACACAACTATATATATATATATATATATATATATATATATATATATATACTGAGTGTGTGTGTATACAATATATATATTTTTTCTTTTTCTTTGTTACTGGTGTATGCCTCATCATTTTTATTCTGGAATTTGTATTAATAATCATTTATTAATATTTAATATTTTTTACAAATCTAGCTTCTGAATTCAGAGGACTTGTTGGGCAACCAGGACCACCAGGTCAGCCTGGTCGCCCAGGTCGCCCTGGCGCACAAGGCCCCCAGGGACCACCAGGACCCATGGGACCACCAGGAAATTCCGTAACAAGCTTGACAGCTGGTTTCACTCCAGAGGAAATAGCAAGTTACCTGCAAAGTAAGTACAATGCCTTTCTGGCCATGACAGTGTTATTTAACAATTTTTAGATATTTTACTTAGCTACAATTCATTGTTCTTGAGTTTAACTTTCAAACACTCATTACAGGAAATATGGTAAAGAAATTATTGATCTAGGTCAGGGGTCTCCAAACTGTGCCCGAGGGCCAGATGTGGCCCTTTGCTAGCTTTTATCTGGCCCTTGGGCACTAGTCCTCCCACTGATATGAGGCAATATTCCTCCCACTGATACCAACAATGGAGCATTATTTCTTCCACTGATACCAATGATGGGATACTATTCCTCCTACTAAGAGGGGCACTAATCCTCCTATTGACCACCAATCCTGAGGCCATATTTATTCTTACTGATGCGGAGCCTGGGACATTTCTACCCCCGCTAGCCACAATCCGGCCCGCCTAAAGTCTGAAGGACAATAAACTGGCTCTTTGAAAATTTTGGAGACCCCTGATCCTCATTACTAATATTGGTACCATTTTGTTTCCTAAGATGTGCAACATATTGGAGGGATTCCAGGACCACCTGGACCACCTGGGCCACCTGGACTACCAGGCAGCGGTAGCAGCAGTTTCGCCACCTTTGCTGAGGATTCCAGGAGCGATGCTTTACGGACTGAGCTTATTGAATATCTAACAAGTAAATAGATTTTTTTTTACTTTCTTTAATGCCTGACCCAGGGCCAAGCATAAATGACAGGTGACATAAAGGCCATGCTTCCATTCTTGTTGCCAGAGCATATTCTGTCTATGTGCTTGTATATCCAATGGTTATGGAATATGGCATCTTACTGATTGCTGTGTGTTATTGTACGGTACACATTTCAATAGCTTTTTACTCTGTTTTACAAACAAACCTTTTTCTTTAAATCTTCTCAAAGACAAATAGTTCCATGCAATCTTTTCTGCAAATGTAATACATTTATTAAGGACTGAACCTCCCAATCCTCGCAGGCATGCCTCCCCAGTGCTTTCTGACTGTGTGTCACTCACCAGCCCTCCTGGCTATGACGTGTAGTTGTTCCTGAAGATATGCCTGGCAGTGCTCTCCTGCTGTCCTCTCCTTGCTTTCATGCCACCTGTCCATAACACTTCTGCGCATCTTGAGAGGGTCCTGTCTACACCTGAGCCCAGGCCCAAGGTCACCCCTCAGACTGGGGAGCTCCCTCAAAGGTCATGACAGTCTAGCACTCCATCTCCAGCTTCCATCCAAACTTTTTTAAAGTATTTTAACGTATTTAAAGAGGCCTGCCCCCTGCCAATACCAATTGGGGATTGGTCAGGGCTCCTCGGAACACTCCAGGTAGCTCCACCTCTGTTCTCCTCCTTCCTTTCCAGAAGATTCCAGAATGATCAGGAAAGGAGTGGGAGGTCTCAGTGATGCTGCCTGTGAGTCACTCAGCTCTGCCTGAGTCTCTTCCAACCCAGACCAGACAAACAGACAGGCTTGGCTGCAATTTAAACCTGAAATTTGCCTATACTAACAAAAACCTAACCACTACCACGTCTAGCACAATAGAGGGTGCTACACTTGTTTAATGAATTTAGGAATAAGAAGTGCAAAGTCTACCACATTATAACATACACTTGCTTTATTTTCCACAGGTGACAACATCCGCCGATATATCTCTGGTCCACCGGGACCACCTGGACCTCCTGGACCACGAGGATTCAAGGGAGACAGTGGGGATATTCGATCATCATCTTCTTTATCATCATCATCCCTTTCATCAGGCTCCTCATACTCTTCTTCATCAGGCTCCTCATCATTCGCCATAGATTATAATGAAGTGGCATCTCGTGTAACAGAACAAATCCAAAGTAGGTTCTTTGCTTCAGTTGCCTTTCCAGCTAGTAGACGTAGATCAGGTTACAGAATTGCTGAAACAGTATAATGTTGTTGAACACACTCATTATCCTTGTATCACCCTGATTTTGTTGGTTTGCAATTTTCAGATCAAGGCCTTCTTGGAGATATCTCTTTCAGCCATAATAGAGTTTCTGTTCCTGGACCCCAAGGACCACCAGGACCACCTGGAATCTGTCAGATATATGCAACACATTCTAACATCACCACTGATCTTATGGAACTCTTCAGAAGTAAGAGACGTGCTTTCTCTATTATATTTTATCTATATTCTTAGTACATAGAATAAAGAACCAATGATTAAAAAATAGCATTTCACTGTTTGAGAAAGTCATGAGCATTTGATTATATAGAGCGTGATTTATCCTATAAGATAGTATAGAATGCTGGTCTATATTTGGGAAAGTTTTTGCATTTTATACCAGTAGTAAATAACCACTGTAAAGGATTAACTTATAGTTTTGTCTACCAGCTGCCATCATAAAGTTTAACTTATATGTGAAGGTATTTACCGGATTATCCAAGAGGAAAAATAAAAACTAAACCCTTTTATTTTTCAGCCTATGGAACCATTGCCGGGCCACCAGGTCTGGCAGGACAAAAAGGAGAGAGGGGATTCCGTGGTCTCAAAGGTAACAACATGATATAAACAAGATTTTTTAAATGTACAGGGTGTTTATCAATTTAAATTATTTGATGTTTTTTTAATTTATGTATGGGCTTTTATTCTATTAAAGAAGAAGTAAACCCTGATGGGTTTACTTCCTCTTTGTCTCCCTACAGGGAGGCGAATCAGTTCGCATTGTGCGCTATACAAGTATTTCATTCATTCATTCATTCATTCATAATGGGCTACTATGCATTGCATAGTAGCCCATTATGTGTCACTTACCTGGCACAGGAGCCAGCGATGTCACCGCTGTCCCCTGTAGTCCAGAGCATCCATCTTCTTCCGGGTATCGCTACTCCGGCCACTCACAGTGCCGGAACAGCGATGACCTCACTCCCACGCATGCGCATGGGAGCCGTGGAGATATTTCTTGGACCTACAGGTAAGCCTTACAACCACTTTAATCTACCAAATATAATTTCAACAAGAGTACATTTAATTGTACAGTTTTATCCTATACATTATTGAGTGAGTCACTATGTGAACCGCATTGATATTCTTTATTCTATTCAGTACAAAATAAATATTTATTTCTAGTGAACTTTTAGACACCATGTATTATGGTTTTGCACACAAGGCCAATACAGCTGATTCACTAAGCTGCAGGAATACTGTCTAATACACTGAGTTGATCTTGAATGTTTTTCGCTTTATACATCCATCATGCTTGTAATGCTAGTAGAGAAAAAGAAAAAAAACAACAACAAATCCTGCAGTTCTCTGTGTTAAAGACGTAAAAGCAAAATGTGAATTTTTTTTATTTTTTTATCTCTACAGGTGACAGAGGTGAACCAGGAAATCCTGGACCACAGGGACCAAGGGGTTTTAAAGGAGAGAAGGGTATGCTATTGATATACATATTTTTGTAGTTCCAACAAATCCCAGCATTGTTTACAGAATATTTATTTAGAGATTTATCTTCTGAGCAGCTTACACACTGATGGTCCTACCACAGTCAAACACACAGTCTATGGCCTATCTGGTCAGAAGCTGCTAAAAGTAAGTTAGTCACTAGCCACAATTTTTTTTTATAATAGGCTGCCTGCAAAAGAAGACTCCTAATAAGTACCTCCATGACGCACAGTCATAACTTTGCTTTCATGCAGATCTATGGCGTCAAGCAGAATGTTAAGAACCTGATAACTCCAAATGTGTTGGATACCTGTGTCCCCTGCTGTGCATTGCAGTCCCATAAGCCAGCCCATATGTCACTACCGAACACAGTAGTGATGTATGGGCCAGTAGACTGAACCACAGAGCACAGAGAGGGACCAAGCATCTGACACGCCTGAAAGTGTGGTTGATTATGAAGATTCTTTGGCAGCTGTAGCTCCCGAAGAAAGTGCAGATTTGACTCAGTAACCACCTTAGAGATGAGTCTTCTTTTTAAAAAAATGTTAGGATAGCATTACTAACTAAAGTTGAAGACAGAAAAGGACAGCTATACAAACATGGTAAATATATTCAAACCATAGGCAGAGGGTGGAGTTTGAACCTAGGGCCCCATTGCTGTAACACAAAGCAACTAACCACCAACGAAATTTGTTTTAGAACATCCTGTATTCCACATTAATGGACAATATATTTATCATTATATAGATTCTCTTGTGGTTATCAGTGAACAATATTATATTATGTAAATATACTGTAAAGAGAGAAATTTAAGAACTGTCATGGCTTCATTACTTTTCAAGTCACTGATCTGGAATAATTATGCAAAAAATTGAGAAATACGTTCTGACCTGTTCTGTATGTTGGTTCTGGATCAGAGACTCACCACATTGAAGCAAAAGGGTCAACATGACAGCCAAACAAGTAGGGATTCCAGAATGGGAAGGCAACAAAGTCCAGATTTATGCTTTTTTCAAGACATACTTTAATTTTTTTTTTTTTTTTTTTTTATAGGTGACTCTATAATTGTAGGAAAAAGAAAAAGACGAAGCCTTGGTGTTTGACAAAACCATCACAGCAAGTGATTCCCAGGATCATCTGCTGCTTAATATGATGAGAGCCATAAACTTAAGCTGAGTGCATCGATCTTGTTTCTGTACACCCAGCAGTCCACATAGGATCTGGACACAGTGCTCCTCCACAAGAAAATTTCAGAGCAACAACAAGCAATAATTTATATCAGCCACTCAACATTTTGTCTTCATTCTCCACCGATTCCACTGATACAGACATTGTCTATGACTTTGGAGAAATAGTAAAGATGTGTAAAGATATTCATTATGTTTGTTAGTATATTCTCTAGAAAAAATTGGAATTGTTAATGCCATAATACTTTAAAGATTAACGGGCATTAAAATGATTTTTTCTAAGCAGTGACCAGTTTAAGAGATACAACCTGTAATTCTTACTGGGGATTGTGTATCAACGAGGTGCAACAGATTAATTCCTTAATGGATAATGAAAAATAATTCCATATTCACCCTAAGAATGTAACAAAATTTTGTATATATGCCATGAGAAAACACTGATGCAATTCAGCACCTCCTTCTTACGCTATCCCCTCCAGTGCCAATATATGACATCAGAAACCACAGACTGGAAATACAGACCTTAAGATTTTTTTGAACTAATACTCCCAGCAAGATTTGTCAACACAAGCGATGCAGTTCAGGAACAACCAAAATTGCCTGAAATTGCCTTGCTACACAATCTGGGAACCCAACTTGAGTACAATGGCACTGGTGTTAAAAAAGATACTTTGTCTTCCAATCTAATTCCTTTATTGTTTTGTTTCTTTTATTCTTTAATACAGATATGGTTGTGAGTGTTATTCTATAATTAGACTTGTACATTTAAAAATGTTTTTTACAAACTCAGTTTAGTATCCATAGAATATCTTTTATATTTTTTAATATCATTTAAAGCCTAAAAGTATTCGGCAGTTTGGGCCCATATGCAGAGGTTTAGTGAAAAGTTTACAAGATGTAGAGATAAAACAAGCCTGCCATATCCATGCACTAAGAATGCTCAGTGCCAATAGCCTGTTGTATTTATTAACCATATAGAATACAAAAAGAAGTCAATACTGATAATCTGTAGACATGCCTTTGAGGCACAGGCACATGCACAATTTGGTATCAGCTGAAGTCTCAAGATGCTGGTCTTTATGAATTTTGACAACACCAAAAACCTTGATTTCACAATAGAAGAATCCAATGTAAGGAGGAACACAGTACAAGTAAACATTTAATTATGGATCAGAAAATGGGTTCTCTATCATAAAAATAAAATGATTTTTTTTTTCACCAAATACACTCATGACTGTAGTATTTCAGATGACCATTAAAACGATTTTATTTATATAGTTATACTTCACCTTGTTTCCAACAATTCAACAAATTAAACATTACAGTAATATAGATCACTGCGTATATGATTTTTTTTTCTTATTTCTAAATATACCATCTTGCCTACATAAAGCATTCCAAGCTTTCACATAATCCAGATTATCATCTATACAGCTGATTGCCTGTGGGTCAAAAGTGGCTTTCTAAAAAAAAATCACTCTTCCCTTGGCCAGCTTTATTCAAAGCTTTCCTCTTGGCCTGCTACTCTGAATGGTTCACTACAGACTTTTCATTCCAACAGAGAATTGTAATTGAATTTAGTTATTTTATGGAATTATTTGGTTAAACACTGTTTAAAAAAAATCTGAAATAATAAAATATTCCTGTGGACATGGAAGAACAGTGCAAATACTTATATTGTATGCCAATAGGCTCCCCTTACAAACAGATTCGGAGGCATCAGCTCAAAGACACAGAAGCCGTGATAGATAAAGGTTACTTTACTAAAGGCAAATCGGCTATTCACTTTGCAAGAGAATTTTTTATTAGCCTAGTGATTGCGGAGAAAATTCCCTTGCAAAGTAAACAGACTATTTTCTTTTAGTACATCAAACCTATAGTCTCAAACCTGACCTCTAGTGTGAGCAAAATTACTAGTTGCAGGATTTCTTTATGGAAATGTAGATGAATTTAATAAAATTCTAGACTAGAGCTTTACTTGTGCTGTGTGGAAATTTTTCCCCATATATGTCTGGCACTGCCAGGGTACAGGTTTAAATACCACTGAATTACAATATAAAAGAAAAATTTGTAGAAGAGACCTTACACAACATCAAAAATAACCAAGTTACAGCAAAAACATGAAGAGGTATTCCTCCTGTTAAATGTAACAGTATAAAGGATGAACCTGTATATTTCTGCAATTTAGCTTTCATGTTTTTGTATTGGTGAAACATATATGGTAAGTCAGCGCTCTCCAGCTCCAGTCCTTGAGGTCCACATTCATGTTTTCCAGACAGGCACAGTCATTTCACTTCATTGACATTGCCTCACATTGTTAATAGAGCGATTGTAAAACATAGAAGAACCATGGTCTTTGATGACTAAGATGTACAGTAATGTCGAAAGTTATTGCCTTCAGACATTCTTCTAGCAGCTGTTGTGTAAATGTACAGGAAAGAATTGTATTGTAAACCCACAGCTATTGGGACATTCACTTTGTTTAAAGATGTTAAAGTGTACTTGTTGCTTTTACATGTTTATCAATTTTGCTTTTGGAACCAAGAATTGCACCTATCAGGTTCCCACAAACTAGTGTCCTCATGCTTCTGTGATGTCACCAATTCCTGGAGGATCAATCGCCTGTGTTATATTGGATAATGTTTTAGTCCCAGCATGGCTGCGTACAGCAGCTGTGCATGAAAACGGGTTTGCCGTAGGTGTTAAGTAACATTCAATAGATGTTTGACTTGTACTCATACTTAACAGTTGCTTTACTTTGTAATGACATCAGACACATATGCACTTTGTGTAAAACAAAATAAAATACATTTTTTAAATGGTGTTTGAGATCCTTAATATTTATATTTGTAACTTTTCATATTGAAATTTTCTAACATGAGGGTTGTTCCAAAACGTTTTATTAACTTACATAGGTCATTCAAATTTCACATGTGGGCCTAGTGCAGGGGTAGGCAATCTTTTGAGCACAGTGTGCCGAAAAATGTTTTCAAAGAAACTGAGCATGCAAAAACAAAAATGTCAACTTCATACTCTCAATTACGAAAAGGATTTTTTATAAAGTAAATGGTGTAAACTACTTGAATAGTAGTGAGAAATTAAAACCCGCACTCTCACGCCTCAGATCAGCCCCAGTTCCTGCAACTCCACACTTCAGATCAGCCAAAATTCATGTACCTTCACATGTCAGATCATTGTCCCCCCTGCTCATCATTTGTCCCACCACTGTAACCCCCTGTACATCTGCCCCACCACTGTACCACCCTGCTCTTCTGTCCCACCACTGAAACCCCCTGCAAACCTGCCCCACCTCTGTACCCCATGCTCATTTTTCCCACCACTGTAACCCCCTGTACATCTGCCCCACCAATGTACCCCCTTTCTCATCTGCCCCGCCACTGTAACCCCCTGCACATCTGCCCACCACTGTATTACCTGCACATCTGCCCCACCACTGTAACACGCTGCACATCTGCCCAACCTCTGTACCCCCTGCACATCTGTCCCACCACTGTAACCCCCTGTACATCTGCCTCACCACTGTACCCCCTGCTCTTCTGTCCCACCACTGTAAACCCCTTCTCATCTGCCCCACCAATGTTCCCTCTTTGTCATCTGCCCCACCACTGTAACTCCCTGCACATCTGCTCCACCACTGTTCCACCATGCTCTTCTGTCTCACTGCTGAACCATCTTCTCATCTGTCTTAACACTGAACTTTTTTTTATTTTTTTATTTCTCTATTTCTCTTTTCTTTATTGAAAATGTTTATTTTGCAGTACAAAACAGGGCCTTTGGGGCATACCCCGGCCAACCGGTGCACACAGGCATATGCATAACATATTACTACTAACCGATTATCTAAAATCTGTCTTAACACTGAACTTATATGCTCATCTACCCCACCACTGTAACCCCCTTTCTCATCTGCCCCACCACTGTAATTCCTGCACTTCTGTCCCACCTCTGTTCCCCCTGCTCTTGTGCCCCACCACTTTAACCCATTGCTCGTGTGTTCCACTGATACCTCCTTTCTTCTCTGCACAACTACCCCACCTCTGTAACCCCCTGGTCCTCTGCCCCACTGCTGTAAACCCATGCTCATCTGTCCCACCAATGTACCTCCTTTCTCCTGTGCCCCGCCACTATGCCACTATACCCCCCTGTACATCTGCCCACCTCTGTACCCCCTGCTCTTCTTCCCAATCACAGTAACCCCCCACTCATCTGTCCACCAATGCACCTCCTTTCACATCTGCCCTACTGCTGTACCTCCCTGCTCTTCTGTCCCACTGCTGAACCCCATTCACATCTGACACAACACTGAACCCCGTCTGCTCATCTTTCCCACTACTGTAACCTCATTCTCATCTGGCCCAACACTGAACCCCCCTGCTCCTCTGCCCCATCACTGTACCCCCCTGATTTTCTGTCTCACTGCTGAACCCCCTTCTAATCCCTCTCACCACCGTACCTCCTGCACATCTGCACCACCACTGTATCCCCTTGCTCTTCTGTCCTGCCAATGTAACTCCCCTGGTCATCTGCCCCATCAGTGTACCCCCTTTTCTCATATGCCCCACCACTATACCTCCCTGACCATCTGCTCCGCTGCCATATCCCCATGCTTTTCTGTCTCACTACTGAATCACCTTCTCATCTGTCCTAACACTGAACCCATCTGCTCAACCACTGTAACCTGCTTTTTCATCTGCTTTACCAATATACCTCCTGCACATCTGTTTAAGCTCTGTACTTCCCTGCTCTTCTGCCCCACCTCTGTTTTCCCTGCTCATTTGTCCCACCAATACATCTCCTTTCACATCTGCCCCACTGCTCTCCCCCCCCCATTTTCTGTCCCAACACTGAACCCACTTCTCTTCTGCCCCAACACTGAACCCCCTGCTCATCTGCCCCAACATTGAACCCCCCTGCTCATCTGTCCCCCTTCTGAACCCCATTCTCTTCTCTTCCACCACTGTACCTCCCTGCACATCTGCTCCACCGCTGTACCCTCTTTTCATTTATGATATGCGTGATATACCGAGTGGTGAAAGGAAGCCGAGATGAGTCAAATCTGCCTGCCCTGGCACACTCATCCTGCTGATCCACCTCTCACATCCTGCTTACATGCTTGTATGTGATGTATGTGATGTCAAATACAAGCATCTGGAATGGATGCGCAATGATAACCTCAGGTCAGGGGTATTTTCTGAAAGCAGTGGGCCTGTGCGCAGGATCATAAGTCATGCACCCACAGCTAAGAAAAAATTTCTGCGACACATGAAAAGTTGGGTGGGTTTTCATTGCACTGAATACCTGGCTGTGGCTTAAAGGGACAGGGAGTGCATGGGGTTCAGTAGTAAGTAACACAAAGGTACAGGAATTATTTCAACAAAGTTCCCAGAAACTTAATAGTAATTCCACAAACTGTCACCTGAGTGTGTTTTTCTCAATCACAGTGAAATCCCTTCTTTCTGAGAATGGTAGCGGCAACTAAGCGAGTTATCTCCCTTCAGCTGGTGGGCAGGGCTAGCAGGACTCTGATTTAGCAGTGACCAATGACAGTCCTCCTCCTTCTCCTGGAAACAGGGACAGCCTCCCTATCAGAACTGCACTCAATCTCTTCCCCATCACAAGAGCTGACGATCGCAGCTACAGCAAAGTTTAGAGAACCAATGTTTACCATCTTTTACAATGTGTGTGGGCACAGTGCCTCCCCCTCAGTGCAGGTGTATGGGGAATTATGAAATTGGAATACATTAGTGTCTCACTGACACTTCCCTGCTCTGCTGATGAGGAGGGAGTCAAGTGCCAGCAAAAGAGGCTTTGTTTGCCGGTTGCGGCACCAGTGGCGGGCGTTGCTTACCCCTGGTCTAGAGGAACTCTTTCTCTATAATAACTGTAACGATCAGGGGTTAGGCTTAAAGACCAATTGCTATAGAATTTGCAGGACTACCACTAACCAGCAGGATAGGTACACAGGCAGTCACCCTGGCAGATGACACAGGCTCACCTGAGGTGCGGAGTCTAAGTACTAACTGGTTTTCACCAGAGCTGCTGATGGTGGAGATGGATTTAGCTGCGTGTTAGTACCAGGTCGCGGTCCTCGGGATCGCCCCACCAGGAGGTGAGCAAGCCAGGGCAGCAGGGAAGACAGGAGCGAGATACAGGCTGAAGATAGCATAATATTCTGGCAAGGAGGAAGTGCAGAGACAGGGCTTATATCACGAACTTCATGGGAGGAGCAAAGAGTTCAAGGTTCAGCTGAAATCAAGGTATAAGGCCGGGTTGTCTAAAGGATCTGACAAGGCACTGCCCAGCATCTCAGATAGCTCAGTGAGAAGATTCATTGCCAGACACAGCTGAGATCCCAGGTTCAAGTCCAGGCCCTGACAATAACTCTTCTTTTTCATTTCAGGTAAATAATGGATTCCAAGCAGAAGCAACATGCTGTCATTGAATACTTGAGAAAGGAGGGATGCAGGCTACCCGACACCCACAGATGGATAGAGAATATTTACGGAGATGACACCATTGACAAGAGTCACCAATGACAGGACCTTGTTGATGGTATCATCTCTGTAAACATTCTGGAGCATTCTGTGGATTTTGGACAGCCTGCGCTTCCTTCGTCAAAAACTCAATGACAGCATGTTGCTTCTGCTTGGAATCCATTATTTACCTGCAATGAAGAAAAAGAAGAGTTACTACGAGGCTGAGTTCCTCTACCAACATGTGAAATGCGAATGACCCATGTAAGTTAATAAAAACGTTATGCCAACTGTTGCATTACTTTCGGTACAGCCCTCATACATTGTAGTAGCAATAAACCCTCAGCATTTGTTTTAGCTTAACACATTGAGTATGATAAAATAACCATTCCCCAGTAAACCTTTAGTTAAAATTTTCACCCAGCAATCTGTACCGTGTAAAGAACCTGCTGCAGCAAAACTGACATATATAAAGAAAAAAGTTAAATTTAAATTGATTTTACCTGCAAGCTTTCTTTATTTTGTAAACAACGGCTTGGGGAGCTAGTCAGTATGACAAGACCACAATTTAGTGCACTCGGAACAAGATTAGAGATTTTATGGATAAATTCTTTTGTCTCTTTGGCAGACTTTGGATGGAAATAACTAATTTTTGCACCACAGTGAGCAAGCCTTACGTGAAGAAGCCAAATTATAGTATACCCAGGCCAAGATTAAAATGTTTTATTAATTTAAAGTCTGGTGTCTCTTTTGTAGACTTTGGATAGAAGTAGCAGGTGTGGAAAAATTGGGCTTTGGGCGTTGGTGTCTTAAAAAAATCAGTTTGTTTTTGTATGTTTTGTTAGGAAAAATAATGTCCAACAATAACCTCAAAAGGGAAATTCCAAAATAAATTTACAAAACTAATTTGGAAATTGCTTTATTCTCTCATTTAACCATCTTCTTCCTCCTCTTCTACTCGTATATACACTACATTATTACACCTTATTAGAACTTCTCCAAGATGTCCAGACAATACTCCATCAATATACTCTTCTGTATTGGCGAGCTGCATGTTCATGTAGCCATCCCCAGGGACCAAGTATCCTGTGTATTCCACACCTCACTTAAGTTCCACCATTACTATCATACCTGTAAGGACATAAAGGAATTGTTTTGGGTTCAGTGGCAAACCCATTCTGCCACTGAAGCCATCGCTGATCTACAGAGCAGTGAAAGGGAGAAAAAATTTCCCTGTGGAACGCTCCAAGAACATACCGCCAGTGAGAGCAGGAAATAGCTAGAGGTACTCTTTACAAAAGCAAGAGTTGGCCTTTCTGTAAAAAATTTAAGTATATGCACCTGTCAAACACGTGCAGAAAAATTGGACTTTAGGTGCTGGTGGTGCCTTCACACTGTAACCATATACAGGTACTCTTAATGAAAGCAAGAGTTGGCCTTGTAAAAAAAAATGAATTATATGCACCTGTCAAAATTTGACCTTGAGTGTCAATTGTACCAATGAAACCTATACCAAAAAATTATTCTATATAAAATCTACACCCACAAAGCTAGGCAGCCTTGACAGTCTTGCAGGGATCCCAGATTCCAAAAACATTTATTCAGCGACATCACCATCGGGGGCTTGATAGCTGCTGGTAATCTAGGACCAATTCACTTTGACAAATTTCAGCGCATCAGCAGAATCTGTGGACAGACACACTCTTATCTGTCACAAAACCTCCGGCAGCACTGAATGCCCATTCGGAAAGCACGCTGGGTGCAGGACAGCCCAGCAGCTCAATTGCATACTGGGTAAGTTCTGGCCAGTGATCTATTCTCATGACCCAGTAACCCAGTGGATCATCAACTGGAAAGCTCTCCATGTCTGTTTTTGTCCCTAGATAATCTTCCACCATATGATGCACACGCTGCCAATGGGATGTGGAAGCTGACAGCCCAGGGCGCCGAGGACTAAAATGTTTTTTAAGTGCATCACTCCCTTCTCCACCGCCCCTGCTTTGACCAACAGAAGGCTCAAAACCATCTTTTTCATGAGACTGTAACCGACCAGAGCCTGGAAAAGTGTTACATAAACTCCTCTTTAAGATGTCCTCCAGATATTTCATCCTGTGCTCCCTCTGTGAGGGCAGGATGAGTTTCAAGACTTTCCCGTTGTAGCAGTGGTCAAGGATGGTTGACAGCCAATAATGATCCTTCTCCTTCATGCCACAAATTCTTGGCTCCTTTCACAGGCTTTGAAGAATAAGGGAGCCCATGCACCACAAGTTTGCGGAGGCATGAGAAGTAAATTCCTGGGGTCACTGAGGATTAGACTATCTGGAACTGCCTCCTCCCAGCCACATACTACTCTCAAGGTATCTGGGGACTGAAAACCATCTCCTAAGGTTTGACATATGTCTTCCTCTGCTTCAATGCCTCCAAAACTGCCAGAATCCTCCTCCTCCTCTTTTGTGTTCTGTGGCGTTGCAAGAACGGTGTCTGCATAAAGTCCTCCCCTTCCTTCTGCTGCTCTGCCTCAAGTGCCCTGTCCATAATGCCACATGAACACATAATGCTCCAGCAGGAACACAACAGGGATTGTGTCACTGATGCATGCATTGTCTTGGCTCACCATCCTTGTCGCCTCCCCAAATGGTGACAGTACAGTGCATGCATCTTTTATCAGCAGCCATTGGTGTGAGAAAAAAAAATAATCTCCCCTGAGCTTGTCCTTGTGCCATACTCACACAGGTACTCATTAAGAGCATGTCACAAATCAGGCTGTTTACGGACAGGTGGAATTCCCGCTGAATTTCAGCCAGCAGAACACTGGCTGTGTATGACCTCCTGAAATGGCTACAGACTCTTCTGGCCTGCCTTAGAAGATCTTACAAACCCAGGTATCTGTTTAAGAAACTCTGTACCACCAAATTGAAGACATGTGCCAGTCATGGCACATGTGTCAACTTTCCCTGTGGAAAGGGCAGACAGAAGGTTAGTACCATTGTCACACACCACCATTCCTGGTTCAAGCTTCCATGGCATGAACCACCTCTGGGCCTGTCCCTGCAGAGCTGAAGGAATCTCTGCTCCTGTGTGGCTTCTGTCCCCTAGACAGACCAGCTGAAGCACTGCATGGCATCTTTTAGCCTGACTCATTGAATAGCCCCTTGAACACTTGGGGAGTACTGGTGGTTCATAGGACAATTCAGCAGAGGAGGGCATGGAGGAGGAAGATGAGGAGTGGAGCTGACAGATCTTGCATCATCACCACCAGCTATATGGAGACGTGGTGGCAAAACAAGCTCCAGCACTGAGTCCTGTCCTGCATCCTTCCTAGTTGCAAGCAGAGTTACCCAGTGTGCTTTGAACTAAGTATCGTGGACTGCCTTGTCCAACGATGCAAAAACATTGCCTTCCACGTGATGGCACAGAGCTGGAATGGGAACATGCCATGGTGTATAACACATTCTGCAAATTCACAGAAGGGGGGAAAATCCACCAGATGGAAAGGCAGGAGTTGTAAAGCCAGCAATTTAGACAAGCTGGAATTTAGATGCTGGGCATGTGGGTGACAGGGAGTGTATTTTTTTTCCAATGTAGCAGCTGGGGCAGATACATTTGCCTGCTATACTCTACAGCTGGTGTTGTGCTGCTGGCAGATGTGTTGCAAGGACCTGTGACACCCTTTGCTATATCATCATCTCTGTCAGTGGAGGCTTCTGAGAGGTGATTAAATATAGCAGGGGTAGACATGGAAAGTGAGGAGTGAGGAGAAGGAGGAGAAGAATAGTGTCCCTTTTGTGGGGCTTTCAGGTGCTCTTGCCAACGGGATGAGTGGTGGGAGGTTAAATGCCTTTGCAAGCACGTGGTACCTAAATGGCTGCTGTTTTTGCCACACTTGATCTGCTTGCAGCAGAGATTATAATTGCAACATTAACGTGCCAACATTATCGCATTATAGTATCTGTTATTAACTGGTACAGCTAACCCCTGTGTGCTTTTCCTCTACTATGAATCGAGAGCTGTATCCCAGGTTTCTTATTTTGCCAGATGAAGTTTAAGAACTTTTTTTTTATTAACATAAAGAAAATCTGAGTTAGGACAATTGGAAGCATTTGAAATTTATAAAGACTCTTCTGGACTATTTCCGTCTTTAACTACTTCCCACCCGGCCAATGTATATATATACGGCCGGGTGGGAGCCTTCTACTTCTGACTGGACGTTCCTGAACGTCCTTCAGAAGTAGAGGGATCGCGCGCGCACGTGCAGCCTGATGTGTTCGTGTCACCCGAACATGGCGCATCTTGGATCGGCAGGAGGGCTCTGTGATTGGCCCTCCTGATCACATGATGGCCGTGTCCAATCACAGCCGTCATGTGATTTAAACAAACAGCCGGTTGCTAGGCAATCGGCTCTCCTCTCCTCACATGGAAGTCATCGCTGAGGCGAGGAGAGCGGATCGCTGCAGCCGGCTGGTGATCAGTGAGTATGAGCTGTTTTTAACAGCTTTTTACTCACTGATCACCAATCTAGTCTAAAACACAGTGTAAACACACATGTCCCCCACATATGTCCCACTAAAATCACATGTCCCAATGATTATCTGCACACACATGTCCGTGATCACCTGCACACATCTGTACATGATCATTTGCGTACATATGTCTGCGATCACACAAACCATTATTATACATTTAACGTAATTTTTTTTTACCAAAGACATGTAGCAGAATACATTTTGGCTTAAATTTATGACAAAATTAGATTTTATTGGATTTCTTTTAAAATAGAAAGAAGAAAATATTGTTTTTTTTTCAAATTTACCCAATTTTTTCACTTATATCGCAAAAAATAAAAAACAGAGTCGTGAATAAATACCACCAAAATAAAGCTATATTTGTGCGAACAAAATGATAAAAATTTCAGTTGGGTATAGCGTAGCATGACCGCACAATTGTCATTGAAAGTGCGAGAGCGCTGAAAGCTGAAAATTGGGCTGGGAAAGAAGGGGGGCGAAAGTGCCCTGTATTGTAGTGGTTAATATATTTATCCATCCAACCCAAGATAACAGGTGCAAATAAATTATTTTTAATCTCTACGTTATTTTCATTAAGTAATGGAATAAAATGTGTCTGATAGAGTTCCCTTAATAAAGGAGTTTTTTCCCTAGATACTCTGAGGCCGCGTACACACGGGCGGACTGTTCGCCCAACTTTGTCCGCTGAACAGTGTTTGGGCGGACAGTCCGCTCGTGTGTGGGCTTTCAGCAGACAGTTTCAGCGGACAGTTGGACGGACAAGGTTTTTCGGAATTTCCGAAAAACTGTCCGCTGAAACCTTGTTTCAGCGAACAGTCCGCTCATGTGTAGGCTTGTTCGTCAAACAAAGTTGCGCGCATGCTCAGAAAGGATTTTCACGCCGAAAGCTATAATGCAGTGTATAGGACGTCGTATTTTTCGTCCCGTCGTACGTGCCGTTCACGTCATCGCGCACGGTTTCAGCAAACTGTTCGTTCGTCGTGTGTGGCCATGTCCGTCCATGCTAATTTTGAGCGGACTGTTTGCCGAAACTGTTGGACGGACAAAGTTGGGCGAACAGTCCGCCCGTGTGTACGCGGCCTGACTCTGTATTCCCCCATTTAAATGAAAATTCTCCATGTAGCACCAGTTATTCTTTTTTACTCAAGCTTATATATGGTATTTATGATTTTACAGGGTTTATCTTTAAATTTAACAACTCTCCATATCTTTTTAATTATTTTATTAAATTTGGTAATGTCGTTCTAGGATCAGTGATATAAAACAACACATCATCGGCATATGCCGATACCTTGTGGTCTCTTTCTCCAATCTTTACTCCCCCTATATCTACACTACGACGAACGATAGCCAGTAGGGGTTCTAAGGATAGCACGAACAAAAGAGGCGAAAGTGGACATCCTTGTCAGGGTTCCATTAAACATTGCAAAGGGGGGGGGGGGGGGTGACAGGCTTCCATTGACCTTCACCATAGCAGAGGGGCAGCTATAGAGAGTTCAAATCCACATGCACATCTTGAGCCCCACTCCCAGGGCCTCTACTGTTGCCATCATAAATCTCCAGTCTACCCTGTCGAAGGCCTTTTCAGCATCTATTGACAGGAATAGAGCTGGGGATTTTCCTTTACGTTCACTTTATAGAGGATCAAGAGTTTTCCTTTTCCATTTTCCTTACCCTCCCTACCTGGTACAAATTCAGTCTGCTATGTATGTATCCACTCAGGCATTAGTTCCTTTAATCTTGTGGCTAAAATCTTTGCATATCATTTTGTATTGTTATTTAATAGCGTGATTGGTCTATAACTAGAACAAAAAATTGCGTGATGTGTGCTTGTAGAGATTCCCGTCTCATCCCTTCTCCATTCCCCAGTGTGTTCATATATATTTCTAATTTTGGTTCTAACTTGATCTTTAAATCTTTTATAATCTAAAGTTGTGAACCCATCGGGGTCTGGGCTGTTCCCATTCCCTGTATTTTTTTTATCGCTGATCTAAATTTCTCCTTGAGGTATGGGATCCTCCAGTGAAGCTAATCTTTCTGTTGAAACCTTTGGGAATTTTGTTTCTCTCAGATATTCTTTTATTTTCTCTTTGACTCTTCTTCTGGTGTTCCCCCCATTTCTTACGGAGTAAAGAGCACTATAGAACCTATCTACCTATTGAATGCCCTGGCAATTTCTGATGCTTTATGCATTATTTCTCCTTTCTAATTTTTTCTCTTTTAAGATTTGTTACTTTTAAGTATTCTTGCTAAGTATTTTCCTGGCTTATACCCCCACTTATATCTATCCTTGGCTACTCTATTCAACCATTGTCTCTTGCTCCATAAGATCTTTTTGGTTCTCTCTTTTTAATATTAGGGAATCATGTATCACCCTATCTAATTTCTTTTTATGCATCTGTTCTAAGTCATATACCTCTTTCACTAATGTTTGAATGTTGTTTATCCTTTCCTTTTTTCTCCTAGCACCTATAGATATTAGAATTCCTTTAATGTAAGCCTTGTGTGCCCCCCATTTCATACCTTCTGATACATCTGTGTAGTTTAATTGAAAGTATTGGTCAATTTCGTCTATTATTTTTTAATCTACTTCTTTATCCCGAATTAGATCTTCATTCAATCTCCAGGAGCTCTTTTTTCTTGAATCCTTGGAAACCTTAACCCTAGTATTGCTGAAGCATGGTCTGATATAGTCCTTATTCCAATTGGTCTCTTTATTACGGTTTTCAGCAGTCTATGTTCTACCATGAAATAGTTTATTCTAGCGTATGTCCTGTGCACCCTGGAATAGGAGTAATCCTTCATCCTAGGATGTTGGGCTCTCCAAACATCTACCAGTTAACATTGATAGAGTGTCCATTTTGTTTTTATTAATTGTTTATTTATTCAATTTTCAAAGCATATAAAAATGATTGTACATTTCAAAAGTGATAGCCAAAAAAGAAGGCATAACAATATTCATAAATGCAGCAGATGAAAGGTAATATAAGGAAACACAATGATAAAACGTCATGATACATGTGATATGACTGTGAATGTGAAATCAAGAGGAAACTGAACAGGAGCTATTATATACAGACCAATGTGATGTGCGCATAAGTTATAGAGTTATGGAACTGGAGTAGGGATGAGCCGAGCTGGTTCGCACCAGAACCTGCGAACAGACCTAAACTTCGTGTGAACTTTAGAACCCTATTAAAGTCTATGGGACTCGAACGTTCACAATCTAAAGTGCTAATTTTAAAGGGTAATATGCAAGTTACTGTCCTAAAAAGTGTTTGGGGACCTGGGTCCTGCCCCAGGGGACATGGATCAATGCAAAAAAAAGTTTTAAAAACGGCCGTTTTTTCAGGAGCAGTGATTTTAATAATGATTAAAGTGAAACAATAAAAGTGTAATATTCCTTTAAATTTCGTAGCTGGGGGTTATCTATAGTATGCCTGTGAGGGGGCGCATGTTTCTGGTGCTTAGAACTGTCCCTGCACAAAGTGTCATTTGTGCAGGAAAAAAAGTCTTTTAAAATCACTTGCGGCAAAGGATAATTTTAAACACATGAAGAGAGGGGGAGGGGGTGTGGTTTTTTTTTTTCCTCCCTCTCTCTCTCTTCTTCTTCTTCTTCCCTCTTGGGATATTTAAGATCGATCTGGTCGGGCACCCAATGTGTATTTTTTTTTTACTGTTTGTTTTTATGTGAATGTTGAAAATACTAAAATAACATGAATGTTAGTCAAAGTGATTTTTAAAAGTATGTATAAGGAATATTTTGTACTGTTCTTTTTGTAAATGTGGAAAACGAAATAAACAATATTTAATAAAAAAAAAAAATCACTTGCGGCTAAATTGTCGGCTCCCGTAATACAGAGAACACTCAATGAGTGTTCTCTGTATTAGCCGACAATTCATTCATTCATTGATTTAAAAAAAAAAAAAAAAAAAAGCGTGGGGGTTCCCCTGAATTCAATTACCAGGCCCTTCAGGTCTGACATGGATATTAAGGGGAACCCCGTGTCAAATTAAAAAAAAATTGACGTGGGGGTCCCCCTAAATATCAATACCAGACCCTTCAGGTCTGATATGGATATTAAGGGGAACCCCACATCAAATAAAAAAAAAATTGATGTGGGGTCCCCCTAAAAATCCATACCAGACCCTTTATCCGAGCACGCAACCTGGCAGGCCGCAGGAAAAGAGGGGGGGACGAGAGAGCGGCCCCCCCTCCCTCCTGAACTGTACCAGGCCACATACCCTCAACATTGGGAGGATGCTTTGGGGGTCTGTGACCCCTCAAAGCACCTTGTCCCCATGTTGATGAGGACAAGGGCCTCATCCTCACAACCCTGGCCGGTGGTTGGGAGGGTCTGCGGGCGGGGGGCTTATCAGAAACTGTAAGCCCCCTTTAACAAGGGGACTCCCAGATCCCGGCCCCCCCCTGTTTGAAATGGTAAGGGGGTACAAAAGCTACCCCTACCATTTCACAAAGAAAGTGTCAAAATGGTTAAATAAGACAAACACACTTTTGAAAAATTCCTTTATTAAAAATTTAAAAAATATTCCAGCGGTGCTAATCCACTCTTGCTATCCAGCGACGAATCTCCGGGGTCCAGCGATGGATGATCATATCCAGCGACGGGGGATCTCTCAGTCCAGCGCTGTCCATACATCCGTCTTCTGTCTCCATTGCGGAGATCCAAGCGCTGATGTTTCTTATATTAGGAGGGCGGGGCCACTCGTCACCTGACCCCGTCCCCTCTGACGCTGGTGAAGGGAGCCAGGGGTTCCCCAGTGAGGTGTGGGTGACCCCGCCCCCTCTGATGTAACGGAAACCTGCGTTACATCAGAGGGGGCGGGGTCACCCACACCTCACTGGGGAACCCCTGGCTTCCCTCTCCAGCATCAGAGGGGCGGGGTCAGGTGACGGGTGGCCCCGCCCTCCTAATATAAGAAACGTCAGCGCTGGGATCTCCGTAGTCTCCGCTGTGGAGACAGAAGAAGGATGTATGGACAGCACTGGACTGAGAGATACCCCGTCGCTGGATATGATCATCCATCGCTGGACCCCGGAGATCCGTCGCTGGATAGCAAGAGTGGATTAGCACCGCTGGAATCTTTTTTTTTTATTTTTAATAAAGGAATTTTTCAAAAGTGTGTTTGTCTTATTTAACCATTTTGACACTTTCTTTGTGAAATGGTAGGGGTACTTTTGTACCCCCTTACCATTTCAAACAGGGGGGGGGCGGGATCTGGGGGTCCCCTTGTTAAAGGGGGCTTCCAGATTCTGATAAGCCCCCCGCCCGCAGACCCTCACAACCACCGGCTAGGGTTGTGAGGATGAGGCCCTTGTCCTCATCAACATGGGGACAAGGTGCTTTGAGGGGTCACAGACCCCCAAAGCATCCTCCCAATGTTGAGGGTATGTGGCCTGGTACGGTTCTGGAGGGAGGGGGGGCGCTCTCTCGTCCCCCCCTCTTTTCCTGCGGCCTGCCAGGTTGCGTGCTCGGATAAAGGGTCTGGTATGGATTTTTAGGGGGACCCCCACGTCAATTTTTTTTTTAATTTGACATGGGGTTCCCCTTAATATCCATGTCAGACCTGAAGGGCCTGGTAATTGAATTTAGGTAAACCCCCACGCTTTTTTTTTTTATAATAAATGAATTGTCGGCTAATAAAGAGAACACTCATTGAGTGTTCTCTGTATTACGGGGAGCCGACAATTTAGCCGCAAGTGATTTTAAAAGACTTTTTTTCCAGCACAAATGACACTTTGTGCAGGGACAGTTCTAAGCACCAGAAACATGCGCCCCTTCACAGGCATACTATAGATACCCCCCAGCTACGAAATTTAAAGGAATATTACACTTTTATTGTTTCACTTTAATCATTATTAAAATCACTGCTCCTGAAAAAACGGCAGTTTTTAAAACTTTTTTTTGCATTGATCCATGTCCCCTGGGGCAGGACCCGGGTCCCCAAACACTTTTTAGGACAGTAACCTGCATATTACCCTTTAAAATGAGCACTGTAGATTTCTCCCATAGACTTGTATAGGGTGTTCCGGCTTTTCGAATTTGCTGCGAACAGCCCAAATTGTTCACTGTTCGCTGAACAGGCGAACAGGCAATGTTCGAGTCGAACATGAGTTCGACTCGAACTCGAAGCTCATCCCTAAACTGGAGATAGCGTCTCAGTATTATATTCAAAAATATCCAATTTCTCTCAAATGTTGTCAAATCTTGGCACGGGGTCATCTATTACAGCTGTCAGGCGTTCCATTCTGGGTATATCAGCTATGGCTGAGAGAAACTGCATAAAAGTTAGGAGGAGAGGTAGAGCATGTTTGGCCTCCAGTAAAATAAAAGCCATCATTCTTCTAGTAGCTTTGGGTGTATCCGGGAGCGGGAGGCCTAAAAGAACGTGTGGCCTAAAAGAACATGTGGAGTTTAACAGAATAGGTATATATAGTACCTTTTCCAGGATGTTATGAACTGTATGGGTACTAAAGGGCATAAGTGCAGTGCATTCTCAAAATATGCGATAATGGGTACCTAAGGATGAAGCACATTTCCAACATTGCCCAGATGATGTCAGCTTTCGAGCAAGTAGAAAGTCTAGGGTCCTATACCAGAACATAAGTATTTTGTAAGAAGTCTCTCTCTTTGCCACACACCGTTAAACTTTATATGTAGCGTCCCATATTTTCCCCCAGTCACCTAGGGATATAGGTCATTACAGAATATTTCCTCATATATGCATGGATTTTATAGATAGATGAGAACAGATAGGGTCCATAAGGGCCTTTGGAGCATAACAGCTCAAATTCAGTTGGCATGTCTAAAGTCATATGAGGGATTTTGGTGGCAAAAAAATGTTTCATTTGTAAAAAAAAAAAAAAAAAAAAAAAAAAGAGTAAAAGAGAGATTTTGGGATTTTATGTTTGGATTGTAGGTCAGAGAAGAAGAGGAGTTTACGTGTCACTGGATGTACCAAGTGACGTAACTGAAATATACCAGCTTGGGTCTATGGTAACATAGGGTTATAGGATATACTGTGTGTAATTTCCAGGTTGAATAGAATCTTCACAAGTGGCGAGGATAGAGAAGAGAGAGAGTATCTACCTAAACAATGTTTCCAAATGAGAAGTGTGGATAACATCGGGTTCGAACATACTTCGCAGTTGAGAGATGGATTTGTCAGAGGATGGCCATAACATACAGCAACGTTGAGCAGGAGAGGTGATCCCATTTCAATCTCACACCATCTGTTTAGGGCATACCTGGACGTCCAAGAGGCAATGGCTCTCAGGTGTGCAGCATAATATTTTAAAAAGGTCAGGAGCTCCCAAACCCCCCCCCTAGTTCGTAAAGCCTGGGCCGCCAAGCTTTCTATCCTATGAGAAGTGTTGTTCCATATAATATTCTGAAAATTTCTCTGAAGTGCTTTCAATTGGGGCATAGGGATCAATACTGGTAGTGTCTCAAAAAGATACAGTAGTTTAGAGACTATTGACATTTTGAGGACATTGATCCTGCCAAGAAGGGAACGGGGAAGATTTGACCATGTTTTCAATAATCTATTTATTTCTTTATATAAGGTGGGAAAATTGGCCTGAAAAAGCATGGAGTATAAGGGAGTCAGGTGGACACCCAGGTACTTAAGTGAGTGGGAACACCAAGGATATTTAAAATTCCCCTGTAGGGAGATGAGAAGGTCCGTTGGGATATTTATAGGAAGGGTTTCAGTTTTAGTCAAATTAACTTTAAATCCTGAAAGACTACTGAATGAATGTAGGGTGTCATGGAGTGATGGAAGTGATTTGTGGGGATCGGAAAGATCAATAGGATGACATCAGCAAATAAGGTCAGCTTGTACTCCCTGTTTCGCAGCATCACCCTTCTTATTTTAGGGTGGGATCGAATGGCTGCGGCCAAAGGTTCTAGCCTAAGTATAAAAAGCAAGGGTGATAAGGGGCAGCCCTGTCTAGTGCCGTTACTCCGGGAAAATAACCAAGACAAATGGGAGGCAAGCTGTACTTCGGAAGTAGGTTTAGAATAGAACGCCATAAGGGCCTGCATAAATGGACCCGAGAATCCATATCTTGATAGTATGGCAAACATGAATGACCAATTTAGTCATTCAAACACTTTCTGAGCATCCAAGCTTAAAACTATAGCAGGACACTTAATTTTGGTTAAGAGATCAATAGTGGTCAGCAGTATGTCTGGTGTTGTCTCCCGCATGTCTAGTAGGAACAAAACCAACCTGGTCTTTGTGTATTAGCGAAGGGAGCAGTAAAGATAGTGTATTTGCCAGGATTTTCGTGAAAATTTTATAATCAGAGTTTAGTAGAGAGATGAGGCAGTAGTTATCAGGAATCGTCAGGTCTTTCAGGATGACCATAATAAAAGCATGTAAAAACTGGGTGTGGGGGATGTTCGCTTTCATCAGAGAGGCAAACAATTTTACCATGTGGGGAACGAGAGTCTGGAGGAATGTCTTATAACAGGAGTAGGGAAGCCCATCAGGGCCTGGAGACTTATGTGATGTTAAATGACTAATAAGCTCAGTGATTTCATCAACAGTTATAGGTGCGTTTAGCACAGAGCGATTATCAGGGGATATTGTGGGGAGTTGTAGGGAAGCAAATAAGGTATTAAATTTATTTTATGTAAACTGAGAATTCGGGTCTGTAGGTAAGCAATTATAAAGTTTCTAGTAGAATTCACCAAAGACTTTAGACATGGCCCAAGGGCAAGGGGTGTGGCTTCAATTTATGGACCAGGATTCTATGAGGCTTGTTAGCATATTCATAACATTTTTGTCTGCACCATAACAAGGACTTAGAAATTTTGCTTAAATCTAGTGATTTAATACGGTTACGAAGAGAGACTACAGCACGGAGACGCTTTACAGTAGGGGAGTTAAGTAAGCATTACTCCGCTGCAGACAGTTGGGTTAAAAGAGGAAATACATTCACCTCTGAAAAAAGCCTTATGAGTAGGGATGAGCTGCGTGTTCAAGTCGAACCCAACATCGGCAGTTCGTCCGTTCGGCTAATTACGAACATTATGGGCCGTTCGCGCCAAATTAGAGTGGTGTGTCACAGCCCATAATTCACTGCGGCATCGGGCATGTAATTACAATTTTTGATGTAATATTTTGCAGGAGGGTTCATTGCTGCACTTAACTACAATATTTGAGAGTGGTTGCAGTGTTGCGGCACCAGCGCCTAAGCCCCAATTTTTCAGCCCCTGTTTAACAGGGGCATGTAATTACAATTTTTGATCCAATACTTTGCAGCAGGGCTCATTCCTGCTCTCCAACTAGAGTTTGTGAGGTGCTGCAGTGTTGTGGCACCAGTGCCTAAGGCCAAATTTTTGTGCCCCTGTTCAACAGGTGCATGCAATTACAATTTTTGATATAATATTTCACAGCAGGGCCCATTCTAGCGCCCACCAAGAGTAACTGGTGCTGGTGCCATAACACTGTAAGTCCTCACAAAGGACCAATTTTTCTACCACTGTTCAACAATGGCATGTAATTACAATTCCTTATATAATAGTTCACAGCAGGGCGTTCCAGCGCCCACCAAGAGTCACTTTGAGGGCTTACAGTGTTGTGGCAACACCAACACCTTAGGCCCAAATTTCTGCAGAACATATAGGGCAGGCCCCTACTTTCAAACATCCAACATACAAACGTCTCCTACTTGCAAATGGAAGGAGACAACAGGAAGTGAGATGAACTGAAGATGAAAAAAATGTTACAGTGGTGATAACCCTTCCCTGTGTTTTCCAAAAAGCTTAAAAATTGATTTTTTGACTGGAGCTACACTTTAAAATGCACCAGTTCAAAATTACAGTTTCTACTTAACAACAAACCTACACAGTCCCTATCTTGTTTGCACCGCCTGCTGTTCTGAGTATGTAGGGCCTGGGGGCCCCACGCCTTTCCTTTTTTTAATTTGGGTACAGGGTTCCCCTTAATATCCATACAAGACCCAAAGGGGCTGGTAATGGGCAGGGGGGTACCCATGCCATTTTTCTCAATGATTTTCATCCATATTGCCGCAACCAGACATTACATTAAACCGCAAGCAGTTTTAAATGACTTTTTTTCCCCGTTAGAAATTAAATTTTGTGCAGGGACTGTTCTAAACACGGGAAACACGTGCCATTTCACAGGCATACTCTAGACACCCCCAGGCACGAAATTTAAAGGAATATTTCACTTTTTTTCCAATTTAAGCGTCATTAAAATCAGTGCTTCTGAAAAAATGGCAGTTTTTAAAACTTTTTTTTTGCATTGATACATGTCCCCTGGAGCAGGACCTGGGTCACCAAACCCTTTCTAGGACAATAACTTGCATATTAGCCTTTAAAATTAGCACTTTTGATTTCGAACGTTCGAGTTCCATAGACTTTAACGGGTTCTGAATTTCACTCACATTTTTGGCCTGTTCGCAGGTTCTGGTGCGAACCGAACCGGGGGTGTCCTTGTAATTAAATCATATAACTTCTAAAGGGAGGAGCTTCCAGCTACAGTGATTCGTTTTTCACAGACTGTCCTTGTTAGATTTCTTTTCACAAATACTTTTTTTTTATTTGGCTATATTGTAGCAGTATCTGTCACATATTGATCTTCACAGATATTTTTTTTTGGCTGGCTTGTGTGCAAAGATTGTCTTATTTGGTCACATCACTGCAGTATTTGTTTTATATTAATACACTTTGTTGCAGACTTCTATGTTACTGGTTCACACTAATCAGCAGACACCTGTGCATTCCTTAGCCCTGGAGTATTGCTCCAGGAAATTCCTTTAGAAGTATTTGTATATTTGCTGTGCACTTGTATAGTGCTGGTAGTCACTAATCTAGCTCTCATCCCATGAGGTGACTCCTGGGATTTTCATACATTTATTTTTCTTCTTATAGCGCTGCATTTTATATTTTTCATTTTATTTCACAATCCACTATATTGTTGATGCTAACTGCTCATTTATTATTTGCTCACATTTATTAGTAGCGCAACTTTTTTCCACATACAGGGCTTATAGATGTGCAGTAACAGGACGTAGGTTCCGCCGTTTTACAAGGGTAATAGGTGACAAGTCACTGAAGATTAGAATTTTGGCACCTTTAAATTCAACCCGTGTTTTATTGTGAATGACGATGGTGAGAGCTTCTTTGCTTTCAATAAAGTGGAAACGAACAATGATGTCTCTGGGGTTGGCACCTCAAGGAGGCTTAGGGGCAAGAGATCTGTGGGCTCTATCTAGGTGCCAATTAATATCAGGAATATCTGGTACCAGAGTAACAAACAGTGCAAGGAGATAGGGATGGTTTTCTTTATCTGCAATGGATTCAGGGACCCCCTGGATCTGCAGGTTCTGGCAACATTACCTATTTTCCAGATCCTTCTGTTGCATTTGCAATTGGGATACTGTATATTTAAGAGTAGCATTTTCTTCCTCCAAAACATGGACATACTGCACCATGTCGTCAAATTTGGTTTCCAGTGTGTCTGTGCATTCCCCCAGTTGCTCAATTCCCCCCCTGAGCTCATGTGCTATCTTCCCCACCTCCTTGGCAATGTTCTGAGTCAGACTCTGAAGCAGGGCCTGGAGCTGTGAATCCAAAACCTCCAGTCATTGTTCATGAAGCTGGCTGTATGGTTGGTTGTGCTTTGTGCAAGGGTCGTTCAGCATAAAGCGAGGAATCAACAAGCGGGAGTGAGCTGGCTAACTCTACGGGATCCTTCAGACTACCCGAGACCGGGGATTGCCGCCTACGCAGGTAACGATCCATGAGCTGGAAAGGCTTGAAAGCGTCTGTGACAAGTGCCTCTGACCACCGATCTTACCCATAAAATGCCTGTGGGGTATCTGGAGGATTCCGGGATCGGGTGAGAGGGCTCCCGGAGCCGCGAGCGCTGATGTAGCGGAGCAGGAGCTTTCGGATGAGTGTACGGAGGCTGGAGCTCTCGTCCTAAGCGTCCGCTATCTTTACGAGCTGCGCATACACCCCAGATATAGCTTCTTTTTTAGCCTCCTTAATTTATTACTTCCTATTCCTGGTGCCCAGTAACGATGGCTTTCTGTCCATCACTGTAACGAGGCAATTCTTTCCAATGACCACCAATATAAGGGGGTAAAAAGAATGAGAAAGACTGCTTTAAGGAATGTATAAGCCAAAGACATAAAAATGTAACGTAGTACAGTTTATCAGCCCTTGAATATGGTGACTGCAATATTTTTTTCCTCCGGCTAAGATTTTCTGCAAGTAAAGAAAATCTCTGCTGATCCTGCCAAAAAAACAGTGTCCTTGTAACTTCATATGCAGTGAACTGAAAACAATGTTATTAGCCTTCCCAGTGTTCTAGTGTGAACTACAGAACACCTTCTGCTTAGGACATTGAGAGGGGGAATGTATAGGCCATAGCACACATTCTGTTCAAGGATAACAAGGCCTTTCTTCCATAGAAACCATACAGAGAGTGAGTGTAGTCATTCTAGATTAAGCTTCAATCTTAAAGTGAATAGATACTATAGGCAATAATCCTTATATCTATCTGGTGATATTAAAGTGCTCCGTGCAAAACAAAGTCGATGTAATAATATAAACAGGAATATAAGATGTGCAAGTCTCCTTCTGATACAGTTCTAGATATTGCTACATATATCTCAAAGTGCTCATGTGCAAAGTATGTAGAAAAAAAAATACTACAGAGTATATATCTCTAAGAACCAAACTATATATATATATATATATATATATATATATATATATATATATAGATCAAACAATCATGCGGAGTAATATTTAGTCCATATATATCCACCAATTGATATGGTAATCCAGTGATGCTTATAGTTTGTATTTGGGAAAAAAATTTCCAGGATGCAGGATCAATACATATCTGCCACTAATCCTCATATGAGCTAAATTTCTGTATGTGCAAAACAACCTATAAAAGTGCAAGTGCTTTCAGGTGCAAAATTGTTTGATGTGCAAAATATTCCACTTGTGCAACCGTGTCCTTATCCTCTTCGTGCCACACCACACCAGGAGGCAAAGGCCCCTTACCTTGCGGTAAAGAGGTAACCACATATAAGTATACTGGCTATTCCCCTTCTTTTTCTTCTCCTTGTCCTTGGTAATGAATAAACCTCTAAGCAGCAGCAGGAGCAGCTCAAAAGGAAGGAGGAGTGCCACATGGTGTAGTACGTTTTAGATCCACATATGCGTTTATTAGTAAAAAAGGTACCAACATAAAAATAAACCAGCAGTGCCAATCTCCGTCGAGCTCGTATTGCCTGTATCAGTTTAGAACGCCTATCCTGTCCCTATGCGTGACGTCACAACCACGCGATTTCATCAGAGGATGCTGGGTAGGAGTATTTGATATGTTTATATAGTCTTTACAATAGCATTAACTGGAGTTATGCATTGTAATTGTAAAAATAAACATATGCTGTATCTACTTACAAACTTTTCTCATCTCTGAGGAAGAGGGTACTACCCTTGAAAGGTCCAAGCCAGTTGGATCTAGGTAATGCCCCCCCCCCCCCCCCCCCCAAGCCTCGGAGCATGTGGAGTGGACAGAATGACTGTTACTTTGACGAGTCTTGTCTGTTTTTTTTTGTTTGCAAGTAGATATTTGCTTATTTTTTTTTTACAAAAAATAGTGACTGGGATAATGCACTAGGCTGGTGTGCCCTCCCTTTCTTGTGTTACACAGTAGTGATGCATGGAACAACAGTGTGCATGTGGGGACCAGGCATAAGTATATTACCACTACATGTGGGAAGCTTTTTTTGTTGAAACCGTGTCACTTTAAAATGTTAAGTATTAGAGGGACGTAAAATGTTTATAGCTATGCAAGGCATGCAAGCCCTTGCCTCCCATCTAAGTGTAGGCAAGGCACTATTTAGCATATATCAAGTTGTCAGTGGGATGTGCGCTAAGAAAAACTGTCTTGATGCAATGTTTAACTAACCAGTCGAAAAAGAAGAAGAAGCAAGCCTTGTGTATTAAAGTGACTAAAAGCACTGTGTAGTCCTCAAGAACCAACCGAATTCTTTTTTGTAAAAGGTATCATTTATCCAAGCCATGGCACTGCTGGCAGTAATTAAGTCACATTCAGAACAAGTCCAGTGGAATGTTACTTCCTACTGCTACCTAACCAAATTATTTCCAAATTTATGGCACATCAAACAATTTGACTCTGTGCTGGTCAAGACAGTGCTTTCTCTGACAACTTTTTAAAAACGCCAGTGTGTCTCCAGCCTCAAAAGACTCATAATGTATGTGCCCTTACTATCATGCTTCCTAAAACCTCAGAGGGAATGCCCAAGGAAAATGAATACAGGAAGTAGATTTTGACCATTTCTGCTCTGTAATCTTTTTCACACCTTAATATCATTTTAACAATCTTTAGGTCCTCAGCTCTCTGTTGCTTTGTTAGAAGAAACAAAAGCAAGCAACATAGAACACAAAATGAAACATGTTACAGGTGGGTACAGTATATCATTTATTTACAGTACAATTTTACAGAAAGCATTTTTTTTCCAAACAGACCATGTGCTTCTTGACACTTGTGGAGTGTTCTTTCAGGTTAATTACTGGCCAAACAAGTTAGCTCATACAAACAGAAATTCCTTTTAAAGACAAAATTAAAACTTTTAGATAACTGGCAGTCTGCCTAAAAGTAACAACGTTTGTAAAAGAGTATGGGTTTTGATGCACGAGACTTCATCACTTTCCCTGTTTGTGTTTCAAGTTCCTGGCTGTCCTTTACAGATATGTAACCACAGAGACAACCCCACTCTACATTTTTGCAGATGTCAGTACTTAGCTGCTTTTCTAGGGTGCATCCAGTAGTCAGCAGGTATCAATAATTGTTGACATTTGCAACTCATCATAGTAATTGTCTCTGACATTTAAGGCCTGCAAAATGGAAGTGGAGGGATACAGCAGGCATGGTGACAACCAAGTGACAATACAAGCCCTCTGTATTTTCTAAATGGTTAAGTGCCTGTCTATTTCCTCAGAAATACGATTGAAACATAATAAAGGCTGTAAAGAAGGGTACACATCCTCACAGTAATGTCTCTAAACACAAACCTTATACAAAAAAAAAAAAAAAAAAGACTCTACTAATCGTGGACTTTCTTAAACAAAAAACAGTATGCCATACCAATCAGAATTGCGTTTTCATTAGCCAAACGGTAATTTTTGATTGGCCTCTATTATAGGACTTATTTGTAAAAAAAAAAAATTGAGGAAAGGTGCACTATTGGCCAGTGGTACTCCAAGTTTTATTTACTACCAGCAATAACTGTGTGAAAAAACTTTCAGATTCTACAAGTTTTGCCAGTAGGTTGGTTACGCAGTTGTGTCCTGAAATAAAACAGGTGGACTGAGCACAGCAGGCTAAATGCATAGAGTCATAGACACAAGGTCAAGTCCACAACCAATATTACTTTTAAGTAGATGCAAACCGGTTAATCGGGTGTTTATTTTTTACTTGAGCCTTCAGTGGCAACATTTACTCCATTGTCACTTCTATTTCCACCAAGGCCATTATGAAGTTGTTGCAACCTAGTGGACTGTCTATGGGGGTTATTTACGAAAGGCAAATCCACTTAGCACTGCAAGTGCACTTGGAAGTGCAGTCGCTGTAAATCTGAGGGGAACATGCAAGGAAAATAAAAAAACAGCATTTTAGCTTGCATGTGTTTGGATGATAAAATCAGCAGAGCTTCCCCTCATTTCAGAGCTACCCCTCAGATTTACTGCAACTGCCAAGTGCACTTGCAGTGCAAAGTGGATTTGACTTTCGAAAATAACTTCCTATGCGTTTTACATTTGTAATAGAAAACGTAGCCATGGGTAGAAGAGTGCTCTGGCACTTATTTGCCTGCATGGTGAGGCACACCCAAAAGCAGACGAAAATTCCCTTGAAATAGCAATTTCTGGTGTATAGGGGACAATTCTACAATATATAAGGGTAAATAATGCTATAATTTAAACCATCAAATACTTTAATGTCTGTATCATTGACTCACTATGGACAGAACCTTTTTACATAAACAATGTTTTGCCAGGTAAACCACATGTGACAATGAAACCCACAGATTGTATACAGTAGCTTTACAAGTCACTGTAAAATGCTGACATTTTTCAACATTTGATAAAGTAAGCCAAGCAATAATTAAGGGTGCATTTACACCTGCAAATTCACCCTGCCTTCGATTAGATACAAGAGCCCCAGCTGTAAGAGGCTGCCCCATTGAAAGCAACAGGAGACTGCCTCACATCTAATCGAGGCCACTTGCATTTAATCATTTGTGCAGTGATGACATCAATCTGCGACCAGGGCCGATCATCCACATGTAATCTCTGCATGAGAGATGCACTCTAAAGACGTTACACTTTACATTATCTTCTTCCTGTCACACTGCAGTAATCATTCTTGCCACAACTACTTGCTCAAGACATTGCTATTTGCTTCTAGAAATCAGTATGTTTCAGGTCTTATATTATGCTGCATTAAAAACAAACAATGGACTGACCACAGCCCAAGAAGAAATCGTGTGCATTAACGCATGGCAACCAGATGCCAGCTTCCTTTGGTTGAGTGGTGTTCATCCTAATGAGTGCTGCTTGGTGATTAGTTACCATGTGGAACCACTGATCTGTGGCCTTTGCTTATCTAAGTCACAAATGTTTTTTCATAAACTTTTTTTGAGATTAGTAAAGAAAAATTCAAAGCCCCATCTCAAAATATAAGACTATCATATTTTATAGAAAGCTAGTTTATAAATTCTGCTTTGCAGAAAAGCTAAATAACCATTGTCCAGTAAAATCAGGCAGACGCCTGAAGTTGACTTTATCATGTGACCACTAAAAGCAGCCTGCCAGTGGATTCAATGGATATTTAGAGGTTTGTGAACCTTACTGTGGCAGGTTCTGTTCTCTGTAAACACTCACATGGCTGTATTATGATAACAAGTTATAGTTATATTCATCTATTAACATGCCTTTAACTCCTTGGAGCTGGCGCCTCCCAGTCCTTTAGGGGGTTAGGACGCTGGGAGGTTGGGAGAGGTTCATGATCATGTAACCTCCATCATTGGCTGTCACTGCAGTCACATGGTTGGAAAGCTCTCGATCGCAAGCACCGATCGTGAGCTACAGCCTGCCAGCAACTGTGCTGTGGGTGCGCTCTCAGCACAGCTGTATCTCACCTTATCATGCAAATGTGCAGTCGCTCTGTGCCAGGGCCCACCTGCTAAGAGGCCACATATTTGCATGCATCCAACGCCAACAGGTTAAGGAGCAAAACAAATCATTAAATTGGATTGGCTGCCCCAACGCACAAAAATGTGTCACCTTAACGTATAGTGTAAATGTGCCCTTATAAGGAGAAAATGGGGAAAAAAAGATATACAAAAAATATCAAAACCATCTTTAGGAAATAAAGCTACATGATATAATAAAACATAAGAAATCTTTTTTTTTAGCTATCCCTGTATACAAGCCTAGAGGTGAGAATAAAGTACTAATATGACTCCAAATAGTGGTGGCCTTAATTCTCTAAGGTAGAGTGTGGATCCTGCCCAGTCACATATAGCCCACACTCTGAATCCACTGAGGCCATAATTTCCCAGTGGCACACCAATCCACTGGCAGTGGTCATGCAAGTAGACAGTATGTAAATATGTGGAAACCGCTCAACTAAAAAAAGCTAATACTGACTAAAATAAAAATTACAACTAGCCCTTCAAATTATACAAGCGCAAACTTCACTATATAATCATTTTCTATGTTATAATTAAAGCGACCACAGGAGAAATATACAAATATCATTACTCTTGATTTAGCATAAATGTAACGGGGGAAAATAAAACATGCAACAAACTAAATACATAAACTTCAACTCTGCTTTGAAAAAGAAAAAATAATCCAGCATACGTTTCTATTGCATTCTGTTTTTAAAAAGAGTGGGTTTTACTTAATGAGGGTTGTGTGCTAAATTGTGCTCACCAACCACATACAGTAGAGACAGAGATTTTGATGACAGAACCAATTCCTTAGGAGTTTTACCTTCTGCTTACCATATTCTTAGAAATTATTTTTTTACTCCACAAAAAGGAGACGATCGTTCTAGCTTACAAAATGGTTGACTGTGTTTATAAGTTACTGGTTTAGGTCATCACAAGACTAACTCAACTGCATATAAAAAACACATGTACTTCAAAATATAAAAGTAACAACAAATATGGTGTTGTTCTAATGTGCTTGCAATTAACCTTTTTTTAGTGCAAAAAAATGATGAGTGCTTTGCAAATGGGCATTTTGCTGGTTAAACAAGTAAAAGACATAACCAATAAAAAAAAGCAACTCTAAACCCACTGCAGACACATTGAACCAGAGCACTGAGAATACCCCAGTCTGGACATAAACCTGTGTATAAGGGAGTCAATTTAAAAAAATGAACCATTTAACCTTTTAAATATGTTTTAAATGTGCTCTCATAGAAGCAATGTGAATAAAACTAAATGCTCCCTTCGGAAGCTGTGTACAAAATACCTCTCCCATTAACTCACACAATTATTTTAAAACTTAATGTCACAATTTTTTTCTTAGGAAATTCTATATCACAATTTAAAACACAGTCCGTTTTTAAAGTTTTCTAATAAACCTAATTTCTAAAAAAAAAAAGGGGGGTGGGGGATCCGATTGGCTGCTATAGGTTATAGCATAAACACTATGTGTTCAGTTTCCTCAAGATGCTTAAACATGAAGACAGTGTTACCTGTAGAAACCAGACACCATTTCCAACTTTCTTTAGAAAAGAATATGGGCCTAAATAATAACACAATGTAGATAATAGTGGCACAAAGTAAGGGTGCATTCACACCTGCCTCCAACAAGATGTGAAAACCCCAGTGGGGCTTATGTAATCTCTCATGCAGCGATCAGTCGCAATGAGGCTGCCTATTACAGGAACCCCCGCTAGAGTTCTCTCATCTATGCATTGCAGGTGTGACTGCACCCTAAAGTCTAGTACGCACAGGCCGAATGTCTGGGGTGGCATCAGCCGGTTCAATAGAAGCAGATTGACATTCAGCCTGTGTGTAATGCAGTCGATCCGACAGAAGCCGGCTACTGTCGAAGGGGGTATGACCAAAAAAGGTCAGAACACAATAGAGCAACAGGGGAGATTGCTGTACTAACTTCGGAGAGTTAGTAAAGCGGTTCCTCCTAAGCTGTCACTTTTTCCTTCAGCCCTGCTGGGTTGAACGAAAAACCACCAGTGTGTACTAGGCTTAAACCTAAGTAATATAATCTCCTTTGTTAGCAGACTTGTGAGAAATATGGGAGAATTCTTAATAAGCATCCAAGTACAACCGACTAGACAGTCTACATAAAAGCTAACTGCAGCAAATGTCTGCATTGTGATTCCATAACCGCACATTACAGTGCAGATTACAGTGTAAGCACCTTCCAGCATAAGAGTACTGATATCAGCAGTGAACTGCTTTACAAATACAGTATAAGTGGAAATATAAATAAGGTCTTGTATTAAATGTGTCTTATAAGAAAGTATATTTTCAATAGCAAGCAGTTAAAACCTACCTTTCTTTTTCTGACACGGCTTACTAAATGAAAGGAATAATCTTACTGGTTGCTGTGAGCATCACACTATCCTTTTTGAAACCACAGATATCAAGACCCACTGAATAAATTGAAAGTTAAAATCATTTGGAAAACACCTAATGACAAGCTAAGCATTATCCCTAATCCGTTCAAAGCTGACTAACCAGATTCAAGGACTGGATAACATAGCTGTGCCCTCTGTAAAAATACACTAAAAAGGTTTTTCTTCTTGCATACTAAATATAATACAGATAATGGCCAAATTGTTTCTGCATCAACACAAGCAAACAGCATAGCGGCCTTCACAGGATTTTGTGTCATAGCTGTACAAAACAATAGAGTAGATTTTTTTAATTTAGGTTATGTCATTTATATATGTATATATATACTTTATAAAACAAAAAATCAGCCTTAAAACAGATTCTTAGGGAAAAAAAAAAAATCTATCCATGCTTATTTGAAAAAGTTCCAAAAGGGACATGGCTGAAATAGAAGTATATAAAACAATCTCTAAAAAGAACATAGTTAAGAGCCAGTAGAATGCATGCTTGGGATAGGATAAAACTTAGAAATCCGGCTCTGTGTTGTAGGGTTAAGGCATTCTGACTCTCCAGACATTTTAAAAAACATTTCTTGCTCCTGAAGTTTTCTTGCAAACTCTTCTTCAAGTGCCTACAATGGAAAAATCATCTCATTATTTTTCAGAAAATATTGCAAGTACAGAAAAAAAAAAAAAACATTTCACAAATAGAAATATTAACGGATTGTTTAGAGGTTTTTTCAACTTCTCTTCATTTCCTTTAAACACAGAAAGCAATAATAAATCTCGCTAACATAACAAAGAAAAATAAAGGCAGGGAAGGATTAGGAAGTCTAATCTTTTTTTTTAATCCCAATTTTAGTCCCAATGGCAATCACTCACCCTAATTTATCCACTGGTATTACAGGGACTAGAAAGTGAGGGAAATATCCTGGCAGAAATAAAAACCTGGGAATAATTTCAACTCTTTTACACAATATCCAAAACCCCAAAAAAATGTGTCTGGAGTTAGTCTTTTAAGTGAAATTTGATGTCATTTTTTTTTAATGTTCGCAGGTTTGTAAATCTTTTAAAATCGGTTTTACATTTATATTCCATTATCTGCATAAAATAGTCAATTTATATTAATATAAACTTTAAAAGGGATAGTTCACATGTACAAAAAAACAAACAAACATTCTATGCAGTTAGGAGGTCTTTGTTTTTATCTACAAACTGTACAGCTATGACTAAAGTTGAATAATGCCCTTGCTATAGGCGTAGGCCATTTGTTTACCTCCCGAAGCCAGACTAGAATACTCCCAGGACATTGCCAAATGAGGCATGGTCATTGGTGCTCACATGCACCATTACAGGAGTGAGCTTTTTCTATGATTCAAAACCCCCCACATGCGCTTTCTCTCTCTCTCTTCCCCTAAAGGAGTAGCTCTGAGCTCAGCACTTAAGAGCTCACTCCTGTGAAAGAGGAAGTGAGCAGTAATGACTAGACCTCACTTAACAACATCCTGGGAGAATTCTGTCAGGCATTACTCAACTTTAGTCAAATCTGCCCAATTTGTTTTTATCTACAGATGCCCCTTATCTGCATAGGCAGTTTTTCAGTAAAGGTAAACTAACCATTTAAAGCAGGGTGCTTCCTTATTTTATTAGGATATAAAATATGCTATTTTTTTTTCTCCCACTCAACTGCCACTCTCTAGTAAGAAATTCTTATTCGTCCCATGAGCTAGAGGGGAGAGGGGGTGGGGGTCCTCCCTTTGACTTCATTCAGCTATGTTTTTTTAATAGTTTAATATTAATTAATAGGCTTTTTAATTAGGCCTTTAACCACTTCAGCCCCGGAAGGATTAACCCACGATATGGCACCGCACCACTTTAACTGACAATTGCGCGGTCGTGCGACGTTGTATGCAAACCAAATTGACATAGTTTTTTTTCCCCACAAATAGAGCTTTCTTTTGGTTGTATTTGATCACCTCTGTGGTTTTTATTTTTTGTGATATAAACATTTTTTTTTTTTTTTTTTTTACTTTTTGCTATAATATCCCCCAAAAAAGTGAAAAAAACAAACATTTCCTTCAGTTTAGGCCAATATTCTTCTACATAACTTTTGGTTAAAAAAAACAACAACAAAAAATAAATTGCAACAGCGATTAAGGGTTAACACGGGGGGGGGGGGTGATCAAGGGATAGAGTGTGTCCTAGAAAGGTGTTCCTAACTGAGGGGGAGGGGATTGACTGGGAGAAGCGAGAGACTGCTGTTCCTGATCTCTCTGTACTCCTCTGACAGAACGGGGATCTGTTTGTTTACATTGACAGATCCCCGTTCGGCCACTCTGTGGAGCAATCGTGGGTGGCTGGCGGACATTGTAGCCCCAAGCCACGCACATTGGCTCCGGGCCGCAGGCGCTATATCTATTACATGATGCGCCGTACCGGTACAGCGATTCCTGCATTAGAGCCGACCTGTCACCGTATATCGGCGGCAACTGGTCGGCAAGTTGTTAAAATATTAGGACACGTTGCTAGAATTTACAATAAGCTGAACTCCCAACTTGAAAGAGAGAAAGCAAGTGAGAATGTGTGGCTGCTAATTACATAGAGTTTAAAGTGGTTGTAAACTTAGTTACACCACTTTTACCTACAGGTAAGCCTATAAGGCGGCTTACCTGTAGGTACTGGAAATATCTCCTAAACAATATCTCCTAAACCTGCATGATTTAGGAGATATTTACCATATATATGTTTGCTCCAACGTCATCGGTGCATTGTGCAAAGTGCCCACGCCGTGACCGGCCCCGGAAGGAAGAGGTGTGAAGATGGATGCGGCCTCCAGCGGGGATATCGCGGGTTATCGTTTGCAGGTAAGTGGCACATAATGGTCTAATAAGTGATGCATACTAGCCCATTATGCTTTTACTTTACTTCCTCTTTAAAGGACATTTAAAGCGAAACCTAAAATTTCATATAATGGAGCTTACCAATCCTTAGAAGTAGTGGCTGCATTTGCTTTTCTCTTTTTTTTGGGGGGGGGGCAGGACATTTTAATTTCACCTGGTAATCAGGCCAATAATACACCTCCTGTCTTTCCGTGTCTCCTATCTGTGGCAGATCAATGGAGACCCTTGGAGAGAAGCACTGTCTGGAGAGGGCAGTATTGGATGGACTAACAGATTTAGACAGACTTTACATACTAACAAATTAAAGCTAAACTCCAGCTAGCACCTCCTAAGCAGTTGCAGAGACTGATTTTTTTATTTTGGGCTAAAGGTTTTATAAAAATAAATAAGAACTGACCATTGTAAACACCCCTTTAATTGCTACATAGTTTTTTCAACCCTCTATCTTCCACTTTTGCTGCACATCTTTTTAGTTAAAGTAATTTGAAAAATAACAGCAAGACTTAAGTGGTTGTAAACCCTCCCCTACAACTTTGTCCCATGTGAATCAGCATAAAAAACCCCAATGAACACGGCTTGTAGATATCTCCTTACTTGCTTAGTATTGTTGTAATCCTTTTTGTTCTTTGGAATGACATCACTAAGCATGCCCAGATCTCCCCTGATTTACGGCACACTCTCTATGTCTTATCTATCTGTTATCAGGAATTCCTACGGCACACAACACTGAACTCCCAGCAGGCTGCTAATCACTCAGAGCTTCCTTCTACACACCATGGGACCATGTGACCTCACATACAGTGTAAAGCAGGGAATGGGACAGCAGTACTGCAGTCTTATCAGCTGAAGCTGATAGGACTCATACAGGCAAACACTAGGTAATCAGCACAAGTAAATACTATGAAATAAACAAGTCAGCTATGAACAGGGAAGCAGGGTTGTCATAGAAACGTTGGATTGAGAAGGAGGCTTGGTTAACAGTACAGGAAGTGCTCAATGTAGGGGCGGAAATACACTCCACTGTGGACTCAGAAAACAATACTTAAGATGGAGCTACCTAACCCCTTTAAGTTTCTTTAAACAGTAAGTAATATGCGATTTGGGCTGGATTACAGTGGCTAAAGTTTGATAATGACTTATTATAATGAACTAAATGAAAAGATGCATCGGAGTGGGAGAGTTTACTTCCTCTTTAAGGACCCAGAAAAACAAAGACTGCTTCCTTAAAGCTATTGATAGATTGCATCATATGTGTAATTTGTGATTTTGCCTCTAGTACCACTTTAAGAGAGCAAGCAAGAGACTACTTTTCTGCTGCAGGTAACTCAGATAACACAAGCATAAAATACAGAAAATGACATGGCGAATTAAAGAAAGTCATGGCAGGCAGGTATGCACACATCAGGGTAGGGGTTAGGGGTACCTTCTTCCGTGGTCGTAGTTTTTCCCTCCAGTCTTTCAGCTCTTGGACGTGCTCTTCATCTAATTCCTTCAGCTTTTGTGTTTCATGTTCTATTAATAGGTGGCATTTTTCATTCTAAAAATTGTAAAATTGGATGGCAGTAGTTTAATAGAATATAACAGTCAGCATGGTAAACATTGCTAAACTAAAAATACCAAAAAGTGATATTCAAGCTACACTATACACAGTAAGGAGAGGATAGGCTTTAAATAGTTATAATGGTTTTGGTACATTTTTATTTTAATTTCCTGGATTAATCTTCACAATTATGTAGACCAATCTTTTATATAATTCTCATTTGCATAAAATATTTAATTTTACAAATAAGCATTAACAAAAGTTGTTTTTGTAACATATAGGATGCAAAGTACGCTAGCATTTATTTTTTTCAACTGCCCCTAACCTGAAATTTATTTCTAGCCATGAACACATGTAAAAAGCATACAAAATCACGATAAGGTTCCTTTAATGACTGGACTACAGCCTTTTTACAGCCTTGTTCACCTTAAATACCGTTTTTAGCAGTATAGAACACTTTCTTTCCCCTTAAAATCAGGGAGAAATCGTGAGTGCGTGTTATACGGCGATCCCCCCGCTGATTGTGAGCGGAGGAGCGAGCACCACCGAGATACACGTAGCCGTGTACACTCGGCTAGGCTCGGCTCCGTGCCGATCAGCTTCTCTCCTCTCACAATCAGCGGAGATCAGCGCCAAATTTAAATAACAAGGCTGCAATGACACCGGGCTGCAATGACACTGGACAAGGCTGCAGATGGACACTGATAAGGCTGCATTGATGGCCATTTAAATGTAAGGTTTTTTTCCTTACACTTTCCTCCTAAACTTGGGGTGCGTGTTATACGCCGGCGTGTGTTATACGCCAATAAATGCGGTAGCTAAAGTTATAGTAAATTACCACATAGCAGCTAAAGGTTTGATCATGGATAAATGTCAGCTGTGCAAACTCATCAGTGTGAAGAGGAGGTACAAAAGGTGGTTTACAGCAAGAAGAGTGAATGGTGGGCGATATTCAGTAGAAGTCTAAAGGAAAAGGCACAAGGCTAGGGAGTAACATAGGGTCTCCATAATTGCTGTCACCTTTCCTATGCTGAGCTGCCCATACAGCACAGTGGGAATGGGAATGGCTGAATCACAAGTATGTAAATTTGGGCCTTAGCCGGCAGAACTTTATACACTTTAAATGGGTTTTGTAGTCCTATGCAAGTCAATGGGAATACAAAACCCACTTGCAGCAGGTCAAATGCACCTGCCAAAGATGTCAATGAATTGGGAATGATCTCAGAAGTATCCTAAATTGATGTCAAACCTTAAAGTGGTGATTTTTTTTTTTTTAACTCGCCTCTAAATGCCTGTTGCCTCCTTCAGTGCCTGGGCTCTTGATGTCACTTCCCCTCGGCGCAGGAAGGGCTCAGCTCTGCCCCCTCCCTCCTGTCAGTCATCTGGGACACGTGACAGGTCCCAGATGACTGCGCGGCCAATCAATGTGCGTGGCGCCGCTCGCACATGCGCAGTGGGGGCCCACATTTAGAATGCCGGCGTCGCCGAGTGGAGGGGGGAACGAGGGGGGCTTCACTGGACCCTGGGATAGGTAAGTGTCCGATTATTAAAAGTCAGCAGCTGCAGTATTTGTAGCTGCTGACTTTTAATTTTTTTAAACATTTTTTAAGGGGAACTCCTCTTTAAAGGTATTTATAGCCAGAATACAGTGGTCGCTCCACCTGGTGGGACTGTACCTAGATCCGGGACAACCCTCATGTCTATTGGACCAACAAACTAATACAGACTTCTGCAGTGAACCAATCTTGTAGAAAAATTAGATTTTTGACTTAACGTAAAATCTATTTCTCTGAGTTCATTGACAAGACACCCCGCTCCATTATTCAGAACCATGGGGGTTATATCGTCCCCTACAGAAGTAGGACACTAGGCAGAAAAAAAGACTTGGCTAGGCCTATGGGCAGTCCTAGGTAAAATACACACCTCTCTCTGCTATAGGCCTTCAGTTTAGAGGGGTGGGAGCTGTGTGTCTCAATGAACTCAGAGAAATTAATTTTACGGTAAGTCAAAAATTACATTTCTCTTTCGTTCATTGACAGGCATAGCGCTCCATTGTTCAGAACCATAGGGACGTCCCAAAGCAGTGCTAAACATGAGAGGTGGGACAACGAAAAATCCCAAGGCTAACACAAGAGCCAATCAGGTAAAAGGAGCTCAACACAGAACTGGAGCTCAACCTGAACAATACACCCCCCAGAGAGAGATTAGACCCCCTAAACAGCAGCCCGCAACACCTTGCGGCCAAAAGAAGCATCCTCAGATGCCAGCACAGCCACGTGGTAGAAATTTGCGAAAGTGTATACCATCGACCAAGTGGCCGCCTTGCAAACCAGTGCAGCTGACGCCTGATGATGGCCCAAGAAACAGTAAGCAGCCAAGTAGAATGCACCGTAACAGGGAAAAGAGGAATCCAACCCCTGATAGAATAGGCCAGAGTCATTGTCTGTCTGATCCATCTAGAAAAGGTCACAGAAGAACCAGACAGCCCCTTTTTTGGCCCGTCCATGATCACAAACAGTGAGTCTGATCTCCGAAAAGACCCTGTGACTGCCAAATACCCCCAAATCACCCAAACGCATCCAGGGCATGTAAGGTGAAACCCTTAGGACATTTTGACCTGGGACACAGGGAAGGCAATACAATGTCCTTAGTCAAAAGGAATCAGAGGAGGGAATCACAGACAAGGGAAAACAACCACTTCATCTTTGTTTTACCAGGTCAGAAGTATGACATGGTAACGCCTACAGTTCCAACACTCTGCGAGCAGAGGTGATAGCAACCAAAAAAGCCACCTTCTGGGACAGACCAAGCAGAGGAACCCCCCGAATACTTTCAAAGGGAGTAAAAAAAAATGGGTTCCTCAAGTTGGGATCTTAAACAGACCACAAACCATAATCGTAAAAAATTACTAAATTTATTGATGTATAAATGACATATGTATGACAAATGGCATAAATAACTAAAAATTCAAGGCGATAAAAACAAACACATATTGTTTGGGGCAGATGTCAAACCAGCTGAAAGGGAAGCCCGAAAGCTGTCAACCAACATCGCATACAACATGTTTCAAAAACACACAGTGTTGATCTTCTTCAAGGACTAAAAGGGCTTGAAACTTCCAAAGCTGTAGCTTAAGTCTATGATGATAGAGTATGTGTCATCAGAAATATGCAAGAGTACAACGATATACATACTACAATCATACAGTTCATACACAGCGATCACACACAGCGATGTATATTATAACAAAGCCAGAAAGTTTAGCAGCTGAAAATACTGACCCCAAGTGTAAGCATTCCACACAACAGCAGAAAAAACTCAACAAGTGAAGAGAGCTAATGGTCCGTCAGAGCCATGCATGGATACCAGCCGGAATGTCATCGACCAATGGTAATTCACATGCGACACAATAAGCACTCGAAGGGAGTGCAATTGGCATATAGATTTAACTGCAACATATCTAAATGGATATAAAGATTATTCTACCAACTAGTTCAAATGTAATGTCTTGAATTATTGGCAATGGGATGTGTTCAAATGATAGATGAACACAGTCCACAATGGTCAAACAATAGCAATACCTCAGATTTGCAGGGACTTCAAGGAGCAGGGGATATTTATCATCCAAAAGCACATTGTGTCAATAATAGACACAGCCTCAGTCGTATATACCATATTTTTCGCTCCATAAGATGCACCCCCCCCCCCCCAAAAAAAGGGGGGTAATGTCTGTGTGTCTTATGGAGCGAGTACACATTCTCCTATCCCCCAATCTAGATCATTCATTTATAGGGATATACCATTGTGTGCCCTGCTGTTGCTTCCATTAATCATCAGGCAAGACCGACACCTATATTTCATTACATAGTTCTAACCTGTAGCTGCTGCAGCTCTCGGATGTTGGCATCACACTGAAGCTGTAAATCTCGCATTTGGTTTTCGTGTTTCTGGTGCTGAGCCAATCTCTCATTCTTTTGTCGCTTATCTTCTTGGACGGCAAACTTGGAATAATAATAAGAAAAAAGTGAATTAAAAAATATTTAGAACCATATAAATTACTGAAACATTAAAATGAGCTAAATTAACAATTTAATGAACTTCATTTTTACGTATAACAAGTAGTAATATTATCAAATGATAGCTAATGCTTTCATTACTGAAGACTCAGAATAATAAAAAAACAGAATAGTGGTTTAGGTTAGGCCTTGAAACCAGGGTCCAATTCCTCAACTTCCTTCAGGGACCCTTTCAGTATTGTGTTTGTAGGTTCTCTCTATGTGCATCTCCTCTGGGGGATCCAGTTTATTCCATAAGCCAAATCTATACTGGTAGGTTAATTAGATTCTCCCCAAACTGCCCCTAAATTATCTTTGTTGTAACTTTTACAATATGAAGTTCTACATAAAGTACAAGTGGGAAAAACATCATATTTGCAATCTGCCCATCCTTTAATGACAGGCTCCAGTGCCAGGACTCAGGGCTGAAGGACCATGCGGTGCATGCACGGTACTTCCCAACCTCCCCTTTACTCCATGGAAGTGGGAAAAACATCTCAGTCTCCTCACAGCGTGATATTCTAACAAACTAGAAAAATGTTCTTGTGCAATAATGAGCCCCTCTGAAGGGTAAGTCAGATCATTCGAAGTTGAGAGCATCACTTGCTTTTTACCTGGTCTTGTCATGCAAGTACCTTAAAAAAAAAAAAAAAAAAAAGACTCTTGGATTCACAGACAACAATTTGTCAACAGCTTTACCTGTTTAATCTTCTCCCTGTCCTGCTCTGGAGATCCAGATGAATTAATCCTCAGACTCTTCTTAAACATAGCCATACGAGTCTTGGCATCACTTCGCTGATTTTTTGGCAGCCGCGCCCTCTCCTGAGTTTGCTTATTTTTTAGTTCTTCTATAAGTCGCTGGTTATACCTTTGCATTTGTTCCATTTCCTGCAGATGGAAACATAATTGGTAGAATATGATCCTAGATCATATGAACCACCACCAGCTAGAGCAGAAGGATACAAATAGATTCAAAAGTCACATGCCGGGTCACCTGATTGCTGTGATAGCCTCCGATTGGCTATCACAGTGATCAGTCACTGTGAAGCCCGCCCCCGTGTTTTCTGTCTCTGAATGAACGAGACAGACACATGGCATCTTTCTATGTCTTTGCAGAGATAGAGAAAAAAAAATACACATATATATATACATATCTCGAGGTTTGATCTAGGTCAGCCCCACCCAGAGTTAGTGTTTGGGTCAGGTCAGTATTTTTCTGGAAATTTTTTTTCTTCTTAATTTGTATCGTTGTTTTAGGTAGGTAACTATCTACATCTAACATACACATATTTGGTCGCTACGATCGTCAGGAGCTGGAGAATTTATTTTGGGTTGTTCTTTGGTGGTAGGTTATGGTAGTAGTAAGACATATACAGTTATTGTTTTATAATATATATATATATATATATATATATATATATATATATATATATATATATATATATATATATATATATATATATATATTTTGTGACATTGGGGGATGTTTAACTCAGTGGTAGATGCCTTTTGAGTAAGTTCACAGCAAACAGGAACTTTAGTTTAAGGGCATGGTAGCCCACTTTAATTAAAAGGAACAAGATAAAAGTTCATACATGCACTTGGTTGCCCACACAGGAGTTCTTTTCCCAAAAACAATAAATGAAAAATGCCAAGCCACCTGGCTCACTTCAGCAATACTGCCACTTATGCTTTACGCTTTAGCCCTCTTGGCCATACAACAGGGTTCCTGTACAACTACTGTACCTCTTTTCAGCTTCTTTGCTGCTCAGACCTTCCACTTCAGGCTCTCATTGGTCTCCTTAGATGCACACAGCGTCTGTCTAGAAAGCAGCCCCTCACTCTCATCCTTAGACTTGGGTCTCTGGCTTTCTCTAGTGCACACCTGCACTCTCTGGACTCCTGGAGACCTCCTGTCTCTCTGGGTGGAGCCCAGAACCCTAAGAGTCCATTCACACAGGTGCAACTTTGGATCCAAAATTAAATCGTCCCAAGTCACCTCAAATCGCGCAACATGATAAAATCAATGTAAGCGAATCAGAGCCATCATAGTGTACACTACTGAGGTCGCTTAGACTTCAGAAAAGGTACCTGTACTACTTCAATCTGACTAGGCAACTTGTATCCATTGATTTCAATGGAAGTTGCCTCAAAGTCGGATCCCCTGTCTTAACTAAAGCAACTTTCCAGGAAGTAAAAAATGGTTCTCTAGGAAAACCCCTCCCTCCCACAGAGCTGATTATGCGATTCGCCACTGGCAAAATCTCCTGTCCTGGAAGCAACTTCAAGTTGCCTTGTAAGTTGCCTCAAGTCGCGCTGTGATTCATACTCAAGCCGTGTCCAAGTTGCCTCCCAAAGTCGCGCTGGAAGTTGTGTTGCCCCTGTGTGAATGGACTCTAATCCTGACTCTGCTATAAGCCCAGGACCCACCTGCTCAATCAGCCAGCCAGATTCCTGGCTGTTCCCAAAACCCGGTCCCAGGATTGGAGATACCTTCCCACTCATAACGCTAAGGAATCTCCAGGCTCCAGGTCCCCAACTGGATTTTACAAACTTTGGAGGAAACTGATAAAACAAATTCATCCACATTAAATACCCCTGGAGCCCCTCAACCTGCCTATTTGAGAAATCTGGGTGACAATTACTAGGACAGGGAACTGTACTGTCACAAATATTATAATATATATATATATATATATATATATATATAAAATCAGGGGATATCTATTATCATTTACCACCAAATGAAAGCCTAATTTGTCCTGAAAAAATACAGAATAATCCATCTGGATACACAAAGTAGTTGTTATGATATGTAATGTTTTACCAACACGTGTCAAAGTTGCAAAATTGGGCTTGGGCATTAAGATTTGTTTTACCCTTAGGTGTGAGTTAATACTGCAAGCTAAGCTGATAAGCTTTTAATTCCACCACACCTATACAATTACTTTTCTTTGCTGCACTTCATACCTAGACCCTGGTAAGCTAGAACCTCCCCGGGATATTTACAGCCTTGGTGCAGAAATCTTTTATGGCAATATATGTGCAGAAACTCACCAATTATATGAATGGGTTTATAGTTCTACACTGAACAAGCTATGCTGGCCCTATTTAAGCCTAAGGGCTTGTTCACACTTGACTAAATTTCTAACGCTCAACAAACGCTCCTATAGCATTTCTATGGCGTTCGTATGGGTGTCAGACAGGCGTCAATGAGCCTTAGTATAGGCATTAGACAGGCATTTTACAAGGATTTAATGAGGAGTTAAAGATGCTCCCCAAACGCCCTATGGGGAGTTTTGAAGTGTTTGACGAGCGTTAAAACTGCTCCAAAAATGTATATTCCATTACAGTAAATAAACAAATCTTAACGCCCCGCAACAGCTCCGCAACTGCCTGCCAGAGCATTTATGAGGCGTTACCATAGACTTGAATGGGAGGCGTTGAAAGGCTTCAGACGCCTTCTGACTCGACATGGGGCTTTCATTTTGAAGCGACGCTAACGCTTAGTGTGAACAGCACAATGTGCTGTTGATTATATCTTGTGCATAGGCGTTTGAGGGGCCCTTTTAATGCCTCTCAAACGCCTGCTCTTAATGCCAGTGTGAACTCAGCCTTAGTGAGGTTACTTCGTAGAAGATTTCTGCACTGAGGGTGTAAAATTAGAAGAGGCTGCCACCATTACGAACAGATAAGTAAATACCTGAGACAGGAGGAGTCTAGCTCATGTTAGGTAAGGTGGGTAGAGTGTTTTTATTTTTTAGGGTGAATTTGCCCTTTACAAATGTTTTGATTAACTTTTATTATTTTATTAAATTGGTTTGATGTTCAGCTTCAATTACATACTGTAGATTGTTAGGCTCACTATGTTTCTATTAGTTTCCTGTACCTCTGTTTTGGCTTTCTGTAGCTACAAGTGGGTGGTTGGCATGAGACACAAGCATGGTTATATTAAAAGTGACAGCAGTTAAAGTACAAAGGGTGTAGTAGCTATTCAGTGGATTCTTATCATGCCTTGTGATATTGTTCACAATGCTGGTGTTATCTTAACATTTCCCAACCTGTGGCTTTCCATCTGCTGTTAAATTAGAAGGGCAGCAATGCCCTGATATCTGTCTTAAATTACATTTAGGTTTTGCATTGCAGGGTTAGCCTGAAGTTGTAGTTTCAGAACAATTTAGGAAGCCATAATTGTGGAATTGAGTTACATTTTCAGAAAACCATCTACTCAAACTAACAATGTGCAAGTCAACAGAGATACAACAGGACCAAATCTACACACCTACAAGAGGGTGTAGGAAAAAGTTTTAGACCCCTTTCACACTACAAGCATTTTTCAGGCTCTTTAGCACTAAAAATAGCGCTTGTAAAGCTTAATCTGCAATCAGGCTTTCACACTGGGGCTCTGCACTGGCAGGACGTCAAAAAAAGTCCTGCAAGTAGTTTCATTGAGGTGCTTTAGGAGCAGTATATACACTGCTGCTAAAGCGCCTCTGCCCATTGAAATCAATGGGCAGCGCCACAGAAGCACCTGCAAGGCGCCGTTTTTAACCCTTTATCCAGCCCTTAGAGGGGGTTAAAAGCACCCCGCTAGCGCCGCAAATACGGTGGTGAAGCATCACTTTAGGCAGTGTGAAGGGGGATCTTAAAATTTTAATTCCTCGACATCAAGTACGTACATCCTGGGATGTAGAACATTAACCACTTGACCTCCGGAAGTGCAGTATGTTCTACTTTTTTTTCCCTGGAACTGACTGCACTGGTGTGAACTATGCCATTGGTAACCATATAACCCAGCTTGGGTACAAACAGCCTATCTGATTTTTCATGTGATTACTGCCAGAGGCTAAAGAAACTAATAACTGTATGCTCTCCTGGCCCACATGGTTCCTTTGCACCCCTCTCCCCCACCCGCTGGGTGAAAACAATAGCTACACGGGAGGGATTCCCCCATTAACCCAGACTTGATTGCAGGAAATACTGCCAGCTTAGGGTTCTCCAACTTGAGGAAATGTGTATGTGATATAGACATGTGCAGAGTAAAATATTTTCGTTTCGGAATTTCGTTTTCGTCCGAAAAATTTATTTATTTAGTTACTCCCAAAATTTGTTTTTATTTATTTCGTTTTTCGTTCAAAAATTGCATTCGTCCGAAAATCCACATGAATTACGGTCAAATCTGTCTTTGAAGGCTTATGGTGTCTGTCGAATGTATAAAGAAGATTCGACGGAGCTAGTATATAGCATACTTCGTGTGAACTTTAAAACCCTATTAAAGTCTATGGGACTCCAACGTTCAAAATCTAAAGTGCTAATTTTAAAGGCTAATTTGCAAGTTACTGTCCTAAAAAGTGTTTGGGGACCTGGGTCCTGCCCCAGGGGACATGTATCAATGCAAAAAAGAAGTTTTAAAAACGGACGTTTTTTCGGGAGCAGTGATTTTAATAATGATTAAAGTGAAACAATAAAAGTGTAATATTCCTTTAAATTTCGTAGGGGGGGGGGGGGTGTCTATAGTATGCCTGTGAAGGGGCGCATGTTTCTGGTGCTTAGAACTGTCCCTGCACAAAGTGTAATTTATGCAGGAAAAAAAGTCCTTTAAAATCACTCGCAGCTATTATGAATTGTCGGCTCCGTAATACAGAGAACACTCATTGAAAGTCATTGATAAATAAAAAAAGAAAAAAGAAAGCGTGGGGGTCCCCCAAATTCAATTACCAGGCCCTTCAGGTCTGGTATGGATATTAAGGGGAACCCTGCGTCAGATGAAAAAAAATTGACGTGGGGTCCCCCTAAAAATCCATACCAGACCCTTTATCACCCATACGTCACAGGAAAGCCCGGGTTTTCCCTAGCGTCAGAGGGGGGCGGGGTCATATAACAAACGTCAGGCCGCCGGAATCCCCGCAGTGTCTCCTCCGTGGAGACAGAAGATGGATGGATTCGCTGCGCTGGATCAGATCATCCATCGCTGGACCCCGGAGATCCGTCGCTGGATAGCAAGAGTGGATTACCACTGCTGGAATCTTTTTTTTATTTTTAATAAAGGAATCTTTCAAAAGTGTGTTTGTCTTATTTAGCTATTTTTTACACTTTCTTTGTGAAATGGTAGGGGTACTTTTGTACCCCCCTTACCATTTCAAACAGGGGGGGGGGGATCTGGGGGTCCCCTTGTTAAAAGGGGCTTCCAGATTCTGATAAGCCCCCCGCCCGCAGACCCCCACAACCACCAGCCCACGGTTGTGGGGATGAGGCCATTCTCCTCATCAACATGGGGACAAGGTGCTTTGAGGGGTCACAGACCCCCAAAGCATCCTCCCAATGTTGAGGGCATGTGGCCTGGTACGGTTCAGGAGGGAGGGGGGGCCGCTCTCTCGTCCCCCCCTCTTTTCCTGCGGCCTGCCAGGTTGCATGCTCGGATAAAGGGTCTGGTATGGATTTTTAGGGGGAACCCCACGTCAATTTTATTTAATCAATGACTTTCAATGAGTGTTCTCTGTATTACGGAGCCGACAATTCATAATAGCTGCGAGTGATTTTAAAGGACTTTTTTTCCTGCATAAATGACACTTTGTGCAGGGACAGTTCTAAGCACGGGAAACATGCGCCCCTTCACAGGCATACTATAGACACCCCCCAGCTACGAAATTTAAAGGAATATTACACTTTTATTGTTTCACTTTAATCATTATTAAAATCACTGCTCCTGAAAAAACTGGTTTTTAAAACTTTTTTTTGCATTGATAGATGTCCCCTGGGGCAGGACCCGAGTCCCCAAACACTTTTTAGGACAGTAACTTGCAGAATCTTTTCTCTCTGTCAAATCTTTTTTCTCTGTCGAATATTTTCTCTATATAATCTTGGACTAATAGAGGTAAGGTTAGGCACATTCGACCACAGGTTCTATAGACACAGATTGTTATTGTCAGAGTCACGTCGAATCTCCTATTATATATCGAACTGTTGTAACAATGAAAATGAAAATAAAGCATTTATTTATGTCGGATCTTTTCTTTTTCGGATTCTGTGCTTTCGTTATCGTTTGTCAAAACGAAAAAAGAAAATAGCTGAAATTCGGACAAAAATGCATTCGGACGAACACGAATGCACATGTCTAATGTGATACGAGTTCTTTTGACATTTCACAAAGTGGTTATCATCCGTCAGTCTAGTTAATCGCTCCAGGGCTTCACAGCCCCCCAATTGTTCTGAACTATCAGGTTTCTCATGGCAAGTATTTGCCTTGACACCGATGATGGTTGCACTAAATTTAGCAGAGAGCCACATGTTGCAGTAGACAACCATTTATCCAAACGTATTAGCAATACAGAGCATCATCTCAGATAAGTGAAAGCTATAGGTGTTCTCAGAATGTAGCAAACACCCCCAGCCCACCAACTGTTTGTGGGAAGTTTGGGGGGGGGGGGGCATGGGAGTCTAATAATCAGAGCATAATTACATTTGCCCAAACCTGGCTAGTAACAGGGTTGCCCGTTTACTGGTATCACTGAAGCTACATGGTAATACAATTGCAGCATTTGAGTTTAATAAATGTGCTATACCTTCTCATGCCTTTTCAGTAGCTGGTGTCTCTGCATGAAATACTGATCCTTTAGCTGCTGTTTCAGCAGCTGGTGCTTTTCTTGCAGGTGACGTTCTTCAAGCTCCCAAATTGCGGCTTCCCGTGCTGTAACAAATCATATTTTTAACATTCAGGGAAAAATGACAGGTCATGAATGATCCACATTATTCTCAGGTAGTAGGGCATATTTTATATTTCTGTAAGATAGATACCTCTCAGGAGCTGCTGTTTATGATTTAAGCACTCTCGCTCTATGTTGGCCAGCTCCATCTTCTGCTGGTGAATAATCTTCTTCAGGGATCCATCCAACTCTTGCTGCTGCTTCATGACAAACTCTTGTTCCTATCAAGGCATTTTTAAAGTTAATTCCAGAACAGTTTACAGAGAGCCAAAGTTATCGATTAGAGGGTTTCTACAATGATTTGAATTTTAACCAATACAATTAGAACATGTGTGGTACACACATCTATAAAACTACTTTGCAGATCGACTACTGCTTATGTCACAGCAACAGTTACTATTCACAATCAGTATACATTGGAAACACAGCAAACTCAGACAAACAATTTGGTAATTGGTAAGTATCTCTATATTATGTCAATCTTTGAAGACATTTAAAGGATTTTAGTATCCCCATTGACTACATTAAATTCTTAAGGACACCACTCCAGTCCCCCACCGCAAGAAAGATGGGACAATTTCAAAGATATTCACACTTGATTTCATACATCAAGGTAATCATCTACACCAGGGATCTCCAACCTATGGCCCTCCAGTTGTTGCGGATCTACACATCCCATGAGGCATTGTAAGACTCTGACATTAACAGACATGACTAGGCATGATGGGAATTGTAGTTCCTGAACAACTGGAGGGCCATAGTTTGGAGACCCCTGATCTACAGGGTCACTGATTAAAGGGTCCCAGCCCAGGACATACGGGGGGGGGGGGGGGGGGGGTTGATCCCCTGCTGATTTTGTACGTTTGCCCACTGACAAAGAAACTGTCTATAATTTTAATGGTAGGGTATTTTAACAGAGATAGAACAACAAAAAAAATCCAGAAAAACACATGTCAAAATAGTTATAAATTGATTTGCATATTAATGAGCGAAATAAGTATTTGATCCCCTATCAATCAGCAAGATGGGAGTGCTTCTAATCTCAGCTTGTTACCTGTACAAGAGACACTTATCCACAGAAGTAATCAATCAGATTCAAATCTCTCCACCATGGCCAGGACCAAAGAGCTGTCCAAGGATGTCAGGGACAAGATTGTAGAGCTACACAAGGCTGTAATGGGCTACAACACCAATCGCCAAGCAGCTTGGTGGGAGGGTAACAACAGTTGATGCGATTATTCGCAAATGGAAGAAACAAAAAATAACTGTCAATCTCTCCCTGTCTGGGGCTTCATGCAAGACCTCACCTCATGGAGTTTCACTGATCATGAGAATGGTGAGGAATCAGCCCAGAACTACACAAGGAAATCTTGTCAATGATCTCAAGGCAGCTGGGACTATAGTCACCAAGAAAACAATTGGTAACACACTACACCGTGAAGGACTGAAATCCTGTAGTGCCAGCAAGGTCCCCCTGCTCAAGAAAGCACATGTAAAGGCCTGTCTGAAGTTTGTTCATGAACATCTGAATGATTAAGAGGAGAACTGGGTGAAAGTTGTGGTCAGGTGAGGCCAAAATCAACTTGCCGTGTTTGGAGGAAGAGGAATACTGCCTGACCTCAGGAACACAATCCCCATCGTCAAACAGAGGTGGAAACATTGTGCTCTCAGGGTGATTTTCTGCTAAGGGGACAGGACAAATTCACTGCATCAAAAGGAATGTAGGACAAGGACACGTTCTGTCAAATCTTGGGCGAGAACCTCTATCCCTCAGCAAGGGCATTGAAAATGGGTCATGGATGGGTATTCCAAAACACATGGGCATGGCAATAAAGGAGTTGCTCAAGAATAAGCACATTAAGGTCCTGGAGTAGCCTAGCCAGTCTGCAGACCTTAATCCCATAGAAAATATGTGGAGGGAGCTGAAGATTCAAGTTACCAAACACCAGGCTCAAAACCGTAAAGCAGAACTTCAGTAGTTTTTTTTCATCTTTCCATCTATTAAATCTTCTACCCTTGTTGTTCTAACTTTGGGTAGCAAATTTTATTTTTTTCTGCCAGCAAACATCTTATACAGCCCACTTCCTGTTTCTTGTCTGGTAAAAAGCCTAGGCTTATGACATCATGCAAAGCTCTCTCTTTCTCACTCTTGTGAGCGTTTGCCAAAAGGGGGAGGGGGTGAGCCATAAAAGGTCCAATGAAAGCTGCATGGCTGGAGGAGGTGAACAGGAAGTGAACAGGCAGCAGCTTTAGCTGCCCACAGTTAAAATTATTACAGTCAGACTTGGTAGAGGGAAATTTCTGCAGCATTTTTGTTAAGTACAAAATCACAGTATATATAAAATAATATGCAAAGTGGTTGGTGGAAAACTTCAGAATGGCAAAGATGTTTTTATTACAGATCATGTGAGCAGACTGCAGCTCCTCTTTAATGACTTGGAGAGGGACAAAATCCCTAATGCAAACCTGGTGGTAACCAACTACAAGAAAGGTTTGACCTCTGTGATGGCCAACAAGGGTTTTGCCACCAAGTACTAAGTCATGTTTTGCGAAGGGGTAAAATACTTATTTCACTCATTAAAATGTAAATCAATAACTTTTTTTGAAATGCATTTTTCTGGATATTTTTGTTATTATTTTGTCTCTCACTGGTAAAATAAACCTACCATTAAAATTATAGACTGATCATTGCTTTGTTAGTGGGCAAATGTACAAAATCAGCAGGGAATAAAATATAATTTTTTTTCCCCCGCACTGTACATACTTAAAGAAAAGTGATTTTCTGTTGTTGTCATGACTCCTATATAATCCATATTAAGTGGACACTTGCTGTCATATAGAATTGCGTCTCGAAGTCAAGTTTTCAGCCTATCAAATGGGGACAGTGGGACAAAGGGCTATTGGAATTTGAAGTCTCTAAAATACCTGTATTTTGATCACTGGGCAGGAATACCAGTTCTGAATTTATCAGTTCAAGTGCTGCAGTATTCAATTTAAAATCAAAGCAATTTCAATTATTTGGAGAAAAGGTAAAACTGGATTCCCTACAATAACAACTAGGCAGGAGTACAATCTTGCCTGCAGTACTAACACAACAGATCGAACCAGACTTCGTTATTGACAGCAGTTCTATATCATCTTGCTCTGGATTTATGTGAAACCAACTGCAAGCATTCATCAGAATGGGACATATCTCAGTGACTAAGCTTAGATCACTTCATAGACAGAGATAGATTAATATCTTGTACAGAGTGAACTTCCATTTTTTCCAAGAAAGAATTATTTTAAAACCAAACACAAAAGCACAGCAAACGCACAGCATTTTTTATTTTATTTTTTATTTTTTATATAAAGAAAAGCATACTGTATAAACTAATGCAAAGGAAGCAAACAATAGCATTGACTTTACCAGCATGACGTCTATTCAGCAGAAATGTCAGACCAGAATAATTATGAACTAAGAACCAAGCTAGTTGCTCTCAAAAGATCCACCCCACGCATTGCACTCCATAGCATAACAATATTTTGTGCAATTCCTTTACAGCACCAGCATGAATAATGTAGCCAAGCAGATTTTCTTATATCTCCTACTCAAGACTAAAAAAAAAAGGTGCGCATATTAAGGTGCACCCCTGTAGTGGACACAAAACATAAAAAGACATGTTGCGTGCCAAATTAGTATTCTGGGAAAATCTCAAAATTAGGAACTTGTAACAATGATGGGAAAGAAGTTCGGCAAAACAGTAGCATGAAAATACGTATATATTATAAAATGATTTTGTTAGGAGATACTTTAACCACTTCCATACCGTGCAAATTCCAGAACTCCTCTCCTACATGTAAAAAATCATCATATTTTTGCTATAAAGTTACTCAGAACCCCCAAACAGTATATATATATTTTTATACACCCTAGGGAAATAAAATGGCAGGCATTGCAACTTTTTATGTCACACGGTATTTGCACAGTAATTTTTCAAATGCGATTCTTTTGGGGGAAAAAAGCGTTTTCATGATTTTTTTACAGGTTACAGAGGAAGTCTAGTGCTAGAATTATTGGTCTCGCTCTAACATTTGTAGCGATACCTCACATGTGTGGTTTGAATGTTGTTTACATGTGCGGGGGCAACCTAAGTATGCGTTCGCTTCTGCATGCGAGCTTGCGGGGACGGGGGCGCTTGCACTTTATCTTTAAAAAAAAAAAATATGACATGATCACTTTTACTCCTATTACAAGGAATGTAAACATCCCTTGTAATCGGTATAGTGCGTATATACAAGACCCCGCATCTCTCCTCCTCCATTATGAAAGCATCAAATAAAATATGAACAATCTGATGCTTTCCAGCCAAGTCCCAGGCTTTGTTAACTTGCAGCGGCCTGGACATTACGTCATATTTTCGCGCCTGGGCTTCTGAGAGTCAGAGTTTTCCGGGGACCATCTCTCCTTCGGTTTTCTCTATGGCTTCCTTCCAGCGCCAGCAGATTCCTTCTCCGGGCTCTACACCGCACAGGAGAGCCCCGGAGGGTGGTAAGAACGATCAATCAGCTGAACAGCTGCTATTATGATTGTTCCTATGGTATAGGGAATCACCGGCTGAAAAAAACAATATCTGGATGATGCCTGCAGCTGCAGACACCATTCAGATATCACCACTGAAAGCTGAGGACGTCATATGATGTTTGGTAGTATGAAAGTGGTTAAACTAAGGCTGTTCTATCATGTGGTGTGGCCATCGTTGTAGAAAAATTATGTTCTGCTTGTAAAAAAAAAAATTTAAATAAAAAAGCATTGCGTTATTTTTTTTTCTAAAAGGATTTTTGATTAGCACTCAGACTTAAATTGTTACCAAAGTACCTAATGATGAACCACAATGGAGCAGGTTTCTATTTTGTCTAGCAGTATATACACAGTTGTGTTCGTAAAAGTTTACATACCCTGGCAGAATTTATGGTTTCTTGGCCATTATTCCAGAGAATATGAATGACAACGCAAAAACATTTCTTTCACTCACGGTTAGTGTTTGGCTGAAACCATTTATTATCAATCGAGTTTACTCTTTTTAAATCATTACAGCAACAGAAACTACCCAAAATCACCCCGGTCAAAAGTTTAAATACCCTGGTGATTTTAGCCTGATAACATGCACACATGTTTACACAAAGGGGTTTGATTTGATTAAAGGTAACAATCCTCACCTGTGATCGGTTTGCTTGTAATTAGTGTGTGTATATAAAAGGTCAATGCATTTCTGGACTCCTGACACACCCTTACATCTTTTATCCAGTGCTGCACTGACGTTTCTGGATTCTGAGTCATGGGGAAAGCAAAATAATCATCAAAGGTTCTGTGGGAAAAGGTAGCTGAACTGTATAAAACAGGAAAGGGATATAAAAATATATCCAAGGAATTGAGAATGCTAATCAGCAGTGTTCAAATTCTAGTCAAGAAGAGGAAAAATGAGGGGTTCTGTTGAAACCAAACCACCGTCAGGTAGACCAACTAAAATTTAAGCCACAACTGCCAGGAAAATTGCTCGGGATGCAAAGAAAAACCCTCAAATAATTTCAGGTGAAATACAGGACTCTCTGAAAGCTTGTGGTGTGGCTGTTTCAAGATGCACAATAAGAAGGCACTTGAAGAAAGACGGGCTGTATGGTCGATTCGCCAGAAGAAAGCTATTACTACGCAAATGCCACAAAGTATCCTTCTGACAATACACCAAACAGCACAGAAACAAGCCTCAAACCTGGCACAAAGTCATTGAAAACAAAATTTACCTTTTTGGTCACAGCCAATAAACGCTACATTTAGAGAGGAGTCAACAAGGCCTATGATGAAAGGTACACCATTCCTACTGTGAAACACGGAGGTGGATCCCTGATGTTTTGAGGATGTGTGCAAGATACAAAGGCACAGGAAATTTGGTCAAAATTGATGGCAAGATGAATGCAGTATGTTATCAAAAAATGCTGGAGGAACATTTGCATTCATCAGCGCATGGGACGTAATTGGACATTCAAACATGACATTGATCCAAAACACAAGGCCAAGTCAACCTGTCATTGGCTACAGCAGAATAAAGTAAAAGTTCTGGAGTGGCCATTTCAATCTCCTGACCTCAATATCATTGAGCCACTCTGGGGAGATCTCAAACATGCAGTTCATGCAATACAGCCCAAGAATTTACAGGAACTGGAGGCTTTTTCCAAGAGGCATGGGCAGTTTTACCATCTAAGAAGATAAAGAGCCTCATCCACCAATACCACAAAAGACTTCAATCTGTATGTTAAAGGGGGCAATACACAGTATTAAGAATTGGGGTATGTAAACCTTTGATCAGGGTCATTTGGGTAGTCTCTGTTGCGATTATGATTTAAAAAAAAAAAAAAAAAAAAAAAAAAAAGAGTAAACACAATTGATAATAAATGGCTTCAGCCAAACACTAACCATGAGTGAAAAAAAAAAGTTTTCGTATTATCATTCATATTCTCTTAAAAATTATCAAAAAATTATAAATTCCGCCAGGGTATGTAAACTAATATATATATATATATATATTATATATACACACCGTATTTTCCAGCGTATAAGAAGACCTTTTACACTTTAAAAAACTGGCCAAAAATCGGGGGTCGTCTTATACGCCGGATCAGCCCCTCGGATGCCTGCTGAGGGTTCGGTAATACTGTATGTAGCTTCGGCTACATACAGTATATACCGCTGGCCAATCCCGGTGAGCGATGTATTCAAATGAATACAGAGCCTGCTCGGATTGGAGTAACAACCTCTGCCAATCCGAGCAGGCTACTCTGTAGCCTGCTCGGATTGGCTTTGAGAGTCAGAGAGGCACAGGCTGATGATGATACAGCCTCTGCCAATCCAAGCAGGCTTTGTATTCATTAATAGAATACATCGCTCGCCATGATTGGTTCCAGCAAAAGCAGGAAGGAGGATATGGCGCCAGCTCCTGCTCCAGCAAGAAGGACGAAATATCAAGCGTTGGAAGCCTCGGAAAGGGGTCGTCTTATACGGCAAGTACAAGAAAAAAAATGCTTAAACAACTGTAAGATTAGGGGGTCGTCTTATATGCCCGGTCGTCTTATACACCGGCATATACGGTATATAAATGTAATTCAATCTGCAGCACCTATATTTATTAAGAGTTTTAAAAAACAATTTGGATTGGTTAGGATCCTTCAGCAGGTATGAGGATGGCCAAGAAAAATCTGATTCCAATTTAGTTTTTCTATATATTGGAATTTGGGTGATCTCCATTGCCTGCTTTACACCCGAAGGATCAACTTACATGCTGGGTATGAGCTGTCCTGATATATATTATATATATATATATATATATATATATATATATATATCTCCACAGTGATTATTGGAATCCAGTATCAATCACAGGTCCGTTGAATAGATGTTAAAAAATACAGAGATAAAAGGGACAGGAGCAGATTTCATGGTTATCTCCACTCAAAGTTCTAAATGGATTTCGGTGGAGTAGAAAAACTTGTCTAAAGCAAACTTCATAAGGAAGCCTTATGGATAGCTGCATTTCATGAGAGAATGCTATAAAATGGTTATTTACACAGTGGATTTAACCATTTATTTTTAATTTGGGTGGATACATCCTTTAAGAACTGGTGCACTGAAAAAGATGGAGTTTTACTAATAAAACAATATTTTGCTTTCTAAACCCCAAGAATTTTATTTTTAATTCAATTAAAATGAGATTTTTCCTTAGCAACAGCTTCCCTAGAAAGCTACCCATGATCCTAACTGAACACACACACACATGCAAAAGTCAAACTGCAAACCTCCAAACAGCATCTCAAGCGACAGACTTACATCCTGCATTTGGGCGTTGAATAGAGTACATGACGACAACTGAAATGATTGAATCATAACCTGGGCAACACCCTGCAGATCAGAATACAATACAGCCACAATATGAGAGGCAGACTAAAAGCAACACATGACAATTAGCCCTTTGAGAGCTAAGCATGAGCAAGTACAATTTTGGAATCTGTCATATGTGCATTGGAAGGGCTAAAAGAACAGCAGTGGAAATAACCAATTCGTTTTTGGTTCCTTTGCACCAACGCCAGTGCTTACCCGTTGAACCTTCTGCCCTACTTCCAGAGTCAGAGGAAGGAATTGGATGCTGGAAGGAAATTATCCCATTTTATTAGCTCCTACCATTATAAAGTATACTGAGAGCAATAGAGGGTTTTCTCAAAATTCTCAGCACACTGCAAAAGGTGGAAAATAAAATTATGCTTGTCCCCACCCCTGAAGGGATTGAGAAGAAGTGACCAACTTCCACCATGGCAGCAAGAGCGGTTATATCCACTGTACAGCCTCATCGAATATCTCAGGGATCTTGAAGCACACATACCAGTGATCCAATCATTGGAGCCTGATAAATTTATACTTTTTTCCACATTTTGATAATGGCACCAAAATACCCATCACTACATTTACCATTATTACCAAAATGATCAGAGCCAGTTTCATCCAGCAATACCAAAAACATGCCAAAACAACACTTTAGTAATTCAAAAAAGTATTTACATTTGTGACACACCCAATAACACAAAGCTTACTGTATGTTACCCCTGTGCTTTAGTAAACAATACCTGTTATCTGGTAAAAGATCCAGAGCTTTGTTTTCACCAACCATGATAAGGCAAACCTATGACTTTAATGAAAATACCCAACCATACCATTCCACTTGCAGGTGTTATTTTTTTATTTATTTTTTTATTTACTAATCTATTATGGCACATGATGTTTAGTGATTAAGAATTAGTTGGACATGACAGTGTTAGTGGACAGACGTGTTTATTGGCCACTACAGAATCAGGAAAACGTTAGATGGTTTCTCTGGATTTAGAAGCACAAAGCATATGCTGTTACCTGAGCGTGCTGCGATTGTGCAAGTTCCTCTTTCTTGCGTTTCAAAAGGTCTTTTCGCAGCTCTTTAGGTGCTTTCTCCACTTCAGTAATTACCTGGTATGAGCATGCAGAAGGTAGGGAAATATGACCATTTTTCTAGAGCAAGCGCATGAGGCAGAGTAAAGCCACACCACCATGTGACAGATGCCTGCAGAGTGGGTTACATGTCAAGTGAAAGAAGGGTGCATGATGTTAAGCCAATGACCAACTGTGAATTTGTTATATGTACCTGCATGCATGTTCATTTTGCCTAATGTTTAAAAAAACAAGCTTCCTTTGCTCTTTTGACTGTTGCCTGAGATATAACTGTTTAGGTATTGATACAGTAGATGGATATGTCAGGTGAGGAGCACTGGCCTGACAAACTCTATATTGCACTACATCTATGGATTTGATGGGATCATTTCCTGTATGTCTTGTGTAAAAGAATAAAAATAAAAAAAACACAGGCTTCCTTTGTTTATGCAAGTGATCGGGCCATCTTAAAATAATTTCTCACTTGTGGATAGATGCTGGCGAACTGGATCATCCTCTAGGTTCATGCAATTAAGAGTAAGGGACTCTGGCTAAAGGATCTTCCCACTAATAGTTTCCAGCTGCAGTTGCCATCGCTGGGAGAGAGGGAACTATTCCTGATATCCTATTCATGCATTTGACATTATGAAGAATGCTCCTTCCTGCTGAGTGAGATGCCCTATGAGACAATAGGAGTCAAGCACCATGGTGGGAGTGGGGGATGGAAGCTATGAACTCCAGCTATGTACCAAGCTTCAGCTCCAAATTAGCTTACAACTAAAATAACAGCTTTGTGTGGATTGGTTCTCTAGCTAGTTGTTGATCATAATGACACAGTAAGGCTATTTATATCTAAAATATGTTGAAAGAGAGTGTGCAGATATAAAGTACCTCTGTGCTATTCATCAAAAAACACACTAATAAAAACCAGTACAAAAATAATGGTGTTGTCTATGGTTAAAAATATAATGATATTGTTTATGATTTTCCTACCTGGCTTTAAAATTCAATCAAAACATTATATCGATATAATCATAGCCAATTCAGTGCTGCAAAAATACCAGTGCAATTTCAACTGGAATTCTGGCATTTAAAAAAAATTAGGTAGAGCTAAGAAGAGTCTACATTCTAGTAAATTTTATCAAAAAGGAAGTTATCTTGGAGATGGCATAAACCTCAGAAATTTTTTTTTTTAATAATCAATTTAAAAATTATATATTTTATGTTTTTTGGATAACCTGAAAACTGTTGGTTTGAGGGTCCAGAATAGTGGTAATGTAGGGTCAGGTTATGTATGTGAGATTTGTGATGTGAAGAAACCCATATACCAAGAAAGAACTCAGAGCAAAGCTGCAGAACTTTGAGGAGAAATAAGATTTCCGTATCATACAATAAAAGAAAATTCTATTAACCGAGAGTGTTAAAAATAGGACTATAGCTGTGTGCACAAAGTTTAACACTAGAGGTGCAATCTGCACAAAAATGAACTACGTATAAAATTTGGGCATACTGAAACCTTTCACCTTTCTGTTGTAGGCCATTCAGCCTTTACAGACTTATATTCTAACTGCGTTGTCTGAACCATCATCTGTCTTCCACCCATCCAAGAGAAACGTATTCACTGACATTTAAAAGGAGGGGGACTTAAATTCGTGTCTTGCTAATGGATTAATGCGCAACAAGGTGCAGCAAGAAAGCCTGTCAGATTAAAGACTTAAAGTTTTAAATTTTGTTTATTTTTAAGATGGACATAGACCTTAAAAGGTGACCATGTTCCCAGCTAAGAAAGGTAAAAATAAATACATTTTAAAAAGCTGTATGCAAAAGAAGTTTATTAGTATGTACATATGCAGCTGCCCATATGGCCATTCTCCTCTGTATTAACTAATATAGAAAGACAAAAGTCCGGCAACACTATGCAATACTAAATAATCTGTATTAATATTCCAACAAGACAAAAAGGGAATCCCTTACATAGCAAGGTTGACGGGTTTCAGCTCTTTACTGGTCCTTAGTTGTAACCAGTACGACGAAGGCCCAGTAAAGGGCTGAAATGCATCAACCTTGCTGTGTAATTGATTGCCCTTTTGTCTTGTTGGAACATTAATACAAATTCTACATTTTATTCGGTATTGCATCGTGTTGCTGGACTTTCATCCATCTATATTATTGGGTGGTATGCGCAGCAGTAGTCCTGGCATAGGCAATTCTCTTTATCCTATCATATGCATCTCTTATCAAAGTTGTAGCATCATATCCAATTTAGTGTCCTGTTGTGTTTGCAGTTTCTTCAGCGGCCCCCTACATCACCATTGTGACTTGTAATGATGCTGGGGGGTCTGCAAGATGAACCAGAAAGTGCAGAGGGTGGCCAGGCTTCGAATACTTCACAAAGGTGTTGGATGCAGAATATTTTTCAGGAGTACTTCTTGAATACAAAAGGAGAATGGCGGAGTGGGCAAGTGTGCAGGTAAGTACTGTATTAAAGGACTTCTGTTCCATACAGTCTTCTTTAAATTTTTGCTACAAGATGGCAGAGTCATTATTAATGACAATCTGTGAGGATAGCAGTTTTAAAGCTGCCATTGAGAACTTGTTATTAAAAGTGTAGGTTCCAAGGATGTTATCCTGACCTGATTGATCTCTCCATTGAGTCACTGATCTGGAATAAAGCAAGCAGACAGTAAAGTCAGAAAATTCTTGCATCCTGTTCTGCATGCTGGTTCCAGGATCACTTAAAAGGGAGGCTAAGAAAATAATAAAAGCCCTGAAGCTTTTAAAACAAGTCAGCCGTGGAAACGCCTATACTTCCATTTCTTGAATAATCAGCACCTGTAAAATCATCCCAAAAGCAAATTGCTAGAGCCATCACAGGAAGGATTGAACATAGTATACATACAGATGGTTTCATTAAAACATGGCTATAAGCAAGGAGAATGTACTACTGGTAGTAACCAATCAGAAATCAGGTTACATTAGATCAGTAGATGATGACATCTGCTTGCTACTACGGTAGAAGCTTCCCTTTGCACATTTTGCTTTGCTCTTAGCGCCACTAAACTATAGATATATGCCTGATAGAATAAATAATAGTGAAGGAAAAAAACGTGGCCAACATGTACCTATAAATTACTTTTCAATGTACATTATGATCTGTTAAACTTGTGCACCAGAGGGCTTAGGAATGATCATTATAAAGAGACCCCCAACCATGGAACATAACACCACCTGCGTGTGTGAAACATTAGTGTTTCAGGCCCAACCACCAAGGGAAAAAGGATTCAAAATGTAGCTCACAAAGTAGAGAGGGAGAAGAAATTGTCACATTATTACACAATATAAACAACTAATAGGAAGGTACTTCAATGACAGCATACAATAATGATTCGGGTTAATGAACAATCTCATACATTTAAAACATGACATATTATGTATGCAAAAAACAACAGTATATTAAAAAGGTAACATTTTTCAAGGACTGTTGAAATAAAATAGCTAACCGCTCACATATTTTATTTAAAAATCTTATTTAAACATTTACTTCCAGCTGTTATTATTACAATAAGACCCCTTTCACACTGAGCCACGGACAGCGTTAGCACTTTTAACCACCGCTAGCGGCCGAAGAAAGGGTTAAATGTGCCTGTGTAGCGCCACTGTCGAAATCCTTTTGCAGACGCTTTGGCAGCAGTGCCCATTCGTTTCAATGAGCAGTTGCGCCATCCCAAAAATGCTGCTTGCAAGACTTTTTTTTTTAACGTCCTGCCAGTGCAGTGCCCCAGTATGAAAGCACTCGGGCTTTCACATTGGGGTGGTAAGGGAGGTGCTTTACAAGCGCTATTTTTGCCTTTTAGTGAATGAAAAACGCCTCAGTGTGAAAGGGGTAGAAATCGCTCAGCCTTCTTTACATCTGTTATATTGCCTACCCAGCGCATAGATTTTCTAGACTTTCTCATTAGAAGAATGCGATAAGAAGGCACCTGCATTTTCACGCAATTATAAGCAGTACTAAGTGCTATATAAAAGGGTTGGATACGTAAACTGTTTTACATGTTAAAAGATTTGTAGATTTATTTATTTAGCAGCCAGGCTGCAGATTTACACCACACTTTGTCACACTTCTGGGCACGGAAAATCACCTTATAAAATAGTCTAACTTGATGGTTTACAGTGGTACTTCTCCAGCCCACTGAAGTCAGCATCATCTCCTGTGTCCAATGAACGTGGGGTTAATACTAGGCAACTGGAAAGCTAGGGCAGGCAATAGTGGAGTTTTCATATGTACCAAGGGTGTCTAAATTACTGGACTGGCTAAACAGAAAAACAATTCTTTATACACAAAAGTAAACCCTCTAGGAGTGGGACTATATCAGCACTAAACAAAGGTCAAAAGGTAAACAAAAACATACTTTAATGGTACAAAAGGATTAAAAACCTTAAAGAGCATACAACAGGATCATACAAATGTACATACGAGAATACAAAATTGTATGTATTTCAATGCTTTTTGGATGCCCTGTATGCAGGCTGCCTCTAAGCTAAAGCTCCCTAAAATGCCAGTTTGGTGAATTCCATCTAGAACTTAAAGGACCCCCAGCAATTGACATCTATGAATATTTGGCCCTATCTTCTGGCCGCTATTCTAATAAATCCTGTGCTCCTAGTCCCCAGCAACCTCCAGGAGATCTTTTGCAGTGTGGTGCCCAGAGTTGGGTGGTAGGGCCTGGCAGTGGGCGTCCAGTGTGATGCGAGCATCAGCGCATTTTCCGGTTCTTTTCCTGTTGGTTTTAAAATATAGTGGCATACATATGCAATGTAACCTCTGTGACTTGACAAATTACCTGTATCCTCGAAAGGCATTAGTGGTCATCATTTTTGCTACATGCAATTATGTATCATCATATGTCCATGTGTATGCTCTAAGGTTTTTAATCCTTTTGTACCAAAATTGTTGACCTACCTTTGTTTAGTGTCGATATAGTCCCACTCCTAAAGGGTTTCCTTTTGTGTATCTATATTGAGAATGATGGCACTCTACCCATTATAGCCAGATCTCATTTCTAACAATTCTTTTTAAAGCTAAAACAATTTTTCTTTAGTTACACTTCAGAAACTGAGTAACTGTGAGGACAAATTTTTTTTTATTATTTAATCAATCAATCAAACTAAAATTTACATTTCAGTTAGGGTATAGTCTAATGGGCTTAGTGCCCACCTTCTTGGGGGAGCCACAACAGATAAGCAGACCTGGGCATCCAAATGCCAAAATGAAAAGGTTTAGTAATTTAATTCTTCAGAATCTGGCAAACCCTGAAATCATTTTTGGGTTGACTGACTTACAAACGAAACCCTTTTAAACATTATATGTACATAATATTCTTATATAACATTTCTTTTAATATAAAATATTTTCTTACTCATGCTGATCTCCGCTCTGCAGGCAAACGACAGGTCCGTGTCCGCTCCACTGTGCAGACTGGACACTGTCACAGCCTTGCTGTTCTCTATGACAGGCGACTCGTTTCCATCCGACTGTCATCAGATCCAATAGATTGACCCCCCCATCCATCTGTTTTTGGAGGACAGGATTGGATCAGATGCCGGCTTATGGCATCGAGCCGCTCCATAAAGAACAATGGCTGGTCCGATCAGGGCCGCCTGAAAAACTGACAGGCGCACCTGATCGGACCGCCTATGTGAAATCAGCTTTACAAGCTTAATTAACATTTTGCAACAATGTAGAGTGACCAAAATAAACCAAGGATTAGCCATTATCATGCTTCTCTACTCAGAATACTAAAAACATATTTGATTACTGGTTAGGGATCTCAGCACTAGTTGTGCCTCACTGTAAAATCAGCTAGGTTTGGTGACACATACTAATGTTGGCAGCTATCTTATGAAGCCATAACATGAACAAATTTCTCCAGTCACCAGAAGAGAAATTTCTACACTAGACATGAGTCATATGTACAGAGCAGTTTAATGGATTCAAATTTACTGGAGATAACTAAAAAGGTTGAAGGAACAACTGAAATATTTTGCCCATTATGCCAGAACAGCCTTACCTCTTTCTTTTTATTTTTCAGTACACTCTGGAATTTAGAAAACTCTCTTTCCTGTTCTCCTTTAATTCGTTTTGCCTCATCTCTTAGACGAGTAGTGTGTTCTTGCTCAAGCCGTTCTATAGTCTGTTTCTGCTGTTTCTCCAGGTTCTCTATGTCCTGATCATACTGACGCTTCTTTCCCTGGAAAAACAACAATTGCTTGAATCACATTGGCTGCACAACTAAACATTGTTAATAAATCTATGCTACCTCAGAAGGGCTCATTTACAGCAGAGAGTGGGTAGAGAGTGGGCAACCCCCCAACCCCTCTCCTGCCTACATTTTACATTCAATTTATAGGTCATTGTGTACATGGTTTTCCCTGCATAACATTGCAAAAAAAACAAAAAATTAAGTGATTAGCGAAGAAGCCAATCATAGGACTGGCAGGTCATCTTACTGTACTGTCCTCCTCCAGATGCTTAATAACTGAGCCTCAGAATGTGTGTTAAGAGCCCCACAGTTATTTGTCCATCACAATTAACATGACTGTAACTGGCTTTTGTTTGCCATTGCAGTATATACAATAGTTTTATATGAAATTATGATAGTTTCCCCATTAAGTTTAACTCCTTCCCGACCAGGAAGAGGTTAAACTTTACTGCAGCAGGTTGGCTCCCCTGGGCGTATCAAGGTAACTGTACGTTGGGTTGCCTTTTGACCACTAGGGGGGCATGTCCCCGGCGGTTGCGATCACTGCTGGGCACACGCAATCGTGCCACACAGAGACAGATGGAGATCTGTCAATGTAAACAAGACAGATCTCCGTGCTGTCAGGGGTGAGGAGTGCGATCTGTTGTTCATGCCAAGTATGAACAACGATCGCTCCCCTCACCCAGTCAGTGCCCCCCCCCCCAGTTGGAATCACTCCTAGGGAACACAGTTAACCCCTTGATCTCCCCCTAGTGTTAACCCTTTCCCTGCCAGTGACACTTACACAGTTATCAGTGCATTTTTATAGTACTGATCGCTGTATAAATGGCAATGATCCCAACAATATGTCAAAAGTGTCCGATCTGTATGCCATAACGTCGCAGTCCCGATAAATAAATAATAATAATGCCATAAATCTTTCCCCTATTTTGTATATGCTATAACTTTTGCGCAAACCAATATACGTTTATTGCGATTTTTATTACCAAAAACATCCAGAATACATATCAGCCTAAACTGAGGAAAAAAATTAGTTTTTTTTTAAAATAAATTGGGGATATTTATTTTAGCAAAAAGTACAAAATTGTCTTTTTCCAAATTTTCGTGCTTTTTTGTTTATAGCTCAAAAAATAAAAACCGCAGAGATGATCAAATACCACCAAAAGAAAGCTCTTTGTGGGGGGAAAAAAAAAGGACATCAATTTTGTTTGGATATAACGTCACACGACCGCGCAATTGTCAGTTACAGCAACGCAGTGCCGTATCACAATAAAATGGCCTGTCATTAACCACTTGCAGACCGGACCATTTTGCTGGTCAAAGACCAGACCACTTTTTGCGATTCGGCACTGCGTCGCTTTAACTGACAATTGCGCGGCCGTGCGACGTGGCTCCCAAACAAAATTGACGTCCTTTTTTTCCCCACAAATAGAGCTTTCTTTTGGTGGTATTTGATTACCCCTGCGGTTTTTATTTTTTGTGCTATAAACAAAAATAGAGCGACAATTTTGAAAAAAAAACGCATTATTTTTTACTTTTTGTTATAATAAATATCCCCCAAAAATATATAAAAAAAAAATTTTTCCCTCAGTTTAGGCCGATACGTATTCTTCTACATATTTTTGGTAAAAAAAAAAAAAAAAAATCGCAATAAGCGATTATTGATTGGTTTGCGCAAAAGTTATAGCGTTTACAAAATAGGGATAGTTTTATTGCATTTTTATTAATAATTTTTTATTATTTTTTTTTTTAACTAGTAATGGTGGCGATCTGCGATTTTTATTGTGACTGCGACATTGTGGGGGACCCATCGGACATTTTTGACACATTTTTGGGACCATTGTCATTTATACACTAATCACTGCTATATAAATGCAGTGATTCCTGTGTAAATGACACTGGCAGTGAAGGGGTTAACCAGTGGGTGGCAGTGTAGGGGTTAAGTGTTCCTAGGGGTGTGTTACTAACTGTGGGGGGGTTGGGCTTTCATTTAGTGAACACTGATCTCTGCTCCAATCACATGGAGCAGAGATCAGCGTCATTAGTTGCTAGGCAGAATGGAGAAATGCTGTTTACACGGCATTTCCTCCATTCGGCCGCTCCGTGAGACGATCGCGGGGAAGCCCGCGGCAATCGAGTCCACGGGTCCCGCGACCGGACTCACGGGTGTCACGACCAGCGCGGGAGCGCGCCGCCGGCGGCGCGCTCCCGACGGCAGGGCGGCATTGAATATTGGACGTACCTGTACGCCAATATGCCTGCCCGTGCCATTCTGTTGACGTACATCGTCGTGCGCGGGTCGGGAAGTGGTTAAGCAGCCAAATCTCCTGTGGTTAAATCAGTGGAAATAACAGTTCTGTATAATATTTGTTTTTTGTTTTTCCTCTCTCATCTTGTGTTTGCTACAAATCAGGATATAGTAATATTGTTTTAGACCCAGCAACAACAAAGAAATGGTAAGATATACTATAGTTATTTACAAGCTAAATTCGCTCTCATCTGATGGGATAATAGCAAATGTTTAAAGATCACAAACTGAATTTTTCTTTTTTATTCAGCCTATTGTTTCCAATGACTGACGGATGATGCAAGAATCAAAGTAAATGTTGAATCATTTAAAGCTACTCTTCAGGCTCCTGACCTGCCCACTTCAAAGTTTTTCCCAGAGATGGGTGGTAACAGAATGGAAACACATATACTAGCATATCTAAATGATACATGTACACACACTGCCGTAACCAAATCTGTCCTTAATGCAGATCTCCACACCCAAAAACCCCCACCTCCATTTTTTTTTTCAAACCCCTTGTTGCAGGTACTGAACATTCCAGGTACCCACTTTCCAAGCAGATCCAGAAAAGTCCTGCAGAATCCTCCCAGAATTCAGATCCAACTTGATCTTGCCCGTCGCCTCTTCCGGGTTTACCAGCTGGGCCTCACAATGATGCAAAGCAAGGCCCGCCCCCTCCTCTATCAATGAAGGAATATGCACCCTGGGATATGTGACGTGCATATCCCAGGGGGCACAGCAGGCATTAATGCATGCCATTTGCCTAGGCGAGTGACATGCATTGGGAGGGCAGGACAGAACTTTTTTCACCAAAAAAAAGATGTATTTAAAATTTGTAGAGATGAACCTAATTCTGAGGGTGAAGTTTCATTTTAATGATTAGAAAGTATTCTAAGGGTCAGTTCACACCATAGAAACGCAATTCGGACGCGTTTCTGGTACGTTTTTTGATGCTTTCCAGTGCATTTTTTCTCCTCTTTTTTTTTTTTCTTTACCTTTAAATGGGGACATGTGTATTCTGGTGCATCTTTGATGCATTTTACCACGTTCCAGTACAATTCAGTACAGAAAAAATGCAGCATGTTCTACTTTATCTGGAACTGAAACTGATTGCACTGGTGTTGGAAACCACATAACCTACCACCAATGCGTTTCTGATGCAGAAAAAAAAAATACACTGAATTGCAAGTGCTGTGAACTGGTAGTTAAAGTTTTTGTGATGAATATAGCTACAGTGGGGAAAATTATTTGATCCCCTGCAGATTTTGCAAGTTTGTCCACTTACAAAGAAATGAAGAGTCTATGATGATAGATACAGAATATCAACCAAAATTCCGGAAAAAAAAAAAAACACCACATGATACATGTTATAAATTGATTTGCAGTTCAGTGAGTAAAATAAGTTTTTAATCCCCAAGCAAAACATGACATAGTACTTGGTGGAGAAATCCTTGTTTGCAAGTACAGAGGTAAGACATTTATTGTAGTCGGTTACCAGGTTTGCACACATCCAAGGAGGAATTTTGGTTCACTCTTCTTTACAGTTCTTCTTTTAAATCCTTAAGGTTTCTTGGCTGTCGCTTGGCAACTCAAAGTTTTAGCTCCCTCCATACGTTTTCTATAGGATTAAAGTCTGGAGACTGGCTATGCCACAATGTGCTTCTTCTTGAGCCCCTCCTTTGTTGCCTTGGCAGTATGATTTGAGTCACTGTCATACTAGAAGACCCATCTTCAGTGTTCTGGCTGAGGGAAGAAGGTTCTCATCCAAGATTTTACAATACATGGCCTTGGCCCCTCAATGTGGCAAAGTCAGCCTGTACCTTTAGCAAAGCAACAGCCCCAAAGCATAAGGTTTCCACCTCTGTGGTTGACAGTAGGGATAATGTTCTTTGGGTCATAATCAGCATTTTTCTTCCTCGAAACACGAGGAAAATCTCGAGTTAATGCCAAAGAGCTTAATTTTGGTCTCATCTAACCACGGCCCTTTCTCCCAATCCTTCTCTGAATTATTTAGATGTTCATTGGCAAACTTCATATGGGCCTGTACATGTGCCTTCTTGAGGAGGGAGTCCTTGCGGGTGCTGCAGGATTTCTATCCATAGCTGCATATTGCGTTATCCATGGTTTGTTTGGTGACCATGGTCCCAACTGCCTTGAGATCATTTACAAGCTCCTCCCATGTAGTTCTGTGCCGATCCCTCACTTTCTCATGATCATCCTTACCCCATGAAGCAGAATCCTGCATAGAGCGCCAGACCAAGGGCGATTGATGGTTATTTTATACTTCTACCATTTGCGAATAATCATGCCAACAACTGTCTCCTTCTCACCAAGCTTCTTGCTGATGGTCTTATAGCTCATTCCAGCCTTGTGTCGATCTACAATCTTGTCCCCGACATCCTTTGACAGCTCCTCTTTTGTCTTGCCCAAGATGGTGAGGTTTGAATGAAGGAAGAGATTCTCTGCACAGGTGTCTTTCATATACATAACGAGTTTTCGTTAGGAGCATCTTCTTAAATTGGCAGGACTAATTGGTGTACCACACAAGCACAAACGGTAGCCTGTCTGTGGGAGCCAGAATCATTATTGGTTGGTAGGGGATCAAATACTTACTACTCTATGAACTGCAACTAAACTTATGACATTTGTATTATGTATTTTTCTGGATTTTGGTTCATATTCTGTCTCTATAATTTAAAATACACCTATGATAACAATTATAGACCCTTCATTTCTTTGTAAGTGGGCAAACTTACAAAATCTGCAGGGGGACAAATAATTATTTTCACCACTTTATATATTGTAAAAACATCTTATGGATCATAAACCGTAACTGTTCAGAACATGTCATATCTTAGAAGGGCTCTGGGTAACTTCAGAATTGAGTTATTTATATTCATTAGTTTTAAGTGGATTATTTCCTACAAAGTCTTAGAGAAGTGGGTAATCACCGTCATTTCCTGTTCAAAACGTCGGAAGATCTGTTCTCTCTGTTGCAACAATTTGTTACTAAGGATTTGTTGTGCTCTCTGTTCTTCTTTCTGTAACAGCCGAAGCTCCCGCAGCTCTTGTCGCCTTGAGAAAAATAAAGCAGTGATTCATCACTTGTTAATTCAGGAAACAGACTCTTTCAAAGACAAAGATGTATATTGTACAATATCACTAGCTGTTCAAATTGGCTCTTGCTGAAAGATGGTTTGAAGACCAATGACCACTACATTTGATCAACGTGTTAAATCCAATAAAACCAGTAGGCTGCTGCATTTAACTAAATATCTCTGTACTTCGCTTCAAAACGAAAGCCTCCCTACTTTGAAGTAGTGGTGCAGTTTGCAGGGTTTAATCTGGATGCTGACAGATATAATGGGCAGTTGCATAACTATTATTAGCAGGGTCATTCATGCTGTGAAGCTCTCCAGTGGTCCTCCCGTGACAAATAGGAGTACTCTGGCCCTCTAGACTACAGGCTGAATGCAAGGCTAACAAACCCAAACTGTAAAATGTTGTGAAGTCCAACAGTTCATAAAGCTCCTTCATGAGCTGTACAACTTTGAAGCAGATAATAAAGTAGGTCTCAAAATACTGAAGCAAGACACAGCCAGAAAGCTAGTATTTTAACAAAGATGTCAGAAATGTTCACATTTCTTTTCATACAGGCTTCTGTGGACCTGGTGAGTCAAAAACTAAACAAAAAAAGAGGGGTATGTTCAAACAGGTAATGCCACATTTGACAACACACATGCTTTTCTTGAATGGTTTCAATATTTAGAGTTCACCTTCGTCTTCCAGTAAATGGTATTTAACCTATTCTTATGTCAGGAAATATTATATAGCTGCACTCATTTCTTGACAAAGTGGTATTAAACCCAAAAGCAAACATTATATTGCATCTTACCAATTTTTAGATGTGGCGTCTGCATTAGCTTTCTTTACTTTCACCTGGTGATCGATCTAGCCAGTAAAATATAAATGTGTGTGAAAATCTGGCGCTAATCATAAGTGTAGACTGCTACACTTTTATCACTCGTTGGATACAAGGAAATAATGAAAAAAAATGTAAAAACCATGTAAATGGTGCTCTGTCTAATAAACAAAGAAAAAACGTGTCAAAAAATAAGCAAACACAGTGTATCAACCGATGATAAAGAGTTCAATAAACAAGTGTCCATGCGTATCAAAAATAATTCCATTAGTATTCCACCAACTGGATGGGCTATCCACTGTACCCAGCGTTAATAAAAGTATAACAATCCAAATGAAAATTAAATTGGCCTCTTACCAAATTCCGATGATCTCTATGTTATAAGAGATCAAACGTATGAGGTAAGGAAATAGCCGATGCCTGGCCACATTTTCTGTGAGGATTCTCCATTCCCAGACGTAGCCCGTTAACAGGAAACTTGTTGGAAGGAGACAGGAGCTGTGACATGATGAGCATCTAGATTTGTTGGTGATCTCCATGCTGGATCATCCTCTCTCTACTGCCTAATATCTCTGTTGTAAGTGCATATTTTAGCTTAACCACTTCAGCTCCGGACCAATAAACACCTTAAGGACCAGAGGTCTTTTTGCAATTTCGCACTGCGCTGCTTTAACTGGTAATTGCGCGGTCATGCAATATTGCACCCAAACGAAATTTGCGTCCTTTTCTTCCCACAAATAGAGCTTTCTTTTGATGGTATTTGATTGCCTCTGCGATTTTTTTTTTTTGCGATATAAATGGAAAAAGAGCGAAAATTTTGAAAAAAAAAGATATTTTCTTCTTTTTGTTATAAGAAAAATCGAATAAACTAAATTTTAGTCATACATTGAGGGCAAAATTTATTTAGCCACATGTCTTTAGTAAAAAAAATGTCAATAAGCGTATATTTTTTGGTTTGCGCAAAAGTTATAGTGTCTACAAACTAGAGTACATTTTCTGGAATTTACACAGCTTTTAATTTATGACTGCCGATCTCATTTCTTGAGGTGCTAAAATGGCAGGGCAGTACAAATCCCCCCCAAATGACCCCATTTTGGAAAGTAGACACCCCAAGGAAATTGCTGATGGGTATGTTGAGCCCATTGAATATTTATTTTTTTTGTCCTAAGGGATTGAATAATGACAAAAAAAAAAAAAAAAAAATTGTTTTTACAAAAAGTTGTCACTAAATGATATATTGCTCACACATGCCATGGTTATATGTGGAATTGCACCCCAAAATATATTCCGCTACTTCTCCCGAGTATGGCGATACCACGTGTGTGGGACTTTTTGGGAGTCTAGTCGCGCAGGGCACCCCGAAAACCAATCACCACCTTCAGGATTTCTAAGGGTGCAAATTTTTGATTTAACTCCTCACTACCTATCACAGTTTCGAAGGCCATAAAATGCCAAAATAGCACAAAACCCCCCAAAATGACCCCATTTTGGAAAGTAGACACCCCAAGCTATTTACTGAGAGGCATGTTGAGTCCATGGAATATTTTATATTTTGCCACAAGTTGCGGGAATATTACAAACTTTTTTTTTTTTGCACCAAGTTGTCACTAAATGATATATTGCTCACACATGCTATGGGCATATGTGAAATGACACCCCAAAATACATTCTGCTGCTTCTCCCGAGTACGGGGGATACCACATGTGTGGGACTTTTTGGGAGTCTAGTCGCGCACGGCACCCCGAAAACCAATCACCACCTTCAGGATTTCTAAGGGTGCAAATTTTTGATTTAACTCCTCACTACCTATCACAGTTTCGAAGGCCATAAAATGCCAAAATAGCACAAAACCCCCCCAAATGACCCCATTTTGGAAAGTAGACACCCCAAGCTATTTACTGAGAGGCATGTTGAGTCCATGGAATATTTTATATTTTGCCAAAAGTTGCGGGAATATTACAAACTTTTTTTTTTTTTGCACAAAGTTGTCACTAAATGATATATTGCTCACACATGCTATGTGCAGAAGTCAAATTACACCCCAAAATAAATTCTGCTGCTTCTCCCGAGTACGGGGATACCACATGTGGGGGACTTTTTGGGAGCCTAGCCACGTACGGGACCCCGAAAACCAAGCACTGCCTTCCGGATTTGAATATAAAATGCTATAAAAAACAAACTAACCAGAGTCACCCGTAACACTTATACGGTGATCAGTGGTGAAAGGGTTAACTAGGGGCAATCAGGGGGTTCAAATTTTTATTAGGTAGTATATGGGGGTCCCTGGCGCTATATAAAAACCTGACGGGGAACCTAAATAACTAACTGGCTAACCAGCGTCACCAGTGACACTTATACTGTGATCGCTGGTGAAAGGGGGTGAAAGGGTTAACTAGCAGCAATCAGGGGGTTAAAACCATTATTGGGTAGTATATCGGGGTACCTAGCGCTATAAAAACCTGGCGGTGAACCTAAAAAAATAACTAGCTACCTAGCGACACTAGCGACACTGATGCAGCGTTCAGAAAAATTATCGCTTAGTGACACTGGCAAAAGGGGGTGAAAGGGTTAACTAGCGGAAATCAGGGGGTTAAAACCATTATTGGGTAGTATATCGGGGTACCTAGCGCTATAAAAACCTGGCGGTGAACCTAAAAAAATAACTAGCTACCTAGCGACTGTAGCGACACTAATGCAGCGATCAGAAAAACGATCGCTTAGTGACACTGGCAAAAGGGGGTGAAAGGGTTAACTAGCGGCAATCAGGGGGTTAAAACCATTATTGGGTAGTATATCGGGGTACCTAGCGATATAAAAACCTGGCGGTGAACCTAAAAAAATAACTAGCTACCTAGCGACACATGCAGCGATCAGAAAAATGATCGCTTAGTGACACTGGCAAAAGGGGGTGAAAGGGTTAACTAGCGGCAATCAGGGGGTTAAAAACATTATTGGGTAGTATATCGGGGTACCTAGCGCTATAAAAACCTGGCGGTGAACCTAAAAAAATAACTAGCTACCTAGCGACTGTAGCGACACTAATGCAGCGATCAGAAAAACGATCGCTTAGTGACACTGGCAAAAGGGGGTGAAAGGGTTAACTAGCGGCAATCAGGGGGTTAAAAACATTATTGGGTAGTATATCGGGGTACCTAGCGCTATAAAAACCTGGCGGTGAACCTAAAAAAATAACTAGCTACCTAGCGACACTAGCGACACATGCAGCGATCAGAAAAATGATCGCTTAGTGACACTGGCAAAAGGGGGTGAAAGGGTTAACTCTAGGGGCAATCAGGGGGTTAAATCTTTATTGGGGGGTGATAGGGGGCTACCCTGGACCTAACACTAACTGTCCTGACAGTTTTTACTGTCACAACTGACACTGAATGCATTGATCAGTAAAGAAATGATCAATGCAATCAGTGACACTGTGACTGGGGGGGGATCGGGGGGCGATCGGGGGGGGATCGGGGGGGGTTTGTGTGCCTGTGTGTACCTACATGTCAGTGTAGTGTTGGTGCACACTTACTTTTACTGTTCTCCTCGTAGTCCGGTCAAAAAGACCGCCCCGAGGAGAATGACATCACTTCCTCCTTCCTGTGTAAACAATACACAGGGGAGGAAGCTTCTCATTGGCCAGGAGCGATCCAGAGGGGGTGGCCGAAAACCAACGGCCATCCCCTCATCACAGAGCACTCCTGGACCGAATCGGACCGCCGTAACCAGCGGGAGGGGGTCCGATCGGACCCCCCACCCGCTGGAAGGCAATCACGTAGATGTACGTGATTATGCCTGCCTGTGCCATTGTGCTGACGTACAATGGCAATACGGCGGTCCTCAAGTGGTTAAATAAACCCCGTTTTTTACATACTATGCAATGAGCTAATTTTCTGTGTTCCCTTATCCTGCACACACACCTGAGTGAAGCACAGTGATCATCCTGATTGAGGAAAGCTATGCTGGGATGCTGTGGAATATACTTTCAGTGTGGTGCCAGGGTGGTTAAAAGACCTTTCCAATTCCGCTGACGTTTTTGAGAATTCTGCCGCGTACACACGATCAGAATTCTCATGGGAAAAAGCTCTGATGGTTTTCCCAACGGAATTTGGCTCAAGCTGTCTTGCCTACACATGGTCACATCAAATTCCGATCGTTTATAACGCGGTGACGTACAACACGTAAGACATGACTAGAAAAAGGAAGTTCAATAGCCAGTTGCTTCTGTCTCGTAGTTGAATCTGAGCATGTGTGATTTTTGGCGTGTCGGAATTGCATACACACGATCGGAATTAACGATAGAAAGTTTTTCCGTCGAGAAAATTGAGAACATGCTATCAATTTTTGGCTGATGGAAATTCGGTCAGCTAAATTCAGATGGAGCATACACACGGTCGCATTTTCCGATGAAAATCTCTCATCGCTCTTTTTCTGGCCGGAATTCCGATCGTGTGTACACAGCATAAGAGTAGGTCATCCAAATAGGGTACTATGAAGATCCCTTCTGTCCTTAAAGCCTGTATCGCTTCCGATAACATTTTGTGAATATTCTCTGAGCTGATGCTAGTCCGAAAGGCAAAGCGTCGAATTGGAAGTAAATGTCTGTTTCGGGCCTTTTACTGCAAACCTTAGAAAAACTTTTGAGAATTCCCTGATGGGGAGGTGTAGATGGGCATCTTTTAAGTCTATCGTGGCCATGTATGCCTCTTGAGGCAGTAGTTCTATTGTCGTAAAGATGGTTTCCAGCTTGAATTTTTTGTATCTGACTGTTCTGCTTCCAGAACACCTTTAGGTTGAGAATGAGCCTGAATCTTCCCCACCTATTTTTTCCTTAGAAAAATGTGAGAGTTAAAACCCCCTTTGCTTTCTCTTTGGGAGAGGGGGGATATGACTCATTGATCCATCATTTCTTGAAGCAGCTCTGTCATGGCAACTGCCATTTCTCGGTAGACGGGCTGCGAGAAACGGTTCTGGGGGGGGACCCGATTGACTTCTATGTGGTAACCCCTGGTGATTAGGTCTAAAATGTATGCATTGCTTGAGGTGGCTTGACATTGGGATAGGTAGGCCCCCACCCTCCCTCCTACCCGGCAAAGGGAGTCATTGCCCTTTTTCTTTAGGCTGTGTGGGGTTAAACAGAAAACCCACTTTTCCCTTTTGTTTTCTATTTTGCCATGTTTTTCCTGATCTTGCTTGCTACCTTCTTTCGGACCCATTTTCCGGAAAGGACGAAACCCTTTTTTGTATGGGTTTTTTGGGGAACGGAAAACCTAATTTCTTGTCTGACGAACGTTCCAATACAGAATCTAAAGCTTCTCCAAAGACCAAGTTTCCTTGGCAGAGAACATAACTTTGCCTTTGAAGAGGCACCCCCTGCCCAAGTATTCAACCAAATTGCCCTCCTTGCTTGGTTGATTAGAGCTGTGCATCTGGCTGAAAATCTGATTACTTCAGCCGAAGCATCAGCAATATAAGCAACTGCCTCGTTAAGTACCGGAAGTGAAGGTCAAGGGTCCTGGCAACACAGGTAGAAGTAATAGCCGGTTGGAACTATGCCGCTCCTGCATCCCATACTTACCCAAGATAACCTTCTGCCTTCCTATCCATAGTATCGTTAAATGACCCCGCGTCTACAAAGGATAAATGCGAATGCTTTGCTACCCTGGGAAAGGGCTGCATCCAATTTAGGACATTTCTCCCAAAGTGATGCATCTTCCTCTTTAAAGGGAAATCTCCTTTTGAGGCTCCTAGGTTTCTTCCATTCCTGCAATATTGTGACCTTCAAATCTGCATGAACTGGAAAGGATCTTGTACCTTGAATGTAACCCTGCGTATAATTTGTCATGGACAGATAAATCCTCCTTTTTTTTTCCCTTTTCCAGCTCTTAAGCCCCGTACACACGAGAGGGATTAAGTCTGACAGACCTCCAAAGGAGTTCCGCCGGAGTTCAGACGGAGTTCCGACGGAGTTCCGACGGAGTTCCGACGGAGTTCTGGCGGACTTTTCGACCGAACGGACTTGACCACACACCATCACACCAAACTCCGACGGAGTCGAACGTGATGACGTACGACTGGATTCGACGTAGGAAGTTCATAGACAGTAGCCAATAGCTGCCCTAGCGTCGGTTTTAGTCCGTCGGAGTAGCACACACACGAGCAAATTTTTCGAAGGGGACCGGGTCCGGCGGAGTTCCGTCGGGAAAATTTGAAGCATGCTTCATTTCTAAAGTCCGTCAGACTTTGGCGAAGCTAAAGTCCGTTGCAGCCCACACACGATCGGATAGTCTGACGGACTCGGTCCGTCGGAGTTTGGATGTCGAAAAGTCCGCTCGTGTGTACGGGGCTTAAGGTATAAATTAACTTTAAGAGCTCCTCTGTTTCATTTTCACCTTTTTCTTCCTTGAGTTCTCCCTCTTCAGGGCTAGATTCCTCACTAGAACCTTCTTCCATCTCCTCCAGCACCCCCTTCTCCCCTTCAGCAGTTGCAGGTGTCAGAGCCAGAGCTTCTGCGTTAAAACCGGAGGTACTGGGTATAACAGTACCAGATGGTCCTGAACTATTTCTGTATTCATTGTATCTAGAAATTTCTTGAACATAGAGCTAGTTTCTTTTTTGCCCAAAGCGTCTATGCAGTCCTGACATAATGATTTCTTCCATGGGGGTGACAACTTATGTTTACAAGAGGCACATCTCTTTTTAGGACTTTAGCATACCCTGTTCCATCCTTATCTTCCTGCCTCTTCCCCTAGGGAGACAAAAAAAAAAAAAAAGATACAAAGGAGCCCAGGCTAAATTTTCCATCTGCCTAGGAACACTGCCCTAGGAGAACCAGATGCTAGCCCGGGAGGCTCGTCACCCAGCACAAAAGCCCGACAGATAAAGAATGAGAAAACAGTGATCCTGTCTGGCCGGAGGAAACACAATAACGGAGGGACCATGCATAGTACCTGTCCTCTTATACTAATGTGGATTTGTGTTTCCTGTGCTAGGTGGGAGGAGCCACTCTCTCATCAGGCCGTCCTTGAAGATGACTTGGGAAAAATGAATGTGGGCTCTACCTTTTCCCGTTCCTTAAAATAATAATTTGTTAATATAGAGTGGTTTCAAAAATATTTGAAAATGTATGAAACAAACACAGTGAAAGCACTCAACTGATTAAAACCACATACAATACCTTTATTGAAGTGGATTAAAATTAACATACATACATGTAAAATAATAAATAAAAACCTGCCGATCACCACCTATTGTGACAAATCCTGTATTTTCTTTTATCTATGTAAATAAGCTTTAGCGGTGGCCACCTGAAATGGCGAGCTATAAATTAACTAACTATTTGAAATGGCTGCTAAACCTTGAATAAGAGGATATAATAAGATAAGACAGTAGGAACACCCCAATTAATCCAGAGAGCTGTACAACATGACCCAATGTCAGTCGGTTCCTGCTGAACCAACTGCTTTTAGGCCCGTGTACACTCAGCTTAACAAAGCTGCTGTCCAAAGATGTTGGTGTTGTTCCTTCTTCCAGAATGCAAACACCCTAATACAGGAGGTGTGTTACTGGCCAGATAACCAGGTGAAACCTGAGGGAAAACAGCCTAAAAAAAAGAAAGCAAATGCAGTCATCATAGCTAATGATTGGTAAGATTTTTGGTTTATGCCTATTGAATTTTCTAAAAGGAAATAAAAAAAACTGACAAGAATATATAAAAACAACCCAACCTGCCACAATCCAATTCATTTGACACCCAGATATCTCTCCATATCACATGAAGATTTCTTGTATGCACAGGGTATATAAACCTGATATTTAGTGTTTGTATGAAAGTAAGGAAAAAAATACTGGTTTTATGTGAAATTTGACAGGCTGCAATAGGTTACACCTCCATAATCCACTTCCAACGATTGTACAAAAGAAAGAAAAAAAAAACAGTGGTCTTGCCTTTCTGAATTTCTCATTTTAAGAAAAAAATTAAAATCAGGGCTATCCAACTTGAGCTCTAGAAAGCAGCATGCAGGCCAGGCGTTTACGTCACTGTCATTGATTTTCTACGACTGAAACTAAATCTAAAAATCTGCCTATCTGAAATGTATGAATAAGCCTAAATATTAGACAATCCAAGAAATAATCACAGGGATTAGGTGAAGCAGTGTATTAAAAACATATACAGTGCCTTGCGAAAGTATTCGGCCCCCTTGAACTTTTCAACCTTTTGCCACATTTCAGGCTTCAAACAAAGATATAAAATTTAAATTTTTTGTGAAGAATCAACAAGTGGGACACAATTGGGAAGTGGAACGACATCTATTGGATAATTTAAACATTTTTAGCAAATAAAAAACTGAAAAGTGGTGCGTGCAAAATTATTCGGCCCCTTTACTTTCAGTGCAGCAAACTCACTCCAGAAGTTCAGCGAGGATCTCTGAATGATCCAATGTTGTCCTAAATGACTGATGGTGATAAATAGAATCCACCTGTGTGTAATCAAGTCTCTGTATAAAAGCACCTGCTCTGTGATAGTCTCAGAGTTCTGTTGAAAGCGCAGAGAGCATCATGAAGACCAAGGAACACACCAGGCAGGTCCGTAATACTGTTGTGGAGAAGTTTAAAGCCGGATTTGGATACAAAAAGATTTCCCAAGCTTTAAACATCCCAAGGAGCCCTGTGCAAGCGATCATTTTGAAATGGAAGGAGCATCAGACCACTGCAAATCTACCAAGACCTGGCCGTCCCTCTAAACTTTCAGCTCAGACAAGGAGAAGACTGATCAGAGATGCAGCCAAGAGGCCCATGATAACTCTGGATGAACTGCAGAGAACTACAGCTGAGGTGGGAGAGTCTGTCCATAGGAAAACAATCAGTCATACACTGCACAAATCTGGCCTTTATGGAAGACTGGCAAGAAGAAAGCCATTTCTCAAAGATATCCATAAAAAGTCTCGTCTAAAGTTTGCCACAAGCCACCTGGGAGACACACCAAACATGTGGAAGAAGGTGCTCTGGTCAGATGAAACCAAAATCTAACTTTTTGCCCACAATGCAAAACGATATGTTTGGTGTAAAAGCAACACAGCTCATAACCCTCAACACACCATCCCCACTGTCAAACATGGTGGTGGCAGAATCATGGTTTGGGCCTGCTTTTCTTCAGCAGGGACAGGGAAGATGGTTAAAATTGAGGGGGAAGATGGATGCAGCCAAATACAGGACCATTCTGGATGAAAACCTGTTGGAGTCTGCAAAAGACCTGAAACTGGGACGGAGATTTATCTTCCAACAAGACAATGATCCCAAACATACAGCAAAATCTACAAAGGAATGGTTCACAAATAAACGTATCCAGGTGTTAGAATGGCCAAGTCAAAGTCCAGACCTGAATCCAATCGAGAATCTGTGGAAAGAGCTGAAAACTGCTGTTCACAAACGCTCACCATCCAACCTCACTGAGCTCGAGCTGTTTTGCAAGGAAGAATAGGCAAGAATTTCAGTCTCTCGATGTACAAAACTGATCGAGAAAAATACCCCAAGCGACTTGCAGCTGTAATCGCAGCAAAAGGTGGCTCTACAAAGTATTAACGCAAGGGGGCCGAATAATTTTGCACGCCCCACTTTTCATTTTTTTATTAGTTAAAAAAAGTTTCAAAAATCCAATAGATTTTGTTCCACTTCACAATTGTGTCCCACTTGGTGATTCTTCACAAAAAATAAAAATTTTACATCTTTATGTTTGAAGCCTGAAATGTGGCAAAAGGTTGAAAAGTTCAAGGGGGCCGAATACTTTCACAAGGCACTGTACTTCTGCTGTTTGGTATTTGAGCGATTTGAGTCACCCATACACAAGCCACGCAACTACAGATTAGATCTTCAACTACCTCTCAGTACACATCATCAGTCCACGTACAGCTAACATTACAATAAGGTACCATATTCTCAAAGGACTGTGTTAGATGAAGTGCAGAAATGAACTAGCAGCACTATCTTCTATCTGCATGAAGAAGTGAACGAAGGCCCTAAGGAGCTTATAAACAAAGGAACAGAAGTAGTATTAATACCAAACCATTTCACCTTGCCACACAATAAAGATAATATACCTGAGGAATCTCATCTCCTCGTTCTTGGAATCATTATCGGTCACAATCTTGGAGGTTGTGACACTCACTTCTACTCCATCAACCATGAACTTTCTAGTCTTCTTTAGAGTTTTCTTCTGTCTTTTTGTTTCCTTGAGAACAAAGCAACATGTGAGGCAAATATTACAAAACACTTTAAGAGCTTTCAGGAATTCAAGTGCATAACACATCAAATGTTTATCTCATATTACAGAAATAAAATACAACTTGCTTCTTCATATGCAAAAAACATTTACTGCTACAAGGGTTTTCATATAATGTAAATTAAATTATGATGTGATTTTTGCAGTCATACTTGTATTGAGCAAAAGAGATTTTCTTATACATATTTGTAGACATCCCCTGTAGTGGTCATATGTCTGCTGAAATATTGCTGCTAATAGCCCATGGTCTGGCAGTCCAAGGCCAGCCATAGATGGATCAAAATTTGGCCGGTTCCTGCTTTTGATCCATCTATGGGAAGACTGGTTATACTGAAGTCAAGTAAAATTCTATCACTTTTACCTACAGGTAGTGTACATATCTCCTAAACGTGCACAGTTTAGGAGCTATTTAGTGTACATGCAGCCAGTGACATCACTGGCGCATGTGCTATGAAGGAACAGCCCCACCCCCCCCCCCCCCCGATCCCGTTTGGGCAGGGAGCGCGTTATCTTCTCCCCCCACTCGCTGCCACAATCTAAAGAAAACCCGGCTGTGCGGGGCTTTGCATCATTCCTTAATGTTCTGTGAATTAATGGACCACAACTACCAACAGCCTTTGCGGTTCTGGGCTTGTAGTTCTCAATGAACTACCACGGCACTGTTGAGCACTTTGGTAGTTTGTCGATTCTTCCTGTCAGGGTAAAACTGCCTGCCCGTACGATATATGGGCAGACAGCTTACACTGACAGATCTGCTGATCGCTGGTGCAATGCTTTCCTAAAACAAAAAATAGGCTCCTAAAACAAAAAAATAGTACATGCTAAATTAAATGTAAAATGTGCATTTATTATTTTTTGTTAAAATGTGAACTTATACTTTAACATTATTGGTTGACAAACTTCCCAAATCCTACTACTTAGGAGAGAATTCAAAGAAAAGCCCCAGTTTAATGTTCTTATACTCTTACCTGTATAGATATTGACCCCGATTCTTTCTTAGTTAAGAAACTTGATATGGACAAATTCAAGTCCATGCTGCCGCTGTCAGCAGTTGATCCCATTCCAGAGTCAGAATCAATTTCCTTTTGAATTTCTGTTTCTCCTGACTGAGACTCTACTGATTTTTCTTTCCTTTCTTCTTCAGCAGCAATAACACTAATACTAGGTACACCAACTTGGGACTCATCCATTGGAAGAGCAGCATTTTCGTTGGAATTCACAGCATCATCCTGGGGAAGACTTTGGATGGACTCTTTATCGGACTGTGGAGCTGAAGATACATTTTCACTGGATAGATCTTTTGTAACGTCATCAGGAATTCCGCTTGGATCCTCTCTTTGGTCATCATCTGTTTTAACAGGTAAAGATGGTGCAAGTTCTCCATCACCATTTACATGATTTACTTCATTTGCATCTTCTATTTTTAGGTCATCTTGATCCTTTGAAGTAATGCTTATATTAGATGGACCTTCTGTTACTTCTTGGCTTCTGTCATGCTCAGGTGAAACTTCAGCTGTCTCCGGTTTTGTTTGGGAACCTACTTCAACTACCTCTTGAATATCATCAGCTTTTGATACAGCAGTTAACTCTTTGATTTCATCATTAGCGTTTGCCGTTTGATCAGACTTTTCATCAACTGATTCTTCATTTGTACCATTTTCCTCAACATGAGGTTCAGGTTTCTGCTCTTCTAGAAGTTCCACCTTAGGAACCTGATCTGTTGTCTCAGGAATATTCTCATTTGGCACACATATTAAGTCCAGTTTTGCACTCTCTGCTTCTGTCTCATTTGTAATTTCTCCCTCTTCAGATACAGGAACAGGTTGACTGACCTCAGATTCTACAGTTGTAGGATGATCTTCGTTAAGGTCTGGATTCTTTTCTTCAACCACTAATGGAGGTGAGGGCTCTTCTGCCTTTTCTGGTAAGCTGTCAGCACCTGAAACAGAAATTGCCACACCAACTTCATCTTTTTCCTTTTCATTGTACTCTTGCACGGGTATCGCAGTCTTCTCAGCATCTGGTATTTCATTTTCTTTCCTGGTGACCTCTGGAGTGGCAGGCTTCTGAACATCAGGTGTTTCCTCCACTTTCACTTTAGCAGCATCTGATATGTTATCCTGATTTAGGAGTTTATCATCAGCCTCAACAGCTGTAGGTTTTTCAAAAACAGGTTCAAGAGTTGAAGCATTCTGGGAAAGTTTATCATCTTCCAAGCTTGCTATGCTAAGGTCTGAAGAAGCCCGTTTACTGTCACGAACAGGCTAAAAAAATAAATAAAATGAACAAACATTACAAAAGCTGAAAAGTGCTTGGAAACATGTACAAATAAATACTGTGCTTTAATATCTTGAACGCCTATATATTTTAGTAGTTTTGGACCCTGTAAGATTTTTCTGTGCCTTCTGGTTCCACTGAGGAGCAAGGATGAGCTTCAGCGTGTTCACACAGCCTACGTGCAGAGCTCGCCATGAAGTCGGCACTGCGCTGCACTAATCACAGGCGGTGAGACGTTGTCCTGATGTGTGGCTGCAGAAATCGGGAAATGTCTCACTGCCTGAGATTAGCGCAGCACCGACTTCCTGGTGGGCTCTGCACGTGGGCTGTGCGAACACGCCAGAGCTCATCCTTACTGAGGAGTAATACCTTAATTTCCTGTCCTGAAGACACAAGAGAAAATCTGTTCAAATTAAGGGAAAAACAAAAGTTTCCTATTTGGAAAAAATTCCCTGTTAACTTTATAATTTTAGATTTACTTTATTTTTAGTCCTGGCTGCAATGGTCACTACAGTACATAGAGAGAGGCAGGGCTTTTTTTTTTTCCAGCGGGAACATGGGGGAATGGATTTCTGGCACCATCAGCACTAAATGTATGTAATGGCAAGGGATGCTGGGGTGTGCTCAGGGCTGCTGTTAGAAATCATGGCGTCCCAGGATCTATCGTTAGTGGGGGTGTCTATTTTTGTGGGGGGGCTGGCCATTACTGCTGGAGGGGGATCTATTGTTGCTGGCTGTAGGGGGAACAAGTTCCATACAAAATTTTTATCACAACAAAATGATACTTGGTTCTGTACTCTCTGAAAAGGATCAGTACAGTAAGTGGGTAGGGGGTGGAACCAAGGAATGGTGCTCGGATGAGAGTAGGAGGCAGAGACAAGGGGTGACGCAGAAAGGAAGAGTTCCTGCGCCTATTCTGAGAAAAAAAACCTGGAGAAAGGTATATCTCAACACATCAATAAAAGCCAAGCAAAGGTTCTAGCCGCTCCACATTTTTTCTATAAAAAAAAAAGTTTTTGCATTAGATCTATTTTAATGGCACAAACGACAATCTGGCAGGCGCTACATTTTATTCCCTTTTAGTTTTCTACTTTTGGTTGACCTCAATCAGGAAAATGATTCTTGTGTATTAGGTGGCATTACAAAAATGACTGCTCATAAATCAGGGGCCCATTCAGTAAATTAACCCTTATAATTTGTCAGTTGAGGAAACTTGTACAGTATTATTTCTTTATCTATAAACACAATCCAAAGACTGTACCTACTATAAGTCCCATCCATACTACAAAATGCACACAATTTGCAAGCAAACACCATCATAAAATCTCAAAATTTATAAAACACCAAAAACACGAACCAAAGAGGTCTCAGCCTCATCGTCCTCCTCCTCATCTTTAGCTTCTTCCAGTTCCTCCAAAACCTCAGCCTTGGCTTCCGCAATCAGCTCTCGTACGGGCTTGTTGGAGTGGACCACTGACACAAACGGGTGCTACAGGCAAACACATCCAAATTTTACTCATTAACATGTAAAGTATAAAACCCTTGCCATACAAAGTGCTTGTGTTTTCTGTTACCTGTAGCAATTGAACAGGAGTCCAGCGATTATCAACATTTTTCTCTAAGCATTTCCGCAAAAAGTCATTAAAATCTCTTGACCTAAAACAAAAAATATGAGCAGATATATATTTTCTAGGTCTAAAGATATTCATAATTTATTTCATTACCATTTAAAGCGACTGCCGCTTCTTAGAAAAAAAATTGTTAGAATCGCGTAACAGAACGTTCACCAACAGGCAGCAAGTCTGAACTTCTTTGTGTAAAGCAATATAGTCTCTGGCAAGGTTCAGCATTCACCAGTGTCAGGTGTGTCAAATGCATGGTCCACTGCTACCTGCTGTAGTTATTTCCATCTTGCATCGCTTGCCAGAGGAGCCACTGAGCGCAGCGGTGGACCAGGCATCTGACACAATCGGATGTGAACACTTTGCCGGGTGCTATCCACTTTTGCACAGCAGTTCACACATATTATCTACCAGAGAGTTAAGTATTCAAAGACTTCTATTGCAAGTATGTTGGACTTTTTTGGGAAGCAACAGTCACTTTCAACAGCAATGTCAAAATGTATACTAGCAAAAAAAAAAAAAAAAAACATTGATTAATCCAATCAATCCGGGCAAAACAAACAAGCTTGTCACTTTAAATGTATATATTTTCACTGACTGGCTGCAGAGAGCAGAGCAATCAGTGGTGTTTGATCACTCAGTTCTCAGACTTAGCACTGGTGGAGGAGGACAGTTGCAGCATTGGAAAAATTGCACTGCATCCACCTAGGTGAGCATAAAGTTGTTTTGTTAAAAAAACTAAAAAAAAATAAATAAAAAATACTTTTCTGTAACTGGTCAGCTAGATAATTTCTTAATAAAGTAATCTGCTAACAAATGAGATCTGCAGTATACTTTTAGATGTGCATACTCCTTAGGCTAGCTCATGACATGCTAGCACAGCATGCATACCTAAAGCCAAACTCTAGCTTCTTTTATTTTATGGACTTCATTTTTAATTAATTAAAAACGACCTACCTTCTGCTCTGTGTTTTTGTACCATGGGCAATACTCCACTTCCAGGCTGAATGATGACCAGCATCACACAACCCATTCTTGCAAGACCCCTTTCACACCACACCACCCATTGCGTCGGCGGTAAAACGCTGCTATTTTTAGCGGCGTTTTACTTCCGGATTTGCGACACATTTCGGCCGCTAGCGGGGCGCTTTTACCCCCCGCTAGTGGCCGAGAAAGGGTTAAAACCGCCGGCAATATGCCGCAATAGCGGCGTTTTGCCGGCCGTATTACAGCGCTGCCCCATTGATGTCAATGGGGAGCAGCGGTGGAGGAACGGTAAACACACCGCTCCTTCACCGCTCCAAAGAAGCTGCTGGCAGGACTTTTCCCTGACGTCCTGCCAGCGCACCGCTGTAGTGTGAAAGCCCTCGGGCTTTCACACTACAGACAATGGTGCAGCTTTTTTAGGGTGGATTGCAGGCACTATTTCTAACGATATAGCACCTGCAAAATGCCCTGGTGTGAAAGGAGTGTAAGCCTAGGCTGTCATGGACACACCATGGGCACAGACTCATAGTGTTCTGCCTGGATTGGCCAGTTCTCAAACATTACAACGCTGCGACATGTGAGCACCGTGGAAGTCAACCTACAAACCAATGCTGGAGTTGAACATGCAGTATCAGACATAGTCACATGAGCAAAGCTGCATTTAGGCAAACAAGATAAATAAACGTTATATTATTTATAATTTAAGCTGGTCATACAATTTGTGAATTGTGGCCAGTTCACAATTGTCCCTCCTCCAAATTCGCTCTGTGGGTTGCTCTGTCACCACTTTCCCACCCATCATCCTTCAATTGCAAAATCAAAGGAGGATGAAAAAAAAAAATTGCCCAAGGAGTGGCAGCATTTAAATGCAGCTGTGTATTCTGTCAGAATACAATGGGTGCAGCTGGAGATTCATTCACCTTTACTGTACAGCATAGATGGGGAAATCTGCAAGATTTTATATGTTCAGCTGAACGCAAGAATATCTTGTGTATGGCCACCTTATACATGGGGAAGTGAGAAGGAAAGGAGAGGAACAAAGTGCCGGATTGTTCTTGGGGTATATAAAGCCAGGCTAAAAACCAGGTTAACAGTATTGCTGTGATAAATAAAGAGAAACAAAGGCTGGAAAGTTATCTTCCCCAGAGAAAATGCCCAAGATACTCAAGTACTGAACATCTACTTAAAATTTTAGGCATCTGGCCACATGATTTATACTGAAGGGGAAAATTAGAGTTCAGATTGGCTGCTCCTCCTCTTCAGCAAAGATCATGTGGTCACATAAATAGAACAGAAGGGATATGCAGCATTTATAATCTTACCATCTAGAAGGTTGAGCTAATGTAGGAGGTTCGGATTTTGCAATCTTTAGCAACACTCTCATTGGATTTAATTCGTGGTGAGGAGGCTCAATCTGAGCCATCTCTATTAAAGTGACACCGAGAGACCAAACATCAGCTTTAAAATCATAGGGTTTATCCTTGGAAGTTTCACACATCACCACCTCCGGTGCCATCCTAAAATGAAAGAGGAGAGAGATGTGAAGTATTCCAACACTCAGAAACACAAACCATGAAAATTCACCTTATATGTGAAAAAGATGCAAAAAAACTGTCAAATTGTCCATGCCTTTAAAAAAAAAAAAAAATATATAGGCTTCTGTACAATGACATTTGTGTAAGTGAGAACTACTTTTCTCTGCACTCAAAAGTCGACTTGAATGTAAACTTCAGCTTAAAGCTGAACTCCAAGCAAGCAAAAAACACAGATAATATACATTTATGGAAGTAAGCGCTTCACCGCGGCAAGGGGCAGCGGTGGTGCAAAAAGGAAGAACGTGGGACTTTAAATGAAGCTCAGAATGACAAAAATTAGTATTTATGGAAGTGTTTTTACCTGTCAAATAATTTTTAATTCTACCCCTTCATTCCTGAAATTTGCACAGCTCTTCTGCACAGCCAGCCTTCAGACCTGACTTTTCTCTAAGTAACACATTCAGGTCTGATCTCTGCCTCCAGCCTAACAATGGACAGTAAAATGAGAAGCAGCAGGCTGATGAGCTAATCTCGGTTCTTTCCTTGTTAGCACATGAGACCTACAATACAAGTGATTTGCTCCCTGTGCTGCTTCTTCCTTTCCCAGTTTGAGACTTGCTGTAGAGCTTATGGAAAGAGGCTGGTATATAAAAAAAAAAAAATTTGCATTTAACCACTTGCTTACTGGGCACTTAAACCCCCCTCAGTCCCAGACCAATTTTCAGCTTTCAGCGCTGATGCACTTTGAGTGACAATTGCGCGGGCATACAACACTGTACCCAAATGAAATTTTTATCATTTTTTTCCCACAAATAGAGCTTTCTTTTGGTGGTATTTAGTTACAGCTCGGAGTTTTATTTTTTGCTAAACAAACAAAAAAAGATGCAAAAAAAAAAAAAAAAAAAATCATGTTTTAATAGTTTGTTATAAAATTTTGCAAACGGGTCATTTTTCTCCTTCATTGAAGTGCGCTGATTAGGCGGCACTGATAGGCTGCATTGGTGGGCACTGATGGGCTGCATTGGTGGGCACTGATGGGCTGCATTGGTGGGCACTGATGGGCTGCACTGGTGGGCACTGATAGGCATAGTTAAGGCGGCACTAATAGGCACAGATAAGGCGGCACCGATGGGCACAGATAAGGCGGCACTGATGGGCAAAGATGGGCACAGATAAGATGGCACGGATGGGTGGCACGGATAAGTGGCACGGATGGGTGGCACGGATGGGCACTGATAGGTACCACAGATAGATGGGACTGATGGGCACTGATAGGTGGCACTGATAGGTGGCTCTGATAGGTGGCACTGCTGGGCACTGATGGGCGGCACTGCTGGGCACTGATGGGCGGCACTGCTGGGCACTGATGGGCGGCACTGGGGTGCAGCACCTTTGAGGCAGATTGGGTGGCACTGTGGGTGGCACTGTGGGTGGCACTGTGGGTGGCACTGTGGGCACTGACGGGGGGCACTTACTTTTTCTTTTATTTTACTTCAGGATGGCACTGCGGGAGGCAGGTGGGCACAGGCAGGTGGCAGGTGGTCCCTTGTATTGATGGCCGTGATCGGGACTGATGTCCCGATCACGGCCGCCGGTGATCGGCTTTTTTTTTCTCTCCTCGCGCTGTCAGCGCGAGGAGGAATAATAGCCGATTACCGGCTCCGTTCTATCACATGATCAGCTGTCATTGGCTGACAGCTGATCACGTGATAAGGGGTCGGGATCGACCCCTTACACGGATCGGTGATCAGGCGAGTCTCACGGACTCGCCGATCACAGAGCGCGCCGCGCGCGCCCCTCAGGGGGCGCGCAGGCCGCTCGTAACCAGGACGACGTCAATAGACGTAGTCCTGGAAATGTAGGTCCGCGCTAATGCCGTCATTTGGCAATAGCGCGGATCTGAAGTGGTTAAATAAATTTCATGATTTATAATTGCATACAGAGCTGCATTAGTCTGGCTCGTGAAAATCTGCCAAAGTTCATCTTTAAAGCAGCTTTAGGAAAAGATCAGAAAGAAGCATCTCACATGCATCCGATATGTATGTGAAAGGATGGTAGTTCAAAATCCAAAAGGGCAAAAACCAAACCAAAGGCATTTCAATTTTAGCTTCTATATTCCAAAACTCTCCTAACACTAGAGTTTTGTAAAGCCCCATACACACTATCAGTTTTTCTGCTGAGTTTTTCCTTCAGGTTTACCAAAACCATGTAGTGGAAGGGCCTGCCTGATCGCAAACAAATTGAAACTCCTAAGGTTTGACCTCATATTATATGGTTTTGGTAAATCTGAAGGAAAAACGACACCCCTACTCAATGTCAGGCTGATCAAGAACAAGCCAAAATTTGGTGAAAACTGAATGAACAATCCAGCAGCATGCTCAAACATAAATGGTCATAGAAAAACGTATGAGGCAGTCCTTCATAGGTTTCTAGATCATTTAATATCAGTGCCTATCCTGTGGAACTTGCAGAATAATTCCCTATCACACTGATGTTTGTGTTTATAAGAAGAAACTTGAGCACAAAAGGAAACTTGTTTAGGCAGTTTATTCATTAATCCATTTTCTTAGTCCACCAGCAGGTTGAATGAAAAAAAAACTGGACTTGATTCCGACATCCACACACTCGACGTGGATGGGGAAATACTCCCTGCTAAGCCAATGTATTCTGAATACACTGAGTGCTGCAGGCTATAGCTGATTGAGCAGGGAAAATCTGACTGTGTGGCTGTACATCAGTAAATCGACTTCTGTACAACCTGCCAAACCATACATTGATCAAAATTCTGCCAGCCCCCGCTGAATGGTCCGAATTTCAAATCATGTGTGGCTGGATTTAGAATGTAAGCTCTCATGTCCAGAGCCTTCCTAACCCTCTTGTCTTGAATTGTATTGTAACTTTACTGTCTCCCTTTATTTTGTAAATCCCGGTCAGCATATAAACCCTGTATAATAATACTGCAAGGAAAATGAACTAAGCCCTTGCAGCCAGTGTCCCAAATGAAATTCAGACCCAGGACCAAGAGCTGAAAAGCAAGAATGCCAACTGAGCCACCATCAAAGAAACCTATATTAAGTTTAAAAACATACCAGTAAGGAGTACCAATGAATGAGTCTCTCCTCTGTAATGTTCTAGTATTCTTAGCAGACACTCCAAAATCAGCTTTAATGGAAAAAAACAAAAACAAAAAAAACATTATTATTCTTTAAGTAACAAACACTGTCAGAACTTTGTAATACTTAATTACATATGTCATTCACCACACTTTATTTCAGAGTGCAGTAACTAACTACTTATTACAGCTTGTATACATGAACTACTACACGTCTTAGCAAAAGCCACAGCAAAAAGCATGGCTGTTACCACTTTCCAAAATAGCTTTGTCATTTTCTGTAATAAAAACATCTTCCAGTAGAAAGAAATGATCATATTCCTGATATATATGATATACTTGTATACACACATAACATTTTTATCCAAAGTTGATAAAATACCGGTAATACTTAAAAAATTACCAATAGCAGGTATTTTACATTAACTGTACGTACATACACACACACACACACATATTATAGGAATGTATTTCAGAAATCCTAGGTCTGGAAAGTCTAATGCCGTGTACACACGGCCAGACTTCAACAGCCAAGGTCCGACGGAACGAATCCGTCTGACAATTCGACTGTGTGTGGGCTTCATCGGACCTTTGATGTCGAAAAATCAGACTGACTTTAGATTTAGAACATGTTTCAAATCTTTCCAACGGACTCGAGTCCGGTTGAAAACAAAATTTCATCTGTATGTTAGTCCGATGGACGAAAAACCGATGCTAGGGCAGCTATTGGTTACTGGCTATGAACTTCCTTATTCTAGTCCCGTCGTACGTCATCACGGTTGAATCCGTCAGACTTTGATGTTATTGTGTGTGTCCAAGTCCGTTCATTCAGAAAGTTCGTCGGAACACTGCCGAAAGTCCGTCGGGAAGACCGTTGGACCTAGTCTCCCGGAAAGTCCAGTCATGTGTACACGGCATAAGGCGGCTCAGAAATAAGTCAGCTGAAGATAGTGTATTCTGGATGACAATGACCAGTCCCGGTTGTCTTCAGATCCTCAACAAAATCACAGGTATTACCATCATTTAAGATCTGCTATATTAATGCTCAATTCTGACAAAAAAACACTGTCTATGGGTCTGCTCACACCAGCCCTTTGCGAAAACACAAGTTCTACCATAAAACATGGTAACACTATACATACTTTGTGGTACCATTCATTTTGAATGGCACTCCAATGCATCTGCACTGCAATAAACTATAATGCACCACAATGCATGATGTATGTTGCATAAAAATGAAGTAAGATTTGTTCCTTTGTGTATTGTGGGCATGGCAGCCCATTTATTTTGAACAGCTTGCTTACTGAAGTGTGCATAATGGCAGAGTGTGGTGAGGCATAAACAAGCCCTAATACAAGAGCCATGTGTATTCTTATTTGAATCTCAGTGTGCTTTGTATATTTCTTTGAGAATTGGGTGATAATCCAGCATGAAAAGTGTTTGTCTTTATGCAGGAGTTTTCTGTAATAAAGACTGGTCACTGCTGCTACTTCATATGCATATTAGCAGCCCTTCACTTCAGAAACTGAGCCAAATCGTCAAAAGTTTACACAAAAAGAGTTCCTAATAGCTCTGTCATTAGAGAAATGTTTTTATTTAGACTAGAGTAGTTCTTTGATCACCCTGCAGGCATGGCTTACATTAAAAGATGGTAAAAGTGAAAGTGCTAATAATAACCTTTTTGTGGTAGAGATGCAAAAGTTTAAGCCTAGGTTTCCATTATTACGACCTGATTTTGATGCGACTTGAAGCTATGCCTGTGTAATCGTGAGGTCTATGGATCTTAAGTCGCATCAAAGTGGGACCAAAGTAGTGCAGGGACTACTTTGAAGTCGCACAGATATGAACGGTACTCACTGGAAATCATGCGGTACGATTTGTCATGCGACTTTGCAGTCCCACGTTGCACAACAAGTTGCACAATAGTGAATCAGAAAGAGGGATTTTTCTACACACAAGGAACTGCCTGCAAAAAAAAAAAGATCATATGGCTCCCAGGGCTTTCACTATTCTGCCAACAGATTGAGCCCTAGAGATATCTTCATCTCTGGAGCAGCAGCTCAGATACACAGCGTATTTGGCCATCCACTGTGATAGTGAAATATGTAGTTGGCCAGGGTACATGCCAAACACCCAAATGCTGTGTGTGAGAAACAGGAGTGCATACATGTGCTAATGCTACATGTTGGTAGGCCATACACATGTAAAATAAGGGCCTGTTCACAACATTGCCTTGTGATAACATGCATGGCCCTACAAGGCATGGTAAAGCATGGTATGGGTCTTGGTGTACTGCAGAACCATTCATTTTCAATGGTACTTCAATGCAGCCGTGTGGCAGCTCACTGCAACTAAATACTGTAGATTGCAGTCTGCTATGAAAAAAAAAACAAAAAAAAAAACCACAACATGCAGCTGGCGCACGTTTAGATTCCCTGCAGTACATGTAGCAGTCCATTCAAATGGGTTGTCTTGATGTGTTACTAAACCAACCCTGCACTCACTATATCTGGTCTCCAGCAGTACAAAGAACATGGAAATCGTTTTAGTAAATATAAACTACTAAATACCTTTTCTAATTAGCAGTATATAGCTGTCTTATGACTTCTATCAGTGTCTGGTTAAAGCTTGTAGGAGAAGTTTTTTACTGCTCTAGCTGTCCTATGTGTGGATCACATGCACTCTCCCAAGAATAAAAAAACTCTCTAGCAATACACACCAAACTGAGCATGTGCAGCTTTCCCCCTGTCTTCTGTACTATCTGGAAATGAATTGGGGACACTGGAAGAAGTTTAGGATCAGAGGAGACAGGATCAAACAGCCTTTTTACACAATGCACAGAGTTAACCCCTTAGGATTACACAATGAGCATAACAAGCCAGCTTTACTGCAGGGGTCAGCAACCTTTTTCCTCTTAAGGGCCGGATTCAATGTATGTGAATGCACAGAGGGCCACATTCACCCGCTAAGAAATAAAGATAATAAAAATCCTAACAGTAATATTAATGGTACAGGTTTACCTCACTTTTTAGTGCGCAACTAATACAAAGCCAGTTCACCCTGAAGCAGTATGTAGCTGGGGATTCAGGATTTTACTGCCCCCTCCCCCATCCTGACACCCAAGGGTGGCTGACGCCAGCCCTGCGAGCCAAAATGGTTTGGAGAAGGGGTTCCTGTCCGTAGGGAAAATGGGGTTCCTGTCCCTAGGGAAATGGTGTTTCTACCATTGGGGGGGAAGGGGTCCCTGTCCCCAGGTGAGAAGGGGACACTGTCAACAGGGTTGATGGGGTCCCTAATAGGGTCCTATTGCAGTGTCTTCTGTACCCCTATAGCAGTGTCCTCTGTCCCCTGCACCTCTCCACTCTAATGTCCTCTGTCCCCTGCACCTCTCCACTCTAATGTCCTCTGTCCCCTGCACCCCCCAACTGTAGGGTCCTCTGTCTCCCACCCCACAAACACACACTGCATAGGTAGAACGCTTCTATCTTACACATGCATACAGCAAGCAGAGCAGCAGAAATCAATATCACAGGGCTGCATGGGGGCAGGAACTTCTCACATTAAAAGGTTAGTGATTGGTTGCTAGGATCACCCAGGAACCACCTGCTGTTTAATGAAAAAGTAAACTCCAGCAGTTCCCTCCCCCATCCAGCCCTGTGATAGTGGCCGCTCGCCGCTGTCCAATGAAGAGGTTGCCAACCCCTGCTTTACTGCATATACAGACTGATTTTACGTTTATGGGTTTAGCAAAACTTTAACATAACGCACATAAACCCTGCCGTAACAAATCCTTCTGGTGTGACCGAGTCCTGCCAGAAGAGGGAGTCTCAACACAAACCTTTTTCTAAAAATGATCTGACTGTATGTTGTCATTTTAGCCTTGATTGGCTAAAACGGGCTAAAGGTGACGTTAAATTAAATCAGAGGAACATTTCTGTGAATATATTTGCAGACTTGAAAACCTTCATATTCTCCAGTACACTTTATATACACACACATATATAGGAGCTGATGTAGAGACCCACCTACAGAGACCAGACAGCATTAAAAGTTTCTTTTATTAAACCACTTACCCAACTTCACATCACCATCAAGAGTGAGCAGGATGTTTCCGGCCTTTAGATCCCGGTGAATAATTTTAGCTTCATGTAAATAAACCAGCGCCTCTAGTGTCTGCTTGCACACTACCCGGATCTGAGGTTCTGTCAATGCACGTTCTAGCTCTGAAAACAGAAATCAAAGCAATGATCCAACAATATTTTAATGTTCCATAGTAAACTGGATTTTTATTTTTATTTTTTTAACTATTCAAACCTTGGATTCTGTTGCTTATCAAATAGCAGATGGTCTTATCTAGTCCTGTCCGCTGCTTTCTAGATTAATAACACTGCCTCTGGTGTTAAAACCCTGCTACTAACGCCTTATATAATTTTCTACAGTAAGCCCCTCATTTCTTAATTATACAGGGGATCAAAACACACAGTTAATGGTAAATTCCATGTTTTGCAATGAATCTGGTGAAGCTTTGTATTGGGATACGTTTTCAGAAGCCATGAATATTGAAAAATGCAGACTTACCTAGCATGACTGCATCTACTGCTCCGCCCGCACAAAATTCAATAAGGATCTATAAAAAAATAAAAATAAAATGAATCTCAATCAAGCCTACTAATTAGTAAAAATATATATGGCTGCAATGACGTCACTCCCGCGCATGCACGTGGGAGCCCTCGGTTCTGGAATGAAGCTCTTAAAGGGGTTGTAAAGGTAAATGTTTTTTCACCTTAATGCATTCTATGCATTAAGGTGAAAAAACATCTGACACTGCCGGCGCCCCCAGTCTCCCCGTTTTACTTACCTGACCCCTCGAAAATCCCGCACTCGCCCCCGCCGTCCCCTTCGCCGCTCAGCCTGGCCGCTGATTGGCTGGAGTGGATGGATTGAAAGCAGCGCAGCCATTGGCTCGCGCTGCTGTCAATCACATCCAATGACGCAGCGCACGGGGGGGCGGGGCCTTGTGATACAGCGAGCGGCTATAGCCGCCGGCTGTATCACGGGAGCGCGCCCGCAGGTGCTTCTCACCAATGCGAGGGAGCTCGCATGAACGTGAGAAGCACCTGCAGGAGGAAGCAGAGACAGCCGCCGAGGGACCCCAGAAGAGCAGGTTCGGGGCCACTCTCTGCAAAACGAGCTGCACAGTGGAGGTAAGTATAACATGTTTGTTATTTTAAAAAAATAAAAAATTTTGCTTTACAATCCCTTTAAGTTCTGGTTTTCTATTAAAAAGCCGCTACCCATCAGATAATGCAACCAAAGTGACGTAGCAGCCTACTGCACATGTGTGATGCGTTCCACACATTGTGTGTGATTGTAGTGGCTTTCAGAAGAACATATTCAGCAGATTTTGACCACACTACGAATGCGCAAGCGGGGCGGACTGCAGTGGAAGCATGCACCAATTCTAATTGTAATACAGAACAGCAGATGACAATTAACCACAAGCCGGCCGACTGCCCGCCCTCGTCGGATGAATTTGTATGGCTGAATTTGCATCGCACAGACATTGCATGTGATCTGCACAGCAATGCGATGTGTGAACCCAGCCTAAGACTGAACATTTAAAACATGGCAAAAACCCTGTAGTGTCTGCTTCTCTTTAAAAGGTAGAAGTGCACACGGCAGGACTACAGTTTACTGTCCAGATAGTCTATACATTACTAGGCATAATACAGTCTTGCATTGATAACACAGAGATAGAAATTGTATACCCACCCAATGTATTACTTACCCAAAGGTTATTTTCATAATAAAAAGCATCCAGTAATTTAACAATGTGTGGATGATCACATGATGCCAAAATCTCAATTTCCACCATGTAATCTTCAAGTTCATCTTCAGACTTCGTATCGATGACCTTTGCTGCTGCCAAAATGCCAGTCTCTTTATTCTGGGCCTGAGAAAAACATACAAGAACAATCTGGTTAGTGCAGTTATAACACATACGCTGGTGTTTGGGACAATATGTCCAACAAAAAAAATTAGAGGTATGTATTACACTTTTTTTTTTTGTTCTGCACAAAGAAATTACACAAAGAACTGAATGACAACGCCACTGATTTCTTCAAATTTCATTTTTATTATGTGCAAAGATATAGTCTAGTGACTGCCACTCATGGATAATTCACAAACTTAAAGGAGAAGTATAGCCAAAGCTTTTCCCTCTACGTCTGTAGCTCACAGGAGTGCAGTTAGTTCTGCAATTCTGTGGCCAAAGTCTGCTGTCAGCTGTTGTAGCTCAGCTGGTCCAGGCTTGGGAAAGATCCAAATCACCCAGATGCCTGGACCACACATGACTCAGCCTCTCCAAGATTCGTTAAAGTGGGGTGCCCCCCCCAAAAAAAAAAAATTAAAAGTCAGCAGCTACAAATACTGCAGCTGCTGACTTTTAATAATCAGACACTTACCTGTCCCAGGGTCCAGCAATTCGGGGGACGAAGACCCGCCTCGTTCCCCGCTCCGCTTGTGGCACCGTCATTTGTACTGTGGGCTCCCGGCTGTGGCTTCACAGCCGAGCACCCACTGCGAATGCGCGAGTGGCGCAGAGCGCCGTGATACGCCGCACAGTCATCTGGGTCCCCTTATGTTTACACCATGATCAGCTGTCATTGGACACAGCTGATCACATGGTAAAGGGCTGCTGTGATTGGCCCTTTACCCAGATCTATGATCGGCCAATTTATCCCGATCTGTAATCAGCTGTGTCCTCCAGACAAAGCAAGCCCTGTGCTATAGCCATCTTTCTGCTATAGTACGGGTGGGAAGTGGTTAAGGCTAGGTTTATACAAACAGCAGTGTACTGTTTCAGGTACAATTTCAGCCTGAACTGTTGACTGAATTCGGAACTGAAATGGACCAAAAGACACGCATGCAAATTGCACCGGACCCGCTGTGGAGATATGTGCACCAGCTCCATAGAAAGTCGGTCAAAATCCAGCCTGAAGCATCATTTTCCACATTTATAAATGTACACCTATACCAAGTTATAATAAAAATTAAAAATAAATATTGTCCATTAAAGGATAAGTTCGCCTTTTGACAAAAAATTTTCAATGCACATTTTTTTGCAAGTAAAAAAATTTGCATTTATTATCTTTTATTGCAGGAGACTGTAAAGCATTACACCAGCCATCAGCAGATCACTGGTGCCATGCAGGTCTCCTGCAGACCCGTCAGTGTATCTGCTTACTTGTACCTCCTATGAGCAAGCCAATACACACTGACAGGAAGAACCAACGAACTGCCATGGCGCTCACAGCTCCGTGGTAGTTCATAGAGAACAACAAGCTGACAGCCGCTAAGGCTGACGGGACTTGTAGTTTTCCATTCACAGACAACTTCTTTTTGCTATTTTAACAAGTAAAATTTAGTAATTGCATGGTCATGCAATGCTGCACCCAAACAAAATCAATACACTTTAAACATCACCAAAAGAAAGCTCTATTTGTGTGACAATTACCACTAGGTTTTTTAATTGTTTTACTATACAAATAGAAAAAATTAAAAAATATATATTTTTTACTGCTAAAAAACCTAGCCAATTAAAAAAAAAAAAAAAGATTTTTTCATAAATTTTAGGCCAAAACGTATTCGGCTACATTTCTTGGTAAAAAAAATCCCAAGTAATGTATAGCAATTGCTTTACGTGAAAGTTATAGCGTCTACAAATTATGGTATACATACTGGATTTTTATTTTATTTTATATATTACTTTTTAGTGGTGATCAGCGACTTATAGTGGAACTGTGATCATGCAGTGGGCAATTGGACATTCACTTACACTGGAAGGGAATTGATTAACTGCCACTGACATTACGAGTGACACTAATAGTGATCAGTGATCATGCTATACATGGTCACTGTACTAATGACACTGGCTGGAAAGGGGTTAACTGTGTGCCTAACAATGCGTAAAGTGTGCAATATGTGCTGCTTTTTACTAATAATCTTTGTTTTTTGAAAAGTACAGTGTAAGCGCTACACTGTACTTTTCATTCATTTTATATCGTGTCCAGCAATATTGTGTCAGCTGCTGTAGTTTTACTTTTTATTGTATTTTTTTTGGCTTATAGCGCAACAAATTTATTTTTTCAATCTTTGTTTTTTATCCCCGATTGCATGGATAAGGCTGATCATACATTATACAATTTTCCAAAACCATATAATAGGTCAAACCTAAACATGTTCAATTTGTATGCAATCAGGCAGGCCCTTGTACAACATAGCTGAAGGTAAATCTAAATAAATTTGTATAATGTATGTCCAGCCTAAGATTGTTTCCTCTGTACAGAGCCCTGTGTTGATAGTCAACACAGGGCTCAGAGCTGTGATTGGACAAAGCCGAACAGCAGGTCCCCAACCATGAATCATTAACTTGGACCTGCTGACAGACTCCCGCTGTGTATAATCACAACAGGTGTTGGCGGAGACGCAAATGCGCCTGCCCTAAACCGAAAACAGGCAGCGACATAACAGGACGTCACTTTGGCCAGTGTCCGTAGTACATTGCGGGCGGGTGGTCCCCGCGTGTAGTTAAAGCGGGAGTCCACCGGGACTCCGCGTTTTTTTTTTTTTTTTAAAAGCCAGCAGCTACAAATACTGCAGCTGCTGACTTTTAAATAGTGACACTTACCTGTCCAGCGCGCCCGCGATGTCGGCACCCGAAGCCGATCTGTAGATCGTCACTCGGGTGCTGCCGCCGCCATCTTGGGTACGGGAATCAGGAAATGGAGCCTTTCGGCTTCATTTCCCGGTTCCCTACTGCGCATGTGCGAGTTGCGCTGCGCAATAAGGACGGTCCCCGCTGCCTCTGGGATCTGTGTGTTTCCCAGCAGGCAGCGGGGCACTTGCGGAAGGGGGCGGGCACTTGCGGAAGGGGGCGGGCACTTGCGGAAAGGGGCGTAATCTACGCCCCTTTCCGCAGACAGCTATCCCGGAAGTGGGTGCAGTTACCTGGATTATCCAGGTAACTGCACCCCCCTCCCCCCTGAAAGGTGCCAATTGTGGCGCTGGAGGGGGGGAGGATTCCGATGAGCGGAAGGTCCATTTTAGGGTGGACCTCCGCTTTAAGAGGGGCGAGTCGTGTTTTTATCATTTCCCCAACCTCAAGTGTAAACAAGCCTTGAAATGAACTGACTAACCTAACTTGCATGACTTGCGTATGAATATATATGTATGTATGTATGCATGCATGTATGTCTGTCTGTCTAGTTAAATGTTTTCCCTTTATGTATTTGCTGGAGTGAGAGATTACACAGCTTTAAAACATCTATACTGACATGCCCTTCCTTTTTCTTACAAAAGGGAACAACTAAAGCAAGTAGTGACTATAACCGGATGACTCACACAGGATAACGGCAGCTAAGAACCTCTCACAATGATGTTGTGTCACTGGGATGAAGTCATGTCTGTTGATAAGTCATAGATGTGATGAAATCTGGCTGGGAGAGAACATGTACTTAACATATCAGCCTGAAAATAAACACACCATTGGCTTTCCTGCTTTAAAATGAACCTCATTTACACAATCCTCTCTGTTCACAAACCAATCCTAAATTCTCTGTATGTTCCCAACTTCTCAACCACAGTAGAACTAGATCTGATTTTCTTTCTTTGTCTGTACAGTATGGGGGAAGGGTAGGAACCTACATCAGGTCCGTGTCCCAGTGGGAACCATATCATCTCAATTCATGGGAGGTCCACCAGACAGGAAATGAGGGGAGATCTCCCCAAGGGGTGGATATTCAGCAGTGGAGCCCCATGTGACGTGTCAGAACCTCTGTCATCTTGTTATTGCAGTCTCCATCCCTAAGAGATTCCTCCTTTTCCCTTGTCTGGCCGCAATTCCACCAACTAATGGCTAATTACAGTGGGCTTCATCAAACATGTAGGGCACATGTATCAAACACAAGGTCCGCGGGCCAAATCCAGACATTTCATGTGGCTCTCGCACCTTTCCCCTCTCGTCTCCACCCCCCCCCCCCCCCATCTTGTCTCAGGACTCAGCAAAGAGCACAGAAGTCCTCTGCCTGAACCTACGCTCCTCTATGTGCAGCAAAGAGAGGCTCGCCTCTGACCCCCCCTTTTTTCTTCCCGGGTATCAGCGTTCAGCAGCAGAGAGGAGGACAGAGTTCCCCACACAGTTCCTGTGTCTCTCTTTTTGCAGACGAAGCATCCCCTCATCTCCGATATTTAAAATGGAACAAATGTGTATCTATCACAGGGTGGTGTCTGTGGATACACTGATAAATAAAATGCCACGTCCTGGTTATCACTTTGTGAATGTAAATATTGACAAGGAAAAGGGGGAGTAAGGGAGAAAAATAAAAAATAAAAATAAAAGAACCTTCACATAAAAGACCTCAAAAGAAAAAAATGTGGGTTCAGTTGGACTTTTTAGGCATAAAGAAAGTTGTAAACACAACCAGTATATTCAAAAGGAATTATTTCTATTTATTTTTAAAACAAAAAATAAAAACAGAAAATAAAGAGTTCAATTTCCTTTTTACACACAAAAAAGAAATGTTTCCTCCTTATAACTACACATTTAAGACCTAATTGACATCCTATCAAAAGTAGTAAAATCCATTTCAAATTTCCAAAAAGGAAAAAACAAAATATATATCTATATAAATATAGGATCAAGGATATCAACCATACAGTCAGCAATTACATATATCTTTGGTGCTCTACATGTTTCGCGTCTGTGATGACGCTTCTTCAGGAGATGATAACAGTGTTATTCCTTCATAGAGTGTATCCCATATAGAGAGACCACCGTTTCCGAAGGAGAATGGGGAAGTTGGTACGATTGATTACACAACCATTTCTCCACAGAGGGAAGAAAAAAAGGGAAGAGAAGAAGGGGAAGGGGAAAAAGGGAAAAAAAAGGAAGTAATTGTTGAGCAGATAAATATAAATATAGATTTTGAGCTTAGTGGAATCACTTTAAAGGTGTATTGGGCTCATAAGGTTTCAAATCTTCAGTGTTTAATAAGTATTCTTGAGGCGTAAGTAAACAGAAGTAGGATCGGTGATGGATACTGTTTAGTATCCCCTGAGCTCAAGGTGCAATAAAAACGGACCAAGTTCCCACTGGGTAAAGAAGGAAGGTAACAGGGGGAATCAAAAAGGCAGACTATTCAGCCCATTCACCCCTATCATATTGTTTTTTGTATACAAGATGGCCTCCATCCCCTCATCTCTGCCTCTCCTGGTCTCAGCGGACTCCAGCCCTCCTCTGGTCCTCCTCCAGACCCTGCACTTTTTTTCTTCCCAGCTCTGCTCACAGCTTCATCCCAGCAGAAACACAAGGTAAGGGGGTACACAGTGATGTAAGGGAGGGTGGAGGACTTTTGACTTCTGATGGTGGGGGGCTCTTGACCTCAAATGTAAGAGGGGGGATGGGGTGCTCTGGACATCTGGTCCTACAGATACAACCTGCCCTTCGAGGGTAATCGTAATGCTGATGTGGCCCACAATAGAAATGAGTTTGCATTCCTGATGTAGGGCATAAAAAGATGCAATCCAAAAGCAACCACAGCCAGATGTTTTCTTGAGTAAATTACATCTAAAATATGATTGGCTAGTATGGGTAATATCAGCTCATTGCCTTAAAGTGATATTAAAGTCTTTTTTTTCTTCTGGTTAAAAAGAACAAAACATGTCATACTTAACTACTCTGTGCAGTGGTTTTGCACAGAGCAGCCCAGATCCTCCTCTTCTCGGGTCCCTCTTCTTGGCACTTCTGACCTCCCCCTCCTGCCCACACAGGAAGCAGCTTGGTATGGGGGCACCTGCGCTGAGCTGCTGCTCTGTGTGTCCATTCAGACATGGAGCCGTGGCTAGATGCCATTCTCTCTCTCCTCACTGACTTTGATTGACAGCAGCAGGGGCCAATGGCGCCCACTGCTGTCTCAGCCAATAAGGAGGGAGAGTCCTGGACAGCTGAAGCTCTTGTGCAACATCGCTGCATCGAGATGGGGCTCAGGTAAGTATTAGGAGGGCTGCTGCACACAGATTTTTTTTATCTGAATGCAAAGAATGCATTTAGATAAAAAAATAAATAAAAAAATGTCTGCCTTTAGAACCACTAAGTCTATTTACTACATATAAAGGCCCAAAGCGTTTAGGCCCATGCCTTCAGATAGATGATGTGATGAGATGGACAATAAAGTTATTAGCTATAGAGGTTGATGGTGACTAAAGCTGCTTCTGCATTTGGCTGCAACATATTTCTATCACATGTTCATCAGATACACTGGAGAACAAGTACCTACAGAAATTCGGAATTTGTAGCCAGCTACAAAATATTGTTCAACAAAACTACAAAATCCTCAAAATCAGCTATTCGCACCATTCTAGCCAGGCTTCATAGTTACATAGTAGGTGAGGTCGAAAAAAGACAAGTCCAACCTATGTGTATGATTATATGTCAATTTTGTGAAAAATAGTGTAGCGCTTATTTGTTTTTACCACATTACAATGTGACCAATGTAATCAATACATACATTAGACTATACAAACAAATAAAAAAACATGTAAGCACTCTTCGCTGTATATGAAAAGCTAGAATGTCCAAACAAATGTATGAAAAAATGTATCCAAAAATGGAAAAACAACGTGAAAACAAGTGAAAAGTTCTCCAAATTTTCCAAATTTTCTGTGTGTGATACGATGAAGTGAGGATCGTCCTACACCTTCTCCAAGGAATAATCGCACAATCACCGCGTGAACCCTCCACCGCATAAAATGGGGGCTTACCAGATTTAATAGATCCTACTCAAACTTATATTTGGAGGATCATATATGCTTGTAGATATACATAGGCTTTTTTGGGTGTTGTCCTTTTCTGGAAGACTTTCAAGTGTGGCTATTTCCTCTGCAGTATATCTCCATCCACACAGATCATCATAGGTAATGGGATAGATATAAAAGAAGAAAGCAGGGACCACAATAGTGTAACTCAGTTTTTAGTTTCAGGTAATTTAATAAAAAATTATCAAACTCACGTGTACAAAGAACATAAGCGCTTTTTCAATAAAATCTCAGGCTGCAGTGAAGTCCCGACGCGTTTCGTCTTAAGCAGACATCATCTGGGGACATTCTAGCTTTTCATATACAGCGAAGAGTGCTTACATGTTTTTTTATTTGTTTGTATAGTCTAATGTATGTATTGATTACATTGGTCACATTGTAATGTGGTAAAAACAAATAAGCGCTACACTATTTTTCACAAAATTTATTATGTCACATTTGTACACCTAGATGTTGCGTTAGCTGCTGTTTGTATACCGTTTACACATTTGAATAGCGCAGTGTTTTCGGTTCTTCTTGAATTAATATGATTATATGTCAGTATTACATTGTATATCCCTGTATGTTGTGGTGGTTCAGGTGCTTATCTAATAGTTTTTTGAAACTATTGATGCTCCACCCTGTTGAAAACACCGCCTGCGGAAGGGAATTCCACATCCTTGCCGCTCTTACAGTAAAGAACCCTCTTCGTAGTTTAAGGTTAAACCTTCATGAGCTACATAAACTACGTACACCTATAATAAAGGGAATTCTTGTGTTTTAGTCAAAGCTACACAGCTTGTTTATCTACAGACATCTCTTCTCTGCACTGTCAGTTTTTTGGTGAAGGTGAACTTCTCCATAAGGCTCGGTTTCCACTAGTACGACTTTTCATCTGATTTGGGACTGAAAAGTAACGACAAGTCATACCCCATGATTTCCAATGAGTACCGTTCATGTCTGTGCGACTTTATGATGCGACTTCAAAGTAGTCTACTTTGGTCCCACCACTTTGATACGACTTAAAAGGTATATAGACCTCAAGAATACACAGGCATTGCTTCAAGTCACAGCAAAAAATCGTGGTAAAATTTCAGTAAAAAAAAAATTGCGCCAAAAATCGCACGACTTTGGGGACGTAATAGAGGAAACATAGACTTAAGTAAAATATCTCTAGTTTCCGTTGCACCACTGCATATAAAAGTGCCAACAAGATTAGGACTTCACTTCACTCGGAAACTCAAATCTTGAAGAGAGTAATACTAATCACAGCTGGGCGCCACAAGTCAGGCCTCGGTGTGTTTGCGTTTGTAACGCCTAGAATCCAAAATGCTACAAAACAGACTATTTGTGTTTGTCTTCTTAGTCTGGTCCTGTGATTCCTGTCATCGCACACGGATACAGCCATGTTTGCTGTACTTTACATACAAATATTTACATTTGAATGCTGGATTAACAGCTGATCCTGTAACAACAGGGTTAGCACCGCAGTAATCGGAACATGTGCTGCTCTTCACACCATTCCTACAATGTAACAAATACACGAGAGCCCCTTCCAGATTTGTTTGCCTTGATGGGGTATAGAAGGCTTGCATACTGACTAAAAAGAAAAAAAAAAAAAAAAAGAAAAAAAAAACAGCCGTAATCAAAATAGCAAAACATGGAGGGGAAAAAAAAAAAAAAAGACCCCTTAGGCTTCACTTCTGGTGCACTCGCCTAGGCGCGGGATGACATCACTCTGCGCCTTCTCTTTTGAGGCCCCATAAAGCACCATTGTGCTGTGGTGCAATACGGTGCCATTCATTCTGAACTGCACCCCAACATCCCACACTTGATGGTGCAGTAATGCACTATGGCGTGTTGAAAATCCTGCATGCAAAATTTGTGGTCTATTGTGTTATATTGGTCCATCAGGCTGATATAATGGGAATTCTCTAATCACAGATTTCATTAGGCGCACTCTAGGTATGTAGGAAATCTATTCCATACTCAAGCTCCTGACATTCAGAAATCATCATATATGGGCTTTGGAAGGCATTAACATTTCTCTGACATTAATATTACACGTCTTAATCACAAAATGAAGTTCAGAGACAGATTTGGTTCAGTAACAAATTCCATAAGTCATAGAGCATCAAGTAAGTCATTAGAAGGTCTATTTATAGATTAGATTGTGCATGCCTTCTTTTTTGTATTCAATTTTTCTTTGCACAATCCTACAGAAATGTTAAAACATTACTAAGGCAAGTTGATAAGTCACCAGAATGAAGCTCCGCAGAAACCACCAACAAGAGCTCAACTGGCCTATGCACTGTGCGGAAACAAAGGTACAAATAATGCTGCTCGGTATAAGAAAATATGATACAGGTTGCATCATTCTCTATACCCGGGCCCCATATTCTACAGCCAGGTCTATACCCGGGTCCCAGGTCTCTGCACCCGGGTCCCAGGTCTCTGCACCCGGGTCCCATTCTCTGCACCCGGGTCCCATTCTCTACACCCGGGCCCCATTCTCTACACCCGGGCCCCATTCTCTACACCCGGGCCCCATTCTCTACACCCGGGTCCCATTCTCTACACCCGGGCCTCATACATAGCTCAATACTGCACAGCCTCTTCTTGAAAATGCTCATTGTGAGGTTCTGCCATAGGTGTGCGCAGCCTATTGCATTAGGGTGTGCACCCCAAAGCTCAAACACACATAGGTGTGTGTGTCTACACACAGTACAGTATATATGCTCCAGGCATATTCATCTCCCTGCAGGCACAGTGAAAGAGAAGGTTGTTAGCACTTCTCTTATGACAGAGCTGGTAAGATGTTCCTATCCCCACTGCTAAAAAAAAAAAAAAAAAAAAAAAGGAGCAATAATGCTAATGCGCACTGATGAGGGTGTGCCCAGGCACACCTAACACACCCCGTGCACACACCTATGGCGTCCTGCAATTCTAAAGCAAGCACACCACTATCTCCATTTTCAATAGACAATTAGCACTCTGCAGAGATTCATGGAAAATAGACTTTTCATTGTAATGAATGCCGACAGCAACATGCATGGAGCAGGAAAGGAAGAGGAAAGATGGGGACTTTATATGAGGCATGTCACTGAATAATAACACTCTCCATGATGGTACAGTGGGTGCTCCGGCAGCTTCGGTCTGAGCAGGGGGCTAAAAAGTGAACCTTTTTTGGCTAGAGTTACACTTAAAATTTATTTTTATTTTTTTAAATGTACCTGTTCCGACTTGCATACAAACAAACCTACAGAGCCCATCTTGTTTGTAACTCGGGAACTGCCTATACCTTGTCTTGAATGGTAAAACACAAGTTCGGTTTAAGATAGCTGTCCATAGCACAATTTTATTCGGAAATGGATTCGCCAAAGCACAATATTAAAGCAGTATTAAACCCAAAAATGTAATATAATGTAAAAGGTAATATATTGCAGCTTACCAATCATTAGATCCGATGGCTGCATTGGTTTTATTTTTTTAGGTTGTTTTCCCCCTGGTGATCTGGCCAGTAACACACTTTTTGTATTAGAGTGTCTTGGGGGGGGAGGGGAGTAAAAACCCCAAAACGTATTGGAACTTGAACTAAAGACCATTTGTCTTTAGAATAAACATATCTGGATTGAAACATTACAGCCAATTTAGACTCACTAATAATTGTTGAAATCTCTTAATGTGTAAAAGCTGCCAAGCTAAAAATTCATTGCCCCACGACCATCAAATCATTAAAAGACAACAAAACATACAGTATAGTAAAAATCCAGAGTTCTGGCACCTTTAACCTACTTTCTTTAAGAGAAACTGCAGCCTGCTCACATAATTTGTAATAAAAACAAATTAGCCTTTCTGAAGCTCCAACATCTTTAAATATTATTTTATATATACTGCGATTCTGTACTTGTAAAATATGCAGCAGAAATCTCCCTACACAAAGTCTGGCTGCAACCATTTTAACTGTGGGCATCTGAAGCTGCTGCCTATTCACTTCCTGGATTTGCACAGACACACAGAGGCACACCTTCAGCTCTGCAGCTCTCATTAGCCCTCTTATGACTCACACCCCCCCCCCCCCCCCTCCTGGCAAACTCCCACGATAGTGGGAGAGAGCTGTGCATGATGTTGTAAGCTTAGGCTAATGACCAGACAAGAAATAGGAAGTGAGCTGTATAAGGTATTTCCTGGCAGAAAAAAAATGTTTTACTATCCAAAATTAAAACAAGGGCAGAAGATTTATTAGATGGAAAGATGAAAAAATTACTTTAGTTCCGCTTTAAAAGTAGACCTTTACCTTCCCAAAGCTGAAAATCCCTGGTTTGGGCAGCTCTGCATGCTGATATGCAATCACCTACAGTCTCCTATGTTAAATAAAATAAGTTTTCCGTTTTTTTAAATGTACAAATTATTCAATCAACGTGGCACACAGCACTGGAGCTAGTTCCTTATAGTTCCCCCTGAGATGGTGTAGATGCCCTGATCGCCGCCATTACTAGTAAAAAAAAAAAAAAAAATATGAATAAAAAAATATGTCATAAAACTATCGCCTATTTTGTAAACGCTATAACTTTTGCGCAAACCAAATCAATAAAATGCTTATTGCAATTTTTTTTACCAAAAATATGTAGAAGAATACGTATTGGCCTAAAGTGAGGAAAAAAATGTTTTTTTTATATATTTTTGGGGAATATTTATTATAGTAAAATGTAAAAAATAATGTTTTTTTTTTCCCAAATTGTCGATTTTTTTTGTTTAAAGCGCAAAAAATAAAAACCGCAAAAGGTGATCAAATACCACCAAAAGAAAGCTCTATTTGTGGGAAAAAAAGGACATCAATTTTGTTTGGGAGCCACGTCGCATGACCGCGCAATTGTCAGTTAAAGTGACGCAGTGACGATTTGCAAAAAGTGCTCTGGTCTTTGGCCAGGAAAATGGCCCGGGGCTTAAGTGGTTAAAGCATTCTGACCAGAACTATCACAGTCACCAGAGTAAAAAATTAAATAAAAATCTGTCTTGGTTTCACAGATTGAAAAATGATTCTGTATACAGTTGTCTGCACACATTTGGTTATTTTTTTACTCTAACACTTAAGTAAACTCTTACACTGTATACAGATGTATTCACACACTCAACAGCTTTCCGGGATGTGCAATTACTTTACATGCAAAGAAAAGAAACACACCAAGCAGGATCTCTCTCATGAGTTCAGAAAATAATGAACGCCGAAGTCATATCTCTGACTGCATCAAAGTATTACAAGAAATAGTTAAGAGCATCTTTTGTTTAGTTTTCGAATTTGCATTTGTCCTGATGAGGAACAGGAAATGTCTGGACAGGAAGAGCTCTGTGTCAACTTGGGATTTTAAAGCCTCGTCCTTCTTCAAAGTCAATTAGATGCATCACAATTTTTTCCTTTAGGGGCCAATCTGTCCAAGGTCCCTTGTGGAACACAATTTTCTCCTGCAGGTAACAGCTTATCTAGTGCCTTCATCTTAGGCTCCATACACACTATTAGATTTTCTGCAGATTTTTGTCTTCAGATTTACCAAAACCTTGTAGTGCAAAGCCTGCCTGATTGCATACAAATTGTAATTCTCACGCCCAGTACACACGAGTGGAATGTCCGACAGAAAAAAATAAATAAAAATCAGACGGGAGCTTTTCATCGTATATTCTGATCGCGTGTATGCCTCATCTGACTTTTTACGTCAAAATTCTGATGGACCTAGAAAGAGAACATGTTGTGAATATTTCCGACTGAACCAATTCCTATAGGGAAAACTACGAACCAAACGTAGACGTACCAAAAACGACGCATGCTCTGAAGCAAGTACGAGACAGAAGCTATTGGCTACTGGCTATTGAACTTACTTTTTCTAGTCCCGTCGTACGTGTTGTACGTCACCGCATTCTTGTTGGTCGGACTTTGGTATGATTGTGTGTACGCAAGACAGTTTCAGCAGAATTCCATTGGAACTCCGTCGGAAAAGACTTCAGTGTTTATTCCGATGGAAAAACCGGTCGCGTGTACAGGGCATTAAGGTTTGACCTCATAGTATATGGTTTTGGTAAATCTGAAGACAAAAATCTGCAGAAAATCGAATAGTGTTTATGGGGTCTAATCCTTGCTGTTAGGTTACCTTCGCTCCCATCTTCAGCATCCTAATGCCACGTACACACAGTCGGAGAATCCATCGGAATGCGTCTTATCGGCCCGTGTCGTCAGATAATCCAACTGTGTGTGCTATGCATCGGACTGATTCCGTCCGGATCTCCGTCTGACCCAATTTTCCAACATGTTGGAAATATTTCCCGACCAACTGGACCGGTCGGACGTAATCCGATCATGTGTAGAGCATTTTCATCGGACCAAGTGCCACGCATGCTCAGATCAAATTCCTACATCAAAGCTATTGGCTACTAGCCTGAACGTAGTCCCATCGTAACGAAATTACGTCATCATGTTCTGAAAGATCGGATTTTTCGACAACTTAGTCCGACCATGTGTATGCAACAGTTTCGGACACAATCCGTCAGACTAAATCTGACGGACAAAATCCGACAGATTTGGTTGTGGAAATCTCTGACCGTGTGTGCAGGGGCTTAAGAGTAATCAGATTGGGGGTGGGAGGGAGTGTTACCCTTAGGTCCCTTTCACACAAGCGGATCGATTGTCTGTCTGCTTTTTTCCAGGTGGACCCGATCAGACCACCTATTGTTCTCTATGAGGAGGCACATGTAAAACGGACACGTGTCCGTTTACACCCGCCTGCTTTCGATCAACCAAAAACAGACACATCGGATGACAGCTGGATGTAAACGAACAGGCGTTTCCATTTCCATCCGACCACCCCATAGAGAACAGCAGGCTGTGTCATCTGCCTGCTCAGTGGGGACCAGCATACAGATCCTCCACTGAGCAGGCGGATCCGCTTGACGGAGTCCGTCCCGTGTGAAAGTGGCCTTATCCTAAAGTTGGACTTTAAAAAATAAATAATAGCCATTTTGCACTTGCCGTAAAAATGTTTCGATCTACAGCCAGCAATGATTTTCTGAAATAGGCAAAAATGTCCATATGACTTTCTTGCAAGCAAAAAAACTAACAGGGTAATTCTGGACTGTGTGTAGAACCCCCTAGAAATGTCATTTCCTGGCTCATGTGATTAGGTTACTGCTTTTCTCAACACAGCACTGAGCCTGACTGATGTTGGCAGATAAACTCTCCTATTCAGGATAGAAGCGGAATCCACAAGATTCAGCAAAAACAGCAGGAGATAGAAGTCTGCAATTATATTTTTTTAATATCCACTTTTTCATCTGGGGAAAAAACAAAAAAAAACAATAGATGCTTTTGGACATTATGTCTGACAGTTCTGTCGATTCATGATGGTTCACAATGTAGAATTTTCTCCAATTCTGATATTAAAAGTATAACATTTTTATTTTCGTTTTGTTTTGGATAGAGTGGAGAGAGATTAGAACACCCGACAGGTTTTAGGCCTTATGCACAGTGCACATTACAAAAACGCCAGCAGCGTTGCCACATTAAAACACAAGGTTTTCAGAGCTTTTATGCCTTTTTGCATTAGAGTTTTGCTGTGTTTTAGCAAGAAAACACCTCCAAAAAAAGTCCCCTGAGGAAGTCACGTGGCGCAACGTGTAGGGCGTGGACAAAGCACATCACGGACTGGAAGTGACAGGAATGGCGGAAAATGATGATGTCTTATTTTGAGCGCTAGTTATTTTACTATATGCAAGCAGATGCTTATTATTTAATAAATGGATTTTATACATTAATACACTATTGATGGCTTGTCTACTTTACCCCCACATAGGAGATGGGATCCCTTATTGAAGAGTTGCGGAGGTGACTCCGGGAGGAAAGTTTAGCCAATCCCTACTGGATCTGAATTCAAAGCTTATGTTGAATGCCTATGAGGTGAGAGTTCTGTGAGCACTGAGGTGTTGGTGGCAGCGTCTAGACTCTCTGGGAATCATTAATAGACAGTTGTACACTATTAGCATTGGAACATTTGTATTGGAAGACTGGATTTGCCACGTCTATTGGACTTTTTCACTGTTATATCGATCAATTATTGTTTATAACACTATGTATTTGATTATGTTGCTTAGGAAGGATTTGCACAAGATCACTGTACATTATATATTTACGCACATGTAGTTGTGAATACTAAGGTTTTGCAGCAATTCCCACACAATTTATTTTATTTTTCTTCATTTAATTAAATTTTTCACAGATTACCATTACATAGTAGCGCAGAGGACTACTTACGTTTATTCAATTACCTCTTAAAAAAAAGCTAGGGGGATCAAAAACACCGGTTACCTGCGTTTTGCTGCGTTTACTGGGGTTCGTGCAGCTCAAAAACTCCTCTCAAAACCCACTAGTCCTGGAGGTTTTTTCCAGCTAGAAAATGCCTCAGCCAAAAAAACACTGATAACAGCCTGTGTGTGCCTGGATACATAGGATAATATGCAGGGGAGTTTACTGGCTGAAGAGAAAAAAAAAAAAAAACACACACACACACACCAGAAGCCAAAAACAGCAACTGTAAAAAATATCCAGTGTGTATGAGGCCTTATTGTTGTCAGTATCCTCACAATGGAAAATATTTACAATGAGACACAGGTGGCAAAAAATTTACAGGAGTTAAAATCCCTCTTACGCTATCCAAAGTGAGACACAAAATTGAAGGGCTGTTACGGGTTAAAATTTTCATGTTCGATTAATCTTTTTTTTTTTTTTTTTTTAATCGATTAATCAACTCATTTAAATTATAACGCACATACAGATCCAACTACTTTTAGCTGATTTCCTTGCACTGCAACTCTGCATTAGTCAGTGGTAAATGTGGTATACACTAAATACAATCACCCGACACTAGTTGGTTTCCACAATCCATGACTTAACTTCACAGTTTACACAAATACATTTTAAATGCAAACTGTAGCACCGATGTAAGTCATTTTTTTTCCACAGTAGTGCGACAATCCCTACACCTCTGGTCTAACTAATCGCTCTCACCTTATGGCATGGACCCCTGTGCAAACAGGTGGTCGTGCAAGCGGGTATCAAAAGGGTTAACACAGACCATAAACTTCTCTCACGTCTCCTTAGATCCCAGCAAGGACGCCAGGTCATGGGTAGAAAGAAAAGATCTAAGTGCTCACCGCTTAAGTACAAGATTACATTTTTGTGTTCAAACTACTCACATAAAGATGATAAAAACACAGCATGTAAAGCTGACAATTGTGTTAGTTCTGTAGAGCCGCAGCGGTTGACGTCATGTGTAGCTCCTCCCCGTACACGTTACGTTCAATCAGAACTTCAACATCACTGGACTCCTCCCCCTTCCCTTTGTTATCAGACAGAGGCACTTGGGGAAGTGGGGAGGAGTCCAGTGACGTGGAAGTCCGTGAGGTCACCGTATCTCCAACAGAACTCCCTGAAGACCCGGAAGCCGGAGAGGTGAGTACCGATCAAAAAAATTTTGATTGATCAAAAAAAATTAATTGATTAAATCGAGGAATTAAACTTTAATTTCCACAGCCCTAAAAAATGGCCTTTAGTTCCACTTTAAAGCAGAACTATACTCCCCTACTATCCAGTGATGTGCCATCCCGGAACGCCCGCTGACTGCTGACTTCTATTGGCAGCCAGCTAAAGGGTCTCAATTGCCAGCTGCTGTCATTGGCCAGGCCAAGATGTCACTCCCATGCATGTGCACAATTTACATCAGTTTCGGCATTAAAAAGCTTTAAATGCACAAAGTAGGTCTCTTCTTCATTAAAAATCCTGTCTGTCCACCCATTTTCATTAGGTAGCATAAAGTTCCACTTTAAGCAGCTGAAGTGCAACATTAAAAAAACGATACTGCAATACTATGGTATAGTGGCAAAAACTGAATTCTGATTGGTAGCTATGAGATATCGTCCATCAGTGTGTCTGTGGAATCATAGCGAGCGAATACGGTTTGGTGGGCTCATATGTTGGGCTACGCAGCAGAAGAGACCTGCAATTACTGTCATGGCTTTCATGTTGCTCTATATCATTATCAAAGAAAATGATCTGTTTTCTTGTTCAGTGAGGCTTGACAATGGAAGAGTCACTGCTGCTGTCTCATTAAAATGACAAAGGCAGTATTTTGACAAAGGGGTGGGGAGTTGCAAAAGGGGATTACTGACAGCATTATTCACCTACATTGTGTGTATGTCAAACATAATTTATCACTTGCTAATGAACAGCTACTTGAGAAATGCCTACTCTATGTGTGACAATGCATTTAGAATTTTACTAATGCTACGAGATTTATCATTACATTAATGAGAACTCTTTAGAGCATCATACATGAACACTAGAGTCGCTCTTCACATGCCAGGTGAACATTACCACCATCATTACATGCCAGTTTTACTTGGATGTCATAAGTCAACACTAGGCCAAATAAAGGTCTAATTGGTCTTTAAAATGACCCTTCCCATAAACATCCATGTTCATGCACTGGTAAGCTTTCTGGCACAGACATCGGAAATCAATTCTGCTTCATTGATCGGTTGCTAAAAAGTGCCCTCGGGCATTTTATCACCTTCTAATGGACAACGACCATCTCTAACATACGTGGATATTCCTGGGTCCAGTTCAAAACATGTGCCTTTATGCTGATCCCATGACTTATACAGTGCCTTGCAAAAGTATTCACCCCCTTGGCATTTTCCGTGTTTTGTTGCCTCACAACCAGGACATGGATTGTTTGAGGATTTGCATCATTTAATGTACAGAACATGTCCACAACTTTGAAGATTTTTTTTTATATTGAAGCAAACAAAAAAATAGGACAAAATAACAGAAAAAGTCAATGTTCATAACTATTCACCCCCCACTTTTTGCGGCTTTGGATAAGTCTCTATGAGCTTGCCACATCTTACCACTGGGATTTTTGCCCATTCCTCCCTACAAAACTGCTCCAGCTCCTTCAAGTTGGATAGTTTGCGCTTTTGAACAGCAATCATTAAGTCTGACCACAGATTTTCTATTGGATTGAGATCTGGGCTTTGTCTAGGCCATTCCAACACATTTACATGTTTCCCCTTAAACCACTCAAGTGTTGCTTTAGCAGTGTGTTTGGGGTCATTGTCGTGCTGGAAGGTGAACCTCCGTGCTAGCCTCAAATCACACACAGAGTGGTACAGGTTTTGCTCAAGAATAATCGCTGTATTTAGCACCATCCATCTTTCCCTCAACCCTGACCAGTTTCCCAGTCCCGACTACTGAAAAACATAGTTACATAGTAACATAGTTAGCAAGGTTGAATAAAGACACCAGTCCATCTAGTTTAACCTGAGTGAGCATGCGTGCGTGTCTACAATTGTCCCTATCCCTGTACATTGTGTCTCATTAAGATGCTCATCTATTATATTATTTTATTTTTGAAAAAAGGCACCCATATAGCGCCATAAATTTACGCAGCATTCCACACATACATCGCACACTTACATCGGTCCCTACCCTCAAGGAGCCCACAATCCAAGGTCCACAATTCACATTCATATATTAGGGCCAATCTTGGACAGAAGACAATTAACCTACCAGCATGTCTTTGGAGTGTGGGAGGAAATCGGAGTACCCGGAGGAAACCAACACAGGCACAGGGAGAACATGCAAACTCCAGGTAGGTAGTGTCGTGGTTGGGATTCAAACCAGCAACCTCTTTTTACTGCTAGGTGAGAGTGCTACCCACTACACCACTGTGCCGCAGCATGATGCTGTCACCACCATGTTTTACTGTGGGGATGTTCTTTGGGTGATGTGATGGGCTTGCGCTAGTCATAGCGCTTTCTTTGATGGCCAAAAAGTTCAATTTTAGTCTCATCAGAACAGAGCACCTTCCTCCATACATTTTGGAAGTCTCCGCATGCCATTTCGCAAACTCAGAATGTGGCATTTTGTTTTTTGCTGAAAGTAATGGCTTTCTTCTGGCCACTCTGCCACAAAGCCCAATTCTATGGAGCGTACGGCTTATGGTCTTTCTATGTACAGATACTCCAGTCTCTGCTGTGGAACTCTGCAGCTCCTCCAGGGTTACCTTAGTTCTCTGTGCTGCCTGTCTGATTAATGCCCTCCTTGCCCGGTCCATGAGTTTTGGTGTGCGGTCGTCTCTTGGCAGGTTTGCTGTTGTGCCATGTTCTTTCCATTTGTTTATGATAGATTTGATGGTGCCCCTAGGGATCAAAGATTTGGATATTTTTTTATAACCTAACCCTGACTTGTACTTAACAACATTGTCCCTTACTTGTTTGGAGAGTTCCTTGGTCTTCATGGCAGTGTTTGGTTAGCATCTAATGACAGATCATGTGACACTTAGACTGCACACAGGTGGACATCATTTCACCAATTATGTGACTTCTGAAGGTAATTGGTTGTACGAGAGCTTTTTATGGGCCCCCCCCCCCCCGTGTGAAAAGACACACTGCAATAAATGTGAGGCGGTTTTTAGGCACTTAGAGGCCATTTCTAGATCTAAAGTGCCTGAAAACCACCCAGTGTGAAAGGGGTCTTAGGCAGGATAGGTAGGTGAAGAACATTTTTAAGAATTATAGTTAGACTTTGCTTCCACTGGCAGAACATCATAAATAAAGGAATTAGTCAGCAAGCTACCTAAATAACGGCTCAACTTCTCCAAGAGTAAAGACAGCCATAGATGGTTCCAATCTCTACCAATTTAGCAGGGCCCACCCAAGATTCAAACCATATATGGGCAGGCCGATTGTACCAAAGTCGATCCATTGATCATCTTGGGTACAACCAGAATATTAGATTTTTACATGCAATTGCCAGCAGCTACAGCCACTAGCAATAATCACAGTGTGTTCTTCCAGCGGATATGGCTCCTCAAGCCCCCCTTGGTTGTAGGAAAGGAAAATCGCATCATCTACAGCCTGCCTAAGGCAGACCCTTACCATTGCCAGGTCAATGGTAAGAGCTATAAAACAGCGGTTAAGGCCCATACACATGATCAGACTTTTTGACAACAAACATGCAAATTAGCTGTTTTGAGGCAACATCCGACCGTGTGTACGCTCCATCGGACAAACTTTTTAGTTTTTCATCAGACTTTTGTTGGCTGTGCGAATGGACAAACTTTCCGGCAACCAAAGTCCGAGGGAGCAAAGTCCGATCGTATGTACAGAAAACCATAGGACTTTTGTACAGAGTACAAACAGGCATGCTCAGAACCAATGCAAAAAGATCAAACAATACAGAAGTTAACCAAAGGTGGCGGTAAAGAGCAGAAAAAGCATGTGATTTGGTGAAAGTTGGCTGAAAAAGTCCTGTCGTGTGTATGCAATACAAGTTCACAGACGATACACTTTGTACAAAAATCCACCAGTAAAAAGTCTGATTGTGTGTATGATGCTTTAGAGTAACAGTTTTTAAAGCACAAGTAGTTATATTTTAACTACTTGTGGTCTGAAATTAAATGTCGTTTGGGGCAGCCACATTTGCTTTTTATAAAGCCAAGTTCTGTGAAGCTGCACAGTAACTTTGCTCTACTATTTCCATCTCTCAAATCTATCTATTCAGAAGGAATGAAAACAAAATGTCTATGCAAGTTATCGTGCAACCGATTTTGATCGGTTTAATATACCAACTCAAACATTAAATGGTGTATCATGAAAATATGATGTAGGAAAAAAAAATATATATATATATTTCCAAATACTGCAAAATTCAATGGTATATTCGTTAAAGCGGAGCTCCACCCTAAAGTGGAACTTCCGCTCATTGGAACCCTCCCCGCCTCCAGTGCCACAATTGGCACATTTCAGGGGGGAGGGGGGGTGCAGATACCTGTATAGTACACGTATTTACACCCACTTCCAGCATAGATATCCGCAGAATCTGCGGGTATTTACGCCACTTCCTGCGGGTCACCCGCTGTCTGATGGGAAACACACGGATCCCAGAGACAGCGGGGACCATTCTTATTGCGCAGTGCGACTCGCGCATGCGCAGTAGGGAACCGGGAAGTGAAGCCACAAGGCTTCACTTCCTGATTCCCATACCGAAGATGGCGGCGGAAGCACCCGAGAGCCGATCGAGAGATCAGCTTCGGGTGCCGACATTGCGGGCGTGCTGGGCGGGTAAGTGTCCTTATTTTAAAAGTCAGCAGCTGCAGTATTTGTAGCTGATGACTTTTAAAAACAAAAAACGGTGGAACTCCTGCTTTGAAATTATTATTTTTTTCCCCATCAAATCACTTGTTGTATATAGGTACTAATAACTGCCAATGGAATACACTGTATTTCATCGATAAACAATGTGGTCAGATAGTTAAATGAGAACCATTGACAAGACACTGACAAATCCAACAATCGGTAAAAGAATTTGCTTGTTGATCTTTGACATTTTTATGGCTCTGAATTATCTATGGTTGCTGAACACTGATGTTTAGAACACTTGAAATCTTACAACTTGTGTCACATTTTCTATTTCACGGGTTGAACCTTGCTCTGTAATAGTTTCTGAAAATGTCACTATCTATAACTCTACAGTCATAGCACAAAGAATGGTTTCATAACAATTTCAGAAAGGCTGTACAGACCATTTTCAGAATGTTTTCCAGACGTTTCTTTAACAAAGTCAGAAGTTACAGAACTGGAAGCTAGAAACATTGTCCACAAGACCGCAGTTGCATAATAAAAAGGTATAAGAGCCATTTAAATGTTTCCAAGCGTTGCGCACAGTGCTGCACCCAAAATAGTAGGGTAACATTTCTGGAAAATGTAGCTTAGCCTGTTCCCATCCTCTGACCTCTGACCCAACCCTCCAACCTCTGCTGGGGGGAAAACCTGATGCTATTTCCGTAACAAGAGCAGAAAGATCCTGTCCCTCCCAATCACAATTGGTCACCAACCTGTCATCAACTTACAGAAAAAGAAACCAAAGTCTGGTCATTGCTACGAACACATGGCTTTGCTCTGTTGACAAAAAACACAGATTTGTACATCTCACAAAATTACAAAACTGACCAATACAAAACCATTAAACACCATTTCTCCACCCAACGCACTAGGCATGTGCCAATGCTACTGTATATGCTTCTCTGCTCTTCAATCCAGTAACCAACTTTATTCTACTTCCCAGCAAATGGAAGATAAACTACAATTCGCTGGCCAACGGCTCCACATTTGCACCAGTTTTTATAATTAAACCCCAAAGGGTCCAACGAGTGATTTCAATATTGTATTAGGAATGGATACATTACAGGCATTCACACAACAGAGGCTCAATGCAAGCAAGTGACACGAGGAAAAGGAAGTGGCGAAAACAAGCAATTATTCTGATAGTCTCAAAATACCAACCAAGCCGCTTTCTTTGCTTCTCCCAAGACCTCCTGCTCTCTAGCTCCCTTGTCACCTCCTCCCATGCTCGCCTCCAGGATTTCACCAGAGCTTCTCCCATCCTTTGGAATTCCCTACCCCAATCTGTCTGACTGCCCCCTAATCTATCCATCTTTAGATGATCCCTGAAAACCCTTCTCTTTAACCGCTTGCCAACCGACTCACGCCGATATTCCTCGGCAAAGTGACACATTTCCGTGTATTGTCGTATGGGTACATCTCCTCCTTTAAGAGCTGCCGGCCACCTGCGGTTGGCCTAGAGCTAGAACAGGGATTTGTGTATGTAGCAAGTAGGAACAACAATATGTCTCCTCCCCCAGTCAGAAACACTAACTAGGGAACAAAGTCCCTTGATCGCCCCCTAGTGTTAACCTCTTCCCTACCAGTGACATTTGCACAGTAATCAGTGCATTTTTATAGCTCTGATCCCTGTATAAGTGTCAATGGTCCCAAAAATGTGTCTGATCTGTGTCCACCACAATGTGACTGTACTTCTTAAAAAAAATAAAAAAAAATAAATAAAAAAAAAACGCAGATCACCGCCATTACTAGTAAAAAATAAAAAAAAATAAAAAAATGCAATAAGGTTTGTAGACACTAACTTTTGTGCAAACCAATCAATATACGCTTATTGCCTTTTATTTTTATTTTTTTTACCAAAAATATGTAAAAGAATGCATATTGGCCTAAACTGATGAAGAAATTTGTTTGTTAAATATATTTTTGGGGATATTTATTATAGCAAAAAAAAAAAATTTTATTACAAAAATTTACTTTTTTTTTTTGTTTATAGACAAAAAATAAAAACACAGAGGTGATGAAATACCACCAAAAGTAAGCTTGATTTGTGGGGGAGACAGAGGGACATGCAATTGTCAGTTAAATTGATGCAGTGCTGTATCGCAAAAAATGGCCTGGTCATTTAAAGCGGTTGTAGTGTCATATTTTTAACTTTGACCTACAGGTAAGCCTATAACAAGGCAATGAGCCGCTGAATTCAGCGGCACATGCGCTCCGGGGATTCTCGGCTGAAAGTCCGGCAGACACCAGACTCTGCTGGGAAGAAAACACCCACACTCATGCGCGGGTGTGACAACATCACAGCTTCGGCCACTCACAGCGCCAGAGCCACGATACCCGGAAGACACGCCGAGGGAACATGTCAGCTCCCTCGGCGTGGACCGAGTGAGGTGCCGGTGCCTTGTTCTAAGGCAAGTATTTCATAATGAGCTAGTATGCGGTGCATACTAGCTCATTATGCCTTTTCCCTTATAGAGGTAGAAAAAAAAAAAAAAGAAAGAAAACGTCTGTGGGTTTACTGCCGCTTTAAGCAGCCAAATCTTCCGGTCTGTAAGCGGTTAAAGAAACATATCCAGCTTCTAACACATGGTTTTACTTTCTCCATCAGCTCATCCCTCACAGCTATTACCTTTTATATCAATTGATCCTTTTAGATTGTAAGCTCTAATGAGCAGGGCCCTCTGATTCCTCTTGTACCAAATTGTAATGTAACTGTAACGTCTGCCTTCATTTTGTTAAGTGCTGCGCAAACTGTTGGCGCTATATAAAACCTGTATAATAATAAAAGCATTCAGCACAGTAATTATTCAGATACAATCTTTTCAACAAGACAAAAAGGCATTACTGTTACAGGATCAATGATTCTGGTAAAACGGTTTTCTGTCAAAAGCAAAAGCAGAGACAAATATAACGTATAGTGTAAAGCAGTTTTGGCAGCGGTATAAGACAGGGACACCCAGGATAAGTCCAAGCAGGTTTGCCCTGAACTTTTATTTAGCTAGACAGCAAACACATCTTTCTATGCAGCTTTGTGCAGCAAGTCCGTATCATAAACCAAACATCTGCTTGTCCAAGCTGACAAACAAGGTGGCCCCTGATGGGCTTCCCAACACAAACAAGCAGCTCTTGTACAGTTTTAGTGTTCTGTCAATGCTCAGCCTTTTCACCAAACTGCAGGCTCACAGAGCGGAGGAAGAAACCCCAGCATCACTCAGCTCCCTTATGTAAAGTCCTGTAGAGTCTGTAGACTGCTGAAATGAATGAGGTCCGACTACCAGGTAAGATGTAGCCCTAGAGAGGCTTATCCAGTGCTCTACATAATCTCCAGGCTTCAGGCCCTAGACCAGAGATTATTAAGACCTGAAAAAACAAAATGCTTGTTTTCTCCATAACGGACACAAATCCTGGAGCCTCTCACCATGTGTATGAGAGAAACTTAAAGAGGAAGTAAACTTCCATACACGACTTTTACCTATAGGTAAGCCTATAATAAGTCTTACCTGTTAGTGTAAATATCTCCTAAACGTGCACCTTTTAGGAGCTATTTACATTACATGCAGCCAGTGACATCACTGACGCATGCGTTCTTAAAGGGGTTGTAAAGGTAAATGTTTTTTCACCTTAATGCATTCTATGCATTAAGGTGAAAAAACATCTGACAGTGCCGGCGCCCCCAGCCCCCCCCCCGTTTTACTTACCTGACCCCTCGAAAGTCCCGTGCTCGTCCCCCGACGTCCTCTTCGCCACTCAGCCTGACCGCTGATTGGCTGGGGAGGATGGATTGAAAGCAGCGCAGCCATTGGCTCGCGCTGCTGTCAATCACATCCAATAACGCGGCGCGCCGGGGCGGGGCCGTGTGATACAGCGAGCGGCTATAGCCGCCGGCTGTATCACGGGAGCGCGCCCGCAGGTGCTTCTCACCATGCGAGGGAGCTCGCATGAACGTGAGAAGTACCTGCAGGAGGAAGCAGAGACAGCCGCCGAGGGACCCCAGAAGAGCGGGTTTGGGGCCACTCTGTGCAAAACGAGCTGCACAGTGCAGGTAAGTATAACATGTTTGTTATTTTTAAAAAAGTAAAAAAAAAAAAAAAAAATACCTTTACAATCCCTTTAAGGAACGGGCATCATGAAGTTCCTTCCGAGCCCTGTGCCATAAATGGTGGCTCTGGCGCGCATACATGGCAGCGACGTCATCGTGGCTCCAACCAGTCACAGAGCCAGAGCCCGCAAAGAAGACGGGTGAAGATGGAAATGGCTGTAGCGCTGACATTGCGGCATTGGAACAGCTTCATTTTAAGGTAAGTTTCACATAATGTACTAGTATGCGATGCATATTACCACATTATGAATTTACTTCGTAGGGAAAAAAATAAAAATACGCTCAGCGGTATACAACCGCTTTAAGTGACACATATACATTCATCCATAATCCCACCAGTTAATGTCTCAAAATAATTAGAGTAAATGTACTTTTTGAATATTATGCTTCACCTTGCATTCTCTCTTGTAACAATAGGGCCCCTTTCAGACTGACATGGTCTGTTTTTCTCAGAAGGGGATCTGTCTTCTTATGCAGATCTTAGAAGATCTTATCCAGTGCATACATGGACACAGTCCACTTGGCTCTATGGGCAGTCAAGTGTAAACAGACGGGATGGCCGTTTACATCCAACTGCCCTCTAGTCGGCTTGCCAGATCAGATTGGAGGTAGGCGGGTGTAAGCGGGCACAAGTCTGTTTATATCCGCAGCTCCATAGAGAATGGATAGTCTCATCGGGTCCACCTAAGAGAAGTATGTGTTTCCTATTTATTTGAGACTCGTACTTACCTAGGTGGTATCGGTCCGATGCTGCATCTGTCCCCAGGTACCTCTGCACTGAAATGGAGCAATTGAACACCACCAATCACGCGGTTTTCAGAGCTTTGTGAGCGGAGGGCTGCAGACTGTCACTCAGTAGCTCTCTGCTCTTCTCCCCAGTTGCTCATTGGAGCTCTGAGCTGTAGAGGGGGTACGGCGGGCCATCTCAGGCTCTCAGTGGCTCACTGAGAGGCTGAGACTGGTATCAGTCCAAGCACCAGGCCGATCCAGACTTTGTCGCAATGACACGGTGCCTGGACTGAAATCTGTTATGTCAGAGAGTGGACTTCAATAGCATCAAAACATGACCATTCCCTACCTCACCTTTCTATTTGACCAATACTATAACGTTTTTTTTCCTCACTGGCCAAATAAGAATATGCATTAGGCAGGAAAGCATCTGATCCTACCAGAAAAAGCAAATACTCTGCCACTTTCAGCAATACCTCGGGCTTTAGGGCCGAAGATATAAGCAGCTACATCATCACACACCATATACATGGGCTTATTCAGTAAAACAGAAGAGCATTTCCACTGTGCAGTAACAAAGGGCAACAATTTGGAAATCATCTTCCGTTTATCTAACTCCTGTAAATTGAAATAGTTGCCGTCGGTTACAACTCATGGCAAAAACGTTATGGTAAATAAAGGTCCTTTGTAGTCAAACATCCAGAGATAAATGAACAAGGTCGAAGTAGCTTCTCAGACTCCAATGTTCCATACAAATAAACATGAAATGATTCCTCTATCTCTAATCAGCAACACTATGCAACCCAGACAATCACATGGCTGCATAAAGTGAACTTTTGCCAGGAGATTGAATGACTGAAACTGGAAGCTCCTTGGCAGTCAGGGGTGAAAAGGAAGCGGGGGGTGGGGGGCTGTTTAACAGATCAATCTCTCCCTTCTGTCTAAAGCAGGGGATTTGGTTTCTTCACATAAGGCAGCAGCACATTCTACTTTCCCATAACAAAATGACACTTTCATTAGTCCATACAAGAAGTGCCTCTAAATAATGTGGAGGAGGGAATGGATCAGGAAGTGACGGCTAGGAAGACCAGGTAACCTAAATCATCCTCTGGGTAAAACATTAATGCGGCAGCTGAATCTCTAAAGGAAATGCAACTTCCTTCCCAGTGACATCTTTAAGTAACACACAAATCTTGCTGATCAAACACTTTGAGCTTTACAGCAAAGACAAATAAATGAGTTTGCTTCACACACACACACACACACACACACACACACAGTATATAGATGTAGTTTTATAAGAAGGCTCTATAACAGAAGCTTGACACTTTGTGTTTTTCCAATTTACCAGAAATGCCTGTTGCTAGGCAGATCGTCCTAATCTGCCTCTTCCTACTCTGTAGCAATCTTCAGTCTTCTCTCCTCCTCGCGTTGTCTTCTGAGTAATGGGGCGCTGCGTGTTCTGGGAACTGTGTGTCCCACAACACAGCGCGCCCCATTCATAAAGTGCTGCGCGACTCTCGCATGCGCAGTAGGAAACGGGCAGTGAAGCCGCAAGGCTCCACTGCCCGTTTCCCTTAGATAGAATGGTGGCGCCGGGACCCGAGAGCAGAGTGACGGGTCGACCTCAGGTGGCCGACATCACGGGTGCCCTGGACAGGTAAGTCTGCTTATTAAAAGTCAGCAGCTACAGTGTTTGTAGCTGCTGACTTTAAAAAAAAAAAAAAAATAATTCAGCTGGCCCTCCCCTTTATAGTGTTACTAAACCCAGGACCCTGCATTCACTATATCTGGTCTCCGACGGGACACCGAAATTCAATTAGGTGAGTAAATATAAACCGCTATATACCTTTTCTCATCAGAAGTATATAGCAGTCTTGTGACCATCTATCAGTATCTAGCTGAGCACTGGTTGAAGCTTGTAGGATTTTTCCTTCTACTCTGGTTGTCCTATGAGGCTGCAGGACCCTAGACCCTCTGTCTGAACAGTGCTGATGGAAGAGTACATATGATCAGCCCAGGGCCAAATAAAAACAAATCCTCTAGCTATGCACACCAAACTGAGCATGTGCACAGTGCCCCCAAGGCTCTGTATTATCAGGATATGGATTGGGGTCAGTGGAAGAAGGGGAGGATCAGAAGACAGAATCAAACAGTCTTTTTACGCAACGCGCAGATTTAACCCCTTAGGTTCCACAGTGAGTATAACAACCATGCTTTACTGTAAAGATACAGATGGATTTGATCGTTGTGGGTTTATTGCAGGGAATCCTGAAATAAGAGTACATGGACATGCCATAGTTTACCATTTTATAAAAAGAATTGCATTGTAGCAATGGAATACAAAGTTCACTCTGGAAGCAAGCAACGTTACATAGTATCACAGAAGTACATAACAGGTATCCACAGTATCCAGGCACAGAGTATGAATACCGAATATAAAGGGCTACAAAACCGATCACACAACATTGGGAACAAAGGCCTGCCAAAAATAGGGTTGCAACTAATGATTATCTTCATAATCGATTAGTTGGTTGATTGTTTTGATTAAGTGCATAAAAACAAACAAAAAAAAAGTGTGCCATTTCATTTAGTTAATAAAGTTTTTTTTTTTTTTTTTTTTTTTTTAAAAGACAATTTATCCTTAAATACCTACTATATATGCAGTGGTAAATATAAATAACCCGCTATATGGCTAGGGAACAAAACATCAAATCCACCTTGAGAACAGACAGAAGAAATACTGTATGGGTGTGTGTGTGTGTATATATATATATATATATATATATATATATATATATATATATATATATATATATATATATATATATATATATATATATATATATATATATAAAATTTATTTATATATTACATTTTTATTTAAGGAAAACAAATATATTTAAAAAGACCTAAAAATGTGTTTTCAAGATGTTTAGACAGGATTGTAATATATTATGCATGACAGAGTCCCTTGTCATAGGTAGGTGGCTTGATACAAGCTACCTGCATCTGCTGTCAGTTACACTGGCAATACACATACAAAAATTTTTCATTCAAAAATTTTTCTTTTAAGAACGTTCGGTCAAATCGACGTTCGTTTTCAACCAGAGTGATGGGAAAATTCAAACGAGCAGAACAGAAAACTTCTCAATCAAAATAATTTTTGGACAGAAATAACATTCATTTTAAAATTCAATGTAAAAGCAAAAAAATAAAAATTTCTAACAACATTCATCGAATGTACAAAGAATATTCTCGTCCCAAAAATTCATACATGTATGGCCAGCATAAGACATTTAGTAGCAACAGAATGCTTTTTTTATTTTATTTTTAAATCACCTGTCATGATGGGGTAAAAAAAAAATAATTAGCCCTTTATAATACAAAAACAGCAGATAATTACTACTATAATGGGTTAAACCCAGTACCACAGTCACCAGGATTGTTTGTAATAAATCTGGCAAGCAGACTCCTGTGTGCACGCCCGAGCGTGCCCTCCACTTGCCCATCTGCAGGCCCAGGACTGACATAACAGGTGCTGCTGGGTAGAGGGAAGGGACTTGCTGCCAAGAACAGCGGGGGGTTTAGAAAAGCAAGGCGACCAGCAGTGCTGTGTCTGTATTGTCTGAGTGAGCTGTGGGCTGGAGAAAACATACAAGCAGGCCAGATGGCCCCCTATAGCAAGGTAAAAAAAACCTTCTGCCTTTAGAATCATTCACTACCTTTCCCTGCCCAGGACTACATGTGCCATGAGGCACTTCTCCTCACACATTCACAAATTATCAGGTACTTACTAAGACCCCTTTCACACTGGGGCGCTTTGCAGGCGCTACAGTGCTAAAAATAGTGCCTGCAAAGCGCCCTGAAACAGCCGCTGCTGTGTCTCCGAGGACTTTCACACTGGATCGGTGCGTTAGCAGGACGGTAAAAAAAAAAAGAAAAAAAAAAGTTCTGCTAGCAGCATCTTTGGAGCAGTGAAGGAGCAGTTTGTATACTACTCCTGCCCATTGAAATCAATGGGGTAGCACGGCTATAACCCTTTTTTAACCCTTTCTCGCCCGCTAGCGGGGGTAAAACCGCCCCGCTAGCGGCCAAATAGCGCCGCAAATCAGACGGTAAAGCACCGCTAAAAATAGCGGCGCTTTACCGCCGATGCACCTCCCATCCTAGTGTGAAAGGGGCCTAATGGGTATGAACAGTGTACTGAGCTGTATGTGCGTTGCACTGTGTCTTCTGACATGTGTGGATGGTGCACTGAGCTGTATGTTTGTTGCACTGTATTTTCTGACATGAAGAAAAAAATGTTGGCAGACAGGATTGGATTGGATGGCCGCAGTTGTCAGCTGCCATCTGCTGCACCATAGAATAGACTGGCGGGTCCAATCAGGTCCACCTGAAAAACAGACAGACGGATTGGATCAGAAAAAAAAAATAAAAAATAAAATAAAAAACACTGCCAACAGGTCCAGGAGCAGCAGCATTTTCGCAGGTAAAAAACGCTTGATGCATGTAAACTCATCGAAACACGCACTAACGCTAGGCATGTTTAGTGCTTGAGTGTTAATTCATTTCATTGGCCAAAATAAAGGATCTTCTAACTAAATTAATTAATGCACAAAATGAGTTCACAAGTGTCAATTGTTTTTTTCTGCCAAAACATTCCTGCCTGGAGGCAAGGCATCTAAGAGAGATGGTCCCGGGTGCACGAGGCCTTAGGGAGAAGCCAGAATAAGACCCCTTTCACACTTCCAGCATTTTTCAGGCGCTACAGCGCTAAAAATAGTGCCTGAAAAAAGCTGCTCCATTCACTCCAGTGTGAAAGCCCGAGGGAACTGGAGCGGTGTGCTGGTAGGGCATCACAAAAAGTCCTGCCAGCAGCTTCTTTGGAGCGGTGATCTCACTGCTGCTCCCCATTGAAATCAATGGGGCAGTGCTGCGATACCGCCGGCAAAACACCGCTCCAGCTGCGTTTTGTGGGTGGATTTAACCCCTTTTCGGCCACTAGCGGGGGGGATTAGCGCAGCTTTACTGCCGATACCCGGGGCGGCTCAGTGTGAAAGCCGTCTAAGGGCTAATTTGCACCAGGTGCATTCACATACATTTTTTATTTGTATCATAAACACAGTACAAATGTATATACAAAAAATAAATAAATGAATGAATGAGTTTACACTATGGTAGTGCTTTCATGTGCTTTTAAAAATAGTAAACTATGCTGCATTTTTTGCACTGGAATGCACCGTAAACACATGTAAAAGCATGCAAACGCACAAGAATGCACGGAAATTAACCACAAATGCGCATGAAGGCACCACAAACGCACATGCAGAAATGCACAGCGAACAAAGAGATTGTGGTGGAAACGAGTCCTAAAAATGTTCATTCTGCAACTTTCAAAATCGTCAATCTGATTGGCTGCCAGGTCTTTGCTACATCTTATAAAAAAGGTAAAGCATTTTATACACAACTATTTATTAAAGTGTAATTCCGAACAAGTAAAACCAGTCAGTGAATTGCTAATGCATTCCAGCAAACACTCCGTCATAAAGGTCACTCCATTTCCATTAATCCGAGTTCTGTGTAATCAGCTGCAGCCACAAAGCACATTGTTTTTGGCGGTCAGTAGAAGTGCCCGCTTCTTACAGCCTGGGCTGTGTATCCTCTCTGATGGACCAACCAATTTATTTCTCCACAGAAGGTTTTACACAGAATTATGGGAATAAGACACTTGCAAGTACTGATATTTATTATATTAGAGCATGGGTAGGCAACCTTAAAGAGGTGCTCTACCTGAACAACATGGGAGAAGTCAAAGATGATCAGGTGTTGCCCAGTGTCGCCTCCTCGCACCTGATTTAAACCTCTAAATTGCCTTACCACCGTGTCCCAATTGCATGGCAATCATAGGTTTACATCAGGTGGTGAGGAGACAACATATTGCCTCCTCACCACCTGTCAAATACACAGAGATCACTTTTGAGAGCAGTTTTGCCAGCTGCACTTGTGAATGAGCCCTTAGTTGCATTTGGCAGTAGACCCTTTAGGGCTTGTTCACATGTAAAGTTGGGGGGGGGGGGGTTAAAATCCTGCAGTTGCTTTGCGGTTTTACCGCCACCCCAATCCCTACCCCCTTTAACTACTGAGGCAGCAGCCAAAAGGTGTACACATGCTGCAGCAGGAATTAAGCCCCGTTGCTTTTGGTGGGTGCTACTGCCTGCCAATCGTGACTCATTCAAGTAAATGGGGCCACTCTGCAAGTGCCCTGCAACTGCATGCTTCTGCGGGGTCCAAGGGGTTAAAGCAGGAGGTTAGAAAGGAACACAACTAAGGATGCACCGAAATTTCAGCCATCGAAACACAGCGGCCGAAAAATTGCCTTTTTGGCAAATTGCCAAAAGATAAAAATGGCCGATAATGGAGCCAAAAAACAGGGCGGGTCTACGCCCCTGGTGCCGCCCATCACGGGGCTGTCCTATAGTGCAGAAGAGAGAGGAGAGCTTTCCTATAGACTTCTATTATATCCTGCAGTTGTGGTGCACTTTCTGCATTCAGAAGTCTAATAGAAGTCTATGGTCAAGCACAGCAAACCCGCAGGAAAGTTGTAGGCACACTGCACTGCACCCACGGTGTGGGTAAGATACAGCACGTCAGTATGAAAGCAGCCCTATACTATTATGCCCAGTGTATTGCTTCACACTGACTTGAAGATCTCTTCTTTCCTGATTCTGGCCCCACTCTGGAGAACGCTATCCAGGATAAGAGATGGAATGCAGTTGGCATCACTCCGCATAAGACAGAAGCTGGCACTACGGAGGAGGCATCAGCTTATACGGCTCTTGCTCCCTATTGCAGCTCCAACTTTACAAGCAATCTCTCTGCATTGCACACTGTTGGATGGGATGGTGGGTCAGCAAGCCCAGACCGCGATCTACCAGTCACCATTCCGCGATCTACTGGTTGCTGACCCCTGCATTAGGGTGTCTTTACAGAAAAGACAGTTTGCAACCTACAAAAAAATAAAAAGAAATAACTTTCCTGCTCTACAAACAGGTCATCAACACAAATTGCCAGATCAACAAAAAGGACTGAGCTCTCCAGCAGTGATCCACGCATTTCAAGGCTTCGTTTTAAAAACGGACAGAATTAGGCTTAGCCATGGCTACTTCCATTTTTCAGTTTCCAGGAAAATCCCTTTGAACAGTAAATGCAAACTTGATTGACGCACTCAAACTCGTTACATTCAACAGATGGAGCATTAGCACCCTGTAACAGAAAGTGTCTGTACAATGTCCCCGATACTCATTCACATGAGGTTGGGGGGGGGGGGTGGCTTAAAGATTCAGAACGGGGAGATGCTGTTTACAACACCATCTCCTCATTCAGCCGCCCCGTGAGACGATCACAGCTATGCCCACGGTGATAGAGTCTGCGGGACCCGCGACCGGACTCATGGGGGTCCCAACCAGCACACGAGTGTGCCGCCGGCGGCGCACTCACGATGGCAGGGCGGCATTTAAAACTGGACGTATCTGTACGCCAATATGCCTGCCCGTGCCATTCTGCCGACGTACATTGGCGTGAACCGGTCAGGAAGTGGTTAATTATTATTACTGTATATGCTCTTACAGCTTTTCTCTTAGTCCCCCTGCAAAGCAGCACACATACCTACATGTTGATCCTGCCAGTGAAGTCCACCTAATGCAGCTTCCTGTGATGATTTGGCAACTACGCTGCACTGCACCTAAATTTACAGAAGAGTTGCCACTCTCACATAGGCTGCCTGCTTGCACTACAGTAGTATAAGACCATTTTGCAGGTGGGGGTCTGTCAATCAGTACCTGGCCACAACTACTACTGCCTACCGCTTTTTGACACCACTGCCTTGGTTGATAAAATTCCCGCACTGTGAGCTGCAGTGTCTAGGAGGGGGAGCATAAGACACAAATGGAGGATTTGGGCAAGTCAGGAAAGGTAAAAGAATAAATTATTTTGTTTACTTTATGTGGCTTGTGCTTCACATAGTAACTGGATTGTGGACTTGTTTAGATTGTCATACAGGGCCCTAATTTGTATTTTGACATGTTAAAGCATATAAGATTTAATGATTAGGTATACGTATACTTTAACATTTACGACAACATATTCACCAAGCGTTATGGGGATTACACATTAAAAATAAAAAATAAATCAACCTTGTGGAGGCTTACTCTACTCAGTTAAGTACCTGTCATTGCTCTTAAGAAGGCTGACATCACATGCACTTTAAAGGGGTTTATGGTATTGTAGATGAGCAATTGAAAATTTGCCAGTTGTGGGTGTATATTAGAGCAGCCGCTTTTACTCACTACATAAATAGGCTGCGCTGAAACCACCTCTCTGTGTGGTGACGATTTTAACCCAGCAGTTGTTGATGAGGGCGGCTGAGAGACTGCAATGAAATTTACTGATAGCCACTGGCAGGAGAATCTTCACATGTTATGTCACACGACAATGGAACAGAGGTAAAGCTAGCATGTAAATCTGTACAAAAATTAAGAAACGTTTGTTTAAAAAAAAAAAAAATAAATAAACACAAACCAATCATACTTATCTAGATGGCTGCTACTGTCTCCTGCCTGCTCTACATTGAGAGCTGAGCGATCAAAGACTGCTAATCGCTCAGTTCTTGAAACCGCTCTGAGCATAGAGTGGGGACTGTTAAACACTGCTCTGTCCCTCCAGTACTCACTGGACAGCCAAACTGTGGAGGGGCTGGAACGGCTGGCTCAAGCTCTCAGTGATGTGCTTAGCTACCAGTCAGGCATCTGGGTGGATCCTGACATTATTGTTGGTATCTTTGCAGAGCCTGAATCAGCTCTGTGACATCAGCTGACAGCGGGCTTTAGCTGCTGTCAGCTGAATCTGGGTCACAGGAGTGCAAAAATAAGTACACTCCTGTGACCCACTGGAGAAGTATGACCAAAAGAGCATTAGCCATACTTCTCCTTTAACATAAATACTACATTTTTTTTTAACCGCTTGCCGACGGCCTCACGCCGGTATACGTCGCCAGAAGGGCTCGTACAGGCAGAATGATGTACCTGTATGTTGCCTCCGTGAGTCGGGTCGCGGGTCCTGCGATCGCATCATTGGGAGGAAGAATGGGGAGATGCTAATGTAAACAAGCATCTCCCCGTTCTGCCTAGTGACAGTGTCACTGATCTCTGCTCCCTGTGATCAGTGACATGTCACACACAGCCACGCACCCCCACAGTTAGAAACACGCCCCTAGGACACACTTAAACCCTACACTGCCACCATCATTTACACAGGAATAAGTGCATTTGTATAGCACTAATTGCTGTATAATTGACAAAAATGTGTCAAAAATGTCTGATGTGTCCACCACAATGTCGCAGTCACGATAAATAATAAATAAATAAATCGCTGATCACCGCCATTTAAAAAAAAATAAAAAAAATAATAAAAATGCCATAAAACTATCCCCTATTTTGTAAACACTATAACTTTTGCACAAACCAATCGCCTATTGCAATTTTTTTTACCAAAAATATGAATACGTAAACTGAGGAAAAAATATCTCTTTGGGGAATATTATAGCAAAAGGTAAAAAATGGTGCGTTTTTTTCAAAAGTGTCGCTCTTTTTTTGTTTATAATATAAAAACCGCAGGGGTGATCAAATACTACCAAAAGAAAGCTCTATTTGTGGGCAAAAAAGGATGTCAATTTTGTTTGGGAGATACGTCACACGACAATTGTCAGTTAAAGTGACGCAGTGCCGAATCGCAAAAAGTGCTCTGGTCAGGAAGGGGGTAAATTCTTCCAGGGCTGAAGTGGTTAAACTAAATATATCAATATTAAAATTATCCCTTAAAACACATTAAAGTTCAATTTTTTAGACCTCATTTACATGGGTGAAAAGTGCCATCTTGGGAATTCCTGAGGAAAGTATACTGCACATATTTTTCAGCTGGGATCCCACACGTTCCAATAAGTGGTGGCTGCTCAGCCTGTACAACTGAATGCCAGGCTGACAGGAGCCACAGATCTCTGCCACTGTAAGCACCTATATGCATGTTAGGGACAGACATCTGGATGCAGATAGTTTGCTTCCAGGGGCAGACATCCGTACCTAACCACAGGTAACTGCTGCATGTGTGGACGGAAGCTTATAGCACAGTCGTAGCTCCTATCATTCAGTTGTAGAGACCAGGGCTGTTTTTAAGGCAGGGCAAAAGGGGCAGATGCCCTGGGCCCTGTGATTGTTGTGGGGCCCAAAAGCAGCTGCCTCATAGTTGCCAACTATCCTGGTTTAAATTCCCTTGTCCCTTGAGGTTTTAGTCCTGTGCTGTGTCCCAATATCTCAGTGTGAAGTGCTGCTCCTTAAGCCCCATACACACTATCAGATTTTCTGCTGATTTTTTCCTTCAGATTTACCAAATCCATGTAGTGGAAGGGCCTGCCTGATTGCATACAAATTGAAACTCCTAAGATTTGACCTCATATTATATGGTTTTGGTAAATCTGAAGGAAAAAAAAATCAGCAGAAAATCTAATAGTGTGTATGGGGCTTAATGCTGCCCAGCTCGGCCCTATTGTTGTGTACAGATGACCCACCTGCAGACCCTGTGTTTACATGTAAATTACCAGCATTCATATGTAAATCGCGGCGGCATTCATATGTACCGTATTTATCGGCGTATAACACGCACTTTTTTCCCCTTAAAATCAGGGGAAAAATCACGGGTGCGTGTTATACGCCGATCCCCCGCCATTTTGGAGCCTCTAGGCGGCTTTCGGCCGTCTTCGGCCCTTCCCAGCGGCCGAAAACAGCCGAGAGCGGCCAAAAGCCGACGGGAAGGGCCAAAGGCGGCCGAAAGCCAATGAGAACGGCCGCCGAGATACACAGGACATCTCAGCTGCACCATTTTTAAAAATAAAAGCGAAAAATAAAACAGACAAGGCTAAAAATGACACAGACAAGGTGACAAGGCTGCATTGGTGGACACGGCTGCATATGACACTGACAAGGGTGCAATGATGGACAAGGCTGCAAATGACACTGACAAGGCTTCAGATGGACGCTGATAAGGCTGCATTGATGGACATTTAAATGTAAGGTTTTTTTCCTTAAACTTCCCTCCTAAACTTAGGGTGCGTGTTATACGCCGATACTATAAATAGCGGCGTACGGCGGCATTGATATGTATATCATGCCCCCCTGAGATCATATCCACAGTAATCTCTAGCAACCAATCAACAAGCAGAAATCATGTACTGTAACCTCTAGCAACTAATCAGTGAGCCGTAATGTGTGGTGTAACCTCTAGCAACCAGTCAGTGAGCCATAATGATACACTGTAACCTCTGGCAACCAATCACAATTGCTGCCTGATCTGATTCAGTAAACTGATTTTGAGTCTAGCTGCTATTTATTGTATGTCTCAGAGAAGGTGGAAAGCAAAACTGCATGGGGGGGGGGTTCCAAGAAATGTTTTTTCCAGGGTCCAATCAATATTAAAAGACGGCCCTGGTAGAGGCTACACCGCTGACACCACTTGGAACACCTGGGATCACAGCCGCAAGAATCCGCATTGTACTTGTCGCAGGAATCCACAAGGCGACACTTTCTGCCTGTGTGAATGAGGCCTTATACAATACCCTATTAGGCCGCAACCGAGGTCTGTTTTATTGTGACTGTGAATTGTTTCCACTGTTTACAAGTGCGGGAGCAGAATGACTCTCATCACCAAGTGCCAATATTTCTATTTTCAAGGAATAAAGGGATGGAATATGTTAGCTGTACATGTGGAAGTGCACACAGTCAGCCAAGTTGTATGGAGGACTGGTGTACATCTCTATGACTGACAGGTTTCTCATTGTTCTCTGTAATGGTCACCACACATGCTTTGATATTATAGTCCAATTAATGTGTGATCCAATCAAAAAGCCATCTTTTCCCTTCCAATTGATTTAGACTTGATTCAGATCAGCCAAGGTGGAAAATATTGATCATTTTGCATCAATAAAAAGCACCAAGATACTTTGTTCACAAATATGATCATATTTTGATGAGATTATGAGATCACATTGTGGAAACCATGACATTGTGCAATCCATAATTTAGGATTACACATTACCATTGTATCTTAACTGCTTCAGCCCTGGAAGGATTTGCCCCCTTAAAGACCAGGCCATTTTTTGCATCGCTTTAACTGACAATTGCGGGTAGTGCGACATTGTACCCAAACAAAATCGATGTTCTTTTTTTCCCCCGCAAATAAAGCTTTCTTTTGGTGGTATTTGATCACCTCTGTTTTTTTTTTTTTTTGCGCTATAAAGACTGAAGAAAAAAAAAAGTTTACTTGCTAGAATACCTATCAAAAATAAATAAATAAAAACACATTTATTCATCAGTTTAAGTCAATGTGTATTCTTCTAAATATTTTAAGTTAAAAAAAAAAAAAAAAAAATCGCAATAGGCGTGTATTGCTTGGTTTGTGCAAAAGTTATAGCATCTACAAAATAAGGTATAGATTTATGGCATTTTTATTATTTAAATTCTTTTTTACTAGTAATGGTGGCGATCTGTGCGATTTTTAGCAGGACTGCAATGGACAGATCGAACAATTTTTTGAGACCAGTGACATTTATACAGCAATCAGAGCTATAAAGAGCCACTGATTACTGTGTAAAGGTCACAGGCAGGAGGGGTTAACACTGGGGGCAATCTAGCGGTTAAAAGTGTTCCCTCATGTCTGTTCTAACTGAGGGGGGGGGGGGGGGATGGACTCCCAGGGACAGGACAGATCATGACAGAGGGAAAGGTAGTTCTCCAACATGTCCCCTCTCAGAATGGGGAATATCCTTGCTCTCAAAGGCGCTTCCCTTTTCTACCTCTGTAATAGGCAATCGCTGGTCAACACGCGGGCACACTGCCGCAGTGGGTGCAACCATGTGCTGCAAGCGGCACGTGCCTGTCCACTATCGCTCCTGCAGACATACAGCTACAGAAGAGCCGACCTGCCGCAGTATAATGACGGCAGCTGGTCCACTAGTGGTTAAAGGGTTACTAAACCCAGGACCTTGCATTCACTATATCTGGTCTCCCACAGAACATGGAAATGCAATCATTTTAGTAAATATAATCTGAATACCTTTTCTCATCAGCAGTATATAGCAGTCTTGTGACTTCTATCAGTGTCAGATTGAAGCTTGTAGGAGGAGTTTTCATACTGCACTGAGCTGTCCTATCAGGATCCAGGACCGCTGACTGTCCGGACAGTGCCGATTGGCCCTGTGCTGATTACATGCACTCTCACAAGAATAAAAAAAAAAAAAAAAAAAACTCTCTAGCAATACACACCAAACTGAGCACGTGCAGTCTGATTCCATAGAATGTGTTAGTGGAAGTGTGTTATGTGTCAGTGGAAGGGGAATATCTGTGCTTACAAGATCAAACAGCCCTTTTACACAATGCAGAGGATTAACCCCTTAGTTTCCACAGTGAGTATTAACAAGCATGCTTTACTGCATATACAGATTTTACTGTTGTGGGTTTAGTAACACTTTAAAGCCTAAAATCCCATCTGTGGCATATTGATTGAATGGCTTTTTGACTATAGATCAATTATTGTTGTCAGGAGGGACCGATCTATAAATAATTTGATTTCTTTTTGGAAGCATGTAAGGCTGCTATAAGTCATCTGCCTAGAGGATATTAACCCTCTATGTTATAAGATGAAGGGATAAGGCTCCATGTACACGGGACATTTTTACAACCTCTCCTGAATGATTAGCAACCCACATTTAAACCGCCCATTTTGCCGCGTTTACATACCACGTTTGCGTTTAGAAGCATTAAAAAGAAAAAAGTAGGCAAAAATGAAAAACGCCTGTAAACGAAACGCAGCTAAGTGCAAGTTACCGCGTTTAGAAGCGTTTGGCGATTGAAATGCCTCTACACTCAGCTTCTGAATGCATTTTTTTAAATTCCAAAAAATGCCTCTAAACTCGACTGCCTAGAGACTGTAAACGACCCTGTGTACATGGACTGATAGGGTAACAGAGGAGAGTTCAGGGGCAGCTGAACAAAACTCCCAACTGCTCCTAAACGTCCATTTACCAGCAGCGTACAAGAGGCCTAAAGATCACAAAATAAAAAGGTTGCCAAGGTGGATGTTTACAATTCCAAGCAATGCAGAACCTGAACCAGTGTGTGGTCTGCCAGGGTAAATGAATGATGATGTGCTCAGTGCCCGATATGCATCATCCTGTGATTATGGGTGGGAGAAGCAGGGTGAGGCAGCCTGACTCATGTCAGACGGAGATGTATTTCTAGCACTTTCTCCAAATCTGTGCAGACATTTCACACTCCACTGAGTCTGGACACTTAATGAACATTTCTTGGAGTTAATCAAAATGACTAAAGAACCACCTTGTTCTGTACTCAAAGTGCCAAATACTAGAAGTCACAACGTAGAAATTTCAGACAACACCTTTGTTTACTCTGACATGGGGGTCCATTTACTAAAAGTGAAGAGTGCAAAATCTGGTACAGCTCTGCATGGTAGCCAATCAGCTTCCAACTTCAGCTTGTTCAATTAAAGTGATCGTAAAGTCTCGTTTTTTTCCCTATAAAAATAAACATGGTAAACTTACCTGCTCTGTGCAGTGGGTTTGCACAGAGCAGCCCAGATCCTCCTCTTCTCGGGTCCCTCTTCTGTGCTCCTGGCCCCTCCCTCCTGTTCAGTGATCCCACAGTAAGCAGCTTGCTATGGGGGGGACCCGAGCTGAGTCACAGCCCCTTGTGTCCATACAGACATGGAGCCCCAACCCTGGCTCCACCCCCTCTCTCCCCTGATTGACTAGCTGACTTTGATTGACAGCAGTGGGAGCCAATGGCACCACTGTTGTGTCTCTGCCAATCAGAAAGGAGAATCGTAGACGGCTAAGACACTCGTGGACATCGCTGGACAGAGAGGGATCTCAGTTAAGTATGGGAAGGGGGGGGGGGGGGGTGCTTGAGAGAGGCTTCTGCAAACAGAATGCTTTTTATCTTAATGAATAGAATGCATGAAGATCAAGGATGAGCTCCGGCATGTTTGCACGCCCCACCAGGAAGTCGGCACTGTGCTGATCACTGGCAGTGAGACATTTCCCGATCTCTGCAGCCGCACATCGGGACAATGTCTCACTGGCTGTGATTAGCGCAGCGCAGTGCCGACTTTCTGGCAGGCTCTGCACGTGTGGTGTGCGAACATGCCAGAACTCATCCTTAAAGGGGTGTTCCAGCGGATTTTTTAAAAAAAATTTTTTTAAAAGTCAGCAGCTACAAAACACTGTAGCTGCTGACTTTTAATAAGGACACTTACCTGTCCAGGACGCCCGCGATGTCGGTCCCCCGAGGCCGATACGTCCCTCGTATTGTGTCCCGGCGCCGCAAGCCTCACTAAGGGAAACAGGCAGTGGAGCCTTGCAGCTTCACTGCCTGTTTCCTACTGATCATGCATGAGTCGCTTTGTGAATGGGGTGCGCTGTGTTCTGGTACACACAAAGTTCCCAGAACACACAGCACCCCATTCCCCAGAAGACTGAAGATCACTGCGGTGTAGGAAGATTAGGAAGACTGCCTAGTAACAGGGGTTTCTGGCAAGTTAAAAAAATAATTTTTACAATTATTTTAAGAATATTAATGCTTTTTTTTTTTTTTAAGGGTGGCCCTCCACTTTAATGAAGATTAAAAAATTAATAAATACACTTCTGCCTTTACAACCACTTTGACAAAAAAAATGGAAGCTGATTGGTTACTATGCAGCGCTGCATCAGATTTTGCACTCTCCAGTTTTAGTAAATCAACCCCATTGTGTCGTTTTACTAAAGCGTATGTAACAGTGTGGTACAATCACATCTCTAATTCCACCCCAAAATAAGTATACTGCTCTTCATTTCAGAATAGGCAGTCATGCAAATCATACCATTATAGCCCAATGGCCGGCTGTACATCCAGAACTATATATTACTATTATACAACCTAAAATAAAACACTGCACACAGCTATTTCAGGATTGTTGGCCATCATCAGTGCTGTGCATGTAAACTGTGGCTTCTATGGAGTAGGGCCTGGTGACCACAAAGAATGGACAATAGAGAAGGTTATGGAATGGAATCAAACAGCCCTCCAACCGGGCCAGTCCATAGCACAGTAAGGTCTTTTAGCACAGAAGGTATGTGCATGTTTCATTCCATCCTATTTCTTAGTACAGTGTATGTAAAGTCAAAACTTTTCTAGCTTGTTTTTTTTGATAGTACAAAGCAGAATAGCTATGACCCGTGTTGACTTTTTGGTTTGTTTTGCGCTGTCTGTGTCCTGTCAGGGAGCGGATCATTTATTTCCCAGAGACAGAGCAGGAAGTAAAAAGATTTGTCCAAAGTGAAGGGATATCCCTCCAAGAGTTCTGTCTCTATAAAAGGGTAACACATTTGTAGATTTCCCCTCACCTCACGTTTGTGCGACAACTGAAAGGGGTTGATTTACTAAATGCAAATATCCTGTTCATTTTGCAAGGGAATTTAGGCTTAAGTGGTATTAACTAATTTCAGACCGGACCATTTTGCTAGCTTAAGACCAGACCACTTTTTGCGATTCGGCACTGCGTCGATTTAACTGACAATTGCGCGGTCGTGCCACGTGGCTCCATAACAAAACTGGCGTCCTTTTTTTCCCACAAATAGAGAGCTTTCTTTTGATGGTATTTGAACACCTCTGCGGTTTTTATTTTTTGTGCTATAAACAAAAATAGAGTGACAATTTTGAAAAAAAAAAACGCATTATTTTTTACTTTTTGTTATAATAAATATCCCCCAAAAATATATAAAAAAAAACATTTTTTTCCCTCGGTTTAGGCCAAAACGTATTCTTTTACATATTTTTGGTAAAAAAATCCCAATAAGCGATTTTTGATTGGTTTGCACAAAAGTTATAGCGTTTACAAAATAGGGTATAGTTTTATGGCATTTTTATTAATTTTTTTTTTCTTACTAGTAATGGCGGCGATCAGCGATTTTTATTGTGACTGTGACATTATGGTGGACACATCGGACATTTTTGGCACATTTTTGGGACCATTGTCATTTACACAGCAATCAGTGCTATACAAATGCACCGATTCCTGTGTAAATGACACTGAGAGTGAACGGGTTAACCAGGGGGTGGCAGTGTAGGGGTTAAGTGTTCCTAGGGGCGTGTTACTTACTGTGGGGGGCTAGGCTTTGTGTTAGTGAACACTGATCTCTGCTCCAATCACATGGAGCAGAGATCAGTGTCACTTGTTGCTAGGCCGAATGGGGAGATGCTGTTTACAACGGCGTCTCCCCCTTCAGCCTCCCTGTGAGACGATCGCGGGTATGCCCGCGGCGATCGAGTCTGCAAGACCCGCGACCGGACTCACAAGGGTCCCGACCGGCTCACACGCAGTGGCAGGGCGGCATAGAGAAATGGACATACCTGTACGCCAATATGCCTGCCCGTGCCATTCTGCCAGACCGGAAGTGGTTAAACCCCAAAAAATATATATATATTGAAGTATACCAATCTTTAGATGTGGTGGCTGCATGTTTCCTTTTAGGCTTTTTCCCCTCTGTTTTCACCTGGTGATATGGCCAGTAACACTTTTCCTGTATTAGAGAGAACCCACACTGGATGAAGGAGCACAGGGGGCACCTCTGGACAGCAGCATTGGCAGTCTGGAGGAAGGGGAGTGTTAGATGCACTAGCATATTTAGATGCACTAACAAACTGAAGCTAAACTTCAGCACACACTTATTTATAATCAGTTACAGCAAACTTTTTTTTTTTTCCTTTTAGGATAAGGATTTTTACATAAAAGCTGATCATTCTAAGCACCCCTGCTAGTTTTAAATTGTTTGGCGCATTACTGTAACCGATACATTCTGCTGGAGAGCCGAAAAACAACGACTTAATGGTCTGATCACCAGATTAATATACAAGAACGAAAGCCTAAAGAAGAAAGTGAATGCAGCCATCACATCTTAGAAAAAGTAAGCTGCAATATAATAATTTTTTGCTTTTTCGGTTTAATATCACTGTAATTTAATACCTTGAAGAATCACTTTGCAAAGAATATAATACCCCTTCACACCGGTGTGACTATTCATGTGATTTGATAGTTCCAAACTGCATGAAAAGTCACACCTCATTGCTGGCAATGGAACGATTCATGTCGCGGTGATTATGAAAAAGGTTCCTGCACTACTTTTTGGAGATTTTATTGTGACTTCCATAGACTTCTGTTAAATTAAATCACAAGCCGCAATGAAATCGGCAGTGCAAATCGCACTGATGTGTGGCTTTGAAATCAGCTGAAGTAGTGCGATTTCAAAGTTGCACCGAAGACAACAGGGGCTTAGGCTCAAATCACCTTTGCATCTGCATTTTCCTTGTGTTTTGATGTGTATTGACATGCATTTTCATAAGCTCTTTTTTTTTTGCCCAATGAAGCCCAAATAAAGTAGAGGTTTCTGGTGAGGTTTTTTGTACTGCGCTAAAATGCACAAAAATGCATGTTACACAGGGGTCGGTTTACTAAAACTGGAGAGTGTAAAAGCTGGTGCAGATCTGCATAGAAACCAATTAGCTTCTAACTTCAGCTTGTTGAATTAAAGCGGTTCTAAATCCTTACATATACCCAGTGAAGTGACACACAGCGATGGAACAAATCCTCCTACATACATTGTAGCTGTAGTCTTCTCTCTTCTCTACAGCCATTCAAAATGCTGAATTTCTAAAGCTTGCCTGAGCTGTCAAAAAAAAAGAAGCAAAGAGCTCCTGCACAACTCAGTGAGGAGAGCTCTGGGAGCTGATTGGATGGAAGGAACACACCCTCTCCACACAGCACATGGGAACAGAAATGAAGCTGTCAATTAGCAGGAAATCCCTCCCCTGTCACCTTTTTTCTCTTGGTGTCAGGAAAACTTGTCAGAAGCGATATGTGCTGATAGGAAACAAAAAATGAGGCAGCAGACAGAAATGACACTATGTGCTCCTAATTAAAACAAGTACATGCTATAGAGGGATATGCTTTGTTCATATTTCATGTCTGAGGTTTAAAACCACTTTAAGCTTTGACAAAAAAAAACAAAAAAAACTTGGAAGCAGATTGGTTTCTATGCAGAGCTGCACCAGATTTAGCATTCTCCAGTTTTAGTAAATAAACCCCATGGGGTACTATGCATGCACTGCCTTCTATATATACTCACACTGATGCACTAAAAAGCATACCTGTACTACTTTTCCCCACTCACAGCATGATCGTGTTACTAGACTCCCTAAAAAAAGAATGGCAATCCTCTTGGTATGCATTTACGCAGCCATTTTTAACCAGGGTGCCTTGGCAAAATGCCTAAAAATTGCCCCAAAACTGTATACAAGCCTTTGTGGATGAAGGCTGCCTTTTTAGTTACACAAAGCCACAGGTTTTCATTGTGCACCATTACATAAATGTTCCTGTTTGCCCCTCCATTTAAGGTCTGGAGTCACATTAGTTAAGAAAGGGAGAGAAATTGAGGGAGAAGATAAACAATGGTATAATAGTCAGTACCAGTGTGTATTTGTTTTAGAAGGAGAAATCACCTCTAATGTTGGGCATCCTATGTGTGTGGATGCTGTTGACTTATGTAAAACTATTCGTTTTGTTTTTTGCATTTTATAATGGGGTGCCCAGAGAGTGCGCTGAATTTTAAAGGTTGCCTTGACTGAGAAAAGGTTGAGAAACCCTGCACTAATGCACCGAGCAATGTACGTTGAACTTCACAAGTGTGAACAAGGCCTTATGTTTAAGGCTGGAATTACACTCGCACATTTTCCACTAAGGATGAGCTCAGGCGGGTTCACATGGTCCCTGTGCAGAGCCCGCCAGGAAATCGGCGCAGCGCTGCGCTAATCACAGGCAGTGAGACATTGCCCGATCTCTGCAGCCGTGCATCAGGGGAAATGTCTCACTGCCTGTGATTAGCGCAGCACCGACTTCCTGGCGGGCTCTGCACGTGGACCATGCGAACACGAGGAGCTCATCCTTACTTGCCACTGTAATCAATATAAGTGCATCAAGACACATGTCAATGCACTACTGTGTTGTGTTTTTAACGTGTTTTGCAATGTAGTTTGTATTAGATATCAATGTGCACCATAACGCACATCAGCATGATGCCTTCCTATGCCCTGCGGCGTGTGGATGTGTATAATGACGTGTTTGAAGATGTATCTTCATATATTTCCATAAATTTCAACAGAAAACACATCAAGCAAAAAACGCATTGATGTGAGTCCAGCTTAATAGGAAATAAATGTTTTAATTGAAAAGCACGCTCTGACAAAACATTTGCTTTTCCACACCACCCGCCTTCCATTGTCAGATGGCATTTCATTACAGATGTGGTGTAGCTGCTGGTCCTTCCTGTTTGTTTTCCTGACACTCGACTCCTACAGAGTTTCAGAAATACAGAAACAAAATATGACCCGGGGATTATAATAGCTCCCCTTTGGTTTGGTAAGTATACCGCGGAAAAGTGTTTTATTACATTTGTTTGTCAATTGCTAAAAAAAAAAAAAAAAAAAAAGAAAAAGAAATGATGGGGAGAGCCCGCGGACGGGGCGCAAGCAATGGTCAAACTGTGGACAGGATGCATGAGACTGAGAACATGTTATAGGGCAGTGATGGCAAACCTTGGAACCCCAGATGTTTTAGAACTACATTTCCCATGATGCTCATGCACTCTGCAGTGTAGTGGAGCATAATGGGAAATGTAGCTCCAAAACATTTGGGGTGCCAAGTTTCCCCATCACTGGTATAGGGGCTGGAGACTAGAGATACGATTCAGGGGCCAGTCAGTGACTGGAAACATATTACATGAGACTGCTAGAAATCACTTGTATAAGGCCTCATGCACACGAGACGCAGATGAAACCTCTGTTAAAAAAAAGCTGAAACGCGCGTTTAGAAACGCGCGTTTTGCCGCGTTTGCATGTCGCGTTTAGACGCGTTTAGACGCGTTTAGACGCGTTTGCGTTTAGACGCGTTTATAAAGATAACATCATGTAGACCCTCCCCAAGCTCTCAAAGCATTTTTTTAACTATTTCTGCTATTTTGATCAGAGTGAGCAGCAGCAGCATAGAGAGCAGTTGTACACTTGCATTTGCCGTGTCACTTGCCACGGCACCTGCCACAAGTTGTGGATTGTCCACTTGCCACGTCACTTGCCACAAGTTGGGGATTGTCCACTTGCCACATCACCTGCCACGTCACCTGCCACGTCACTTGCCACGAGATGTGGATTGTCCACTTGCCACGTCACTTGCCACATCACCTGCCACGTCACTTGCCACGAGATGTGGATTGTCCACTTTCCACGTCATCTGCCATGCCACCTGCCACAAGCTGTGGATTGTCCACTTGCCATGTCACCAGCCACATCACCTGCCACAAGTTGTGGATTGTCTACTTGCCGCGTCACTTGCCACATCACCTGCCACGTCACTTGCCACGTCACCTGCCACAAGTTGTGGATTGTTCACTTGCCACGTCACCTGCCACGTCACCTGCCACAAGTTGTGGATTGTCCACTTGCCACGTCACTTGCCACAAGCTGTGGATTGTCCACTTGCCACGTCACCTGCCACATCACTTGCCACGTCACCTGCCACAAGTTTTGGATTGTCCACTTGCCACGTCACTTGCCACGTCAGCTGCCACGTCACTTGCCACGAGATGTGGATTGTCCACTTTCCACGTCATCTGCCATGCCACCTGCCACAAGCTGTGGATTGTCCACTTGACACGTCACCAGCCACATCACCTGCCACAAGTTGTGGATTGTCCACTTGCCACGTGACTTGCCACATCACCTGCCACGTCACTTGCCACATCACCTGCCACAAGTTGTGGATTGTCTACTTGCCGCGTCACTTGCCACTTCACCTGCCACGTCACTTGCCACGTCACCTGCCACAAGTTGTGGATTGTTCACTTGCCACGTCACCTGCCACGTCCCCTGCCACAAGTTGTGGATTGTCCACTTGCCACGTCACTTGCCACAAGCTGTGGATTGTCCACTTGCCACGTCACCTGCCACGTCACTTGCCACGTCACCTGCCACAAGTTTTGGATTGTCCACTTGCCACGTCAGCTGCCACGTCACTTGCCACATCACCTGCCACATCACCTGCCACAAGTTGTGGATTGTCCACTTGCCACGTCACTTGCCACATCACCTGCCACGTCACTTGCCACGAGATGTGGATTGTCCACTTGCCATGTCACTTGCCACGTCACCTGCCACGTCACTTGCCACGTCAGCTGCCATGTCACTTGCCACAAGATGTGGATTGTCCACTTGTCACATCACCTGCCACATCACTTGCCACATCACCTGCCACAAGTTGTGGATTGTCCACTTGCCACATCACCTGCCACGTCACCTGCCACAAATTGTGGATTGTCCACTTGCCACGTCATTTGCCACATCACCTGCCACGTCACTTGCCACGAGATGTGGATTGTCCACTTTCCACGTCATCTGCCATGCCACCTGCCACAAGCTGTGGATTGTCCACTTGCCACGTCACCAGCCACATCACCTGCCACAAGTTGTGGATTGTCTACTTGCCGCGTTACTTGCCACATCACCTGCCACGTCACTTGCCACGTCACCTGCCACAAGTTGTGGATTGTTCACTTGCCACGTCACCTGCCACAAGTTGTGGATTGTCTACTTGCCGCGTCACTTGCCACATCACCTGCCACGTCACTTGCCACGTCACCTGCCACAAGTTGTGGATTGTTCACTTGCCACGTCACCTGCCACAAGTTGTGGATTGTCCACTTGCCACGTCACTTGCCACAAGCTGTGGATTGTCCACTTGCCACATCACTTGCCACGTCACCTGCCACGTCACTTGCCACGTCACCTGCCACGTCACCTGCCACAAGTTTTAGATTGTCCACTTGCCACGTCACTTGCCACGTCAGCTGCCACGTCACTTGCCACGAGATGTGGATTGTCCACTTTCCACGTCATCTGCCATGCCACCTGCCACAAGCTGTGGATTGTCCACTTGACACGTCACCAGCCACATAACCTGCCACAAGTTGTGGATTGTCCACTTGCCACGTGACTTGCCACATCACCTGCCACGTCACTTGCCACAAGTTGTGGATTGTCTACTTGCCGCGTCACTTGCCACTTCACCTGCCACGTCACTTGCCACGTCACCTGCCACAAGCTGTGGATTGTTCACTTGCCACGTCACCTGCCACGTCACCTGCCACAAGTTGTGGATTGTCCACTTGCCACGTCACTTGCCACAAGCTGTGGATTGTCCACTTGCCACATCACTTGCCACGTCACCTGCCACGTCACTTGCCACGTCACCTGCCACAAGTTTTGGATTGTCCACTTGCCACGTCACTTGCCACATCACCTGCCACGTCACCTGCCACAAGTTGTGGATTGTCCACTTGCCACGTCACTTGCCACATCACCTGCCACGTCACTTGCCACGAGATGTGGATTGTACACTTGCCATGTCACTTGCCACGTCACCTGCCACGTCACTTGCCACGTCAGCTGCCACGTCACTTGCCACAAGATGTGGATTGTCCACTTGTCACATCACTTGCCACATCACCTGCCACAAGTTGTGGATTGTCCACTTGCCACGTCACTTGCCACATCACCTGCCACGTCACTTGCCACAAGATGTGGATTGTCCACTTTCCACGTCACCTGCCATGCCATCTGCCACAAGTTGTGGATTGTCCACTTACCACGTCACCAGCCACATCACCTGCCACAAGTTGTGGATTGTCCACTTGCCACACCACTTTCCACGTCACCTGCCACGTCACCTGCCACAAGATGTGGATTGTCCACTTGCCACGTCACCAGCCACATCACCTGCCACAAGTTGTGGATTGTCCACTTGCCACGTCCCTTGCCACGTCCCCTGCCACGTCACCTGCCACAAGTGGATTGTCCACTTGCCACATCACTTGCCACATCACCTGCCACAAGTGGATTGTCCACTTGCCACGTCACTTGCCACGTCACTTGCCACGTCACCTGCCACAAGTTATGGATTGTCCACTTGCCACGTCACATGCCAGTCACCTGCCACAAGTTGTTGATTTTCCACTTGCCACGTCACCTGCCAAGTCACTTGCCGCGTCACCTGCCAGGTCACTTGCCACGTCACCTGCCACAAGTTGTCTATTGTCCACTTGCCACGTCACATGCCAGTCACCTGCCACATGTTGTTGATTTTCCACTTGCCACGTCACCTGCCAAGTCACTTGCCGCGTCACCTGCCAGGTCACTTGCCACGTCACCTGCCACAAGTTGTCTATTGTGTACTTTCCACGTCACTTGCCACTTCACCTGCCACGTCACTTGCCACAAGTTGTGGATTGTCCACTTGCCACATCACTTGCCACCTGCCATGTCACTTGCCACAAGTTGTGGATTGTCCACTTGCCACGTCACCTGCCACAAGTTTTGGATTGTCCACTTGCCACGTCACTTGCCACATCACCTGCCACGTCACCTGCCACAAGTTGTGGATTGTCCACTTGCCACGTCACTTGCCACATCACCTGCCACGTCACTTGCCACGAGATGTGGATTGTACACTTGCCATGTCACTTGCCACGTCACCTGCCACGTCACTTGCCACGTCAGCTGCCACGTCACTTGCCACAAGATGTGGATTGTCCACTTGTCACATCACCTGCCACATCACTTGCCACATCACCTGCCACAAGTTGTGGATTGTCCACTTGCCACGTCACTTGCCACATCACCTGCCACGTCACTTGCCACAAGATGTGGATTGTCCACTTTCCACGTCACCTGCCATGCCATCTGCCACAAGTTGTGGATTGTCCACTTACCACGTCACCAGCCACATCACCTGCCACAAGTTGTGGATTGTCCACTTGCCACACCACTTTCCACGTCACCTGCCACGTCACCTGCCACAAGATGTGGATTGTCCACTTGCCACGTCACCAGCCACATCACCTGCCACAAGTTGTGGATTGTCCACTTGCCACGTCCCTTGCCACGTCCCCTGCCACGTCACCTGCCACAAGTGGATTGTCCACTTGCCACATCACTTGCCACATCACCTGCCACAAGTGGATTGTCCACTTGCCACGTCACTTGCCACGTCACTTGCCACGTCACCTGCCACAAGTTATGGATTGTCCACTTGCCACGTCACATGCCAGTCACCTGCCACAAGTTGTTGATTTTCCACTTGCCACGTCACCTGCCAAGTCACTTGCCGCGTCACCTGCCAGGTCACTTGCCACGTCACCTGCCACAAGTTGTCTATTGTCCACTTGCCACGTCACATGCCAGTCACCTGCCACATGTTGTTGATTTTCCACTTGCCACGTCACCTGCCAAGTCACTTGCCGCGTCACCTGCCAGGTCACTTGCCACGTCACCTGCCACAAGTTGTCTATTGTGTACTTTCCACGTCACTTGCCACTTCACCTGCCACGTCACTTGCCACAAGTTGTGGATTGTCCACTTGCCACATCACTTGCCACCTGCCATGTCACTTGCCACAAGTTGTGGATTGTCCACTTGCCACGTCACTTGCCACAAGTTGTGGATTGTCCACTTGCAATTGCAATTGTTTAAAATATTTTTCTAATGGTTTTTCATCATTTGCAATCATTTTTGAGATTTTTAATGTAAAAAAAAAGGTCACCTTTAAAAACGCATATAAACGCAAACGCGGCTAAACGCGGTAGCGGCGTTTTGCCGCGTTTTACCGCGTTTTGCCGCGTTTTGCGTCTGAAACGCAGAAATTTTTGTTTCTGAACGCATTTTTTTGCTTCTGGAAAAACGAGATTAAACGCAACTGCATATAAACGGAAAAAAACGAGACTGTGTGCATGGACACATAGGATAACATTGAATGAGTTCAGGTGCAGTTGAAAAAACTGTCCAACTGCATCTGAACGCGCGTTTAACTGCGTCTCGTGTGCATGAGGCTTTAGAGGGCAATAGGGAAGCACAGATTAGTGTCTACAGGGGTGCTAAAAAAGAGCAACAGGGCCGCAGGTTGGATACCAAGGTTCTAGAATCTAGAGAAACCTAAATGTGTGATTACCCAAATGTAGACCCCCCCCCCCCCCCCCCCATTAGGCCAGGTTTGCATCTATGCATTATCCCTGCTGCCTGGATACAGCCTAATCATTTGAGTCTGTGGGAAACACAGGGGAAAAGGTCCATATTCCTTTTCTAAAATCAAAGCCGCTTGAAAAAGCATAGCGCTATGTGTTTCAACGCACTGTAAAACACGTTGCACTTTCCAATGCGTGGAGTAAGAATTAACGGCAGCTGTGTGTTTTTGCTGCAGGTGCATGTGCAATTTACAGGCAGTCCTTCCCCCACATATAGGTAGGTGCCCCCAGCCTCCTCTCACCTTATAGACCTTCCCGAAGGCTCCGTCCCCCAGCTCCCCTATGATCTCCCAAACTTCCTCGGGGTTCTGGTCCCTCTTGACATGTTCATATTGTTTCTTCTTCTTCTCTCCTCCCAGCTTGAAGATCTTCCTAAAGTTGAAGAAAGACATGTCCCCGGTGGGGGTGGGCGATGGCGCCCAGAAATTAGACCTCCGTGTGTTGTAGATGGTCAGCGGGGGGCGCCTGGCTTCATGCCCCCTCCACTAAGGAGATCCCACCGGTGATCCCTTCTGATGAGCAGATCCCTTCTGTAGAAATCCCAGCTGGGTCCTCTGCTGATAGATCCTGTGTGATCCTCTGCTGATAGATCCTGTATTGATGGGTGATCGGGTCCTCTCCCTGTATTGATCGGTGATCGGGTCCTCTCCCTGTATTGATTTGTGATCGGGTCCTCTCCCTGTATTGATGAATGATCAGGTCCTTTCCCTGTATTGATGAATGATCAGGTCCTCTCCCTGTATTGATGAATGATCAGGTCCTCTCCCTGTATTGATGAATGATCAGGTCCTCTCCCTGTATTGATGAATGATCAGGTCCTCTCCCTGTATTGATGAATGATCAGGTCCTCTCCCTGTATTGATGAATGATCAGGTCCTCTCCCTGTATTGATGAATGATCAGGTCCTCTCCCTGTATTGATGGGTGATCGGGTCCTCGCCCTGTATTGATGGGTGATCGGGTCCGATCCCTATGTGATTCCTCTGCTGTCAGGATGCCTCCTCCCAGGGTAGCTCCCTCCTATGTTCCCATAGAGGACCCCCGGTGTCAGGAGCTCAGGATGGTCCGGTAGATCCCCGGTATAATCCCTCAGGAGGCCGGGCTGTCCTCAGATGTCATCGTACACCTGTCTTAGTTCCTCTCCGCAGGCCGCGGGCAGCTCACACTGTCAGGCCCAGCCCATCCTCACACAGCCCGGCGGGAGGAGAAGGAGGAGGAGGGGAGGGAGGAGAAAGAGGCGGGGGAGTGACCCGAGAACTGCGCACTGACTTCAGTCCGGACACACCGACACCCGCCGGGCGGACCGAGGTAAGACGCAGCGCGGACTACACACAGGCGGACTATGGAGAAAACAGGCGCCACGGACACTTCCTCTGTGTCAGGCCTGTGCGCGCCCCCGTACTGCTCATGCAGCGCCTCTGAGCGCGCACGGGTTCCCCTGGCAACACTATTTTTTTCTCATCATCAAACTTTATTGACATTAAAAGTGACACTCTGAATTGGGGCTTGTGCCAGTCAGACTCATAAGTGAGGAGTGCTGGTTACTCCCCAGTACCAGGGCCTGGCTTTATCACATTTGTGTTTAGACCGAGTTCAAATACGTGTAGCTTATCTCCCAACTGTCCCTGATTTGGAGAAATGTCCCTCTGTCCCTCATTCCTCCTCATTTTGGTCTGATCTATATAGATGTTTTTAAAATACACTTTTTATTTATCAAAAAGTGTTTTCCAGCAATAAACCTTTCATCTGATTTCTAAATTGCTGCATTTGTAAATGACAAAAGCCAATATAAAGGAATAGTAGTGGTAAAAAGCACTTGTGGGTTTAACCAACTTTGTTTTTGTCCAATTCTCCTTTAAGGGGTGTGGCAGGGGGTGTGTCCTATGTCTGCATGCTTTTGCTGATAGGTGTCCCTCATTCCCATCTCAAAATGTTGGGAGGTATGGTGTAGGGCAGGGGTGCACTGAGCCCAAACACACTATTTCCAATGCACATGTACCTTAAAAATGCATGTAAGGCCTCATGCACACTTTTTTTTTTCTTCTAGGGTTGTCTTATAGGTTTTTTTTTTTTCTCTGCCTTTAAATGCCTCTCCATGTTATCCTAGGTGTCCATACACACAGGCTTTTAGCAGCATTTAGAGGCAGGATAAAACCCAGTGCCAGTGTGTCCAGGCGCAGCAGAGTTTGGGCAGAAAAAATGCTTGGCACTACTAGATGCTGCTAAACGCGCCTAAGGCCCCTTTCACACCGAGGCGTTTTTCAGGCGCTACAGCGCTAAAAATAGCGCCTGTGTAGTGCCTGAAAAAACCGGCCCCTTTCACTCCAGTGTGAAAGCCAGAGGGCCGGCTTTCAGACTGGAGCGGTGCGCTGGCAGGACGGTGAAAAAAGTCCTGCTAGCCGCATCTTTGGAGCGGTGTATTCACCGCTCCTAAACGGCTCCTACCCATTGAAATCAATGGGGCAGCGTGGCTCTACCGCCGGCAAAGCGCAGCCGCAGCGGCGCTTTGCTGGCGGTTTTAACCCTTTTTCGGCCGCTAGCGGGGGTTAAAACCATCCCGCTAGCGGCCGCATACCGCCACTAAAACAACGGTAAAGCGCCGCTAAAAATAGCGGCGCTTTACCGCTGACGCCTCCACCGCCCCCTTGAGCATTGATTCCCGGGCAGTCGCTTCCGGAGTCCCTCAAGGATCGCCCTTGTCACCTGTCCTCTTCAACATATACATCCGCCCACTCCTCCAGATCATCCCATTTTCAGACCTCTGCTTCCACTCGTACGCTGACGACATGCAACTTTATTTCCGTATCACTGGACAAAGAGATCACCACCAACAACTAGAAAATTGCCTCAATTTAATAGAAGACTGGATTACCAACCAACTCCCTCAAACTCAACGAATCAAAAACAGAGTTTCTTATCCTACACCCAAACCATAATTCCATAAGGCTGCTTTCACACTGGGGCGGTATTCAGGCGTTACAGCGCTAAAAATAGCGCCTGTGTAGCTCTTGAAAAAAACCGGCCCCTTTCCCTCCAGTGTGAAAGCCGGAGGGCTTTCACACTGGAGCGATGCGCTGGCAGGACGGTGAAAAAAGTCCTGCTAGCCGCATCTTTGGAGCGGTGTATTCACCGCTCCTATACCGCTCCTACCCATTGAAATCAATGGGACACCGCGGGAATAGCGGCGCTTTGCGGGCGGGTTTAACCCTTTTTCGGCCGCTAGCGGGGGTTAAAACCACCCCGCTAGCGCCCGCAGACCGCCGCTAAAACGACGGTAAAGCGCCGCTAAAAATAGCGGCACTTTACCGCCGACGCCGCTCCCGCTGCAGTGTGAAAGCAGCCTTACCAAGACCTCCTGGACACCACCCGCCATCTTTGGGCAGACCATCTCCCCAAAGACCAAGGCCAAGAGTCTCAGTGTCATTCTTGACTCACAAATGTCAATGGATGCACAAATAGGAGCAGTAGTTAGTGGCTCTCACCATCTGCTACGCTGACTCATCCCTTTTATCCCGAAGAATGACAAAGCAGTGGTAGTTGGAACAGTCATTAATTCACGACTGGACTACGCAAACTCGATTTACATTGGATTACCCCATTATCAACTGGCGCGATTACAATTTATCCAAAACACGGCGGCAAGGCTCATAACAGGAAAAAAACCCTGGGAATCAATCTCCCCTTCCCTGAGGAACCTACACTGTCTAACCGTAAAGGATCGGATCACATTCAAGACCCTCTGCCTCACCCACAAATGCGTGCATAGAGACACTCCTCAATACCTAATTGAGAAAATAAATCATTACACACCAAACCTCAGTCTTCGATCAGCTAACAAAAACCTCCTCTTCGTTCCCAAATCCTGGGACAAATCAAAGGGGGATCGGAGATTCGCTGTCCAAGGACCTCGGTTATGGAACGCTCTACCAACCAACATCCGCCTGGAAGAAAACCACCTGGCCTTTAGGAAAAAACTCAAGACCTTCCTCTTCTAGATGATGGACAACTAAGCTCTTCACAGTGCCTTGAGGCGATTCAGTTCACGTTAGAGGTCGACCGATATGGGTTTTTCTCTGGCCGATGCCGATATTTAGAAATCATGGCGGCCGATAGCCGATATATGATGCCGATTTTTTTGGGCCGATATGTTAGGCCGATTTTATTTTATTTATTTATTTATTTTTAATCCCCCTTGATCTAACACACCTTTCCCACTGTGGCGTTTTAAGGCGCTTTTGGGCTAAAAATAGCGCCTGTAAAGTGCCTGTAAAATGGCTCCCCTGCAGTCTGTGTGAAAGAGGCGATGCGCTGGCAGGATCTTAAAAAAAAGTCCTGCAAGCAGCACGTTTGGAGTGGTGTATACCGCTCCTCCACCACTCCTGCCCATTGATATGAATGGGCACCACTGCCGAAGCGCATGCAATGCGATTTGGCAGCAGTGCTTCATGGGCGCATTTAACCTCTTCCTTGGCCGCTAGCTGGGTTATATGTGCCCCACTAGCAGCCAAATAGCACCGCTAAAATGATGGTAAAGAGCCGCTAAAACTTGCGTTTTACCATCAACGCCTGCCCGCTCCAGTGTAAAAGCGGCCTTCATACGTGATACAGAAAATATTTCTTACACTTAAACATTTATTAAACAAAACAAACCTCCAATCAGTTTACTTGTATGTACGATTTAGATTAAAAAATATATATATATATATATATATATATATATATATATATATATATATATATATAAAATAGAAACAGGTAGTCAAAACTTTTGGACAAAAAAAAAAAAATGGGCTAACTTTACTGTTTTTATTTTATTTTGATTTTTTAAATGCTGTATTTTTTTCCCAAAAAAATGCATTTGAAAGACCTCTGTGCAAATGCCGTGTGACATAAAATATTGCAACAACCGCTATTTTATTCCCTAGGATCTCTGCTAAAAAAATATATATCATTTTTGGGGGGGTCTAAGTGATTTTCTGGCAGAAAATACAGGATTTTTACTTGTAAGCAACAAGTGTCAGAAAAGATTTAGTCTTTAAATGGTTAAACTGAGAACTTCTACACACTGAGATGATTTCATTCATTCAAGTGTAAACATTGTATCTTTCTGTTCTTTTCTTGGCAGTCTGCCCAGAGAGGAGGAAAGGGTTGCTATGACGACTCAGTCAACTTAGACTGACTTCTATACAGAAGTCATTTCAAAGTCCCGCTGTAGTTCTAAATCGGCTTTTTATCAGCACAAATCGGCCGATGCCGATTATTTAAAAAACGGCAAATATTGGCCGATATATCGGCCAGCCGATATATCGGTCGACCTCTAGTTCACGTTGTGCGCTATACAAATATTTCATTCATTCATTCATTTCAAAGGCCAGAATAAATTAAGTGAATTAACGCCCAAGAGCTTGATGCTTGTAAACACACAAACATCAGGCATTTTTTCAGCAAAAATGCTGCTGGCTTCTAGTAGGGTTGCCACCTCATCCCTATAAACCTGAACAAATATTAATTACCGAAGTTCTGTGGCTGATTAAGGTGGTAATCAAACTCACTTGGTGCCTAACCTGCATTAAATTAGCCTTCAGAACCTGTGTAATTCATATGTGTTCGGATTTAAAGGAATGAGGTGGCATCTCTAGCTTCTAGGAGAGTTAAATAAACGCCGTGTGTGGTCTAAGGCCTGGTTCACACCTATGCAGGTTGCATATTTCAGGTGTGTTTTGCGTTTTTCAGTACACGTTTTTGATCCATTGAAGTCTATTGAACCAAAAACCAGAAAAAAGCCCCTGGCCCTTTCCATAAAATGCAAAGATGTGAATATGGCCCCATAGGAAACCATGTTAAATGGACTGTAGTATGTTTCTGCAAAACTGAAAACGCACTAAAAAATGCATAGGTGTGAATGGGTGCTGCAGCGTCTGGAAACTGAACACATTCAAAGTAAAACGTATGTCACCAGCATACAGAGGATCTCCAGAACAGGTCCAAAGCTTTACTAAGCGATTGCATGATAAATACAGAAGCAAAGTTTCAGAGCCTCACAGGATCCCTTTATCAGGCATCACATTCTCCCGAAACATTGCCTGTATTTATGCTGTGATCGCTCAGTAAAGCTTTGGAACTGTTCTGGAGATCCCTGGTGTGCTGGTGACATTGCGTTCCCTTTGCAAGTTTCCCTTTAAAACTCATATTAAAGCGTTTAACCAAAAAAAAAAGATCCTGCTCCCTTAACCACTGCAGCCATTTTTTGCCATTTTTTGCGATACAACACTGCATTGATTTAACTGATAATTGCACGGTCGTGAGACGTTGTACCCAAACAAAATTGACCTCTTTTTTTTGCTATAATAAATATCCCCATTTTTTTTTTTAAATATCAATTTTTTTCCTCAGTTTAGGCCGATATGTATTCTTCTACATATTTTTGGTAATAAAAATTATTATACAGGATTTACAGTTTGCGCCACGCTTTACAACATGAGGGCAGACAGTACACTTACAATACAAACCAATACAGGAGGGATCAGAGGGCCCTGCTCGTTAGAGCTTACAATCTAGAAGGGAGGGTCAAGTGGAAACAAAAGGTAATAACTGTGGGGGATGAGCTGATAGAGAAAATGAACATACAGTTGTTAGGTGTGGGTAGAGTAGGCTTCTCTGAAGAGAAGGGTTTTCAGGGATCGTCTAAAAGCTAATAAAGTAGGAGATAAGTGGACAGATTGGGGTAGGGCATTCCATAGGTTTGGAGAGGCTTTGGAAAAGTCCTGGAGGCGAGCATGAGAGGAGGTGATGAGGAAGCTGGAGAGCAGGAGGTCTTGAGAGGAACGAAGAGAACGAGTAGGTTGGTATTTAGAGACTAAGCTAGTGATGTAGCTGGGGGGCAAAATTGTGGATGGTTTTGTACGTAGTTGTTAGTATTTTGAATTGAATTCTTTGGCCGAGCGGAAGCCAGTGGAAGGATTGACAGAGAGGAGTAGCAGACACAGAGCGATTGGTAAGGTGGATAAGTCTGGCAGCAGCATTCGTGATGGATTGAAGAGGTGATAGATTATATAGAGGTAAGCCAATGAGAAGGGACTTGCAGTAGTCGAGGCGAGAGATGACCAGTGAGTGAATTAAGATCTTTGTTGTATCATTGGTTAGAAAGGGCCGTATTTTGGAGATGTTGCGGAGGTTGAGGCGACAGGATTTGGACAGTGATTGGATGTGTTGCTTGAAGGAGAGTTCAGAGTCCAGGACTACACCTAGAACCTTGGCATGTGGGGATGGGCTTATAGTTGTGACATCAATTTTGACAGAGAGATCAGGGGAAGGGGCATATGGGGGAGGAAAAATTATAAGTTCGGTTTTGGATAGATTGAGTTTGAGGAAGTGTTGTGACATCCAGACTGATATATCTGATATTAAATTAGTGATATGTGAGGAGACAGAGGGAGTGAGCTGAGGGGTAGAGAAATAGATTTGGGTGTCATCGGCATTGAGGTGGTATTGGTATCAGTTGACCCAGGGAGGAGGTGTAGATTGAAAATAGGAGAGGTCCAAGAACAGAACCTTGGGGGACCCCAAAAGAGAAAGGAAGAGGAGAGGAGGGAGTAGAGTTGTAAGAAATGCTAAAGGTGCAGTTGGATAAGTAGGAAGAGAACCAACGAAGAGTACAGTCATGGAGACCAAAGGCGTGGAGTTTTTTGAGGATGAGGGGGTGGTCAACCGTAACAAAGGCAGCAGGTCCAGGAGTAGGAGTACAGAATAGTGTTGATTGGATTTGGCCATTAGTAGATCGTTTGTTTCGTTTTAGGATAACAGTGTCTGTGGAGTGTTGAGGACGAAATGCAGAAGGGATTCAAGAAGGTGAATCGCAATAAGTGTATATTGATTGGTTTGCGCAAAAATTATAGCTGCTACAATATAAGGGAATGGTTTGTGGCATTTTCATTATTATTTTTTACTATTAATGGCGGTGATCCGCGATTTTTAATCAGGACTGCAACATTATGGTGGACAGATCGGACACTTTTGACAAATTTTTGGGACCATTGACATTTAGACAGTGATCAGTGCTATAAAAATGCACTGATTACTGTGTAAATGTCACTAGCAGGGAAGGGGTTAACAGTAGGGGGTGATCAAGGGGTTAACTATGTTAGCTAGGGAGCGATTCTAACTGGGGGGGGGGGGGTAGGACTCTCTGGGTGAGGAGAGCGATCGTTGTTCTGTCTCTGTGCGGAGCAATCATGGGTGCCCGGCAGTCATCACCCGTGCCCCCTAGTGGTAAAAAGGAGAGCCGATGTATAGCTACTGCTCACCCAGGGGAGCCAACCTGCCACAGTATAACTGCGGCGGCTGGTCGGGAAGGGGTTAAAGCATGTTATAGAGCACAGTGCATGTGCTGTGTCATTTGGCCCCCTGTAAAACCTGGCTGATCCTGCTAGTTTCTACCTTCCCCCCCCTGTAGGCTGACCCCGATATATCAGGGCTGCTGAGCTTTGACACCATTATCAGCGTACGTGCCTCCGCTATATGCAGCCCTGTGTCTCCGGTGTCCTCTCCTCTATCCTCTCTTCCTCCCCTCTCTGCCTGTCAGCTCCGTGTCCGCACTGTCACTTCCTGTCCTGCTTCTCAAATCACTGTTTCTATTTAGGAGCTGCTTGCAGGACCTTTTTTAGCATCCTGCCAGGGCACCGCTCCAGTGTAAAAGCCCTCGGGCTTTCACACCGGAGTGACAGGAGAGGTGCTTTGCATGCGCTATTTTTAGCGCTATAGAGCCTGTAAAGCGTGTGAAAGTAGCCTTAATGTTTTACATAGCTATACCTGCAAAAAGGGCCAGCCTGAAGTGATCTAGCAGGACTTAATTTTCTAACTAAAATTCCACTTTAAGGTACCACACGGTACTGCAGCAGCATGCAGTTTTATGCATACGACAACGTGCAACATGTTTTCTGATGCATGGAGGTCGCATTAAAGGTTTGACTTTTTTTTTTAAATAACAAACATGTTATACTTACCTGCTTTGTGCAGTGGTTTTGCACAGAGCAGTCCCGATCCATTTCTTCTCAGTCCCCCGCCGGCGCCCCTGGCTCCCCCCTTTTGATCAGTGCCCCCAATAGCAAGCTGCTTCCTATGGAAGCACAGGTGCATGCTCACTCCCGAGCCCTACTCTATGCGTCAATAAGACACATAAAGCCCTGGCTCAGCCCAGCCCCACGCTCTCTACTCATTGGCTGTGATTGATGTGATTGACAGCAGAGGGAGCCAATGGCTCCCGATGCTGTCTTAGCCAATGAGGAGATGGAGTCCCGGGTTAGCCCAGGATCTTTGGCTGGAGTGCAGGTGAGTATTAGGGGGACTGTGGTGGGAGCAGCACACAGAAGCATGCCAAAGAGCAGTCAGTTTTGCCTGCGGGTCACGAATGCACTTATTTGTGCATGCGTTTCAATATGTGAACCTAGCCTTAGTGGACAAAATGTATAGAAATGCACGTAATGATTTATCAATGGCGCCATTCATGCTGTGCATTTACCTTTGTTTAGGAATAGTCAGTTTGGCTGCATTTATAGAAAATAGATATCTGTGCGTCAAAGACCCAACAGACAAGCACATGTAGTTGTGACTGAGGCCGCGTACACACGGGCGGACTGTTCGCCCAACCTTGTCCGCTGAACAGTGTTTGGGCGGACAGTCCGCTCGTGTGTGGGCTTTCAGCGGACAGTTTCAGCGGACAGTTGGACGGACAAAGTCTTTCGGAAATTCCGAAAAACTGTCCGCTGAAACTGTGTTTGAGCGAACAGTCCGCCCGTGTGTTGGCCTGTCCGCTGTACTTTCGAAATGAGCGGACTGTTCCCGCTCGGAAAGTCCGCCCATTTCGAGCGCGTGTACAGGTAGGCGGGGCCCGCGAAGGAGACGTCGCGGGCTCCGCCGCCTGCAATGGGCTTAAAGGGGAACCCCAACGCCGAAAAAAATCGGCGTGGGGGTTCCCCCCAAGTCCACACCAGACCCTTGTCCGAGCACGCTACCCGGCCGGCCAGGAAAGGGGGGCGAGCGAGCGCGCCCCCCCTCCTGAGCCGTACCAGGCCGCGTGCCCTCAACATGGGGGGTGCCTTGGGGAAGGGGGGGCCGCGCGGCCCCCCCACCCCAAAGCACCTTGTCCCCATGTTGATGAGGACAAGGGCCTCTTCCCGACAACCCTGGCCGTTGGTTGTCGGGGTCTGCGGGCGGGGGGCTTATCGGAATCCGGGAGCCCCCTTTAAGAAGGGGGCCCCCGGATACCGGCCCCCCACCCTATGTGAATGAGTATGGGGTACAATGTACCCCTACCCATTCACCTGTGAAATAAAGTACAAAAAAAAACACAACACATGGAAAAAGTATTTTATTGCACAGCTCCGGGGGTCTTCCGTCTTCGGGGGTCTTCTCGCCGGACTCCTCCGCTATCTGTGTGTAGCTCTTTTACTAGCGGAGGAGTCCGGCTTTCTTCCTCCCCGCCGCCGGCCTCTTCTCCCGACTTCGGGGGTCTTGTCCCCCTCTTCGGTTCTTCTGCCGGGCCACCGCGCCTGGTCCGGTGGCCCGGTCTTCTGTCGCCGTCTTCCGTTCTTCTGTCGCCGCCTTCGGTTCTTCTGCCGGGCCACCGCGCCTTCTTGTAGCTCTTTTACAGGCGGTGGCCCGGTCTTCTGTCGCCGTCTTCCGTTCTTCTGTCGCCGCCTTCGGTTCTTCTGCCGGGCCACCGCGCCTTCTTGTAGCTCTTTTACAGGCGGTGGCCCGGTCTTCTGTCGCCGCTGTCGTCGTCGCCGCCGCCGCCGCCTTCCGTTCTTGTTCTTCTTCTTGTTCTTCTTCTTCTTCTCCTGGAGATGTTGACTCGACGAGCTCTCCGGCCGGAATGCCAGGGACACGCTCCGCTGCCACTTATATAGTGACAATGGGGCGGTGTCACATGGTATATGTCACATGGGTTGGTCACATGGTGACCCCGCCCCCTTACGATGTCATAGTCCCCATGTGACATCAACCCATGTGACCAACCCATGTGACATATACCATGTGACACCGCCCCATTGTCACTATATAAGTGGCAGCGGAGCGTGTCCCTGGCATTCCGGCCGGAGAGCTCGTCGAGTCAACATCTCCAGGAGAAGAAGAAGAAGAACAAGAAGAAGAACAAGAACAAGAACGAAAGGCGGCGGCGGCGGCGACGACGACAGCGGCGACAGAAGACCGGGCCACCGCCTGTAAAAGAGCTACAAGAAGGCGCGGTGGCCCGGCAGAAGAACCGAAGGCGGCGACAGAAGAACGGAAGACGGCGACAGAAGACCGGGCCACCGGACCAGGCGCGGTGGCCCGGCAGAAGAACCGAAGAGGGGGACAAGACCCCCGAAGTCGGGAGAAGAGGCCGGCGGCGGGGAGGAAGAAAGCCGGACTCCTCCGCTAGTAAAAGAGCTACACACAGATAGCGGAGGAGTCCGGCGAGAAGACCCCCGGAGCTGTGCAATAAAATACTTTTTCCATGTGTTGTGTTTTTTTTTGTACTTTATTTCACAGGTGAATGGGTAGGGGTACATTGTACCCCATACTCATTCACATAGGGTGGGGGGCCGGTATCCGGGGGCCTCCTTCTTAAAGGGGGCTCCCGGATTCCGATAAGCCCCCCGCCCGCAGACCCCGACAACCAACGGCCAGGGTTGTCGGGAAGAGGCCCTTGTCCTCATCAACATGGGGACAAGGTGCTTTGGGGTGGGGGGGCCGCGCGGCCCCCCCTTCCCCAAGGCACCCCCCATGTTGAGGGCACGCGGCCTGGTACGGCTCAGGAGGGGGGGCGCGCTCGCTCGCCCCCCTTTCCTGGCCGGCCGGGTAGCGTGCTCGGACAAGGGTCTGGTGTGGACTTGGGGGGAACCCCCACGCCGATTTTTTTCGGCGTTGGGGTTCCCCTTTAAGCCCATTCCAGGCGGCGGAGCCCGCGACGTTTCCTTCGCGGGCCCCGCCTACCTGTACACGCGCTCGAAATGGGCGGACTTGCCTCCGCCTTACGTGGGCGAGTCCGTTCATTTCAAAAGTTGAGCGGACTGTTTGGCAAACAGTTCGTTGAAACAGTCCGCTCGTGTGTGGGCAAGTCCGCTCATGCAAATTTTGAGCGGACTGTTTGCCCAAACTGTTTGACGAACAAGGTTGGGCAAACAGTCCGCGCGTGTGTACGCGGCCTTAGGCTTCTGTGTCTGTGCATCCACTGCATCTCAATTGATATGAATGGGACTGCCTACACAGGGATGCATAGAACACCTGTGCAGGTAAATACAGCCCTATAGTACACCTGTGTAAATGAGGCCTAAGGCTTCATACACACTGGGCATTTAGCCCCAGTGCATGAGGCTCTGGTATAAGGCACAGTTGCAACATCCAGCCACACTGCCACCTGCCTGTTAGGCCCCATGCTCACTACATTTGGCTGTGAGCAGAGTGCACAGGTGTCCCATACAGCCTCCTGCAAGCAGCCCGTCAAAATCTCTAAGGCCCTGTTCACACTTGGTGATTTGGAATCACCAGCAGAATTGCAGCGCTACTGCCCGTGATTCCAAATTACAGTATAACACAACACTCTTATGGGTGCCATTCATTTTAATGGCACCCCAAAGAGGTGTGATTTTGCCATAATTGTCACACGACTACACAATAATCCCATCAAAACGCACCTTTAAAAATTGTGCAAAGCTCATTACCCAAAAAGGAGAAGGAGCTTCTTTTGGGCAACAGACACAAATAGGGCAGTCCATTGAAGTGAATGGACTGCCCTTTGCACAACACGTTCAATCGCATGTAAATCATGCTTATAAAAATGTGACTGGGAAAGCTTGTTCCCGCTACACAAGATCTGGACGGGGCCCAAGAGTCTGATAGCTGCTGTGGCTTTACAGTACTTCAAGTGGTATGGATGTTTAAGACTTATGAGATGGGGAAATGAATGCCCCAAATGCAGTCTTCATATCCTAAGGCCTCTTTCACGTGGACTGTCCGTTCAGGTCCTCCTGTCAGTTTTTTAGACCTCTATGGAGCGTTGGTTGTCAGCTGTGACATGTCTGCTGACATCTGACCCGCACCGATCCGTAAAAGTGTGATGGAGGAAAAACCTACTTTTCCCTCTGTCATCGGATCGGGTGACCACGGACTCTACGGTCCGTCTTCATCCGATCCCCATAGGGGAGAGCCGCGCTCTGACAGGTCTGTCCCTGCACAGTGTGCAGAGACGGACCTGTCATCTTCCTGCTCAGCGGGGATCAATGGAGCGATCCCCCGCTGAGCAGAGAGGGCTTCATACACGGACAAGTCTGTGTGTAGGAGCCCTTGGGCTGGGTTTTCCTGCATCCAATTCGCCATGCAAGTGTGACCCGCTCTCAATGGAGCCGTTTAAAACAGGTCAGGGGCGGCCACCATCCACATTACAAAAGGTCCTGTGCATGTTTGGGTCCAGTTCAGGTGCAAATTAAGGTAAAAATGTGCACCTGAACTGGTGAACAGGAATACGCCAGAGCCCATGCTGGGAACTGCGACCGCACATATGTGAACCCGGCCTAAATAAAAGTATTGCTTGGTGCAGAAGCCAGCCACAAAATCTCTGAAGTCTCTTAGCCCTTGTACACACGGTTGGACATTCCGACAACAAAATCCGTCAGATTTTTTCCAACAGATTTTGTCTGAAAGTGGTGTTGCATACACACAGTTGGACAAAGCTGTCGGAAAATCGGATCGTTTGGAACGTGATGACGTTCGTGCCTTGCAACGGGACTACGTTGCGTCTAGTAGCCAATAGCTTTGGTGTCGTAATTTGATCTGAGCACGCGTGGCACTTTGTCCGGTCGGAATTCTCTACAAACATCATGTTGTCGGAAAATTTTATAGCCCAGCTCTAAAACTTTGTCGGTCGGATTACTTTTGTTGACTTTCCTGGACACACTGCAATGGTGTAAACTTTGCCACTGGAATCCATGTAATCTAATGTCCATGCATTTTTGATGCAGAAAAAAACCCACACTGGGTTGCTTCACACACCTCAAAAAAGGGAAGTTTGACAGAGGCTGGGAAATGATATGTGGCCTTCTCACCACCTGTTTTAATCCTGAAAAGTTCTGCATTTTTTTTTTTTGCAAGGAACTACACTGGAATGCAGACATACGCAATAGAAAAAGCACCAGAAAGCATCTAAATGTACCAAAAACTCACTGAAACACATCCACAAAAAAAAAAAACAGGAAACTTTTGGGGGGGGGACAAGAGGAGCGCATCGAAACTGCATTTCTGTGTGGTACACAGAGAGAAAAAGAACAACCTGATAATATTTTTGAAGTATTAGTTCACCTTTCCAAAAAAAAAATGTACCGTGCAGGCAAGTAGTCCCAGTAGTTTAAAAAAAAACATTGTGCAGCTTTAAAAAATGGAGCTTGGTTTACATGGCATATCTGTAGACCTAATGTCTTCCTGATTGATCAGCCCTGGAAGAGAAGCTCTCATGTGTTGTCTAGTTGAGCACACCCCCAGCATCATAGCAATGAATGCTCTTGCTTTTCGTAACCCAGCACATGCACAGTGACTGGGTGCACCAAGATGGCGGCGCAAGGCACAGGCTGTGACACCTGATCAGCAGATCACAGCAGGACAATGCTGGATCCACTGGACAGGTAAGTATGCTTTTCGAGATTAAGAAACAGGGTGAATTTTTTTGAGTAGTAGGTAGGGTCATTTTAAAGCCCTTTATAGAAGTTATTTTGTGTTGTGGATTTGATCCATTGCTTAGAATTACTGCTAAACTTTATCACTTTATTCTTTAATAACAAGAATGTACTTTTCGTATGTAATGACATTAAGTTTTATTTTCTGAGCAAGAATTCATGCTTCTGTGTACTAAAGATAAACATATGCAAAACATCTTATTTTTTTATTTTTTTAACTCAGATATGCATTAGATGTTGTGCAACAAAAGGGTGTTGTACCTGCAGAAAGAGGAGCAGTAATTAATTTGATCCCTAGACTTTTCACTGGAAATTATTACTTTTATCCAATAAGCAAATCGGCAAAGAAAGACATAAAGTTGACCTGGAAATTAGTAGAATAATCTTCCTGGCTGTAACGTTTAGCAATGTAAACAACTAGAGTGGTTAAACAATATAACTCATCTTCGGGCAGGACATACAGTAAACATGTATGTATTTTCAATGTGCCATTCTTACAGATTCCTATTTAAATCCATGCAGTGGTTGTCAAGCTAGCCTGGTTGATGTTGCGCCCTGTTCCACCCACAGGTGAGAAGATCTTGATGCGGCTAGGTAGGATACTGGGGATCATTTTGCAGCTGAAGAAGATTCTGGGGATCTTAATGCAGCTGGGGGGGGGGGGGTACTGGGGATCTGGGTGTAACTGGAGAGGTTACTGGGAATCTGGGTGCAACTGAAGAGGATACCAAGGATCTTGGTGCAACTACAGAGATTACTGGGGATCTCTGTGCAGCTACAGAGGGTACTGGGGATCTTGGTGCAGCTAGAGAGGCTATTGGGGATCTGGGTGCAGCAGCTGGAGAGGATACTGGGGATCCTGGTGCAGTTTAGGATTCTGGGGATCTTGGTGCAGCTGGAGAGAGTACTGGAAATTTTGGTGCAGTTGAAGATTGGAGAGGATTCTGGGTGTCTTGGTGCAGCTGAAGAGTGTACTGGGGATTTTGGTACAGCTGGAGAGGATACTGTGGATCTTGGAGCAGCTACAGAGGGTACTGGAGCTGTTGGTGCAGCTGGAGAGGATACTGGGGATCTTGGTGTAGAGCAGTGTTGCTCAACTCCAGTCCTCAAGGTGCCCCAACATGTCATGTTTTCAGGATTGCACTCAGATGAAACAGCTGTGGTACTAAGGCAGTGATACTGATCAAATCACCTGTGCAAAATAATGGAAGGCCTGAAAGCATGATCTGTTGGGGCGCCTTGAGGACTGGAGTTGAGAAACACTGGTGTAGATGGTGTAGGCACTGGGGATCTTGGTGCAGATGGTGTAGGCACTGGGGATCTTGGTGCAGATGGTGTAGGTACTGGGGATCTTGGTGCAGATGGTGTAGGTACTGGGGATCTTGGTGTAGATGGTGTGGGTACTGGGGATCTTGGTGCAGATTGTGTAGGTACTGAGGATCTTGGTGCAGCATTGCTTTTCAGCAACCACTGAGACTAGAATAAAGATATCTACCGAAAGACAACAGAGCAAAGGTGCACAAGCTGCTTGCCAGTAATCTAGTTTCTCTTCATCTCACCTACAAAATACTACACTTTTTCAAACAGCACAGATCTGAACAGGACCAAGTGCTGCATGCATTTCGTACAATAGAGGTTCAACAAGAATGGTCAGTTTTTGAAACTTCTTCTTTAATGGGAGAACTGATTGTCACTTTAAAAAGGCTGTTTGCAGTCTTCAGCACTATTTGAAGCTTTTTGAAAGCCTGATGATCCCTAATAGTGTCTTGTTTAAAGTGACAGTCAGCACTTCCATAAAGATCTAAATGTTAAAGACTTTAACATTTGACCCTTTCCTTGTATATTAGCTCCTACAGATAGCTAATAACCTCCCCCTCTCAACACTTAACCCCTGTTCTGCTGCCTACCTATCTCATCCCTTGCAGAGAGCATGCTGTTCCCACTCCAAAATCATGCAGCACCATGACTCCGGCACCCTAAAAAAAACGCTATCAAAATGTACATTTCCATGCACACTACCCCAGATAGCAAGCAATTGTGCTGCAATTTTGAAACTCACTTGCTAAGCTATTTCTAGACTTGTCAGGCTTCACAAGTTTGTTGCACAATTGCAGCAAGTCCGCATTGCATGAATCCAAATCAACTTTCTTTGCAAACATTCTTCTGGTTCTGGTTCAGTTATATTGTGCAATAGTCATCCCGCCAGAGGGGGTCACTGTGGTTTGCAGAGCTCTTACTGTAGACTCAGCACTGCAACTTTTCTCTTGCTAGAGACTTGCCGAGCAAATTTGCTACAAATTGGAAAAGTGTCAACTAGAACTTGTGATTCAAGTGCTCTGCAAGTGTACAACTTGCCAGTGAAAATGTGCAGCAAGTTAACAGACTTACAATTCAAATTTGTGGCATGTTATCCTTGCTATCTGGGACATTACGAATGGCTTGCGAGATCGGGATAGCAGGAGCACGCACCCCAACGGAGGCGTGTGCTCGCTGCACAGCAGGTGCTGCCGCTGCTCGTGGCTGACGGTTGCAATGACCGCTGGCCACAAGCGATCGCGGGCACGAGAGGCAGAACATGGACGAGTGTGTGTAAACACACAAATCCCTGTTCTGTTCTGTGAGCCGTGACAGATCGTGAGTTCCTATTAGCTAGGAACCACCATCCGTCACTTCCTCCAGGTCAGTCCCCTCCCCCTGGAGTTAGAAACACACCCAGGGAACACAGTTAACCCCTTGATCACCCCCTAGTGTAAACCCCTTCCCTGCCAGTGACCTTTTTACAGTAATCAGTGCATTTTTATAGCCCTGATCGCTGTCTAGATGCCAATGGTCCCAAATATGTGTAAAAGGGTCCGATGGGTCCGCCATAATGTCACAGTCCTGATAAAAATCACAGATCACCTCCATTACTAGTAAAAAAAAAAGGCTGAAGTGGTTAATCTTGCCCAAGAATCAGACTGTTGGTCTTTACACAGACAAAGGGGAGTTTAATCATCCTTGTCCTGGTGAGATACTAAATAATTTTTCCCATAACAGAGTTTCTTCCAGTTGAAAAAAACATTTTTCCCAAAATGTTTTGCCAAGAAAAATACCCTTATCAACAGAAGCTTTACAAGATAACAATTTCTGGATTTTTAAACTGAAATAAAAAGGGAAATATTTTGCACAGACTTTTGTGGTATCTGGTGAATCAAGGCCAATGTGTGCTAATGGCCTTATTATGCACTCTGCTAGGTTTTATAATCTACTTTTTCTAGTTTAAAGCTGTGTCCAAGCCTAGAGGGTTACTTTTTGTCATGTTAAATTATTTTTGCTATAATCTTTCATCATCTGGGTCATTGGATCCCATAAGCCATGACTCTGAACATTTAGAGGTTTCCATGGTGACACCAGCTAGACCCCTGTATAACATACAACGCGTACAACCGCATGCAACTTCCTGCTTTAGGCTAAATATACATCCATTCTTTTTTGAACATTGTAGTTTATAATAAAGGCTTTATTCACGAAGAGTCTATACCTGCACTGTTCTTTCACTGAAGGTACATATACAGTGCCTTGAAACAGTATTCATACCCCTTGAAATTTTCCACATTTTGTCGTGTTACAGCCAAAAATATAAATGTATTATTTTTTGGGTATGTCTCTACCAGCTTTGCACATCTAGAGAGTGAAATGTTTGCCCATTCTTCTTTGCAAAATAGCTCAAGCTCTGTCAGATTGGAGTGTCTGTGAACAGCAATTTTCAAGTCTTAATACTGATTCTCAATTGCATTTAGGTGTGGAATTTGACTGGGCCGTTCTAACACATGAATATGGTTTGATCTAAACCATTGCACTTTCTTTTGCAGACTCTAATGCCGCATACACACGACCAAACTTTCCGGCAGAAAAGGTCAGACGGAATCATTCCGTCGGATATTACGATCGTGTGTGGGCTCTTTCTGACTTTTTTCTTCAAAAATTTAGACGGACATAAAAATAGAACTTGTTTCAAATCTTTCTGACTGAATCAATTTCTATCGGGAAAACCGTTCGTCTGTATGCTGGTCCAACGGACCAAATACGATGCTAGGGCAGCTATTGACTACTGGCTATTAAACTTCCTTTTCTAGTCCTGTTGTACATCATTACGTTCAAAACAAGCAGACTTTGGTCCGTTCTTGTGTGGGCAAGTCCATTCGTTCAGAAGTCGAAAGTCTGTTGGAACTCCGTCGGGCAGACCGTCTGACCTTTTCTGCCGGAAAGTCCGGTCGTGTGTACGCAGCATAACAGGTTTTCTTCTATGATTGCCCTGTATTTGGCTTTATTCATCTTCCCATAAACTCTGACCAGCTTCCCTGGCCCTGCTGAAGAAAAGCATCCCCACATGGTGTGTTCAGGGAGATGTGTAGTGTTAGTTTCCGCTACACATAGCGTTTTGCTTTTAGGCCAAAAAGTTCAATTTTGGTTTCATCTGACCAGCGCACCTTCTTCCACGTTTGCTGTGTCCCCAACATGGCTTCTCACAAACTGCAAACGGGACTTCTTATGGCTTTCTTCTTGCCACTCTTCACATGTGTGAGACTTTTTCACAGCTTGGCCACATACAGAGGTCCAACATTCAGGGGGCACTGTCAGGTGCTCTAGGGACATAAAATTACACTGAGGTGGCACAGATGAGCACTGATGTGGCATGGATGAGGCACAGATGGCCATGAATGAAGCACTGCAAGTACTGCTGCAGTCTTCCCCCTCTCCTTGCATGCTGAACTGATCAGTGTGTACAGCGTGCGAGGAGAGAGCTGAACCGGACATGCGCTGGTCTGTTCACAAGTGATCGCTCAGTCATTGAACAGAGAGTTCACATGGTAAAGGGCCACTGTCATTGACCCTTTACCGCTGTCCGTGATGCGCTGGGTTCGGAGGACCGATGGTCACAGACATTCCAGGATGCACGCCCCAGGGACCGTCATTCGGCTATGGCCCGTTTGGCAAGTAGCATTCGTTATTTCAGATAATTCGTAGCTTCGATTAAATTCGGATTCATTACGTTCATTAACAGCCAATTTCAAAAGGAAATTCCAATACCTATAATTTAATAGCCAGTAACAGTTAAGTTACTATTTCTGATTTTATTTATTTTTCGAATTTCAGATTTATTGCAAATTTTTGAATTTCTGATTTATTTATTTTTTCGAATTTCAGATTATTATTATATTTTTTTTAATTTCTGATTTTTTTTTTTTTTTTTACATATTTATTTTTTTAATTTACAAATTTTCGAATCTAGGAATATTCAGAAAAGTTTGTTAAATGGGTTTCCGTTATTTTTGGTTATTTTTCAAATTTAACGAATTTGTTGAAATTCGTTGATCGAATTTGAAACTAAACAAACTGCACGTTTCTATTGTCTACTGGAATGGCTGAGCCAGGCATGGCAACTAGGGGAAAACCATAAGGTCAGACTTAGTACAAGAATAATAAATCCGAATTAGCCTGTAAGTTCAGTGCATCATAAAACAAGCCTGTGGGGTAGACAAAGAGACATTTGGGATGCTCCTGCATAGCCCACTGTCTCTGCAACACATCTAGAATAACTGGAATAGTTGGAATGAAATGATGATCTTGCCCGTAATGATGGGAATACGAGGAAATAACAGAAGTGCAGAATATTTTCATGTATGCAGAATGAATAACCATCTACACGTTTACAAATTTGCATTAGTAAATTTAGTGTTTCTCACAGTGGTAATTTAAAAAATTATATTGATAGGGGGGAAGAAAGGTTAAAAATTAGAACTTATAAAGTGACTCATTACATCCCCATCATACATTTTTGGAGTGCAACTGTACGCAACTCCTAGGAAGGTTAACGCCAGTAATAATACCAGGAGTATTGGCAGCCCTTAGTTATTCATCCATCATATAGTGTAAAAAATAAAGATGTAGGGGTCTGAGGAAAGTAGAAGAGTATCAGCAGCTCCATGCTTAGGAATTTAGTGGTTAATCGTGGAATTCCATTTTGTGACAATCTTCTGCCTTTACAACCCCTTTAAAGTGGTTTCAGGGTTGACAATTGTGAAGGTCTCTTTGGTCACTACCTATCTGAGTTAAGTTTGCAGAACTGATAGAGTTCAGAAAAAAATCCTGTGTATTTGAATGAGAAAAGTTGAGCTCTTATATGTTTAGACTGAGGAGTCAGGCAGCAGAAGCACAAGATCTTCACAGCAGAGAAACCATGGCAAGAGCCTTCTGTCCAAGCTCTCTACCAATATCTGTTGGGCTTAGTCGCAACGACAAACCCATCAACTCCATGTTTTTGTGTATATACTGAACCTTTCATGACCTCATGTATTGCGGAAGTACCAGGACGGAAAATATGTACAGATGTGATAAAAAAGGTTTCTCGGTGTGCAAACCACAATGATCAACTGTTATAAGCCAAGACGGCAGAGTCATTTGCCAAGAGTCCAAGCAATACAAAGCTCTGCCTATTACAGGAATACAATGAGCTCCAGGCAGAAGTCAAGTACTATGGAGTATTCAGAGAAACGTTTCTCTAGGCAGTTTTCTCACTTCCCCTAATAGCAATCTTTCAGGAGGTTAGGGAAGGGTTAGGATTCCCCCTGACTTTTTTATTTTTGTGGTCACTAGGACAGGAAGTGAGCAAATAAAACAATGTTAATGTCCAAAGTGTTATAACCAATAGAAACCATCCCTACCCAATATAACCACAGTTGTAAACAACAATTTTAATATACAATGCATGTTTGAGGTTATGTTTTTATCTTTATTTTATTTGTGCATTTATCTTTTATTTGCGTTTATGCGTTATTATCTTTTATTTGTGCATTTGTGACAAAAACAATCAAGTACCGTGCAAATAAAAAAAAAGTATCATGGATGGTATTCAATCTACACTGCATGTAATTCTACAGATGTCAGTTTTGTGTTTGTTCTTTTTGTAAAACTATAAAATGTGGGGTTTTTTTCACATAAAAGGGTTTAAATACATTGCTTTTCCAGTGCAGTTTGCTCTTTCATGCTATAAATGCACATTGTTGCTGACAGATGTCACTTATTTTTGTTGGACGCTGTGGCCAGAATGTTCTGCGCAGAGCACAGTATTGGGGGAGATTAAAAAAGGAGCACTCGGAATCTGGTGCAGCTCTGCATGGTAACCAAACAGCTTTAACTTCAGCTTGTTCATTTAAGCTTTGCCACCAAAACCTTGAAGCTGATTGGTTTCTATGCAGAGCTGCACCAGATTTTGCACACTCCAGATTTAGTAAATCTAGCCCCATTGTGTCATATTCCAGGGCAATAAGAATAAACAGCTATGCTTGAGTACTTGCAGAACCGATGTACTGTACTTCCAAACTTGTGCATCTAATCTGAGGACAATAAAACGTAAAAATAATAAACATGTTATACTTACTTGCTCTGTGAAATGGTTGCACAGACCAGCCTGGATCCTCCACTTCTCAGGTCCCTTCACCAGAGCTCCTGGTCCCTCCCTCCTGTCAAGTGCCCCCATGCAACCAGCTTGCTATGGGGGCTCTCGAGCCAAGCCGAAGCTCCATATGTCCATTCGGGCACAGAGCCGTTGTTTGGCCCTGCCCGCTCTCTCTCCTGATTGGCTAACTGACTTTGACAAAAGCGGGAGCCAATGGTGTCACTGCTGTGTTTCAGCCAATCAGTAAGGAGACGGCAAAGGCCCTTGTGCACCTCGCTGGATAGGGATGGGCCTCAGATATTAGGGGGGTACTGCACACAGGTTTTTTTTTTTATCTTAATGCATAGAATGCATTAAGATACAAAAACCTTCTGCCTTTACAACCCCTTTAAAGTGGTTCCAAGGTTGAAAATGTTTTACCATCATGCATTCTTTGCATGAAGGTAAAAAACCTTCAGTATGCAGCTTCTCCAATGGCCCTGATAATTCTTACCCAAGCCCGATCGCAATCCAGTGATGTGTACGAGAGCAGCTGCTGTCCCTGATCTCTGCCTGCTCATTGGCTGATAACAACCAGTGAGTAGGGGGCGGAGACGGGGGCCAAGCCCCATTCTCTGTGTCTTATGGTCACACAGAGCAGGCCTCGGGAGCAAGCAAGCCACTTGCTATGGGGGCACTTGGAAAAGGAGCTTGGAGCACTGGGGAGTGAACAGAGAAGAGGTGGATTGGGGCTGCTCTGTGAAAAACCACTGCACAGATGTATAACATGTTTGGTGTTTAAAAAAAGAAAAAAATTACCTTTTAATATCACTTTAATTTTTATTTAGAATTAAAATGTGTTATTTAACATCCCAATGACACGCCATTTATGTTTTCTTTTTTTAAAAGCGTCAGTTCCCTCTATATACAGTATCTCACAAAAGTGAGTACACCCCTCAAATGTTTGTAAATATTTTATTATATCAGGTGTGTTAAATTTGGTATTATCGCTCTCACTCTCTCATACTGGTCACTGGAAGTTCAACATGGCACCTCATGCCAAAGAACTCTCTGAGGATCTGAAAAAAAATATTGTTGCTCTACATAAGATGACCTAGGCTAAAAGAAGATTGGTTCGACCCTGAAACTGAGCTGCCGCACAGTGGCCAAGACCATACAGCGCTTTAACAGGACAGGTTCCAATCAGAGCAGACCTCGCATTGGTCGACCAAAGAAGTTGAGTGCACATGCTCAGTGTCATATCCAGAGGCTGTCTTTGGGAAATAGACGTATGAGTGCTGCCAGCATTGCTGCAGAGGTTGAAGGGGTGGGGGGTCTGTCAGTGCTCAGACCATACACCGCACACTGCATTAAATTGGCCTGCATGGCTGTCATGCCAGAAGAAAGCCTCTTCTAAAGATGATGCACAAGAGAGCCCACAAACAGTTTGCTGAAGACAAGTAGACTAAGGACATTGATTACTGAAACAATGTCCTGTGGTCTAATGAGACCAAAATAAACATATTTGGTTCAGATGGTGTCAAGCAATGTGTGGCAGCAACCAGGTGAGGAGTACAAAGACAAGTATATAAATGAGGTATAACTATGGCCTATGGGTCACCCACTCAGCGCCACCTCAATCCTACAGTGCCAGCAGCAGGTAGATGTGTTGAACTATTCGATATCATGTCAATTTATAGATAAATAATCATATAAAATTACCAATATAAAATAGAGGTGAAATCAAAACATAAAATAAAACTAAGCAGCTGTTTAAATAAATATAAATAAAGTATTACAGTAGTATAACCAGAGCTAAAGTCCTCCTTGCATCAGATAAATACTAAAACAGTGCTAAAATGAAAATAAAACTAGGAAAAAAAATGATGGTAATGAGACCATAGGGCAATGGCAAACACCACAGCCAACAGTCTGTATGTAGCAGATGGATATGTGGACAATTCAGATAATTCACAGTCACTTTTCTCTTAGTGTGCATCTTCCACCAGAGTAAGAATGCAATTATCCACCTCGTGAAGCACACACCCCTCTGGGGTTCAAACTCACCAGACGCCGCTAGAAATAAAGCCTTGTATCTGTGTCCAAACACCGCTCTGTGCTGACACCCCACTTATCCAGAAGGTCCACTGGTATAAGTACTCCGATTATATCATAAAACACAAGGATAGATGTACATAGCGCAATCCTGTTTATTATGATGCAACATACCCATACAGCAGAAACCCCCCTTAATCCTAGCTGCTTACATTTAAAATGCAATCAGCAAGCATAAAGAAATACAATAGAGGGCGCTATCACCATCTCCAGCCGCCCGCTGGAAGCGTGCTGTTCCTTGCAGACACAGTATTACACTTCCGGGTAGAAGCCAGTGCCCTCTGTTGAAGTCGAACGACGAAACCGGTCAGGGCCTGACCAGCACGGAAGCCCGAAGTGACGTTGTGCGCTCCACCACGCTCTGCCTTCTACCCGGAAGTGTAATACAGTGTCTGCAAGGAACAGCACGCTTCCAAGGGGGGTTTCTGCTGTATGGGTATGTTGCATTATAATAAACAGGATTATGCTATGTACATCTATCCTTGTGTTTTATGATACAATCGGAGTACCTATACCAGTGGACCTTCTGGATAAGTGGGGTGTCAGCACAGAGCGGTGTTTGGACACAGATACAAGGTTTTTTTTTCTAGCGGCGTCTGGTTAGTTTGAACCCCAGAGGGGTCTGTGCTTCACGAGGTGGATAATTGCATTCTTACTCTGGTGGAAGGTGCACGCTAAGAGAAAAGTGACTGTGAATTATCTGAACTTTCCACATATCCATCTGCTACATAAAGACTGTTGGCTGTGGTGTTTGCCATTGCCCTATGGTCTCATTACCATAAATTTTTTTATTCATTTTAGCACTGTTTTAGTATTTATCTGATGCAAGGAGGACTTTAGCTATGGTTATACTACTGTAATACAAAGACAAGTATGTCTTGTCTGCAGTCAAGCATGGTGGTGGGAGTGTCATGGTCTTGGGCTGCATGAGTGCTGCCAGCACTAGGGAACCATGAATGCCAACATGTACTGTGACATATTGAAGCAGAGCATGATCCCCTTTCTTCAGACACTGGGCCACAGGGCAGTATTCCAACATAACGACCCCAAATACACCTCCAAGACAACCACTGCCTTGCCATAGAAGCTGAGGGTAAAGGTGATGAACTGGCCAAGCATGTCTCCAGACCTAAACCCCATTGAGCATCTGTGGGGCATCCTCAAACAGAAGGTGGAGGAGCGCAAGGTCTCTAACATCCATCAGCTCTGTGCTGTCGTCATGGAGGAATGGAAGAGGTGGAAGAGGACTCCAGTGGCAACCTGTGAAGTTCTCATGAACGCCATACCCATGAGAATTAAGGCAGTGCTGAAAAATAATGGTGGCCACACAAAATATTGACACTTTGGGCTCAATTTGGACATTTTCACTTAGGAGTGTACTTACTTTTGTTGCCAGCGGTTTAGATATTAATGGCTGTGTGTTGAGTTATTTTGAGGGGATAGCAAATGTACACTCACTACTTTACATTGTAGAAAAGTGTAATTTCTTCAGTAGTGTCACATGAAAAGATATAATAAAATATTTTCAAAAATGTGAGGGGTGTACTCACTTTTGTGAGATACTGTACATTTTTCTCTTCAGTAATTTACTATAAATTACTTGACATTTCTCTAGGATGGACTTCTAACATTCTCTTCAAACATACAAGTTTTTTTCTCCTTCTCTTCCGCCCTGATTTTATCACAGCAATTGATATTTGTCTAATCCTACCTATATGCATATTTATATCATCTTAAGCCCTGTACACACAAGCCGAATATTGGGTAGTATAGGCCTGTGTCGGGGTCATGCGGTGGCCAATAATTTGACTTATGTTTGGTGTTCTTACCAAGAACTGCTGTTATTTCTCCCCAGCCATCAATCAGTACCACCTGCCTGAATGTTTGAATCTGATTTGTGATTCCAGGAAAAGATCTCAAGAGAACATTCAGTAAAGGGTGACTTCACCTCTCCCCTGGTTCATTTTCATTTTAACCTACCTTTTCCTCTGGGATGAGCTGAAATGCATACTTGCCCAACTTCTTCTGGGTAGTGGCAGCCGACCCTGATTGCTTTTCACTGTGCATGCGCTGTGTGTTTCACATAGCCCAAAGCCTCCTGATACACGTGATATGGGTATCCCAGGAGGCGGAGGTGCAGGCTGTGCTCCCCTAAAAAAATATTTTTTTTTTCTGAAAGTGGGGGGGGGGGGGGGGGGCTAGAAAATGTGTTTTGAAGATCTGCTTAAAGAGGAAGTAAACCCTGGTGGGTTTACTTCCTCTTTGATTCCCTGCAAAGGTAAAGCATAATGGACTACTATGCATTGCATAATAGTCCATTATGTGTCACTTACCTGACACAGGAGCTAGCGAAGTCACTGCTGTCCCCTGTAGTCCGGAGCATCCATCTTCTCGGTGGGTCTCGCTGCTCCGCCGCTGTCATTAGATGAAGCCGCGATGATGCACGGGAGCCACCACTCACGGCATATCGCCGTTGACAGCGGCACGCTCAGTGCACCTGCGCGCCGCTGTCTAAGGCCGCGTACACACGGGCGGATTGTCTGCCCAACTTAGTCCGCTGAACCGTGTTTCAGCGGACAATCCGCTCGTGTGTGGGCTTCAGCGGACTTTTTCAGCGGACAGTCTGACGGACTTTGTCTTTCGGAATTTCCGTAATTTTGTCCGCTGAAACTTGGTTTTGTCCGTCCAAACTTGGTTTCAGCGGACAGTCCGCTCGTGTGTAGGCAAGTTGGACGGACTAAGTATGGCGCATGCTCAGAAAGGATTTACACGGCCGAAGGTTGCATTGCAGTGTATTGGACGTCGTTTTTCTAGTCCCGTCGTACGTGCTGTACACGTCATCGCGCAAGTTTTCAGCGGACTGTCTGTTCATCGTGTGTGGTCAAGTCCGTTCAAATTTGAACGGACTGTCTGTCGGATTGTCTGACGAACTTAGTTGGGCAGACAATCCGCCCGTGTGTACGCGGCCTAAGGCACATGCGCCATAGACAGCGGTGCCTGTATTTTGGCAAATATCTCCTAAACCGTGTAGGTTTAGGAGATATTTCTTGGACCTACAGGTAAGCCTTAATCTAGGCTTACCTGTAGGTCAAAGTGGTTTGTAAGGGTTTAGGTAACTTCTGAAATCAATTGGTTCCACTAGATTTTAGTTAGGGGTATCAGAGTAAAGGGGGCTAAATACAAATGCATGCCACACTCTTCAGATATTTATTTGTAAAAAATGTGAAAAAAAACATTTATCCTTTTCCTTCCACTTCACAATTATGTGCCACTCTGTGTTGGTCTATCACATAAAATCCCAATAAAATACATTTTAAGTTTTTGGTTGTAACATGACAAAATGTGGAAAATTTCAACGGGTATGAATACTTTTTCAAGGCACTGTATTACAATACTTTAGCCTTATAAGTGATTTTAACGTGTTTTCTCATTTTGCTTGGAGTCACCCTTCAAGTGAAAGTCGCAAGGGAGATTAAACAAAGGAAAGTCATTTGCTTTAAATTAGAATAGTATAAAATTTCAACTCAATGTACATATAAAATCTCCCTATAGGCACCATTTCGGCATTTGTGCAGCATGGTTAGCCAGTCGAGAAGCTGAGAAATTGGCATTATATTCATTGCTCTGGTTGTGCACATATTAGCGTTTTATTTCCTAGAATCTTCTGTAACATAATACTCTGCAGTGCCCTCTGGTACTGTAATATGTAATCGCCTTCTTTAATTTTGAATGAGATTCTGAGCAGTCATTTGTTTGCCAGATGTAAGCTCTGAAAAGCATTACATGTTTGTTAAACAATGTAATTAGATCCATGACGGTTTTTATATTATTCTGTAGGCATGTATGGCACCAATTGTAGGCACATGAAGGAGTCATTTTACGAAAACCCTATAGAAGAAACTGAAGAGTGTTGACCATAACAGCCAATAAAATGTTATTTGTCATTCTACCACTTCTGGTTAGAATAATAATTTGAAGGGCCTTGTGTGAAAAGTGTTATAAAGGAACATTCTTGTTGCCTATAGCAATGAGCCAAATTCACTCATTACTTTTTAGACCTGAACCATATTTCTCTTAGGAATCATTTTCAGCTATTATGCCTTACAAAAGATGCTACTGTATCAGAAATAATATTAAGATGTCTAATTTGCAAAAATAGTGTAAATAAGGCTTAAATTGTGTTTTCACCTAAAACACGTTTGCTTGATTATTTTAGATTAGAGTGGAGAATGCTTGTGCCGTGTACACATGAGCGTAATGTCCGACAGAAAAAGTCAGACGGGAGCTTTTCATCGTATATTCCGATTGCGTGTATGCCCCATCTGACTTTTCACGTTGAAAATTGTGACGGACCTAGAAAGATAAAATGTTCTACATTTTTATGTTGGAACCAATTCCTATTGGGAAAACCACTCGTCTGTATGCTGTTCCGACGTACCAAAAACTATGCATGCTCTGAAGAAAGTACGAGACGGAAGCTATTGGCTACTGGCTATTGAACTTCCTTTTTCTAGTCCCATCGTACGTGTTGCACGTCACCGCATTCTCGATGATTGGAATTTGGTGTGATCATGTGTACGCAAGACAGTTTCAGCGGAATTCCATCGGAAAAACCTTCAGAGTTTATTCCGACGGGAAAACCGGTCGTGTGTACAGGGCATTAAGCTGCCCATAGATGGATTGAAATTCAGCCAGTTCAGAAGGGACCAGACAAATTTGGATCCATCCATGGCTGTTTCCACTAATGATTAGCTTCTGTCAAGTGGCACTGTAGGTACATTTTTGACGATCAGTGGCTGCAGTTGCTGACCAAGGTATTCTGACAGTGGAGGAGTCCCACTGTCAGAATAGAATGGCACAGCAGGAAGGATTCCTCCATCGACCCCACATATGTGGGTGAGGGAATTAGGTAATAATACATATACTAATTAAAATCAATAATCTGAAATATATGGGACTATATGAACATTCTACTACATAACCTAGTGCACAAGAATAATAAAGCGTGAATGGGCCATTAAAGTAGAACTATGGGCAAAGCTTTTTTTTTTACACTTTGGATAGAGCAAGGGAGGGTAATAACCCCTGTCAGTTTTTTTATTTTATTTCCATTGCTATCTGTGTCCCATTTCCATTCACTGAGTTAAACCTAAAATCTGCAATTTTCTTTCCTTTTCAATTATAATGGTCAATGGGACAAATAGAGAGGGTGGATCTCCCTAATGGGGGCACAGACAGCAAAAAAAAAACAAATAGGTGTTCTAGTCCCTTTTAACACTCTGTCCAACACTAGAAAGAAAGAAGGCTTTTCCCTTATGCCGTGTACACACGATCGGACTTTCTGGCAGACTTGGTCCAGCGGATAATCCGCCGGACTTTGCAGCGGAGGTCCGGCGGACTTTCCGAATGAGCGGACTTGCACACACATGAACGGACTTCCCAGCGGACTAGGTCCGACGGACTTCCCGTCTGACTTTTGGCGGAGGTCCGACGTACTAAATTACCAGACTTGCCCACACAAGGACTAAAGTCTGTTCATTTTGACCGTGACTCCAGGTACGAAGGGACTAGAGAAGGAAGTCAATCTCGCCGCTTTCATCAGCAAGATTGACACCCTGCAAGCCCCATCGCCTGGTATGGATTTTAAGGGTAACCCCCATGCCGAAAAAAACGGCGTGGAGGTCCCCCCAAAATCCAAGCCAGTTCCTTATCCGAGCACGTAGCTCGGCCGGTCAGGAAAGGGGGTGAGGACGAGCGAGCCCCCCCTCCTGAACCTTACCATGCCGCATGCCCTCAACATGGTAGGATGGGTGCCTTGGGGAAGGGGGGCCGCGTGGCCCCCCCACCCCAAAGCACCTTGTCCCCATGTTGAAGGGCCTCTTCCCGACAACCCTGGCCGTTGGTTGTTGGGGTCTGCGGGCGGGGGGCTTATCGGAATCCGGGAGCCCCCTTTAATAAGGGGGCCCCCAGATCCCGTCCCCCCACCCTATTTGAATGAGTATGGGGTACATCGTACCCCTAACCATTCACCTGGGGGAAAAAGTGTCAATAAAAAAACACACTACACAGGTTTTTAAAGTAGTTTATTAGACAGCTCCGGGGGTCTTCTCGCCAGGCTCCTCAATCTATCTTCTGCTCTTTTGCCACTCTTTTGGAGGAGCCCAGCTTTCTCCTTCGTCGTCACCGTCTTCTTCTTCTTCTTCTTCTTCCTTCTTCTGTTCTTCCGATGTTGACAGGACGCTCTCTCCCGCTGTAATGCCGTGGAGGGGGTGCGCGGCAACTTATATAGGCGTAAGGGGTGGGGTCACCGGGCATTCCCCGGGACTGTAACGTCATAAGGGGCGGGGACACCATGTGACATCACCCAGTGACTACGCCCCTTATGCCTTATGCCGCCCACCGCGTCCACAGCATTACAGCGGGAGAGAGCGTCATGTCAACATCGGAAGAACAGAAGAAGGAAGAAGAAAAAGACGGCGACGACGAAGGAGAAAGCCGGGGTCCTCCGCTAGCAAAAGAGCTGCAAACGAGCAGAGGAGCCCGGCGAGAAGCACGGAGAAGTCGGAAGAAAACCCCCGAAGTTGGAAGAAGACCCCTGGAGCTGTCTAATAAACTACTTTAAAAACCTATGTAGTGTGTTTTTTTATTGACACTTTTTCCCCCAGGTGAATGGGTAGGGGTACAATGTACCCCATGCTCATTCACATAGGGTGGGGGGGCGGGATCTGGTGACCTCCTTATTAAAGGAGACTCCCGGATTCCGATAAGCCCCCCACCCACAGACCCCGACAACCAACGGCCAGGGTTGTTGGGAAGAGGCCCTTGTCCTCATCAACATGGGGATAAGGTGCTTTGGGGTGGGGGGGCCACATGGTGCCCCCTTGTCCAAAGCACCCACCCCCCCATGTTGAGGGCATGCGGCCTGGTACGGTTCGGGGGACGCTCGCTTGTCCCCACCCCCTTTCCGGACCGGCCGGGCTGCGGACTAGGGTCTGGTATGGATTTTGTGGGGACTCCCACACCGTTTTTTCGCGTAGAGGGATAACCTTAAAATCTATACCAGACCTAAGGGCCTGGTGTACAGTACCCTGTAGCTGAGAATCAGGATGATAGGATCGCGCTGGAAACATTCTCGTGGGCAGGTGCTGTAGTTGCCGTTGCGTCGTAGTTGGTCCGTCGGACCAGCATACAGACGAGTGGACTTCCCGACAGGAACTGGGTCTGGCGGACTTTCGGCAGAAAGATTTAAAGCATGTTTTATTTCTAGGTCTGCCGGACTTTGGGGAAGAAAAAGTCTGCTGGAGCCCACGCACGATTGAATTGTCCGACGGACTCTGGTCCGCCGGAAAGTCCAATCGTGTGTACGCGGCATTAGTTCTACTTTAATATTTTGGCCAGAAAATTCAAAGGCAAGACTTGGTGGAGATCACAAAAGGATAATGGGAGAGCAGATGCTTAACCCAGACAACATTACCAAATCAAGAACTCAGAATAAATTGTTGAAGGGTTTGGTTTGCCAAAGTATAAAAGGTCACAAAGAATAGGATTGCACTGAATAATATTACTCTAACAATGACACTGTGCCCTGGAATTTGACCATACACCTCAACACTTGGCCTAACCCAAATCCAGAGGCTTCAGTTTGCCTGGGGGATAGTCTAACTCTGTACTAGCTAGATAGAAGAACACTTGGCAGTTATTGGAACATTCTTTCCAATAGCCTCCCTATAGTGATGTCACAAGGATGGAGCTGCTCGGAGCAGCTCCAGAGAGCACAGGTGTTGTAAAATAATAATATCTCTCTCTTATGTGGAACAAGGATAATAGTTTTGACTGTGATGGAAAATAAATGTAGAATTCATCCAGTTTCTTTATTCTTGGAGCCAGCAGGCAGTTTTTAACTTTATTAAAAACTAAATTAAAGGCAGATGTTAAAGAACACCTATGACTGCAGATACAATATGTATCTATCAAAAATGATTTTTAAGTGTATATGTATGTATGTATGTATGTATGTGTGTGTATGTATATATATATATATATATATATATATATATATATATATATATATATATATATATATATATATATATATATATATATATATATATATACACAGTGGGGATCGAAAGTTTGGGCACCCCAGGTAAAAATGTGTATTAATGTGCATAACAAAGCCAAGGAAAGATTGAAGAATCTCCAAATGGCATCAAATTACAGATTAGACATTCTTATAATATGTCAAAAAAAGTTAGATTTTATTTCCATCATTTACACTTTCAAAATTACAAAAAACAAAAAAATGGCATCTGCAAAAGTTTGGGCACCCTACAGAGTTAATATCTTGTACTGCCCCCTTTGGCAAGTATCACAGCTTGTAAACGCTTTTTTGTAGCCAGCCAAGAGTCTTTCAATTCTTGTTTAAGGTATCTTTGCCCATTCTTCCTTACAAAAGTGTTCCAGTTCTTTGAGATTTCTGGGCTGTCTGTCACGCACTGCTCTTTTAAGGTCTATCCATAGATTTTCAATAATGTTGAGGTCTGGAGATTGTGAAGGCCATGGCAAAACCTTCAGTTAACGCCTCTTGATGTAATCCCCTGTGGATTTTGAGGTGTGTTTAGGATCATTATCCATTTGTAGAAGCCATCCTCTAACTTCAGCTTTTTCACAGATGGCATCAAGTTACCATCCAAAATTTTCTGAAATTTTATTGAATCCATTTTTCCTTCTACTCGTGAAATGTTCCCTGTGCCACTGGCTGCAATACAACCCCAAAGCATGATTGATCCACCCCCATGCTTAACAGTTGGACAGAGGTTCTTTTCATTAAATTCTGTGCCCTTTCTTCTCCAAACGTACCTTTGCTCATTCTGGCCAAAAAGTTCTATTTTAACCTCATCGGTCCACAGAACTTGTTTCCAAAATGCCTCAGGCTTGTCTATATGTTCATTTGCAAAGTTCAAAAGCTGAATTTTGTGGTGAGGACGTAGAAGAGGTTTTCTTTTGATAACTCTTCCATGAAGACCATATTTGTACAAGTATCTCTTTATAGTGGAATAGTGTACCACAACTCCAGTGTCTGCCAGATCTTTCTGGAGGGATCATGCAGTCAAACGTGGGTTTTGAATGCTTTTCTCACAATCCTGCGAGCTGTTCTGTCTGATATTTTTCTTGGTCTTCCAGATCTTGCTTTAACTTCCACTGTTCCTGATGACTGCCATTTCTTAATTACATTCCGAACAGAGGATATTGACATCTGAAAACGCTTTGCTATCTTCTTATAGCCTTCTCCAGCTTTGTGAGCGTCAATTATTTTCAGTTTCAGTTTTCTGCTTAGAAGAACCCATGGTGCTGATTGTTGGGGCAAGGTCAGATGAGTCTGGCCATTTAAAACCTTTGAGATTGACATCACCTGGTCTTCCCAGACGATGATTGAGAACAATCCATGACACTGGCAGGTCTCAGCTTTGCAAAGGGGGCAGTGCATGCTATAAATTCTGCAGGGTGCCCAAACGTTTGCAGACACCATTTTTTTGTTTTCTGTAATTTTGAAAGTGTAAATGATGGAAATAAAATTTTACTTTTTTGACATATTATAAGAATGTCTAATCTGTAATTTGATGCCATTTGGAGATTTTTCCATCTTTCCTTGGCTTTGTTATGCACATTAATACACATTTTTACCTGGCGTGCCCAAACTTTCGATCCCCACTGTATATATATATATATATATATATATATATATATATATATATATATATATATAATATGCCAACATTTGTCTTGACATCCAGATAGCTTTATTCTCCAAATCAGCTACATTCAGAGAGGGTAACCAGCACTATCCAGCTATGTCGAAGTTGATCTATACCAGCAATGAACATCCTGACAGTAGGGGAGAACAGAGAGATGACCATATCAATGTGTTTCTGCTCCTTCATGGAGTAATTAGCAGGTTGGAAGGTGTTCTTAACTATTGCAACTGCATTGATGGTCAAGGAATCTGGCTGGGAACCCGAATCGCAAACATTAGTGAAAAGAAATACAAATACTTAGTCGAGTACAATTCTTATTAATTCATCTTGACAGTGTGTTTAGCTGCTTGTTTAGAATTCAGCTTTAATATGTATCTAAACCCAATAACAAAAGAAAAAAATATATATATATATTGCAGCATAGCACAAACCAGTATCACACTTCTTGTCCTAGGGTGACCATGCTAACTCACGTTACTGTATCTGTGAGGGCAGATAACACTGATTGAGATAACACTGTAGAGTGTAAAGCCCCGGACACACAAGCAGACTGTTGAGGGATATTTGCTAGTACAAAAAATACCAGCAGACAGTCTAGCCGTATGTATGTCGGTCTGTCCGGCTTCTGTCAGACGTGCATGTTGGAAAACCAGCAGCCAAACGACTGCTGATCAGCGCTATTAGCCAATGGCAGATTGCGCTGATCAGAGTGTTGTAGCGGGGGGGGCATCGCACCCACCTGTCAGAACACAACAGCTCAGCAAGGGAGATCCCTGGACTAACCTTACGTGGTTAGTACAGCGGCTCCCAACCAGAGCTGTCAGTTTTTTGTAGTGTGTACCAGGCTTTAAGGGCAGCATTGGATTTCTATCAGGAACAACAGGTATTTTTGGGCACTTAGAAATATAAGAACCCTTTGGCCCTATTTACATGGATGCGACCATTTCGTGTTAACACAACTACAGCTGTGTTTACAGTCATTCACTTGTAAGGCAGACTGTCCCTGTGCATGAGACTTTCAGTTACATGTTTAACAGACCAAATGATGTTTTGGGTTTATATGCAATTTAATGAGCCACTGAACCACAACAAAAATATGGTTCCATAAAGTTAAAATGGTTGTAAACCTCCGAAATAAAAACTGAACAGAGCATATCCCTCTATATTGTGAACTAGCCTCAATCCAAAACACCAACTGGGATTTCTGCTTCCTCTCTCTTCCCTTTGCTATAGGCATTAGTCATTTTTGATAGGCTATCCTAACACCACAGAATCTTGGGAGATGACCCCCCCCCCCCCCCCCCCCCCCCCCGTGCACGGTAGGTGACTGACAGCCTCTGTTGTGCTTGTTTACCTATAAGCCTGTGTGTGTGTGTGGTGGGGGGGTCCTTTTGCTTCGCTCAGGTCTCAGATTACACTCACATCTCAGATTACACTCCACTCCCGTCTCTGTGCTATGCAGTGCGTGATGTCAGATCCCAGCCCCTTGCCTTCTGGAGGAAAAAAAAAAAAAGAAATTAGGCTCTGATCCATGAGTTTTAGTCTGTAGAGGAGAGGGTACTGCAGATAAACAGGTTCAACTTATGTAGAAGGATTTGTTTGATCTCTGTGTATCACCTGAGGCCAGTCACTGCAGTGGGTATATGTAAGGGTTTACAACCACGTTAAGCACTGGCACTTGTAGTCCAGACATAATGTCTACATGGCCCCTGGAATATGCCCTATATTTATTATTTGCTTTTTATCTTATCACATACAAGGTATATTATGAATTTGGCTATAAACTTCAATAATTTTCCAGTAGCAAAAGCTAACAGTGGCTATCTTGTTTGGAAATGGATAAGAGACACACATCACCTTTGTGGAAACTTTTCAGGCTATATTACAGTTTTATATGGCTATGGGGAAATGTAGTTAGACTGGTTCTGCTATGGATTATTCCCAACTTGCATTAATTAAACTGGGAGGAAACATGGTTGTGGCAGACAGAGGGTGTTGTCAAATTGCTAAACACTTTACCTTATGTAACTAGAACATCAATGAGCAATAAGTACTGTACCCCGTTCAGTTTAAATTTTGTTGTCGGGTGTTGCATTAAATTAGACTCAATGGCACAACTGACAGACATATAAAAATGAACTCAACAGAGCAGTACAAAATGTAGTATATACCGCAAAAAAGAGGGGGGGGGGGTGTTTATCACTCGGATATTTGGCATCTGAGCCAAACTTGCAGGATAAACAAGGAAATACTTAGAAGAAGCCTAGACGTGTCTAAATAATGAGCGGCAGTTTTTGTAACAAATTAGCCATGGGAGTCACCTATGCTCCAAACGCAAGACAATCTTTGGAAGCTACTGGCTATTGGCTATTGGCTAATGGCTATTGCCATTCAAGCTTTCCTCCCTCCACTGCTAGATGAGAAGTACACGTGACATTCTCTATGACCTCGTATTTGTCAAGGATTCTGGTGACAAGACCACTGCTCCTGAGTTCCCAACTCCGCCCACTTGTTGTCCATCCCAAGGGAGACTAATATTCTCTGCTGGACTTTTTTATTAACTTTACGATATTTCAATTTCAATCTGACAAACTGACTATATACTGTCACTTTTCTTATCCTCAGGTCACTGAATGCAACCAAGTTTTATGGAAGAACCACCTTCACTTCTGTGGGGTTTGGATCCTGTGTTCCTATCACATGCCAGGTTGTACATCAAAGATATTTTAGAATTAAAGGAGTCCAATCAAGTACCAGGTAAATTATTCTGCAGCTAGTCACGTGCTGGTAAATGTACCAGAGTGAAATGTATGGTTTATAGACAAACTGAGACTAATGTGTCAGAGGATCGATGCTCAAAACATTTATTTCCTCAGAGCTACCAATTAGAAGCTTGCCCTGGAATGTGACAGCATCAGTCTGGAAGGTTGAATTTGATTGGTAGCACTGGGGAACCAAGAAAAGTTCTAGGTACAAATGCCCACAGTATGTGTACGAGTCATAGGTTTGCACAGCCTATGACATTAGGGCATGCCCCCCAAAACTCAAACACATATGTATATATACTGACAGTGTCAGTAGAGCAATGGACGATGTCAGTAGGGCAGTGGATGGTGTCTGTACTTATTTATTTATTTTACAATTTAGGAGCCCCGTTATGGGGCTGTGGTGAAATATCAGGTGTCTAAACTGGGGGAATCTGTGCCACACAAGGTGATTAGGCACACCTGGCACACCCTGTGCGCACGCCTATAGTATGGGTATTAATCTCCTGAGTATATGCAAATATAATTGGACAAAATGTTATTTTTCTGTGTTACTAAAACATCTGTGATTTACTAAGGAGTAATGCCGCGTACACACGATTGGACATTCCGACAAAAAAATCCATGGCATTTTTTCTGACGGATGTTGGCTCACACTTGTCTTGCATACACATGGTCACATAATGTTGTCGGAAATTCTGAACATCAAGAACAAGGTGACATACCACGAGCCGAGAATCTGCTTGATTCCGAGCATGCGTAGAACTTTGTGTGTCCAAATTGTGTACACACAATCAGAATTTCCGACAACGGATTTTGTTGTCAGAAAATTTGAGAGCCAGATCTCAAATTTTGTGTGTCGGAAATTCCGATGGAAAATGTCCAATGGAGCCTACACACATTTCCGACAAGGAGCTACCATCGAACAATTTCCATCAGAAAATTGACTGTGTGTATGCGGCATAACTCTTCTTACATGTGCTTTTTGCTGAACAGTGTTGCACAGAGATTATATTTAGTATTATTGGGTGTTAATGCATCTCTTCCATTTAGCAAACCCTTTATCTGGTTTTATCAAGTAAACACTATAATAATTGAGAATGTATTTTTCCCCTTAACATCCTACTGCATGTGATCATCTCTTTAAAGTGAGCACAGATTAGACTAAATTAAACAAAACTATTATTATTTACAGTACTATTCTTTATTCTTATTACCCATTAGTAAATTAAGTTGACATGTATTCAAGTCTTTATGCTACATTTATATTGTCTCCTAGTACTAGAGCAAACCTTGTGAATATTTATGGATATGTAATCTACAGTATATATTAAATTCTTTCTATCTATCTTTCTGTGAGGGACTGCCTGGCACCCAGCCTGGGTGCTTCCACCAAGATACAGCTTCCTCCACTATGGAACCAGGAACCAGGGATCATAGCTGAGAATTGCACCCATGAGCTGGAGGACACTAGCTTAGGTGCAAACTGGAACTGACTTTTTTGTAAATTCACACAGATTACAAATAAGAGCAGGATCAGGACTAGCATCGGTTTGTTTGAAGCTGATTATAATCTTCTGCTTAGAACCTGAGACTAGAAGGGGGGTTGAGGCAATCAATGCTGGTTTGGGCACAGAGGCCCCAAATCTGTATCCAGGTTGTAGGTTCCCAAAGTCTGTGTGTTTTCTGGGGGACGTGGACCCAAATCTGAAGCAAAAACACTCCAAAGGGCCCCCACACACATAGAGCAACAGAGGCTCCTCAGAAGCCAGGGCCCATAGTCAGTAGACAAGAGGATACATTGCAGTCCCCTCCAAAAGCCCCTGTCCTGGTTGGATCTGTCACTCTATCTATCTATCTATCTATCTGCTATGTGATTATAACAGTCTTTGCTACCCAGAATTCCTGTTTGGAAATCACATTATTGAGCACTTGTCATTCTGTCACTAATCATTTTTCTTCCACAGGTATTTTTTTTTACAAAGATCATCCCATCAAACAGCTTGAAATCTTGGGAACTGTTGTGTCTGTAAGGGAAAAGGATGCCTTCTACAGTTATGGAGGTATTATGGATCTTATGTGTCATTATTTATTTTGTATAACCACTTTTTTATTTTTTGCTTTTTTTCAAACAGTGCAGAAGTTTCTTTTTTTTTTCTTTACAGTATAAAACCCCTTTCACACTGAGGCACTTTACAGGCTTATTTGCGCTAAAAATAGTGCCTGTAAACGTAAACTGGCTCTTGTGCAGCCCCAGTCTGAAAGCCTGAGTGCTTTCACACGGGGGCGGTGTGCTTGCAGGACAGGAAAAAAAGTCCTGCAAGCAGCATCTTTGGTGCGGAAGCAGTGTATACACCGCTCCTAAAATAAAAACCAAAAATACCAAGTTGTACCGGCGCTCAACCTCCCCCTTGCTGTGTTTGAGGGTCCGCTGCAATCCCAGTCTTAGCCCCCCCCCCCCCCAGAAAAACCAGGATAAGGGTCCTGCCCATTGAAATGAATGGGCACTAGTTTCAAATCACCTTAAAATCGCTTTGAAAGCAGAGCTAAGCGGGCACTTTTAACCCCTTTTTTACCCTTTTTTATTGCCCGCTAGTGGTGCTAAAGCGCTGCTATAACGGCAGTAAATCTCCGTAAAAACTATTGGCGCTTTACCACTAATGCCTGCACCGCCCCAGTGTGAAAGGGGTCTAACAAAAGGCAAAACATTTTTCTTTCGTTTTGGACAGAGTGGAGGATTTGAATGCTTGCCAGTTTTTATTGCTGTCTCTATAAACGTTAGGAAGATTCACTCTCTCTATATGTCCTGTTTACCATTATCATTGAAAGTTAAAGAAAATTTTATATAAAAATTTAAAGAAAAAAAAAATAAATAAAGAAAAATCTCAAATTTTGGATTGTCACCAGAAAAGCAATAGAGTGGAAATCTTCCAATGGGGAGACTACTTCTGGACCTGGGGGGCCCAAAGGAATTTCCTTAATTTTGCATGGATTTCCTTTCACTTCCTCTTTGGCTATAATACAGGAAGTGAAGGTAAATCTCCCCAATGGGACACAGATGGTGAAAAAAAAATCTGTCAGGGGCTGTAACCCCCCCCCCCTTACGCTATCCAAAATTAAAAAATATTTTTGCCTTTAGTACTGCTTTAATGCTCTAATTATAATTCAAGACAAGAGGACAGTAGGCCACTCACAAAGAACTATTTTAAAATGGCACTGGGACCACTTTAAGTCTACACTGCTAAAACAGCTACACCAGGGGTGAATTGCCCCCCCCCCCCGAAAATATTACCAGTCCAGTCCTGAGTCTCTCTCTCATATCAGTATCATCAGCGGTGCAGAGAGAGACTCTACTGTCATTATGCCGTGCTGGAGCCTGAATCCTGTGATGGATTTACGGCATTTTTATTTATTTATTTATTTTGTATTTCTTTTTTTTTTGTCTTTTTTGTGGGACTGCAACATTGCGGCAGACAGATCCTGACACTTTTTGGGGACCAGTGACACTAATACGGTGATCAATGCTAAAAATATGCACTGTAAAGCCCCATACACACTATCAGTTTTTCTGCTGAGTTTTTCCTTCAGGTTTACCAAAACCATGTAGTGGAAGGGCCTGCCTGATTGCATACAAACTGAAACTCCTAAGGTTTGACCTCATATTATATGGTTTTGGTAAATCTGAAGGAAAAACTCAGCAGAAAAACTGATAGTATGGGGCTTCTCTGTACTAATGACACTTGCTGGGAAGGGGTTAACATCAGGGGTGATCAAAGGGTTAACTGTGTCCCTGGGAGGGTGCTTGCTAACTCTGTGGGGGGTGGAGTCACTAGATGAACTGAGTGAATTGTGTTCCTGTTTAGCAGGAACACAAGATCACTCTATTCATCTCTGACAGAACAGCGCTCTGCCTTGTTTACATCGGCAGACCGCTGTCCTATCTCTGTGAGGAGCGATCATGGGTGGCCAGCGGACATCGCTTCCGCCATACCCACTGATTGGCTCCCACTCTGGCCAATCAGCGCTTGTGCCTTCGCTAGCTATTGCACGAAATGGCGTACAGGTACACCTTATTTTCTGGCAGTGACCCTCCGGAGACTAGACTCTGGATCCGCCCCTGAGCTACACTAATGGTCCTTGCTGCAAAGAGGATAATCTGGTATTAGGCAACAACAAGCCTGATAATTCCTCCTGGAGACTTTTTGTCTCAATAGACTTCATAATGAGGCCTCATTTCCACCCCTGGGCCTATAGCAGCTGCTTAGACAGCTATGGCCAAAAGGCATTGCTGTGACACCATTTATAATAGATTTAGCTGTTCTTGTAATTTTGGCATCCCTGCTTAGATCCTCCAGGTCCCTGCATGCAGAATTAGCTAATTTCTAGGAATTTAGGGGCTCTGAAGTCCTTGGTGTTTTATATTATACAATTGAAGACTTCAGCTTCAAAGTCAGAAATGTGTCCTCAACTCCTCCTGCTTCACTCACATCTATATCAGTTAGTGGTGCAGCGCCATTGTTGTAAGCCAGTAGTATAATCAATATTTAGGGAATGGATGCTTTTGCCAAAGCCTTGTCACACAGTGGTTCTACTTTATTTTATTGTATTATTATTTAGTAAAAATGTATAGAATTGATTTGCATATGTGGGCTTGGGTCATTCATTAATCTTTAAATGAATGTTCAAGGAAAATATTTAAAAAAATTCAAATGTATATTGCTATGATGACTAACATGGACATGGCAAAAAATGTTACCTTTTACCACATACAGTAAATGTATCTATGGTAACTATGGCTTGGGAGGAAAGACATACCACTCACCAGCAAGGATGGGTCCTTCACAGGCACACCTCTCCCATGACTAAGACGGGGTTCACACATATGTGAATTAGATACGGCTTTCTACACATCCAATTCGCAGGATAGGCAGGTGTGACTGTCTTTCAATGGAGCTGGTTCACATATGTCCAGGGCGGCCGCTGTCCAGATTGAAAAGGGGTCTGGTGTGTGTTTGGGTCCAATTCAGGTTCAAGTTCAGGCAAAAATTCAGGACCTGAATCGCAACCTGAACCAGTGAACAAGGACGCACCAGACCCTAGGCACGAACCCGCGTGCATCCATATGTGAACCCAGTCTAAAGTAGCAAACAATTTTCTTTGATTAAAAAAAAAAATGTAGCAAACAATTTATTAAGGACTCCTATGCCTCTGCAGCCTTTCAGTGCCCCCTATCACTGAAGCTGTTCTTTATCACAGGACATTCTGATGCAGTCAAGAGGCTGTCCAATAATCCCTTACCATTTTGGAGCTTTTTGAAGAGTCCTCTTTCTGAGAGAAGTTGGTATAGCTGCTCATTGTTGGTTTCTTCTTCGTTGCTGAAGCAAGCTTTTCAAAAGACAAATTGAGCAGTGCGATCCCAAATGAAAAATCCCTTACTGTGCAGAGCCACTGTTTGTTAAAACCACAAAGGAATGTCCTGTCAGCAGCAAGAAGCTTTTTAAAATATTTAGGATCGTGACGGGGCAAAGGTTAAAGGGATAAGGAATAGTTTTTGGGGTTTGTCTCTTAAGGCTGGGTTCACAGTATTTGTGAAACGGCTTGCAGCTGGGTGTCTGGTGTATCTCCGTTCACCGTTTCAGGCACGAATTAGGTCCAAAATTTTGGCTGAATTCAGACCTGAAATGGAGCCAAAGATGCACAGGACCCTTCTGTAGTGCACTCCGCGGCCACCCCGGAGATGTGTGAACTGGCTCCATTGAGACCCGGTCACACTCTTCTGTCATGCGAATTGGATGTGGTCTAACTTCCGCATCCAATTCGCATAAGTGTGAACCCAGCCTTAATGCTTTGCGTTTCCTCATGCAAAAAAGAGAAGGTACAGGCCAACTACTGCAGAACGTTCTGTTGAATGATGGGGCAAGCACCAACATTTGTTGGGCAGAGGCACAATGGAGTTCTAAACTTTACTCTTTTTCCTTTTACAGCGGCTGGTAAAAACAGGCAGCTTAGCCACCGTTTTATTGCCCCCAACCCCCCACCTAAAGCCTACTATACAGCTGGAGAGGTTTGTTCTCATGTAAGGGCCGCAATGCTTTGTGTTGAGGCCACAGAAAATTGAATGTGGTAAGTTAGTTTGCCAGACAGCACTGTCTGCTTGATTCACTGTTGCAGTGCATTAGTCCCATTGAAAATTGCCATTCAGCAAAACAAACAAAAAAAAAAGCTACATAAAAAATAATAATTAGAAAATGTACAATATTCCAGCCTTCAAATTTGCGAGTGGATAACAATGGCTGGTGAATGTCGGCTGCCTGGGGGGGGGGGGGGGGGGGGAAGGGCCATATCAGCACCTCCGAAAGGTGGGGTTGAATGGGAGCCGTATTTTAGGAAGTGGCTCTGATAATCCGGCTGGCAATCCTATTCCTCTCCTCTCTTCCACTGCACGGGTAGGCTGCATTGATGAACACAGGTAGACTGCATTGATGGGCACAGGTAGGCTGCATTGATGGGCACGGGTAGGCTGCATTGATGAACACAGGTAGACTGCATTGATGGGCACGGGTAGGCTGCATTGATGGGCACCGGTAGGCTGTACTGATGGGCACAGGTAGGCTACATTGATGGGCACAGGTAGGCTGCATTGTTGGGCACAGGAGAAGAGGCATTGATGGATACAGGTAGGCTGCATTGTTGGGCAGAGATGAGGCTGCATTGTTGGGCAATGGGTACAGGTGAGGCTGCATTGTTGGGCACAGGTGAGGCTGCATTGTTGGACATGGGGCACAGGTGAGGTTGAATTGTTGGACACAGGTGAGGCTGTACTGATAGACACTGATAAAGTTGTTTGTTAATATTTATTTTTGTAACTTAATTATGTATAAAACATTTAAGTGTCATTTTATGAGATTTTATGAGGGCGTGTTTATGGGTGGGATTAGGGGTAGGGCAGGGTAGGGGTTGGGCGGGGCAACTGGTAGCGAGTAACTCTTAAAGAGGAAGTAAACCCTGGAGAGGTAAAGCATAATGGGCTACTATGCATCATAGTTGCATGACATCACTCCCGCACATGCGTGTGGGAGCCGCCAGTCAAGGCATGACCCCTATTAGAAAGGGCACGATGTGGCTCATGCGCCGTAGTCATTGCCTCTAGTCATTTTAGCCGCGGAGGTTTAGGAGATATTTCAAGCACCTACAGGTAAGCCTTAATATAGGCTTACCTGTAGGTAAAAGTGGTTTACAGGGTGTACAACCACTTTAAGGCATGGCTAGTAGATCAGGACTTGAGATTTTGAGCCCTGTAATATTCTATCCAAAAAAATTCTTAAACAGCCATGTAATCTGTTTAAGGTAATTTATTATACAAAAAGTAGAAAACATGGTATGACGATTAAAACTAAAACTATAATTTTTCCAGAGGAACACATATCATTTTAAATAGTATCATCATCAATCCGTGAACAAATCTCATCCAGAATAGGGATTCAAGATACAGACCTTAACACCGTAAACATTTGTATGCACCATAATATACAACTAGGTACACAATGAACACTTGTCCCCTATAGAAACACAAATACTGTCATAGCTTCATATGTCAAAAGCATGTCATACTGCCAAACATATTATGGCACGCATATCTACCACTCAATATATAAGTGAAGCTAGAAAGATGTTCCCATGTTTGATAATGAATAAATAGAAAGTTCTCCTCAAGCAGGGAATAAAGAGTAGGTTGTGCTAATAATCAAGCCAATGATCTTCTCCACTGAGTTGTACTGTATATCACAAAACTCTCCATGGACATGCCTTATAAACCCAAGCTGTTAAGCCTTTTAGCTGATAGTATACTGTGTACAGGGCCAGCCCTACAATGCGACCCAGTGGCGGCAGTTGTACCCGTATGGTCACCCGTGCCGGCTGTCTCCAGAAATCTGCCTGTGGGCCTGCTGTGAAAGGCTGCATCCAATGAGTGTGCAGTCCGTGCTGCCTGTGAGACAGTTTCACACTGAGCAGATCGTTCTGCTTGTAAGAGCCACTGAGTGTGTGACACTGTCATGTAATGTAACTGAATGCAGAGAGAGACCAGCTGTCAAAATTGAGCATTGATGTCGGGGGCGGGACCCAGCAGCTATCAAACACCAGCCAATGGGATGGGATCTGGGTGGTCCGCTACGTGCATGTGGCCACTCTCCCTTTCTTAATCAGCCCAATCATTTGCTGGTGTTTGATAGCTGCTCCCCCCCCCCCCAGGTTCCGCCCACCCCCGACATCAGTGCTGAATTTTGTCAATTTGTCTCTCTCTGCATGAAGTTACATTACATGTCAGTTTAACAAACTGAGGGGCTTTGACAAGTGTCAGTATCGGCTCAGTGTAAAACTCCCTTTCCTGTGCCAGTGCCAATAAGTGCCACCTGCCAGTGTCAATCAGTGCCACCTGCCAGTGTCAATCAGTTCCACCTATCAGTGCCAATCAGTACCATCTGTCAGTACCACCTGTCAGTTCACCTGTCAGTGTCAATCAGTGCCAATCAGTGTTTTCTATTAGTGCCACATATCAGTGACAATCATTGTTGCCTGTCAGTGCTGTCAATCAGTACCAATCAGTGCACTGAGTGCAAGGATGGGGTGATGAACTCAGCAGCCAGGCACATTGTCCATTGGGGGCCGGCCTGGTGGGGCACAACTGAAAACTGTTGATATTTAATAATTCCTCATGCCGATCTTTAGTATAATAGGTAATCACCACACTATTTACAATAAAATACTGGAGGTAAAATAAAAAAGTGTCAATAAAAAGCCTGCCACTAAACACTGTTATGTGATCCCACCACGAAAAAAAAGTGCAGCACTAACTTACTGATCAATAACTTAACAATAATGGTGGAATCCTCCAATGTATGGGAATCTCAATAGGTTTCAATATTACGACAATACCGGTCTCTGATACGCAATTTCACATATAATACACATCACACTGAAAATAAGACACTGTGTAAAATGAAACTTAGCAGGGATGGTGACAACCCCTCCTATAGATAGTGGCTATAAAAAAATGTCTTCATCAGTTTAGGCCAATATGTATTCTGCTACATATTTTTGGTTAAAAAAAAAATTGCAACAAGCGTATATTGATTGCTTTGCGTAAAAGTTATAGCGTCTACAAAATAGGGAATAGATTTTATGGCATTTTTAATCAGATTTTCTGATAAATGTAATTTTTGTTATCATAATATAAAATAATGAATGTTGGAACCTTTTAGTGGGCGTGTTTTTTTTTTGGGGGGGGGCAGCATTTCATTTATGAGCCCAGGTAGCACAATGTCTTGGGCCGGCCCTCACTGTGTGCATTGCTCAGGACAAAAGGCTATGTCTCCTTCCACAAACATATACTGTACAATAATTCCTTAAAGACCCTTAAGTACTCTGAGGATTCTGAATGTTGCAGGTGAAACCGGTCAGACACCTGTTTTTTCTCTGTTGCCATCTAAATAGCAGTGTTTGTGGTTTTGTGCTGTGTATTATTTAACCACTTGCTGCACGCTAAACAGTACATTTACTGCTAGCGGATGGCACCGACAGGCATGGGAATGTACTGGTATGTTAAGATCCACATCCTGGTTTTCGAGCGCATGTACATGTACCTCCTACTGATCTGTGCTGTGATTGGATACAGCCAGGGGCGGACTGACCATTCGGCCACTTAGGCACTACCCAAGGGCCCCGGGCCACTAGGGGGCCCCACCAGGGTTGCCAGCCTCAGTAAAACCAGAGACAGTATGTAAAAATCTGTTGCTGTTTTTTTACATCTGTCTCTGAAATGTCCCTTACCGACATCCTTTTGGTCTAAAAATCCAGAGAATATAGCTGCCCCACCTCTCCAGTACCTTCTCAGCCAATAGAAACACATCTGTGTATACTGTGTGTACATATATGTGTATACTGTGTGATTGTATACTGTGTGTGTGTGTGTTTGCATATACTGTGTGGCCCCATAATCTCTGATTGCCTGGGGGACCCATAATCTCATATTGCCCGGGGCCCCATGAGTTGTCAGTCTGCCCCTGAATACAGCTTGAGTTTGTCAGTACCCAGATAGCAAAGATTACTTGCTACATATTTCAAGTCTGTTAACTTGCTGCACATTTTCACTGCCAAGTTGTACACCAGTGTTCATTTTGGCAGCAAATTTTGATCTAATGCCCTGTACACACAGTCGGACATTCCGACCACAAAATCCGTCTGATTTTTTCCGATGGATTTTGGCCAAAACTTGTGTTGCATACACATGGTCGGACAAAGTTGTCAGAAAATCTGATCATTCGGAACGAGATGGCGTACGTTGCGTACGACGGGAATACATAGAGGCTAGTAGCCAATAGCTTTGGTCTCATAATTTAATCTGAGCATGCGTGGCACGTTGTCCGTCGGAATTCTCTGCAAACGATCGGAAAAAGTCAGATCAGATTTTGTTGTCGGAAAATTTTAGATCCAGCTCTCAAACTTTTTCCGTCGGGATTTCCAAGCCCACACACGATCTGATTTTCTGACAACATAATCCGATCGGACCTTTTCCGTCAGAATTTCCGACCGTGTGTACAGGGCATTAGTCTTAAGACTAAAATGTCATTTTAGTTTTAGTCCAATTTTAGTCTTCTGCAATTGTTTTAGTTTTAGTCATAGTCTTTGACTAAAAGGCCATTTTTGTTTTAATCCCATTTTAGTCAGCTAAACATCCCTGTCTCAAATTGGGGCGCTCGGAAATAAGGTATACAGAGGCCTTTATTTAATACAGTGGAGGCAACACTGTTGCCTTCTCAACCACCCAACCCCCTTTTTTTTAACACACGCCATTACGTTATCTAACACAGGGATTGCCTGAAAGTGCTAAAGTTATTTCAGCAGCAGGTGGGGGCTGACACAGAGCTGACAAGCAGGGAGGGGGGAGAGGAGGACAGAGGAGAGCTACAAATTACAAAGGCACGTAAACTTACCATGGTGTCAGGGCTCAGCAGCCATGATAAACCATTGGTCAGTTTACAGAAGGGAGGGCAGAACCAGACAGGATCTGCCAGGTATTTCAGGTGACACAGAGGGCCAAATGACACAGCACAAGCACTGTGCTGTTATTCATGCTTTAAATGGACAGGATCACTTTTTTTTTATTAGAGTAATGGTTTAAATATAAAGTGTGTTAACCTCCCTAGCGGGAATTCCGAGTCTGGCTTGGGCTGGGATTTCAGTACCATAAGCGGTAACCCCGAGCCAGACTCGGGATCGCATCGCTGGATACAGGGAGAGGTTACTTACCTTATCCCCTGGATCCAGCAATGTCTTCCTCGCTGTGTAATCGAGCTATCCTCCGCTCGATTCACACAGTGCCCTAGTGCCACCGAGCTCCATTCCCTGCGACGTTTCGGCGCACGGTAGTGGAGATCGACGCCAAATTCAAAAAAGTAAAAACACACAAAACACACACAGTACTGTAATCTTACAGATTACAGTACTGTATAAAAAAAATACACACCCCTTTGTCCCTAGTGGTCTGTGCAATGCCCTGCATGCACTTTTATAAATACTGTTTTTTCTGCCTGGAATTTGGAGATAGTCCATAGCAACCAAAAAGTGTCCCTTTATGTCAAAAGTGATTTTAGACCAACTAGAAAACAGCAATAATAAATTATAATTACTTGCAGAATTGAGCAATAGCGATTTGTGGGGAAATTCGTCATCAAACACTAAATCTAATGACAGCGACAATTCTACAATGAGCAAATTTCAGTGTTTTTGGATTTGATTACATTATTGAATAATTTTTATTATTATTTATTATATTATAAACTTTATCATACCCGGGATGTCTGCTAGACTCTGGTTTGAACAGATTTAAGAGAGCTATTGCTAAGAATTACAGGACTACAATATAAAAACGCCAAATTTCCATGCAAAATAATTGTACCGCTTTCAGCACCTAAAACCAGAACTAATCATACCGCCAGGGAGGTTAAAAAATGATGGGGGGGGGGGGGTTAAGAAGGCAACAGTGTTGCCTCCTGAATGTCTGACTGTGGCTGCTTAGCTCACAGAGAAGATGTGAACCTAGCCTTTATGAATTCCCAGAATATTTTTGACACATTGTTAAGCGCTTCAAGTCCTGGGCAACCTTTTAATATTAACTGAAGCTTGTTGAGCTTGTTTTCACCACCTCAAGTCCAGCATGTTTTAAAATGGCCCAAGGATGTGAAGAACTCCAGGAAACAAATCTTTATTTAAAAGCAGGGCCCTCTGATTCCTCTTGTATTGAATTTTATTGCAATTGTACTATCTGCCCTCATGATGTAAAGCGCAGCGAAAACTGTTGGCGCTATATAAATCCTGTATTATAATAATGTTCTGAGTTACAGATAGTGTATGCCACCTCCGGGATCACTGTGTTTTCTTTACTATTTACACTTTTCTTTAATTCGCTATACCTCTAGTGCTCTAAGGCCTGGTTCACACCTATGCATTTTTTGTGCATTTTCACTTTTGCAGAAACACACTACAGTCCATTTAACATGGTTTCCTATGGATGTAGTTCACATTTGTGCATTTTATGGAAAGGGCCAGGGATTTTTTCTGGTTTTTGGTTCCATAGACTTCAATGGATCAAAAGCGTGTATTTAAAAACGCAAAATACACCTGCAATATGCAAACTGTAACCTGCATAGGTGTGAATCGGGCCTGAGAGCAGACCTGAAAAACACACGCTCTCCCTCCATCTCTCTACCCCTCCTCTCCTATTGTCCAATCACAGAAGGTGCGAATGGACAGGGGAGACGAGGGGCAGGTGGGCTATAGCATGAATAGGAGAGCCATAAGTCTTTTGTCGGAGAACTGGGATTATTATTATATTATTATTATTATAATACAGGTTTTATATAGCACCAACAGTTTGCGCAGCGCTTTACAACAATTATAGTGAAAGCTATACCAACGGCGCTCAATAGAAGTGTAAATATGAAAGAAAACGCAGTGATGCAGGAGGTTTCTTATAGCTCATTAGAATTCACTATTTGTAACCCAACACATTTTAACCACTTCCCGACCAGCGCACGACGATATACGTCGACAGAATGGCACGGGCAGGCATATTGGCGTACAGGTACGTCCAATATTCGATGCCGCCCCGGCCATCGGGAGCGCGCCGCCGGCGGCGGGCTCCCGCGCTGGTCGGGACCCCCTTGAGTCCGGTCGCGGGACCCGCGGACTCGATCGCCGCGGGCATCCCCGCGATTGTCTCACGGAGCGGCCGAATGGAGGAAATGCTGTGTAAACAACATTTTTCCATTCTGCCTAGCAACTAGTGACGCTGATCTCTGCTCCATGTGATTGGAGCAGAGATCAGTGTACACTAAATGAAAGCCCAACCCCCCCACAGTTAGTAACACACCCCTAGGAACACTTAACCCCTACACTGCCACCCACTGGTTAACCCTTTCACTGCCAGTGTCATTTACACAGGAATCACTGCATTTATATAGCAGTGATTACTGTATAAATGACAATGGTCCCAAAAATGTGTCAAAAATGTCCGATGGGTCCCCGACAATGTCGCAGTCACAATAAAAATTGCAGATCGCCGCCATTACTAGTAAAAAAAAAATAATAAAAAATTATTAATAAAAATGCTATAAAACTATCCCTATTTTGTAAACGCTATAACTTTTGCGCAAACCAATCAATAATCGCTTATTGCGATTTTTTTACCAAAAATATGTAGAAGATTACGTATCGGCCTAAATTGAGGGAAAAAAATGTTTTTTTATATATTTTTGGGGGATATTTATTATAACAAAAAGTAAAAAATAATGCGTTTTTTTCAAAATTGTCGCTCTATTTTTGTTTATAGCGCAAAAAATAAAAACCGCAGGGGTGATCAAATACCACCAAAAGAAAGCTCTATTTGTGGGAAAAAAAGGACGTCAATTTTGTTTGGGAGCCACGTCGCACGACCGCGCAATTGTCAGTTAAAGCGACGCAGTGCCGAATCGCAAAAAGTGGTCTGGTCTTTGACCAGCAAATTGGTCCGGTCTGAAAGTGGTTAAAGGGATATAACATGAGTAAATGTGCATTTATTTCAGAGATGTAGTAAATGTTTTTTTTTTCTGTTTTTGTCTTTTGGTTTTAAAGACAGGTTCACATTTGATCCATGGATTAACCTGCATTGAGTAAAGGCATCCCATTTAATTTTGAATGGGCTGCCAACATACCTAAAACTGCACTTGACTACTTTATAAGAAGGCAATGTACGAAAGTACATTGGGCCGTCATTTAAAATTATCACATGGAATGTGCAACAATTTAATAGTAACCTGGTCTAAAGCCTTAGGGCCCTTTCACACTATAGCGCAAAAAAAAAAAATGCTATATGCAGTTTATAAAAATGCATAGCATGTTCCTATTTCAGAGCTGAACGTATATTGCTTTTAATGTGTTTTTGATGCGTGTTCTGGATATATTACATTACTAACTCCCAGCATGCTATTTTGTATCCTGGACATGTGAGCAAAAAATACATCAAAAATGCAACGAGGTGTGTTTTTTAATGTGTTTCTATTGATTTCCATGGAAAATGCGTTTTTTTTGTGCGCTTTTTATACAGCATACAAAAGATGCTGCATGCAGGACTTTTTAAAACGCAGCGCACAGATGTGAATAGGTACATAGGATTTCAGGGAAAATACTTTTGATGTGCTTTTGTCACGCTGGAATGGTGCCTTCTAGCGTGGCAAAAGCACATAGGCGTCAAAGGGCCCTTATAAATTGTGTGCCAATTTAACACTGAACCACTCAGGTGTTAACTTGCATTTCATAACCTATACTGGAGAAAGGCAACTAGATTATAATTTGTCAATTATTATTTTTTTTGTTAATTTTTATAAATAATTTCTTTCAGCTTTGTATAGATTTATTCAGTGAACTGGGAAAAAGGTGGCTGCTCATTAGCTTGTGACTTCCGTATTTGATTAATAAACAATCCACCCTTTTTTGTTCACACGTCTTTCACTGTTCTCCTGTTTTTAGGCCACCTGCCAAGCTGCCCCACCCTTCCCTTTCCTCCTGAAATCTGGCCGACGCCAACTAATGGATTGGTTTCCTGCTGTAGCCCTGAGCTTAGTGTAGAGCCTCAGTGGCATAGCATGTTGGTAAAGGCAGCCTGACTCCGTTCAACTATTTGCCGTATCTTCGTATTTGTAGCAGTAAACCTGTGATGATCACTGGTCTTGTGTACATGTGATTTAAATGTATTTTTTTTTTTATGTCTGTTTTTCATTTAGTGGATGATAGCACTGGAGTTATCAACTGCACTTGCTGGAAATCCTCGGCAGCCAAAGACAGGCCTGAAGGTGAAAATATTAATTTTATTCATAGCAACCCTATTAAAGAAGATCAAAGCTTCCTGCAATAAAAGAGCTTGTGTAAGCCCTTGTACACACGGTCGAAGAATCTGTCGGAATGAGTCTTATCGGACCGCGTCGTCAGATAATCCGACTGTGTGTGGTATGCATCGGACTGATTCCGTCCGAATCTCCGTCCGACCCAATTTTCCAACATGTTGGAAATATTTCCTGACCAACTGGGCCGGACGGACCTAATCCGATCATGTGTAGAGCATTTTCATCGGACCAAGTGCCACGCATGCTCAGATCAAATTCCTACATCAAAGCTATTGGCTACTAGCCTGAATGTAGTCCCATCGTAACGAAATTACGTCATCACGTTCTGAAAGATCAGATTTTTCGCCAACTTGGCCCGACCGTGTGTATGCAACAGTTTCGGACACAATCCGTCGGACTAAATCCGACGGATTTGGTTGGCAAAATCTCCGACCGTGTGTATGTGAGCTAAGACAAATTAAAGTGTATTTAAATGAAAAAGCACAGCACAGAAATGTTAAGGTTTAGGCTTCTTGCACACTGCAGCTTGAAAAAGCTCAGTACAGCTTTTTTTTTGTTTTTTACTGAGCTAAAATACAGCCTAATAATTGTAAGGTGCCTATGACCACAGGCACGTAAACAAGCACCGTGCATTCTTCAGTAAAAAAAAAAAATAGAAAAATCTGTGTTTTTGGTCAGTAATTTATGCCTTATGCACACAAAAGCGTGCAAAAATGTTCATTTGCATATTGTGCAGAAAGAGAACACGAGAATAACTTTGCGTGCAAATGCATATACACAAACATATGTTTAAATACGTGCCAATACAAACAAAAAAAAATCTGAAAAAATAGATGCTCAAACAAGAGTTTCATGTGGCTGCATATATGCGTACTGCCAGCAGGAAGAGGTTAAAGGTGAATAGGGGGCCAGCCCAGCAACGAACACAGCTGTCCATTTACCAATATGGGTCAGATAAACAGTAAAGCGTGACAATTCTTCCAATACATGATATATCATTTATATGGCATATTCTATGTGTAGTTTGCTTTGATTCATTTCCCAAATGAAAACACGTTTCCATGTTCATCCATTTAAGCAAATTAACTGGATATTTGTATGAACTTTACTGACTTATGCAAAACAAGCACTTAAAGCAGAACGTCATTCTCTCAATCAACATTGGCTAGTTTTATTCTTTATGCTGCTATCATTAGTAAATAGATAGAAAAGTATATTATATTTACAATATTGAACTAATATTATTATTATTATTAACTGAACGCATGAGCACCTCATCCCAATAAAGTATAAAGAACAACCAAAAGAATAATAAGTGGGATATTTTGTGATGCTGAAACCACAAAATATCCCATTTATTCTTCTTTTGGTTGTTCATTATTATTATTATTAGGACAAAGTTTATTATGGATTGGACACCCTAGTTATAGCACCACATCACTAGACAATGAGTATAGTTGCAGATTTATGGGATTTTAGAAAGAATCCAAAAAGATTAATCTAAAAGTATTAAAATTGTATTTCAAACATCAGTTTAAAAGGAATTATATCCTCATAAAACAATACAATACAAAACAGTAGACTCATATGATACAGTCCTTATAGGTACAGCAGCATTAGCATAATTCCCAACATGTTTCACCTTGAAACTGGGCTTCCTCAGGGGATAAGGTCTGCTTGGAATTAGCCTTCTGATAAGAAAAATGTATACTGTAAATATCACAAATAATCCACAATCACAAACAGTAACAGCAATACACATGTGCATGTTTATCTCAACGGCTGCCCCTACTCACCCCGGGAATGGTAAGGTATTTCATAGAACTACAATCAATGGTGGTTCAAGGGGCCAAAAAGTGAACCAAGGACTGCAAGCAATCACAGGAGGCAGATAAGGACAAAAACTAAAATAATAAAATATAAGAAACCCATATATATATATATATATATATATATATATATATATATATATATATATATATATATATATATATAAAAAATTACTTACATATTTGGAATCTCTAGAGAATAAAAGAAAACTGACTAGGTCTGGTTTGCAGAGTAAATGGACACAAGGACAAGGATTTTCCAGGACAGGATGCTCACATATGGAGTTAGACAAATAAACAGGTCATTTGTAGATATGTTGGGAAAAACATTTGAGACGGAAGGAATTGTTTCAGAACGAAACCTCTTACTCCCCACACTGCTGTTTAAATGCAGCCAAGGGATGGTACTAAACAATAAGATATTAACATCAAGTATTATAAATTTTCAGTTTAGATGGTCAGTACCTGGATTTCTGTGGTGTGTGCAGGTGTCCTTGCTCGTGGTTCCAGCTAGAGTACTGGCCAGATCAAGCAGCCTTAAATGCCTCCCATATGGCCGAATTGTATTGCGCATGCGCCGCCTACGTCACCACTCCATCTATCTCCGACATGCCATGAGAGCCTAAGCCAGCTGCTCCCACCCCCTCAACAGTCCACCTCTTCAGAGAGCCGGTGACTGACAGTAATCGACTTTTTACTCAGTGAAGGCCCAGAACTGGGCTGCATTTGATCACTCGGCTGCCAAGCTTAGAGCCAGCGGGGAACAGTTGCAACATCATACCAATTCTGCATCCACCCAGTATGTGAATTATATTTTTCAATTGCCACACTTCTCTTTTAAAAAAGTATAGCCAAAGCTATTTGACTATACTCCTCTTAAGGATGACAGGAGTGCAGTTCATTCTGTACTCCTGTGATCCATTTTCAGCCAACAGCGAGCTGGAGCCCACTGTTAGCTGACGTCACAGAGCCAGTCCAGGTTCTGAAAAGATCCTGACCATATGGGCTTTATCTTTAGCTGAGAGCTGAGCAATCCATGGTCTTTGGTGGTCTTTGGTTCTCAGTGCAGAGCCGGCGGCAGATTTAGCACCGAATCGATGCTGCATCCACCTAGGTGGGTGGGTATAAGGCCTCACGCACACAGGATGAATATTTAGCTCTCCTGGAAGCCAGCAGCGTTTTTGCCTAAAAAAAGCCTGACGCTTGTAAGGCCTCATACACACCGGGCATTAGAAAAAACGAGCTGCAAAGCCAGTACCAACGCCAGGAAAAAAAAAACTGGCGGGGGGGAACCCCCACACCGGAGGCCCCGCCCCTTATGACGTCACCGCCCAGGGCATGATGGGGCAGTGACATCACCGGGTGGCTATAAAAGTAATGGCACACAAACCCAGCATTACAGTGGGAGAGAGCATCGAGAGAACATCAGAGGAAGAACAGAGGGAAAAGACATTAGAGAAGAGAACCGGCAGGGGGAGAAGATATCAGTGGAGAGAGGAGAAGAACCAGAGGATGAGGACATCGCCGGAGGGAGAAGAAATCGGAAGGAAAAGAGACGGTGGTGCTGCTTTAATAATACTACTTTGTCAAAAACCTGTGTGATGTTTTTTATTTTTGACACTTTTTTTGGTGAATGAGTAGGGGTACCCCATACTCATTCACATAGGGTTGGGGGCCGGGTTCTGGGGCCCCCTTGTTAAAGGGGCTTCCAGATTCCAATAAGCCCCCCACCCACAGACCCTGACAACCAACGGCCAGGGTTGTTGGGAAGAGGTCCTTGTCCTCATCAACATGGGGACAAGGTGCTTTGGGGGCATGTGGCCTGGTATGGTCCATGAGGGGGGGCGCCCGCTCGTCCCCCTCCCCTTTCTTGACCTGCCAGGCTGCGTGCTCAGATAAGGGTTTGGTATGGATTTTGGGGGGGACACCATGCCAGTTTTTTTGGCGTGGGGGTTCCCCTTAAAATCCATACCAGACCGAAGGGTCTGGTATGCTCTTGGGGGGGAACCTCACGCCAGGTTTTTTTTTTTCTCCATTTTGGCTAGGGTCTTCCTTCAAGATCCTCAGCGCACAAGCCACACTGCAAGTCAGTTCATTATGATCCGACTTGTGGTGCAAGTTCTATTCAAATCAATTGGCTCATATAGGGAAGCATTGGTTTTGAATAGAGGCAGAGCTAGCCCGGCTAAACATGCATTAACGCCAATGCAAAAAGCTACTAAAAGCAAATTTTTATAGCTGCTTTTTCCTGGCGTTGGTAGTGGCTTTGCAGCTTGTTTTTCCTAACGCCCTGCTTGCATGAGGCCTAAAGCTTTTACAAGCTTTTGGGAGCTTTTACAGGCATCAAGCTCTTGGATGTTAATTAATTTCATTAGCCAGAATAAATAATTTATTCTGGTCTTTGAAATGAATTAAAGAGGAAGTAAACCCTGATGGGTTTACTTCCTCTTTTTTTCCCTGCAAAGGTAAAGCATAATGGACTACTATGCATCGCATAGTAGCTCATTATGTGTCACTTACCTGACACAGGAGCCAGCGAAGTCGCCGCTGATCCCTGTAGTCCGCCGCATCCATCTTGCTGGTGGCGTCTCGCAGCTCCGACCAATGACAGCGGCGAAGCCGCGATGACGTCACTCCCGCGCATGCGCACGGGAGTCGCGTCTCGCAGCTCCGCCGCTGCCATTCGGCGAAGCCGCGATGACGTCACTCCCGCGCATGCGCACGGGAGTCGACAAATTAGGCAAATCCATTCTTGGACTTGCCGCATTTAGTGCGCCTGCGCGTCGCTGTCTACGGCGCATGCGCCGTAGACAGCGGTGCCCATTTTCGGCCAAATATCTCCTAAACCATATAGGTTTAGGAGATATTGCTTGGACCTACAGGTAAGCCTTAATCTAGGCTTACCTGTAGGTCAAAGTGGTTTGAAGGGGTTTACTTCCTCTTTAATGCTCAAACACTGATGTATACCAGCTTTTAGAAGCTGTTAGCAGCTTCTAGCAGCTGTTAGTAGCTTCAAATGTTTTTTCTGCCCAAACTCTGCTGCTCCTGAACACACTGGCAGTCATTTTTTCTCCTGCCTCTAAAAGCTTCTGCCACCTAAACCCTGCTAAAAGCCTGTGTGTGCATGGACACATAGGATAGCATGGAGGGGCGTTTAAAGACAGAAAAAAAACACGTCAGAAGCCCCTAGAAGCAGCTGTAAATACATCCCATGTTCATGAGGCCTTAAAGTGGTTACGGTATATACCCTTTTTTTGTTTTTTTACTTACAGGTAAGCCTATAATAAGGCTTACCTGTAGGTAAAATGAATTCTCTCCTAAACCTGTACAGTTTAGGAGACATTCACTTTGCATGCAGCCGCTGACGTCAGTTGTCTAGTGCCCTGCCGATGTCTTATCATATAAGGTCCTCCATCCGATAGTGTCCGCTGTGTACTGATTCCGAAAATTGCCGAGGATGAACGGCGCCTGCGCCGTGAGTCCAGGTTCTATCCCCACTATCCAAGTGGACATAGAGTAGGAATATAAAAGAGCCGAGCGCAGTGAGGCCGAGCCCGAAGCGTGGTGAGCGAAGCTCGCCCGCGAGGGGCCCGCTAATATTCACAACCCTATGTCCGCTTGGATGGTGGGGCTACCACCTCCACTCACGGCGCAGGCGCCGTTCATCTTCGGAAATTTTCCGAAGCTTCCTCTGCTCCGTACTGCGCATGAGCAGTACGGCTCGGACACTATATGATGGCCGGACACTATATGGCAGAACACCGGTAAGAAGGCCCCCGGCGCGCATGCACAGGAGTGACGACATCACAGCTCCTGCCACTCAAAGTGCCGGAGTCGCAAACCCTGGAAGACACGCTGAGGGGAAATGTCAGCTCCCTCGGCGTGGACTGGGATCATCTTCCGGCGCCTTTATTTATGGTAACTATTTCATAATGAGCTAGTATGCGGTGCATGCTAGCTCATTATGCCTTTTGCCTTACAGGTTTTAAGAAAAAATGCTTTTAATGTTTTGTTTTTTTCTAATTACCATACTTCTCTTTATGGATTCTCTGAGCTTTTAGAACAGAAACAAGGCACCTCTGAGAATATTGCCAGCCTCTCCCTCCTGCCAGTTTTGTTTCTTCTCACCATCCAGCATGCCCTTTTATTCTGCAGCTATGCTACTGATCTCATCCAGATGTACAGGTTTAGTAGGTGTTGAAGAGAGTCTGTCTATATTTGCAAGTTTGGACTGGATTATACAGATCCAGGGCTCAAATAAATAATATAGGGTATTATTTTTCTCATGCTAATTGAGAGTGTGAACGAATTACTTACATTATCTCCCATGACCAGTGTCTATCCAGATTTGTAGAATAAGCAGAATTTTAAAAGCAAATATTACTGAGGCTGAGACAACAGTTTTCATGTTCTGTGGTCAAGAGGCTTATGCCCCGTACACACGACCGGAATTTCCGACAGAAAAAGTCAGACGGGAGCTTTTCATCGTAGATTCCGATCGTGTGTATGCCCCATTGGACTTTTTACGTTGAAAATTCTGACAGACCTAGAAAGAGAACATGTTCTAATTTTTTCAGATGGAACAAATTCCTGTCGGGAAAACCGCTCGTCTGTATGCTGCTCCGACGTACCAAAAATGACGCATGCTCTGAAGCAAATACGAGACTGAAGCTATTTGCTACTGGCTATTGAACTTCCTTATCCTAGTCCCGTCCTACGTGTTGTATGTCACCGCGTTCTTGACAGTCGGACTTTGGTGTGACCGTGTGTATGCAAGACAGCTTCAGCGGAATTCCATCGGAGAAACCTTCAGAGTTTATTCCGACGGAAAAAGCACTCATGTGTACGCGGCATTAAAGCATTTACCTTGTTGTACAGACACTCTTCATTGTGAAGTTATGTTAAAATGTTAACATTTTGCTTTGGCAAAGGAAACGGGTTGTAGGACATAGATATGGTGGCATAGTGGCAGTGCCTATCTGTTGCAAAGGATTTCTAAAACTTAGTGTAATATTCTTAGGGGATTCTTAAACGCACCCTGTGGTGTCATTTTGACAGTGGGCCCTTTACGCCTTTTATAGGGTCCTGTGGAAGTTGAAGTATACTAATGAAAAAGTTGACCTGTGACAAAACTAAATTCCAGATAGAAACTACTATTCTCTAACATCTGGGCAATTTGCTAGTCCTGGGGTACTGATGTTGGTTGTAAAGTTTCACTGCCCTGGAACATGTATGCATTCTGGGAGATGGAGAATGACAGCTTTATTTGAGGCCCCTTAGGAATAGCTAGGAAAGGATAATGCAATATATATATATATATATATATATATATATATATATATATATATATATATATATATATAATATTAGGGCTGTGGAAATTAAAGATTAATTCCTTGATTAACTTTTTTGATCGATCAAAATTCTTTTGAACGGTACTCACCTCTCCGCTGGATTCGCAGCAAGATCACTTTTAGCGGCGGTGAGAGAGGCCCCTCCCGTCGCTCCCCAGTGCCCTCAGCCGCTTACCGGAGCTGTCGGCAGTGGCAGAGGTGATTGGGTCCTTCTTGTGGTGTCTCCATATCATTGCAGGGTGGAAGCAACGTCAAAATGTCACTTATGTCTATAGCTCTTAAAGGGTCATTTATAAATTTTTTCATCTTTTTAAATGACAATTTTTTTCTTTTTTATTATTGCATTTTAGCTAACTTTACTGTTGTCTTATTTTTTAATTCAGAAAATCCTAACATTTGTCCAATTTTCTGATGGTTAGAGGAGTCAAAGCGGCTTTTGTTTTTGACCACAGTTAAAAGGATATTGGAGGAAGCAAGATGACATTTTTTTCTCAAACAAGCAAAATTCTAACTGTGAATGTGGTTTTTGTTTGGGAAACATCATACAAATTTGTAATGAAATCTGTTTAATACCTCTGGGATTCCATCCAAAGAGTAGGTCTACGTGAAATTTGAAATTCTTTCCAATGAAATGAGTTGACTCTGTGATGACAACAAAGAATATTCTGATGAATGATTTTTCTGAATTTCCATATGACTCAAATTAAAATCTAATTGTATAGCCAGCTGGTTTACACATCAAACTTCTCCCCAGCTAACTTAGTCTTGCATACCAGCACCTGAAACAGCCATCCTTTAAACAGCTGACTTGATCTTCTTTGGGATCCTACAGGTGTCCCATGCAGTAAATCCCATATTCTGTTGTGTATTTCCCACAGCGATATATATGTAGAATTTCCTTTAATAGGTGACACTAAAAGCTCAGTTGAAAAAACACTCTCAGCCTGTGACAGTGGCTCTAGTGATAGGTGTAAATCTTTTCACCAGGGCTCCAGACTTCAGTAATAAGTCCTCCAGGAGGGAAAATAACCTAAGGTATAAATACTTTTGAGTAGTTCTTCATAAGCCAAGTTCAACTAAAAGTGCAGAAGGTCATATGCTTGTACCTCTTTTGATGGCAGATATTTGGTGGACACCAGAATAAGAACACCAGAAAAAGAAACAAATGACTGCAGGAACATTTTGGCTAGCGTTCCAGAGAGATATAAGCTGCAAGCCATGTGCTGTAATGTGCGGTCAGCCCCTCCTTAATGAAATATCAATTTCCGAAGGCCTTGAGTTGCCCTATAATTAGATGATGATCCCTTTTGTCTGTTGTCTGTTGTCATCAGGCTACACCAGATATGCTTGGGAAAATAGTTTTCAGCTAAGTTAAACTTTGCTTTTTTTCCCTTAAAAAAAATAAAAAGAAATCAGCACCACAAGTGCATGGATTGATATACAGTATCCATGCACACATGTCAATTTGAGTATGCATATTATGCAGTGTGAAGGTGCCTCAAACCTTCAGAAGCTCAGTGTGTAATACCTATGAGAAGCTGCCTCAGCATTGGCTCCTCCCAAGACCATGTTCCAATGCGTTTCACCCCGCCTTGACATTGCATAGTTACCATGCCTTTTTAGATGAGCATGTCAAACGCCAGCAGCCTTCCAAGTAGAGGATCATCGGAGTGGCGATGTTCAGCACTTAGAGCAGCACTTGGCATTTCAACTCGTATCTATCAAAAGAAATCTCTTTTTAGAGTTAAAATCATGCCCACTTTTCAACTGCAATTACATTTTAGAATGGAAACTGAGAACAAATGTGAAGCCATTGGTGACCAATTCAAATTCCTATTTAAAGCCGAACCCCAGACAGATAGAAAAGCAACAAATAAATGCAGCTCTGTATTCATTAATACATCATTGAATATATTTTGTAAAAACAAACTAAGTGCCTGGATTTGACTTAGCATCAGCCTCTTGTGCTCTTTGTACAGCAGAGCTCAGACTGTAAGGAGTAAGTTGTGCTACAGTGCTTGTGTGCTTACAAAGGATGTGCTCAGAGTGAGAGGTCCAGTCACAGGGTGGTGGTGAAGGGGTGACCTGTAAGTGTTACTGAATTGCAGTAGAGAAAAATCTGGTCTTCTGCCCTGCCTGACATGGTAGTGCCATATGGCAGAGATGTGTAACTCTCAGGACTGGGTGGACAGAAATACAAATCTTTAAGCAGGGACAATTGTTCCCTTAAAGTGTAAGTCCTGGCAAAAAAACAACAAACACTAAACCTGCTCTCTGTCACATTTTAAACCTAATCTATCTAACCCAGTAAAGCAAAAATTGCTGTACTTACCTATTGTGCAGCCGATCTGGTCCTGTTTCCAGTTTTGGAAGCTGTGTGCAGGAGAGGACCGACAACGGTTATGAAATGGCTGGGAAGTGAGGTCACCCATAGACTTACAGCTGATGCTGGGACCGGACTGGATCGCTATAGGTAACTATATCGATTTTTGTTATACAGGGTTAGATAGATTAGGTTTAGAATGTGGCAGAGAGCAGGTTTAGAGTCGTTAGGTTTTTCCTGAACTTCCACTTTAACCACTTCCTGCCCGGACTATAGCAGATTGAAGTGGTTCAGTTATCCTGACTGGGCGTCATATGACATCCAGTAGGATAAAATGCTGGCACACGCCCGCGGGGCGTGCAGCCCGGCGAGTGCGGCGTGTCAGTCTGACACACCGCATCTCCGATCGTGGTAAGAAGCCACTGACAGAGGTTTCTTTCCACGTGATCAGCTGTGACCAATTACAGCTGATCATCGTGCGAACCAGGAAGTGCTGGTAAATGGCATTCCTCAGTTCGTGCTGACAGGGAGAGCCGATCGGCTCTTCCGATTTTATAACGCATAAAAATGTTTATTTTTCAAAAATGTCATTCTTTTTTAGTTTGTTTAGCAAAAAATGTTGTTTGGGTACACTGTGGCATGACTGCGCAATTGTCATTCAAAGTGCGACAGCGCCGAAAGCTGAAAATTGTCCTGGGCGGGAAAGGGCGAAAGTGCCTGGTATTGAAGTGGTTAAATGTGTTTTATCCTTCTTTTTTTTTTTTTTTTTTTTTTTAATGTTAGCCCGCAGTTGAGATTTCATTTTCCCATAGCAAAACGGGATAAACCTAATTTATTGCTACCTTTCATGTTCATTTTCTTTTCCCCATTTTTAGAGAATCAGGCCCTTGTGTTAATGTGTCATTTTCATTCCAGGGTGAAATCAGGTCACATATCTGTTTTATATCATTAAAGTAAAGTTTTCCAGCAAGTTCTTTAATCTTTGATCTTGTGTGCTTGCAGACGTTCACAGAAGTACACCGGGAGCTAATGACCTAGATGGACTAGTGCAAGAACTGCGCAGACAGGAAAGCAGTAAGGCCAAGATGGAAATTGGCGATCTTATCAGAGTCCGAGGCTACATCAAAGTTTTCAGAATGCAGAGAGAAGTGGTGGCTTCTATTTTCTGTAAGGAGAACTTCATTTTACAAATGAGATGTTTATTTATGCTCGTATGGGTTGTGTTAGGTATCAGCTGGCATTTCTGGCACAAGTTTGGCATTTGTCTGCCCACACACGTGCATTTCATTGCCTTCGTTGGCTTTTGCTATACATCTGTCTTGTGAGTTTAAGAGCAAGCTTCAGGCAAACAGCTAAATACACAGTTACATCACACATATGTGGACTTTTTTATTTGCCAAAGGATTTTCAATTCTGTGCAGCCAATTTTGTGATTTACAATTTCCACACTCCAATACCAGATGGCTGACACACAATTCCTGATTTAGCAATCCATTTTCCTGGTTTAGCAGTTCAGTGTCATATACCTCCTTATTGAACAGTGAAACAATATTGCCTATCCAATAGTTGGGAGCTGTAAATGTGATCTGACCCAGCTAGCAGTAATAGTTAACCAGGAATTGATAGAGCTCCACTTTAAAGTGGTTGTAAACCAAAGATAAAAAGCAAATAATAAATATTGGGCATATTCCAGGGGCCATGTAGACATTATCTCTGGACTACAAGTGCCAGGGCTTAACGTGGTTGTAAACCCTTACATATACTCAGTGAAGTGACTGGCCTCAGTAGATACACAAAGATAAAACAAATCCTCCTACATAAGTTGTACCTGTTTATTTGCAGTCTTCTCTTCTCTACAGCCATTCATATTCTAGAATTTATACAGCTTATCCGAGATTTCAGAAAGTAGGGGGTAGGGAGCTGAAGTTACATTCTACAAAGTTCAGTGAGAGCTGATTGGAGGAAAGGGACACACAACCTGTCACACAGCACACAGGTACGAAGCCAAGGCTGTCAATCACAGGCTGTGTGCTGAAAATGCCTCCCCTGTCACTTTTTCTCTTGATGTCTACAAGTCCCATGAGGCATTGCAAGGCTGACAGTTACAAGCATGGCTCCCACAGGCAGAGGCATGAATGGGACCAAGGATTCCCTCAGTTTGGAGGATTTTCTCTTACTACCTGTGCTGGCTATGGGACAGGAAGTGAAGGTAAATCTCTCCAATGGGACACAGATGGTAAAAAAAGATTATAATCCGCACCTCCCCCGTCGCGGGGTGCTCACCACCTTTTCTTTTACTCTCTACCCTTCTTTCTTTTCTCCCCTTTCCTTATAGACACTTAAAATTCACCCCCACCATTTGCAAGTATCCTATTATATGGACCATCGGGGGTTTATGGGCGATTACCTCATCAGATACCGCATTTACAGAGGTCCTGATTGATGTTGGGAGGGGGTCTCCCCTTTCCTCGGGCCTCCCCTCCAGGATGCTTAATGTTACCGAAATATAAGGCTCTCTGTATTGGTATCTAGGACTGAACGATATAATTTGTTATGCATCGTGGGTTTGGTCCCACGACTGTTCCTTAATTTTTACTGCACTGTATTGTGATGTCAAATGTTTCAATAAACTTTTATTGGTTAAAAAAAAAAAAAAGATTATAATCCTCCCTTAATCTATCCAAAATGAAAAAAACTTTTGCCTTTAGTTCTATTTTAAACCCAAACTAAATAATATTGTGGTTCATTTATAAAGACCAGCGTTCAGTGGAGATGCTACCAATAGTAGGTATATTCATGCTATCAATTCTTTAAAAAATTTTTTTAGAAAATAGCATATAGTTTAGCAGATGGGGAAGGTAGAGACCATGGTTTCTGAGTGGTCATACAAGTTAAGGTTGTAGGGCAGGGGTCTCAAACTGGCGGCCCTCCAGCTGTTGCAAAACTTTAAACTAGGGTTTAAAATAGAACTAAAGGCAAAAGTTTTTTTCATTTTGGATAGATTAAGGGAGGATTATAATCTTTTTTTTACCATCTGTGTCCCATTGGAGAGATTTACCTTCACTTCCTGTCCCATAGCCAGCACAGGTAGTAAGAGAAAATCCTCCAAACTGAGGGAATCCTTGGTTGTCACCTGAACTGGTGTCGCTATTGGAAGATTTACCCCCTAATCCTGTTCTGGTGACAATTAAAAAATTGTGATTTTCGTTCACGTTCACTCTCCGTTCTCACTCCCTGTTAGGAAGATCCACCCTCTACTTATCTACTTTATAAATAGAGAGAGGGAGGATCTTCCTAACATGGGCACATACAGCAATAAAAACCTGACACGTGTTCTAATCCCTCTCCACTCTAAAATCTAAAATAAATAAGGCTTGCACAAGGGCCAAAAGGTGGCCATACACAGTTCAGGTTTTGGCCGATTCATGCTGAACCGCGGATGCCCCTGTCGGCACCATCCAGCTCAGCAAAAGTCAATTGTTAAAGGACCTGGGTGAAAAATTGTCAACACCTAAATTTAATCAGATGCAGGCACCATTTGGGTATTCTGATAACCACTGGAGCAAGCTGTCAGAATACAGTAGCCGGCAGGGGAGATTTGTCCATCTACCCTGTTTAAGAAAATTAAAAAATTAAGAAAGAAGTTTCATGCCAGCTTAACCACTTACAGACCACCCGCCATCATTATACGGCAGCACTTTCAAGAGGAATATCGTTGTTATGGCAGCAGCTAGCTGCCATGACCCCGGTATCCTCTTCTTCAGTGGCCGGTCTTCTTTCAGATAAAAGTGGTCTCTGCGGCAGGTTCGCCACAAGATCACGTTTACCGTGGCGGGAGAGGGCCCCCCCTCCTGCCGCGCTCTGGTGGTCTCTGCCGCTTACCGGAACCACCAGTAGTGATTGGTAATTTCCCCTGCTTGGCTGGCTGCCGAGTGAGAGAAAGATGGCCCCCCACTCGGCTCCATAGCAATGACTGGCAGAAGTGATATGAAACGTCACTTCCGCCCAGTGCTCTTAAAGGAGATTTATTTATTTTTTATTGCTTTTTTTCTATTACAAGGGATGTTTACATTCCTTGTAATACGAATAAAAGTGACCCAAATTTTTTTTTTTAAAGGACAGCGTCAAAATAAAAAATAAAAAGTAAATAATAATATATATATTTTTTTTAAAGAAGTGAACGTATACGTGAGTAGCGCCACGTATGAAAACGGTGTTCAAACCATGCATGTGAGGTATCGCCACGATCGTTAGAGTTAGAGCAATAGTTCTAGTGCTAGACCACCTCTGTAACTCCAAACGGATAACCTGTAGAAATTTTTAAACGTTGCTTATGGAGATTTTTAAGGGTAAAAGTTTGTCACCATTCCACGTCCGGGCGCAATTTTGAAGCGCGACATGTTGGGTATCAATTTACTCGGCGTAACATTATCTTTCACAATATAAAAATAAAATTGGGCTAACTTTACTGTTGTCTTATTTTTTATTCAAAAAATGTTTATATTTTTTTTTTAAAAAGTGCGCTTTTAAGACCACTGCGCAAATACAGCGTGACAGAAAGTATTGCAATGACCGCCATTTTATTCTCTGGGGTGTTAAAAAAAATATATAATGTTTGAGTTTTCTAAGTCATTTTATAGCAAAAAAAAACACTGATTTTAACTTGTAAACACTGAAAAATAGGCCTGGTCCTTAAGTGGTTAAAGGCATTGCTCACCTTTTCCCCCCCCAAAAAAACTGCCTATGCAGATAAGGGGTGTCTGTAGATAAAAACAAATTGTGCAGCTTTGACCAAAGTTCAATATTGCCCTTGCTATAGGTGTAGACCTTTTACGTACTCCCAGAGATTGCATCATCCTGTCCTGCCTTGTCGCTAGGATGTTGCTAAGAGACTCCTAGCTCCTACTTCACTTCCACCATCACAGGAGTGATCTCCTTCTCCAATTCAAACTCCCTCACATATTCTGTCTCTCCCCTGATGCAGGAGCTCTGAGCTTTTTGCCTTTAAAAGCTGGTTACACATTATACAATTTTCTTGTACAATTTTCCTTTAGATTTACTAAAAAACATATAATATGTTGTCAAACCGAAACTCTTTCAATTCCTATACATTTAGGCACTACATAGTTGAAGGTAAATCTAAAGGAAATGGAACAAAAAAATTGTATAATGTGTAGCCAGCCAAAGAATGATACCAGCAGTGTGTTTAACTCACAAAATGTTTTTTATTTATGTACATACTAGAGTAATTTTTCTTTACTTAACACATTTTTTGCCTTAGATAAAGTGGATGATCCCACACTTGACATGCAGATTATGAGGATGCTTGAACTGCCTTACCTCTATAAACATGTCTATGACAAACCTTTTATTCTTCCTGACGACATGACGAAGCAATCCCAGGAGCAATTGTAAGTCGTATACTTTCTATCTATATTATAAGGAAATGAAAATTTCAGAATGCATCCAGAAAGCATACCAGCCAATACCAATTGTACGATATTTAATTTGAAAACAGGCAGTTACAGGAACTTATAGCAGTCTGGGTGAGGAATTTCCCATCAGATCAGCTTGTTCTCCAAATATGAGCAGCCTAGCTGGGAAAGTGTTGCTCTTGGATGCTCAGTGTGTGTGTGTGTGTGTATATGTTTGTGTATGTGTGTGTGTGTGTGTGTGTGTGTGTGTGTGTATATATATATATCCCCTTATTTCCTTTGTTATTGCATTTGATGCTTATATGGTCGCTTGTACATGTGTGTGTTTTTTTTGTTTTGTTTTTATGGCCAAGCAGAAAGTATGATTTCTGAGAGGTACTAAACCCTTCTGTTGACTGTGCCCTGTGTGTTGGCAATGATTGGAAGCAAATAACACTTAAGTTGGCCATACATTGAGAAAAAAAATCAGATTCCTCCATCCATATTATACAGAATGGATGGACGAATCTCCCGCTAAAGCTGTTGTTTTCAGAGATTTGGCCATATGATTTGACACAGCCGCTTTTCACCCATCAATTTTTCACCTGGCTCTTTGTAATTTTGAGTCGAAAGCTGTCGGGGTGGGAGGGTGGTGACAGCGCTACCCACTAAGCAGATTTCGGCCAGTTCAGACAATGTTTGGCCAACCATAACCTGCTTTGTTGCAAGCTCAGATTCAGGATCATTTAAAAGACAAAGATACCGGCGACTATTATTATTTAGCTGGAAGGACCTCCAAAGGCACAAAATAAATATTAGAATGAAAGCAGAAGCCACTCTCTTGTAGTATGTGCCACCTATACCCATTTAGTGCCTTTTGATACATTTGTGAAAAAGATAAGCAAAATGTCTTTCTTTTTATAAATGTTTTCCTCTGGAATTTATGCACACTTTGTAATTATATACTAACACGTTGAGTGACATATAAACCAATATATAAGCAGGCTGTATTTGCTGCTGATCCTCTTAATTTGAAAACAATAGACTTCCTACAGTCTGTAATGATGTCAGATACCCACAATGCAAACAGGTAACCAGAGACCATGTGATCTTTCCTAAGGTCGTGAGTAATTATAGGGAGCACAGAGAAGCATTATTTTTTCAAGCCAAGAAAGAGGTCCTTTTTTTACCCCAAAATATATTATCTTCTATTAACATGTATGCTGATTCAATTGTGATATTTATTAGTGAGTCCACTTTATAGCTGAGCTCCAATACACTTTCAGTAGTTGTACAGGCTCCTTTTATGTACTAAGACTGGTTTTAGTGCATGTTGTGAGCATCAGAGCCTTATTTCCTGAATGAAGGACATCCAGCATAATCTAGAATTCCTCCCCAGCTTTCCTGCCCCTGCACCGTCCTTTTCGTTAACTGAATTTTTGTTCCTTTAATCAAAGAGGTGGTAATCCAGGGCAATCTGTATGTAAATGCAATCTGCCTAGGAACGCCAACTTCCCCAGACTGACACCCATCCATTTAGGAATTTTTATATTTGCATAACTCCTCCCAAGATCCAGCCCACTGCATGCATCAGGGCCGTGGGCTCTTGAGAAGAGTACTTAGGCAGAATGCTGTGATGTTTTCCGGAAGCTATGTACTGCCCCCTGCTGGCCCCTCCCACCAGCCATGATCTGCCTGCATTGCATTGAGAAGCACAGATACTCGGCAACCTTTTCACTTACAAATGAGGTATGTAACAAAAGCAAGAAGGTTTTATTTAGAAATACGGTTAAGCATGTTGATATATGGAAATAAACTTCAGCTTTAAGCTTTTGGATACTTTAGTGCTTCAACCCACATTTCCACTGATATAAATACTTATTTTATTTCTGTAATTTTTCATGAAATGTAAACCTTCAATTCTAAGTTGAGGCTAACTAGTTAGGAGGAAAGGGAAACAAAAAAGAAAAAGGGAGCAGAGAAAAAAGAAAGGACAAACATATTGTTTCCTTGTCTTTTATCTGTATGGCCTTTATAAAGTGTAGTGCAGCTGATAAGGTCCATTTGGCATGAGTCCTCAGTGATGGCTGTATACAAGGATGGGGGCTGTTTATTCAAACTCATCTGCAGTAAATGCAATGGTGCTCCTGATTGTTGCAATACACATTCCCAATCTTTCAGGGGAGCCGGTGTTCTGTTGAAAAGTGCCCCCCATCGAATAGTGCATGCGCAGGATGTAGCCGCACTTCAGCTGATTTGCCGATCAGCTGGAGTGATTTGACCAGAGCACAAGTGTACATGGTAGGAGGCATCTCTCAATGGGATTCAAACCTATACAAATAGAGGGGGGGACCGTCGTTTTTTGCCACGCTGTTGTGGTACCGGTGCTGAAAGAAATCTGAAAGCTGTTATTACTAACTTAGGAATCTACATTTTCTGGATGTGATTGGCTTTAGCACATTGAGTTAGTGACTTGTGACATGCATGCTCATGAAGTCCGGATATCTTATCTGTATACTCTTCCAGGTCAGTGCCTCAGAAGATAATGGAGTAGCATGAACACCCACCCCCCCCCCCCCTTTAAGGAACTGACACTTCAAAAAAAGAGCTCAGCTGAAAGGTCAGGTAGTTAATTTTCCATATACTGTCTGCTTGAAGGAATAAGAATGCAGCCCTGAACCATTCTAGCCTCAGACTTTGTTGCCAGCTTTAACAAAAAAAATTAAGTAAAAACACAGAAAAATCAAGTATTTAAAATGATTACTTGCATTTTCCTTCTGTATAAATTATGTTTTATTAGCATGCAATGTGGCTCTGAACTTTCCAGGAAATTTGACCAGTCAGTTCCCTCTCACTCCTGCCATGTCATAGCCCTCTCTTCTTCAGGGAGTGTCCAATTACTATATATGCTGGCCCAGCTCCTCTATCCCTCCCTTCACCTATCTACATTAACCTTTTACACAGCTGGCAGAAAGCAGGAGGCAAAAGGGAACTCTATAGAGCAGGTGTGCCCAACCGCTGCCCTCTGATGTGGCCCACCATCTCCTGCTCTGGGATGGTGGGTTGGCAAGCCCAGATCGCATGTTCCCGACCTGCCACCCCCGTCACTAGAGAAAGCAGAGCCGATGCTTCCTGTATAGAGCCGGCTCCTGTCACGGGCTGAGTGATACCAAATGGAGTTCGCCTGTGATAGGAGGCAGCGTGATACAGGAAGCATCAGCTCTTCTCTCTACTGTAGTCACATTCTTCCTTCCATGTTGCTCAGGGATGGTGGGTTGGGAACTAGCCAGTGGTACCCGCCAGCAGTACCCGCCAGCAGTACCCGCCAGCAGTACCATCCAGCAATACCAGCCCTGGAGGATAGCCAGCAGCAGCCACCAGTCATATCCACCTGGGGAACAGCAGCAGCCAGCGATACCTGCAGGAATCCTGAGGAATAGGTGACGATTGAGGTGCAGATACTGCAGTGCATCAGTGTGAAAGCCACTTTCACATGATTGGTTTGATCGGGTCAGCCTGTCTGTTTTTTCAGGTGGACCCTCCATTCACCTAATATAGAGTGGCTGATGGAAACGGCCTTGTGTCCATTTACACCTGCCTATCTCCAATCCGATCCACAATTAAAAAACAGAAGGAGATCCATCCTTGTCTGGGCAGATCGAATTGGAGAATCCATAGAGTAGAACGGGCTGTGTCCATGTCTGTTCTGCATATGCATAATGGACACAGACCTACCATCTGCCCGCTCTGCTCATTGTGGCCTGCGACCGGTTACCAAGTGGCCCTTGCTCTTCAAAAGGTTGGGCACCCCTGCTGTAGAGTATCATTTGAGCGACAGCTCTGAGTCTGCTGGAGCTGCTGACTTCAGGTACAATATAATGGCACCCAGCAGCAGTTTTATGGCTTTTGGATATCTACACAAGGGAGGCTTTTACAGATAAATAATATGCATAAAATATGGTAAATACACATATGACCTTACAGTAAGATTGTTGAAATGAAGGGTCAGGTGACGGGGACTCTTTAAGGTGGCCAGGTCCAGGGCAGCTCCCGACTTTTTGAGATGGGAATGAGGGACACCTATCAGCAAATGTATGCAGGCATAGGCCACACCCCTGGCCACACCCCCTTAAAGGAGAATGGTACAAAAAAAAGTGCTTTTTTACCACTACATTTCGTTTATATTGGCTTTTGGAATTTACAAATACAGCAATTTAGAAATCAGATGAAAGGTTTATCACTGTAAAACACTTTTTGATAGATAAAAAGGGCATTTTATATACATCTATATTGATCAGACCAAAATGAGGGACAAATGAGGAGGAATGAGGGGCAGAGGGACATTGCTCCAAATCGGGAACAGTCCCTCGAAATCAGGGACAGTTAGGAGCTATGTATTGATAGCAGACAAATCTAGGCACATTGACCTGGCTAGATTCACCCCGCACATTAGGGTTGCCACCTTTTCGCCAAGTCAAACACGAACACTTTAGCGGCACACGGCAATTTCTTTTCTATAGTATAAACTATACATATACTTTGCTATTAAGTAACATTTCTAATCATATGAAGTTTATAACAAGAGTCCCCCTTTACATCAGAATCCACAGAGTTTTCCTTTTACAACTGAACTCGCTGAGTTCCCTTTTACTGTAAGGGGGGACTCTGCAGACTCTGATATAAGGGAGAACTCTGGGGACTCTGACATAAGCGATGCTCTGGGAACCCTGATTTAAAGGAGAACACTGAGAACTCTGATGTACGGAGAAGGACTCTGATGTAAGGGGAAACACTGTGGCCTCTGATGTAAAGGTGAACTCTGATGTAAGGGGTGCTCTGAGAACCCTGATTTGCCTTAGTGTACTCAGAGGCAGGAGAGAGAAGGCGGGAAGAATTCAGGCACACACTGGGATGGATGGTGAGCTCACTCACCCCTTGGCAGTCAGCAGCTATCATCCAGATGTATCTGAGGCTGTTGGACTTAAAATTTCCAGCCCTAACTTTCCTTTTCTGAGGCACAGCGCCAGGGATTGGAGTGTGGGCAGACACAGAGGGGTGGGGGGAAGAGGTGCAGATTGTGCCTCTCTCCTCTCCCGTCTGTATGTGTTTGGGGCGGGGGGGGGGGGGTGTTAGTGCTGGCTTTGGGCAGTGTGAAAAAGAGTGTAACAGAAACTCTCAGCTTAGACAACTACAGCCAGCAACCCTGCCCGCAAGCCATAGTCCAGTCTAAATAATGTGTCCGGGTTTCAGGCAGTCTGAAACCTGGACGCATGATTCCAAACCCAAACTGTCCGGGTGAATCCTGGACAGGTGGCAACCCTACCGCACATACAAGGAAGTTATAAATTTTCCCAGCAGTCCTTTAAGGCTACATTCACACAACAGTTTAGCTGCGGTTATTTTTCTGCATTTCAAAGGAGCTACAGTAAAAGCTGCCTCTGGATGCAGCAATTCTCTGTGCTATGGCAGCATACAAACTGTCTTATTCAGCTGCACACAGTTTGTGTGCAGCCATTGCTCTGCAAAAACACCAACCCTGGCTGCATTCAGGGATGACTGGAGGGTCTATTCACATGTAACTGATCAGAAGAGCGGTTACATGTGAAGATCGGTGATGCAGACCATTGATCTGTACAGAGTACAAATCCGACTGCCACTGCTGACAGCTGAATCAATTCACACACTAAAATAATAGCCTGTGCAATGCCACATTTTGACGCAAGTGTAAACCAGCCCTAAAGCTAATATTCTCATTTGAATGTGCATGAATTATTTATAATTATTGATTTGTCCTCTCCAAATAAATGTCAACATTATCATTCATAATTCTGGTGAATATTAGACTTGGATTTCATTTTGAAGATGTGTAGTAGATGGACTGGATCCAGCTCTTGGTCTTCATCTAACTAGCCACTAGGTGGAGATAAAATCCACTATCACTACTTAGGTCTGTAGATGAACCAGGAAAGTTTAAGAGAAATATAATGCTTGCTTTTTTTGTGAGAGGATAGAGGAATGTTTTCTTTATGTCTTATCTGTATATTAAGACACTTTTAATGCACTTTATTTTAACACTCAGCGTGACATCAATTGGTTATATCATTATTTGTCTTGGCATGCAACATACTATTTATAGAAGGAATGCATATTTCTAGCATATATTAGCTTTTATTTGTTACTCTGATTAGAATCAATTACTGATAACATAGACACACAAAATGTTTGTACTTTTAAGCATAACGGCTCCATAGCTTCATAACCCCAACAGCACTGAGATTCTGCCTTCAGTTCCCAATGACTGCATTTAGTTTATATGTTCTACATGTTTGCATTGGTTCTCTTCAAGTTCTCTACTTTCTTCCAACAATTTAGAAACTTAGGGGGTTATTTACAAAAGCCAAATCCACTTTGCACTGCAAGTGCACTTGGAAGTGCAGTCACTCTAAATCTAAGGAGTAGATCTGAAATGAGTGGAAGCTCTGCTGATTTTATCATCCAATCATGTGCAAGCTAAAATGCTGTTTTTTATTTTCCTTGTATGTCCCCCTCGGATCTACAGTGACTTTACTTCCAAGTGCACTTTCAGTGCAAAGTGGATTTTCCTTTAGTAAATAACCCCCATACTGCTGCCAAAGTGGCTGTATTATGTGTAACACACGTGCTAGTGTACATTGGACAAGGATATTAGATTGTAAGGTAAGGTGGCCAGATCTTCCAAATGAAATCCAGACATCCTACAGGCCAGATCTATTTTAACCACACCCACAAAATCACTCCCACTGGTGTAGCCATAATCATGAAACCATGTCTCAATTTTCAAAGCCCCACACAACATTGGGGGTCAATGGCAATCTTTAAAGTGGAGTAAACTCCCCTATCGTTTTCAGCCAAGGAAGCTGCCATCTTTGCCTCTGTTTAATCTTCAACTGCTATGGAGCTGCACATGTGATTCGTTATGAGACCAGCCATTGGATGGTTTTATAGTTTGGCTGAGAGCACAGCCAATGTGCAGTTAGCATTCCCAGCATGCCTTTTTTTTAACTGTTTAAATCCATGGGTTTACTTCCACTGTAACCCCCCCAACAATGGTTATCAGTGGTTTGTGGTGAGCTGTAAACACCCCCTACAATATTGGTGTTATTGGCTACCTCAGGCTCCATGGAAAGCAGCTCGGGCTCGAGTTATGAGCTGGCAGGAGCACAATGTAAGGCTGCTCTTAAATCAGAGACGCAAATTCTTAGGCTGCATTCACACCTGGGTGTTCTGAATCGCGGGCAGAATCGTGATAAAATGTGCAACACGTTTGCAATGGCATTATTTGTCAATGGCACCCCAAACGCGGCATGATTTTGCCGCAATTGTTGCACGACAAATTACAGCAAAATTGCAGGACGGGTGTCACCCAAAAGAAGTTCTGTAAAAAAATAGCAAAATCGCGCCGCGTTTGGGGTGCCGTTGAAAAATAATGGCATTGCCAATGCATTGTGTGTTTTGCTGCAGTTCTGAATCGTGGGCAGAAACCCACTGTTTCCGCGATTCAGAACGCCCAGTTGTGAATGGAGCCATGGACCTCGTCCACACCTGAGCGATTTTCTGCTTGTAGCTCTAAAATGCTAATTTCAAAGGCCCCTGTTCACATCTGAGCAGTCTGAGCAGCAAAAGCACAAAAAAGTACATGACCTTCTTTTTGGTAGATTACAATCATTTTTGGCCCCATAGACTTCAATAGAAATGCCCGACTTGAGCATTTTACAAGCGTTTTCTGCTCAAATAGTAGCTCTCCACTCCTATTTTCCTCTCCCTCGCCTCCCTCTAGTGCTTGGCAAAACAAAAATGCCTGAAGCTGTAAAACACTCGTAATACCCTTCTAAAAGGTTTTAACCCTTTGAGGACCATAAGATTGTATTTGAACAATAAATTAAACCATTTCCACACTTGTGTCATTTTTGGGGGAGGAATTATGACAACCATTTGTTGATAAGAACTAATATTTTGACTCCAACCAAAAAAAAATTTATTTTAAGTTCTTAATCAGATGATACAGGCAATTAAAAACATGGGACAAATACGTCCCTTGTTCCTCAAAGGGTTAAATAAGCTTGTAAAAATCTACAAATTTTTTTTTTTAAAACGCCAGTAAATCAGTACGCTCAGGTGTGAATGGAGCCTAAAGATGATTCCAGGGACGCTAAACAGACAGGGACACGCTGCTTCATTTTGGGGGACTGCCCCCGGAAATGGCTGATAAGCCTATTGTAAGGCACACTTTTCAGCAACTAATGTGAGTGGCTTGAGCTAAATAATATACTGATTCTATAAGGATTTAAGATATCCAATAAATAACTATTGATGTATAACAGTAAAATGACAAGAAAATATACCAATTACAGTATACAGGATGTACGTGGTATAGTGTAAGCCATACAGAATAGTTAATTGTATACCATATTTACAAAAATCTTTGAGCATACAAGCAGCATATGTATGTGGCTGTGAATTTCCTTTTCCTTATCTGCCGGCTTCCTTGTTTACTGGTACAGAGATGCTTGTCACAATGTGTATCTCCCCACAACGAGGACGTGACAAACAGAATGTGTGCAAAACTCTTTGGACTTTGACATAGAACAGATCATATTAAAATATCCATATGCAGTATTTTTTTCATTCTACTGTAGTTAAAGGAGTTTTAAGGCCTGGTTCACACTAGTGCGATTTCAGATGCGGCTTGAGTTGCACAGAATCCCATGAGAAGGTAAATCACATTGTTTTCAATGGTGCTCATTCACATCAATGCAGGGCGTTTTTGGAAAAGGTTCCTGTGATAACTTTGGTGTGATTCCAGTGCAATTTTGGCCCCATAGCATAAACAAACCTTATCGAAGTTGCTTCCAAGTAGCACTATATAATCGCACTGACAGTCTGATTATAATCATGTCGCAGCAGTGTGAACGTAGCCTAACTTATATATAAAAGTATAAACGTAGTCCTCACATTCAGGACACAGTATTCTGGATCATAACACATGGGCTAGCACAAAGGTACTCCATAATAACAAAAAAGACACCACAATATTAATAAATCAAAATATTTATTAGTTGGAATTATTTGGCCACGGTGCTATCCATGGGGGGCTAAACTTTGACATTATAAATTTAAATAAATATAAAGACATCTTGGCTAAAATATATTTTAAACAAAATGAAGCGGTGTCCATCCAGCCAATGCTGGATGACTGTTCCCTCATTTAGGACAACAACATGACTTGCTGAAGATCAGGAGGGTGGGTGGGCGCTGCGGTCCTCTCCAAACGGTCTGTGGGGACACGGCTCCAGGCCCTTTTATAGACTCACTCAGCGCGGGCTTCAGTAACCGCCAAAATGTACCAATCAGCTGTTCTATTATTTTAACCAATCCCATGGCTGTTGCTGCCCAGGGAAACTGCAGTGACCAATGGCAACCTGTAAAATAAATGAGAGCAAAGCAGACTGCGGATCCCCCTTTGAGCTATCCCATGGTGGTCCAGCATATTGCTATGACCTTTCATAAGTTATGTCTGGGATGATGTGGCTCCCATACACAAACAGGGGGCAGGCATAGTTGCAACAATTAGCATTGTTTATTTTCAACAGGAATCAAGCTGTGTTACAGAGGTCCGGCCTTATTTCACTGCTCAGTGAAAAAATCATGAATTTTGTGAAAGAGAACACGATTTACAACTTTTACCTACCAGAACTGGAAAGTGTGCCCTCCTTACTCTCAGCAGCTACAAATCCACATTGCAGCACAGAGGTGTGTACACGATTCTGCGGGTCTCTCTTATTGCTGTTGTAGGGTTCTATTATAGATGTTATTTCATGCATTCTCCTGGCTTCTGTTCCACTCAAAGAGGAAGTCATTCTTTTTTATCAACCACTAAAAGCTATTAGCAGCCGTTCCTTTAAATGAAAGCAATCGTGTGTGTCTTGGATCAGGAATTGTATGTTGCCTTGATCATAGCCCAGGCACTTTTAATAACTATACCCCTAGTTCTGGGGTCTCCAGACTTTCTACACAAAGGGCCAGTTTATTCAGACTTGGGGGGGGGGGGGGGGGGACTATGGCCAGTGGGAGTGAAAGAGGCCTCAGGCCTGAAGATCAGTGGAAATAAAAAAAAAATTACATAGTGCACGTGGCCAGCAGGAGAAGGAATGGTGGCAGTTAAAGCTTCCCATCATTGATGTCAGTTTAAAGAATAGTGCTCTATCTTTGATGTCAGTGGGAGGAATAGTGCCCCAGCATTGGTGTCGGTGAAAAGAATAGAGCCCCATCATTGGTGTCAGTGGAAGGAATAGTGCTCCATCATTGGTGTCAGTGGGAGGAATGGTGCCCCATCTTTGGCGCCAGTGGGAAGAATAGTGCCCCCCTTTGTTGGTGTCAGTGGGAGAAATAGTGCCCCATTGTTGGTGTTAGTGGGAGTAGTAGTGTCCCATCATTAGTGCCAGTGGGAGGAATAGGGCCCCATCATTGGTGTCATTGGAAGGAACAGTGCGCCATCATTGGTGTCAGTGGGAGAAATGGTGCCCCATCTTTGGCATCAGTGGGAGGAATAGTGCCCATCGTTGGTGTCAGTGGGAGGAGTAGTGCCCCATTGTTGGTGTCAGTGGTTGGAAACAGGTCCGTCTCCGCTCACTGTGCAGGGACGGACCTCACAGAGTCCCGCTGTTCTCTATGGGAAGAATGGATGAAAACAGACAGCATATCCATTTTCATCCGATTCACTGGATGGATGGCGGACGTATCGCCATCCGTCTGTTTGTCAGATCGGATGGCAGGCAGGTGTCAGCGGACACATCTCAGCTGACGTCCGCCTGCCAATACAAGTAAAGGGTGGCCTGCTCAGATCCTCCTAAGTTTGGGCCTAGTTTGTGACTTTTTAAAATGTAAAAAATAGGTTAAATAACACAACACCTGCGCAAATGTGGAATTTACATATAAAAATCACAGTTGTAAGATCTGCACGTTATAAAGCAAATAGCTTACCAATAAACAGACAGAAAAATTATATACCACGCTCTCAATAAAATAACGTGATAAAAATTCAAAGTGATAACATATTGGACATTGCGTGCTATGTCCTAGAAAGTCAAATGTCTTAGCCACAGTCGGACTTTCCGACGGAAAATGTCCGATCGGACCGTGTTGTCGGATAATCTGACTGTGTGTGGGCTCCATCGGACTGTTATTCCGATGGACAAAGTTTTAGAGCTGGGCTATAAAACTTTCCAACAACATGATCCGATCGGAGCTTGTCCGATTATGTGTAGAGAATTCCGATCGGACAAAGTGCCATGCATGCTCAGATCAAATTCCTAGACCAAAGCTATAGGCTACTAGCCTGAACGTAGTCCCGTCCTAACGAAATAACGTCATCACATTACGTACGATTGGATTTTACGGCAACTTTGTCCGACCATGTGTATGCAACACAAGTTTCGGACAAAATCCACCGGATTTTGTTGTCGGAATATCCGACCGTGTGTACAAGGGCTAAGAGTGAAATAAAGTGCTTAAAGTCCCATGAAGTCCAATTAATAAGGTGCAATATCCTTAACACTCAGATGCATCCAAGCGTCGCAGAATAAACACTTCAGTAGTGACCATATGTGTCTCCTTTCCACCAACAGTTAGGTGTACATCCCACTCACCGGAATATATTGACCCCCGTTACAGGCAGTCAAAATCAGCATAAAAGCCAGATGTTTCCACTTCAAGAGGAGTAGCCCAGGGCAGGCTGTCAGTGGCAGTGATCCTGTGCTTTTATGTACTCATGCCAGACCATGTGGAGGTAAGGGAGAAGCCTCTCATTGTGCAGTATGTATAAATGTTTATAAAAAAAAAGGTTTAAAATCACACTTGCAGTGAGTAAGTAGCTACACACATGTGACCCCTGATGACATCAGACGCACACTGACGAAACACGTTGGGTGGGATCAAGCTTGACACGTCACCTTGCCTTCCTGGAATGCAGGTGGAACGCATCATGGCATCCCCTGCCTTTTTATATGCTGTGAAACTACTTACTCACTGTAAGTGTGATTTTAAAACATTTTTTAATAAAAGTTATTGAGAGCACTGTTAAATAATTTTTCTGTTTGTCCATGGGTTTAAACCCTGTATAAAGGCATTTAAAGAAAAAGTTTGTTTAAAAAAAAAAAAAAAAAAAAGCAAACACATAATCATCTTAATGCTGCAGCACCAGTCTGATGTTACAGCTGTCCCCCATTGGCTCTAAGCCCAAGAACTGAGCGATCACGTGACTGCTGGTCACTCAGTCTACTCGGAACAGAGAATGGTCAGTCACTGCTCTCCACATTTTCCCTTCCAGAGCTTACTGGAGCGTCAGGCAGGGGAGGGGGTGGAAGCAGCTGGTTCCAGCGCTCAGTGGTGCACTAAAGAGGCTGAGCCAGGTGCTGATAAGGATCCCAACAATATTGGCAAAATCCTTCCAGAGCATGTTCTTATTATGTCACTCAATAGAAAGCTGAAATGTGATTGGTTGCTGTTGATTACATGAACTTTGCACATCATGACTGCATTGCTACACTACAAACTTTTACGTGTTTTCTGTCAGTGACATGTTGTGTTTGTTTTACAGAGTGACTCAAACATTAGTTCCAGTTCCAGAGAAATTCGCAGCTTGTTCAAAGAAGCCATACATATACTATTTAAAAGAGGCATTGTTTACCAGAAAGGCCAAAGCAAAGATGTTTATTATGTACGTAGATTCCATAAGTACAAGTTTAATGTGTATTCAAATTCCAAAAGTACAACTTTCAGAAGAATTCAATGCATGTTTTTAGTTACCAGGTGTAATGGAGACTTCTCTATGAAAATTATTGCCAAGACAAGCTATACTGTAAATCAGTGGTCTCCAAACTTTCTAAACAAAGGGCTAGTTTACTGACCTTCAGACTTAAAGGGGGTCAAACTGAGGCCATTGGGAGTAGAAAAGGTCCCAACATTAGTAGAAATAAGCAATACCCCATCTGGTGTCAGTGGGAGGAATTGTGCCCCATTGTTGGTGTCAATGAAAGGAATTGTGCCCCATCGTTGATGTCATTGGGGGGGGAGGGGGGAGTGTGCCCTATCATTGGTGTCATTAGGAGTAATTGTGCCATTGGGAGGAATTGTGCCCCATCGTTGGTGTCAGTGGGAGGAGTTATATCCCATTGTTGATATCAGTAGATAAGAACAGTGCCCCCGGGCCTCAGTTTGGAGACCATTGCTGTAGATGAATCAATTTTCTTCCCTTCCTTTTGCTCAGTTCGACAGTCAGTGTTGTACCAGTTTGGAGGGTATACTATGGTAACACTGTATTGCTCTGGTTACTGTATGTAAAAAAAAAAAAAAAAAATGTGAAAAAATATATAATTAAAAAGAAAACAACAAAACAAAAAAAAATTATTTTTCTTTTTCAATATTTTTATTAAATACTTTCAACAGTCAGTATCCCTCATCACCACCACACCAGTTATATGATGACTCTGTACTGCACTTGTGACTGTATGTAAAAAATGGTGATAACATTTTTTTTTAAATTTATTAATTTTCCAAAAAATTGTGATAAAAAGTTTCAAATTACTCGCTGTGCCTCTTACTAAATACCTAGGACTGTCTACTTTCCAAAAATGGGTAATTTGGGGGGTATTTGTACTGTTCTGGCATTTCCAGGCCTCAAGAAATGATCATAGATCATCAGTACATCAAGATTAATCTATTTTCAGATAAATATACCATAGTTTGTGAGCTCTATAACTTTCCGACTAAATAATATAAACTGATTTAGGTTATTATTTTCACCAAAGAAATGTATCTGAATACATTTTGGCCTAAATTCATGAAGAAAGGTTATTTGTTTGCAAAATGTTGTAACAGAAATGAAGAAGTTTTTTTCACAATTTTCAGGCTTTTTTGCTTTATCAAAAAAGGACCCAGCCGTTATTAAATACCACCAAAAGAAAGTTGTTTTTGTGAAAAAATTATAGTTATTCAAAGTGTGACAACGCTGATAGCTAAAAAATTTACCTGGGCAGGAAGGGGGTAAAAGTGACAAGTATTGAAATGGTTAAGGTGAGGGTTGTTCACCTTTTTTGGATTTCTAAATACTGTGGAATATTGTTGGGACATTTCTTTTACTAACTATCAGATGCCATGTTATTACATTTAATGTTATGGGTGTCTATCATTTTATTGAATTTGATAATCTCCCTGCTTATGAGTACCAAGCTTTCATTCTTCTGTGGAATAGAAGTACCACAACTATGCAACTGTTACCATCAGGCAAGGATCATGGTGTCACATCATTCATGTAGCCCTTTTTGCCTATCTATAATGAACTTATTTTATATTTACACACAACTGGACTATTGTGTGTAAATATAAAATAAGTTCATTATAGATAGGCAGATATGGCTACATGAATGATGTGACACCATGATCCTTGCTTGATGGTAACAGTTGCATAGTTGTGGTACTTCTATTCCACAGAAGAATGAAAGCTTTAAATCTTGTTAATTCATATACTTTAAAATATGGAAGCAAACATAAGCTTCAGCAAATGAGGAAAACGAATTTAGAGGATGTAGATTACAGGAAGACTCGCTTTCTTTCCAGAGCACAGCATAGACAATGCAATGTTTTGTATCTGTAGATGTTTATCACAAATACTTCTCATATTTTTCACAGACTTCTTTCTTGTTTGGGTTTATTTCCATCTAAAGATTAGGCTTCCTGCCAGTCTTTATTAAATATGTTGATTGTTTTGTTTAAGAGTAACCATTCAATTACTATATTGTACTTGGGGTTTTCTTTTTCAAAATCTGTCCAGCCCCATTAAATGCATGTATACATGTTTCTTCAGATGTGTCTGTGTGATATTGGGTATCTTTACAAATGTACTGATATATGTACTGCTGTGACGATAAGGTCTTGTCTTCATATCAGATTTTTAATAGGGTTAGGCCTCATGTACGCTGGACGTTTAGTCCTGATGCACGAGATCCCGGTATTTTGGGGCAGGCGGAAGGCACAGGTGCCCCATTCAGCCCTGCTACCAGCATTCTATAAAACTCTATGGGAGACTGACAGCTGCTGCGCCTGAATGATACACAAAATTGTACTTGCATTTAGGGCAGTATGCACCTAGGGATGAATGCCTGGAACACAGACAGCTTGCATTCTGAACATTCATCCCTGGGCATGTGCTACTAGTACCACTCAGCGCACCATCCAGTTGAAGCAGCTGTCATCCTCTCATAGAGTTTTTCATGCTGCTGGCAGCGGGGCTGTATGGTGCACAAAATGGTACTAACATTTAGGGCAGTATGCACCCAGGGACAAATGCCTGGAACGCAGACTGCTTGCATTCTGAGCATTCATCGCTGGACATGTACTTCTGTAAATGTTAGTACAACACTGCATTGTCCAGTTGAAGAAGCTGTCAGAGGTTTTCAGGCTGCTGGCAGCAGGGCTGGACGGTACGCCTGTGCCTTTTACCTGCACCAATGCATTGGGACTAAGCATCCAGTCTTATAAATAAAATACATTAAGATGGAGCAGCGCTATACACATACACTAATGTGACTCAAATAATAAAGTGCAATCTATGCAATATCACTTTAAATGACGTTCCTAAAGTGCACATAGAATGATCACAAAAAGGTGCAATGCAAATACTTATATCAAACATGAACAAGTGCAGTTTCTTAATGTGAAAAAATAACAAAAAAATAAAAAATTGCATTTAAAAACTCAATAATCCAATCAATCCAGTGCAAAAGGCGTATAAGAATACAATTAAAAATAGTATCTCCAAATGTGCAAAAAAAAAAGGATGCAAAAAGTGTCCAAGTGCAAAGAAAATTCAGGGTAAGGTGTAGACTCCTTTCACAATCCACATATAGTGTGCTCCACCTTCAATTTTAAAATTTTCAATTTTATTCTTATATATGCAATTTTTAATTTATTATCTATTTTTTCACATTAAGAAACTGCACTTTGTTCATGTTTGATATAAGTATTTACATTGCATCTTTATTGATCATTCTATATGCACCTTAGGAATGTAAATGAACCCTTTGACGTTCTGCTCCACCGTTTGGTAGAGCACATTTTGAGTCACGCTAACAACGAAAAACGTGGACTTTAAAGGGTTAAAGTGATATTGAACAGATTGCACTTTATTATTTGAGTCACATTGGCGAATGTGTATAGCGCTGCTCCATCTTACTGTATTTTTTTTATAATATTGGTGCTGGTGACACTATAGGAATTTAGCAGCTATATATTCATTATTGCACTTTTTTTGAAATCTTTGTAATCTGTAGATTAAGTAGTGCACGAGTACTTTTCCCTATACATACAGCATCCAGTGTGCATGACGCCTAAAGTTTATGTGTAACTCATACATTGTTTTGAATAGAGTAGGGAAGGCTTAAAACCCCTATCAATTTATTTTCTTGCAACTTTTGTCCCATGGGGGGGAGGGGGGGTGATTTTGCTTAACTTCCTATCCTGGACAGTAAGTAAGAGGAAATCTCTACATAGTGAGGAAATTCCCCTTTTAGACAGTTGTCACGGGGACAGGTTTCCCATTGAAAGCTTTACCCCCAGCTTAATATCAACTGTAAAATATTGTATTTTCTCTACAAAAAGGAGAAAAAGAACACATCCCAACTATTTAGCGGAGGTAGATATATGGGACTTTAAATGTGACACATAGGGTTCACATACATGAATAAAATCTCAGTCTTTATTGTACAATTAAAGCTCCAAACAAAAGGAGATAAAGATATTAACCCTGTATGGATCATTTACAAAAGTGGACATAGACCATAGAGTATATTTAATAATTTCCTGTGTGGTAAATAAAATCAACGCATTTCACAAAATTACTAGTTTCATCAGGATCCATGTCCGTTACATACAGGCGTACATAGAAACAAGATAGGGTCTGTAGGTTTGTTCTTAAGTTGAATCTGTTTATAAGTTGGAACAGGGAAATCTTTTAGACCCCTTTCACACTGGGTCGTTTTGCAGGGGCTATTGCGCTAAAAATAGCGCCTGAAAACTGACCACCACTGTGGGCTTTCACACTGGAGCTCTGCGCTAGTAGGAAGGTAAAAAAAGTCCCGCTAGCAGCATCTTTGGAGCGGCGAAGGAGCGGTGTGTAATACTGTTCCTGCCCATTGAAATCAATGGGGCACGGCGGCTATACCGCCGGCAAAGGGCCTCTGCAGAGACGCTTTGCGGTGGTTTTTAACCCTTAGCTAGCGGCCAAATAGCGACGCCAATCCGACGGTAAACCGCCGACGCACCTCCCGCCCCAGTGTGAAAGGGGCCTTAATTGTAGCTCTAGCCAAAAAAACTATTTTTAAGCTTTATGGATAGCTTGGGGAAGGGTTAACACCCCTGTAATATTTATTTTGCTGTCTGTGTCCTGTTCAGAAGACTTCATCTCACTTTCTGTCCCAATGACAATTGGATTTAGAACATTTTGAATTGTTGCGGAAAACAAGCCTTGGTGATGAAACATCAGTGGAGACACCTTTTTCCCATAATAACTCTTACAAGAGTGAATTTCCCTTCCTAGGGGTAGATTTCCTCTCACTTCCTATTGTCTCCCTCTGTAAGTAGAAGTCATTTGTAAGTTGGATGTTTTTAACTCGGGGACCGCCTGCACACAGCAGATGATTCATTCTAGAAAGAGTAAGTATAACATACTATGGAAAATACATAATATAGGCAAAAATATAATACATGCATGTAACTTTTACACAAAATATATTACCAAATTATACAACAGTATTACATTAGACATACATATCATGTACAGTTTGTCTTTTGTAACCCTGTTGTATAATTTTGTATTCTTCATAGTATATTGTACTTACTCTTTCTAGAATGGATCATCTGCTGTGTATGTAACAGATGTGGATCCAGAGGAAGCAAGTCATTTGCAAAATGCATTGATCCTATAGGCCGCACAAGAAATTATTACATATACTGTATTTTCCTATCCACCTTGTATATAATCTATATAGGGTGAATATTTTTATCTCTGTTTGTTTGGTGTTTTATTTGCACAATAAAGACTGTGAAATTGTATTAATGTATGGGATCTCTATGTGACACATTTACAGGCCCCTATATCTACCCGCATTAAATAGTTGTGAGATGTTTTTTCTCCTTTGCGGTTAAATCAAGGGATGAGACCCATAGAATAATACAAATATAGAATGGAACCCAAACACCATTTACTCTGAGATATTGGATTTATTCGGTTTCTGTCCCAGATGCAATAGTCATGGGGGACAAATAGAGAAGATGAGTCAAACCAGCAGGGACATGGCACAAGAAACTTGACAGGCGTTCAAATTCTTTATTTCTCTATGTAAAGGTTAAACACAAAGTTTTGGTGATTGGCATTTTTCATTGTATCTGAGCTCTAACTGTCTTTTGTTTTCTTTTCAGGTAACAGATCATGACAAAGAATTACACAAATTAACTTTGAATATGATTAAACAGGACTGTAGTAGGCAAAGACGTAAGTGTGTACATTCTTTCCTTAATGTAATAGTCTAGACATACTTCCAGGCAGACTGCAGAGTTATTTGCAGGTACCTGTTGCAAAAAAAAAAAAAGATTTGCTTGAACAGCATAAGCTGGCAAAAATGGATTTACAATTGATGAATACACATAACAGAGATCTATGGTCACAGCATACACATTCATTTTATGCCATTAGCTTTGTAATATGAATACAAACAATAGTTATATTTATATTTGGCAATCTTGAACAATCTCCTTGACAATCCGATATAATCTTACTTGAAAAAATCCACTTTCACATTGTGAGTGCTGCCTTCTTTTTCCACAATCACCTGGATTTCCTGCATGCTTTGCAGCTTCTCTTCTTTTTTTTTTTTTTTTATTCTTTATTTATCTAAAAAAAAAATTTTTTTCTCCATCCAGCAGAGTGTATTTAGGACAATTTCAAACCAGAAAAGGGAAAGAAAATAACAAAACTAGAAAAGGAAAAAACCTTGTTTACATATATATACAAACATTCCTTAATTTCTTTGTAATTAAGACCTACACCATCCTAATATTAAATACCCCTCTGCTTTCCCCTACCCCCCCCCCCTTCCCCTGCCCTCCCCCCCCTTTCCTTGCAGGTTTCAAATGGGTTTCTTATTTATGATCGTTATTTCTAACCGGGTATTGATTTCTTCTTGTGTTTATTGTGTAATTTCCTCAACATATCTCCAAGACAATTTAAATTCTTCCCACGAGGCCCATTTATCTAAGCTTCCCTCAGCTACTGTTAGGGCTTCGTCTCCCTCATTATAGTTTTCAATTTTTTGTATTTCATTTATACGGAAAATCCATTCCGATATTTTGGGGCTCGTACTTTCTCTCCATTTTTTAGGGATTCGATTTTTGGCGGTGTCTAGCAGTATGGGAATTAACGAGGTTTTATATTGCTTAATGGGTTCGTCTGTCCCATGAAATAGGACCGTCCACGGATCTTCTCTAATTTCCTTTTTAGTTACAACTTTTATTATCTCTAAAATTTTTCTCCAATAATTTTTAATAATGGGGCAGTCCCACCAAATGTGGGCCATGGTCCCAGTTTTTTTACACCCACGCCAACAATCCGCAGATTGCTCTACTACATATTTGGCCATTTTATCGGGTGTCGCGTACCACCTTGCTAAGCACTTGTAGTTTGTTTCTCTTCTGATGTTAATTTCAATTCCTAAGGCCTACATATCCCATGGTAAACAATTCACCAACTGAAAGTAAGTGAGTCAGTGCTCACGGACATTGAGTGAGATCTATATGTAATAAGATATAAATAAAAATAAAGATAAAACTATGCAGACTGAAAAAAAAATTATTATTGTGAATCAAGTCCATGTAGTCCATCAATGGGTGAAACCACAGGATGACAACGCCAATGGGAAAAAACAGCGGGTGGTGACTGGACAGAAATCACACAACACGGCAGCTCCTTGTTGAGGTATGGGATTCCCTTTGAGATAAGAAATAAAAGGAGAAAACAGGGCGCAAGGTCAATATGTATAAAAACAACAGCACTTAAAGCGGGGTTCCACCCTAAAGTGGAACTTCCGCTTATCGGAACCTTCCCCCCCTCCGGTGTCACAGTTGGCACCTTTCAGGGGGGAGGGGGGTGCAGATACCTGTCTAAGACAGGTATTTGCACCCACTTAGGGGCATAGACTCCCATGGCAGTCTATGCTGTTTCCTGTCCCGGCCCGCTGTCTGCTGGGACACACACGGGTCCCAGAGACAGCGTGGACCATTCCCATTGCGTTACGCGATTCGTGCATGCGCAGTAGGGAACCGGGAAGGGAAGCCGCAACGCTTCACTTCCTGATTCCCTCACTGGGAATGGCAGCGGCAGCAGCCGAGGCCGATCAATCACTCGGCTCTTGGATCCTGGGACAGGTGAGTGTCCATTTATTAAAAGTCAGCAGCTGTAGTATTTATAGCTGCTGGCTTTTAATATTTTTGTTTCCAGTGGAATCCCTCTTTAATTCCAATATCCTCTTACATCTAAAAAGCTTGCACACTGCATGTAGAGGTGCTGTGGTATCATGCCATCCAAGATGATAAACAGTATAGACCAGTGATGGCGAACCTTGGCCCCCCAGATGTTTTGGAACTACATTTCCCATGATGCTCATGCACTCTGCAGTGTAGCTGAGCATCATGGGAAATGTAGTTCCAAAACATCTGGGGTGCCAAGGTTCGCCATCACTGGTATAGACTGTCACTGGAGGGCCTTGTCTACCATCTTGGATTACCAAGCATGATACCACAGCACCTCTACATGCAGTCTGCAAGCTTTTTAGATATAAGTGGATATTTGAATAAAGTGGTGGTGTTTTTATTTACACTGACCTGGCACCCTGTTTTCTCCTTTTATTACATATCCCATGGCACCTTGCTACCCGCAAGCAGTGGTTCCTGTACTGCCTCTACCTTCTGAAACTCTTCTTGTCTGTAATTCAGATGGCAGGCTCTGTGAAATATGTGACACAGCAGGGCATAGTGAATAGATGTCACAGAATTCAAGGAAGTAAATATGTGGGGAAGTTCACAAAGTAAGTTTACGAATTTCAAGAACATTCAGATTAGAAGGAGTAGGCTACAAATAATTAAAATACAATGTGGAAATGAATATATGATTTTTCATTTTGAGCAGAGGCCCATTAACATTTTTACATTATTAAAAAAAAAAAAAAAAAAAAAAAGGTCACGAGGTAACGTCTGAAAATTAGGCACATGACATTACCCAACACAAGATTTACATGTTGGGAGATAAGCGGTGACCTACCTTCATCTCCAAATGGCCAATAAGGCTTGGTGGAAATAACCAAATAACCAGCAGATAATAGAATCCACAGAGCTGGGCTACCATTGGGAGCAGGAGGTTACCAGTGTGGAGTATGTACATGCAGCAGCCAGCACATTAAAAGGACACATCAGGATGACCCAGACCATCTGCTGATAACTACTCTAGCTTAATTTTAAGCCCTTAAGGTGAGGGTACACCTGATGGGGAAGGAGTGCACATTGCATGAAGGCACCTGATCACTTTATTCATTACTATGGACTTTTGCTGTATAATTTCAATTCAAATTATATGGATTTTGTTGCAATATGTATTCAAATCACTTTGCATTGTGTGTGATTCACGGAGCACTTTAATACTTTATTAATATTATTATTATTATTATTATTATTATTATTATTCATTTTCACTATTATTTATTTATATTGGTTTACAGCACTATCTTGTGTACCAATTGTGAGTAGGAACGTGGCACATTTTATATATGTATATGCACATATATATACATAACATACAGTAAACGTCTGAAAATTAACCACTAGAGGTCACCACATGACAAAGTTACCATGGATGTTGCACAACGACTACAATGAGTGCAAGATGCTTCTATATAAATTTACAATTTTAGCTAGCACTAAAGTGTTTAATTAGGGGCAATTTGTGGAAATGGCTTAGCCCTTGTACACACGATCGGATATTCCAACACAAAATGTCCGATCGCACCGTGTTTTCGGATAATCCGACCGTGTGTGGGCTCCATTGGACTGTTTCCGTCAGAATATCCGACCGACAAAGTTTTAGAGCTGGGCTATAAAATTTTCCGACAACATGGTCTGATCAGACTTTGTCCAATCGTTTGTAGAGAATTCCGATCGGACAAAGTGGCACGCATGCTCAGATCAAATTCCTAGACCAAAGCTATTGGCTACTAGCCTGAATGTAGTCCCGTCGTAACTAAATAACGTCATCATGTTCTGAACGATCGGATTTTCCGACAACTTTGTCCGACCGTGTGTATGCAACACCAGTTTCAGACAAAATCCGACAGATTTTGTTGTCGGAATGTCCGACCATGTGTACAAGGGCTTAGACCTTTCAGTATTCTTTTCTTAATCCAACAAGGTATTGAAACATTTTTTTTTTTTATTGGAATAATGCTGGCATGTGTGACTTCCTGGTTCAGTTTTTGTTTAATTAAGACTAACAATGGCATAAGCACTTAAAACATAAGAAACACTTTTGTAAACTGTTCCAAAATATTAGACAGAACATATAGACAAAGTGGCATTTCTGCAAGCTTACAGCAGAGGGCGCATTTGCTTTGGGTTTTTTTTTGTTTTTTTTTTACGTGGATAGGTAGAATTTTATTGCATGTAGTATTTTCAAAAAAAGGGGGAGGGGGGGGGGGGGAATACTGCGCTAAACCTAAAATAAGTGCAAAAAAAACCTGCTAACTACATATTGTTTCACATGTAGTTTTGACTTTGTTTGTTTGAGTGTTAGCAGCTCCTTTTGGATGACTTCGGATATTGTGTATTTTTTGGACATTTCTTTATTTATACACCTTTATATGTATATTTTTCACTTTTGATCATCATGTTTTCATGCATATGGTATTATTTTTAAGTGCTACACATATTGTTTCACATGTGGTGTTTTCACACTTGTGAATAACTTTCTAAGAAAGGCCCTTTCACACTGGATGCAGTTAGATGCATTTTGAACTACACTTCAACTGCATAAACAGCCCAAAATCAAAGTAATCCTATGGGCATAGTTCACATCATTGCAGTGCAGGACAACGCAGTTAAAAAAAAGTAGAGCATGCTGCATTTTTCTGCATTGTAAATGCAGGTAACGTTCTGCAAATGCACTTCAAATGCACTGCACTGCACCCCTGTAAGCCAAGAAAGCCAAGCCTGCAAACATATAGAAAAATGCACTGCAAACACAGTGCTAAATGCAGCACAAAATGCATATAAAAACGCATTTAAGCGCAAGTGAAGTGCACATCAAGTGCACTTCAAGCATGCTTCAAATTCATAAAAATATGCAGTCAAAAGTGCACCTATATGTGCAATTTCTGGTGTGAATGGGTCCTAAAACAATATTGCTATGCTTTCCTATGCTACTGTGTTCCAGTATTAAGGAATGGATATATTAAAAAAAGTCTATTTATACAACTATAAAACAGATATTTACATTAAGGGGTTTATTCAATAAAGAGTTATTATTCTTAAAATTTAACTAATGCCTATTTCTTAAACATGTAAGCTTTTATGGCAGAAGAGATGTTATGTGGTTGATTTACTAAAAGCAAATAGAATGTGTGCTCATTCTCCCCGGAGCTTAGTAAATGTGGTGAAGCTGTGTTGATTTCCATCGTTCCAATAATATGCAAGCAAAAATACTGTTTTTTTTTTTGTTTTTTATTATTTTCTTTGCACCTGATTGGGTATTCTTTGCAAAGTGAAGCTGCACCACATTCACTATGCTCTGGGGAAACTGCACTTGCAAAGTGCACAGTCTTTTAAAAACCCCTATGTGTCTCTTCTGTCTAGCTTTCTAGAAATATTCAGCTGAGAATACACTGAGCAGCACATGCACAGATCAGTGTACATTCTCGGCATGCTTTGGGAGCCAAGATTAATTGATTACCATGTATATGTATGGGAGTTACATCACTCTATTACTGTAATGATCCAGGTGGAAAAGTTAAAGGTTGTGCTAGGGTCAGATTAAGGTTAGGAATGGAGGGGGGTGGGGGGTTACTTTACTTCTTTCTTTTTTTGATGCTGTAAGCACATTTTGAGGCTCTGGTATGGAATTCTGGCATATTTTCCCTGTCTGGGGAGTGGAAGTTGGTGCATAGAACTGAACAATTGTATGCAGCAGTACTTGGGCATATGCCAGTGCTTTTGTAAATCAGCATAAATACACGCATGGATGTTAAGGCCCCTTTCACACGGGTGATCCAATAAGGTTGGCCTTCGAGTTTTTCAAGCAGACCAGATCGGATGGTCCATATATCCCTATGGACCAGCGGGTGTACACAGATTTGTGTCTGTTTTACACCTGCCTACCTCTGATCCTATCTAGTTCACTAAAAAAATAGAAGGGGATCCGTTCCCCTCCATCAGGCACAGACTTGTCATCCTCCCACTTAGTGGACAGATCCCCTGCTAAGCAAAGCAGATTGGCCCTGTGTGAAAGGAGCCTTATTCTCTGATCATGGAAATTTGGGGAAAGCTTAAAATGCACATGCACTTGTTTAAACCAATGCATGAAAGCTTTAAGGTATACTAGAGTATGGCAATGTACAGCCATTCACTTCTATGGCCAGCTCTACACACCAAATGGGACTCCCTGGACAGGGGAAATAAGCCAGAATTCTATGCTAGAGCCTCAAAACGTCCCTTTCTTCTGGACACAGAAAATGCTGGGACTTTATGCTAGACTCGCAGGGGTCTTCAAACTATGGCCCTCCCAGTTGTTCAGGAACTACAATTCCAATCATGCCTAGTTATGTCTGTGAATGTCTGAGTTTTACAATGCCTCATGGGACATGTAGTTCCGCAACAGCTGGAGGGCCATAGTTTGGAGATCCCTGTGCTAGGACCTCAAATTTCCATGTGCATGAGGCCTAACCCCACAACAAAGTCAATTGACCAATATGTTTCTTGGCAGACAAAACTACTTAGAGCTCAAAGACGTTAGCTTGAGGAACATGACCTCCAGACTCCAGCTGTATTGGGATGGAGCTTGAATATGTGACCAGCTGCCTGAAACATAGGATGAGTCATAAAAACCTAAAGACTGTACACGCAGGGGTGGGAAATGCAGGATTACTGTACATACATCACTGTTCATATCAGAGACTGGAGGATACAAATGAGACAGCCTGTTTCTCCACACAATCCAGACATTCTCCTGTTGTCAGAATGAAGTTACTCACAAGAGTTATCTTCACAAGTTGCTTCTATATTTATTCAGCAATGAGAGGCACGCATAAGAAACAGCGGCAACTGTGTATACGCACTTTAAAAGGTTTGACTAGCGCTTGGTTTATGTGTATTATAAGGGCTTGCACGGTATTCATGTGTTGAAATGAGTAAGCCGGACCACAAGTATGTCAGCAAAAAATAAGTCACATCTACAGTGGTAATTATACTTACATGCAAATCTGCCATCTCAGCACTCTAGTTAACATTTTTTTTTTCAGACGTTTACTTGAAGTGTATAGCCAATTTATTTTATTTTTTTCATATGTGGATAGTGCATGGAGAGATTAGAACCACCATCCAGTTTTTTATTGCAGTCTTTGCCCCTGCTGGATAAATTCACCTTCTCCATTTGTCCCAATTACCATTGTTACCAAGACAGAAAGTGATGGGAAATCCAATATTTTACAGCTGTCACAAAACAAAGGACAAGGATTAAGCCCTGTACACACTACTCATTTTCTTTTTTCATTCAACCCAGTGGAGTCGCTGTACTAACAATCTAATGCGCCCCTCCCCCCACTCCAGAAGACTCCACTCAGTGATCTCGGTTATTGGCTGAGAGCACTGATCGTAAGCTGGTCATCAGACCTTTTTCAGTCACGACCCTTTGACAGAAGCTGGCTGTCATACACACATGTCAAATGTTGTGTACTAGAGTTAAAAGTGACTTGTTCTGGGGACACCTGCCTACAAGGATAATTTCCCTTCACTTTGTAGAGATTTAAGCTGGTCATATATCACTTAAATTTCTGGCTGTAAGTAGCCTTGCCAACACCACACAGCTCAACAAACTTTGAGAAATCTGGGGAATCAGGTGGAAAAAAAGTCAGTTGAACAGTCACTGCAGCCAATCAGCTGCAGTTATTGTATAGGTATTCTGACAGCAGTGCCTTCCGGCTGTCCGAATGCAATAGCCAGCACTGAGCATTATTATTGAATTTGTAGTCAGAGTCTTCACTTGGAAATGTGATAACCCTAACTACCAAGACCTTAGGTGTGCCTTGGCCTAGCTGGTCAGTACACCTAAAAGAGGGCAAAAAGACACAAACGTAGGTGTGATATGGAAGCTTTGATGAAGGGCAGATAACAACAATCAGTCTAGAAAAGTAGCGAATGCCCGGATGACTTCAGTATAGGGTTCCGGTATGAATCTGCTATAACAGGAGGAAATCCTGCGCCCCAAGTACTTCATGATATAAGAAGGGACCCCCTGTTTGGAATCTGACAGAATAGAGCCCAACTGCAATCCCTGACATGCGCTTAGTACAGCACAGGGTGCACAGCAACTGATCTGGGGCTGAGAAACCACCAGCTGAACCTGACTACCCCCCTGCTTGCCTCCAGATCCCCTAACTGGAACACCCCATTAATATTGACTGGCACCAATAACAAACTTCTATGTGAAGTGTTCCTTTATTATTATTATACAGGTTTTATATAGCGCCAACAGTTTGCTCAGCGCTTTACAACATGAGGGCAGACATTACAGTTACATTACAATTTGGTACAAGAGGAATCAGAGGGCCCTACTCGTTAGAGCTTACAATCTAAAAAGGAAGGGGCAATTGATACAAAAGGTAATAGCTGTGGGGGGATGAGCTGATGGAGGAAGTAAAACAGTGTAGTTAGAAGCAGGATAGGCTTCTTTGAAGAGAAGGGTTTTCAGGGATCGTCTAAAGGTGGATAGATTAGGGGACAGTCGGACAGATTGGGGTAGGGAGTTCCAAAGGATGGGAGAAGCTCTGGAGAAATCCTGGAGGCGAGCATGGGAGGGGGTGACAAGGGAGCTAGAGAGCAGGAGGTCTTGGGATGACCGAAGAGAGCGATTTGGTTGGTATTTTGAGTTATGGATGGCTTTGTAAATTATTGTTAGTACTTAGAATTTTATTCGTTGGGTGAGTGGAAGCCAGTGCAGGGATTGGCAGAGAGGGGAGGAGGACACTGAATGGCTGGTAAGGTGGATGAGTCTGGCAGCGGCATTCATTATGGACTGAAGGGGGGGATAGTCTATGTAAAGGTAATCCAACGAGGAGGGAGTTGCAGTAGTCGAGGTGAGAGATGACCAGGGAGTGAATTAGAAGCTTGGTGGTGTCATTAGTTAAAAAGGGGAGTATTCTGGACATGTTGTGGAGGCTAAGGCGGCATGATTTGGACAGGGCTTGTATGTGGGCCTGAAAGGACAGTTCGGAGTCTAAGGTTACCCCTAGCACCCTGGCATGTGGGGACAGACTGATAGATGTGCCATTGATCTTGACAGAGAAGTCATGCGAAGGGGCACGTGGGGGAGGAAATATTAAGAGCTCGGTTTTAGATAGATTCAGTTTGAGGAAGTGGTGTGACATCCAAGCTGATGTGTCTGTTAGTAGATCAGTGATGCGTGAGGAGATTGATGGGGTGAGCTGAGGGGCAGAGAGATAGATTTGGGTGTCATCAGCATATAAATGGTAGTGAAAGCCATGGGAGGCTATCAGCTGACCCAGGGAGGACGTGTAGATCGAGAATAGTAGAGGTCCAAGGACAGAACCTTGGGGGACCCCAATGGAAAGGGGAGTTGGAGAAGAGGAAGTGGAGTTGTAAGTGACACTGAAGGTGTCCTTTAGGCTCCATTTACACACTTTGCCAGCATGCGTTTCCCCTCCCCCAGACCTCAGCAACAGACCAGCTGGCTTCTTTGTCCCCCTCCCTCCTATTCAAAGCCTTGCCCCAGGAATGGAGGCATGCTGTAAACGGGTGGGGGGCTGGCTGCCCCCCCTCCAGCCTGTGCATGACAAGTAGCATGGGATGCAGCCCCCCACGTTGATGCCCTCTGCCCGTCCTTCCAGAACCGTGAACACTGAAGACAAGCTGACGTGGAATAGACAGAGGAGGAGGGATATATACCCCCCAGACTCCTCCTACAAATGCAGGCTAGCCTCCGGCCAGCCGTTTAACATTATTATAAGTTACTTTTCTGATTTTAAATCTGCAGCTCTGTAGTTTTTAGCAAATTTCAATGTAATATGGCAACCTTGAGGTGTTCTGTACACAGTTGGTGTGCAGAACACCCCCAGAAATGTAATTTCCTGCTTGTGTGATTGGCTCAATGATTTTCCCAGTGTGTGTGTAGGGACAAGTCAGATTTTAGGTATTCTCGGCAATAAGAATTTTATTTTTGGTAAAATGTTCTGAAAGGGTTAATCACTTCTAAAGGGATGCAGACACTACAACTGCATCAGTGCATCAGCTAAAAAAATAATGATAAAGTTACTACTATTCAGATTCACATCAAACTGTTTTTTCTTCACAGCAGAAGCAGGTAGGAATCTGCAAGAAATCTTGTTAAAAGCCCTACAATATATGGTACATTAATCACCCAGAGAGTATTTTTTTTATTTATTTTTTCTCAATAAAAGTGGAGTTACTCTTTAACTCTTAGTTCCTATTGCTTCTTTGGGACAGGAAACCTCTCCAGTGAGAAAAAGCAAAAAATAAGCTTACAGGGTTTTAGCCCTTCTCTCCTCTATTCAGAAAATACACTTTCTTTTTTTGACTTACAGTCAAGAAGTATAGTTAAGGCATAATGTATGATTACCTTTAAATGCTACTTATTTAAAACCTATCTTGATTATGTGTTTTAATTATTATATGTAGAGTGTAATACATTAGTAAAGCTAATTAGGAGTCTGTAGATAGAGAGACGACAATAGAAATGTAATTTTTTTTCGTACAAAGCATACAAATATCCTGTTCGATTATGTAAAATTTTGAGGAAACAAATACTGTATAATCCAGTTCTTTAAAATGACGCAATATCAATTAAGGCTCGTACACACTATAAGAAAATCGGGCGGACATTTCCGTCCACAGAATTTTCATGATTTTCTTATAGTGTGTACTCAACTTTCGACAGGCAATTCCGAATTTTCATAATTTCATTAAAAATTCCCAAAGGGACAAACTCCAAAATTTTCTTCATAGACTGCGCATGATCAGAAACAATGAACAAAAAAAAGCCTTTGTTGTACGAAAATATTCGTAAGAATTTTTGTACAAATTGGCTTTCATTGGTTCCAATTTGCTGTGAAATATGAAGAAAAATCGGACAACATTCACCCAATTTTCTTAGTGTGTACCCCACTTAAGTCACTGATCTAAAATCCCCAGTTGTATGTGTTATACAGTTTATGTGTTACAGTTATTTTAAAGTTTAAAAACGTAAAGAATAAATATCTCTGGTACCAGCAATTACTGCTAATTATAGATCTAAGAGGTCCTATTCTAGTGTAAGCTAAAGAGCATTTGAAATCTGATTACTGAGTGTAACACAATATTGTAGTCAGATTTTAGCTATCTTGCAGATCAGAGAAAAGCCAGTAGTAATTAGTCACATTTGACTTTCCAAGAACAAGATGGGAGGCCTGATTTATTAAACCACCCTGTTCTTCACAAACTTTCCCAACTCCCATCACGTTTTTGGACCATCAATATCTGCCTTGACGCATTCCTTCGTGAATGGATTAAGGTGACCGATTTACCCCTTGACATCCATTTTTTTCTGAGGAAGCTACTTAAGATGAGTTGTGTAGTGTTCAACATTACAGAATGCTGAATGACCTGGATACATGGAAACCTTTATTTGCATTATAAAATAAAGCTTTATTCATACCTAATGCATTTTAGGTGCACTGGAGGTGCAGTCCATCATAAAAAGCCCCACTTGCTGCATCTTTGATGTGCTTGCGGATGTACATAAGCCCTAAAAATAATAAAGAATCTGGTTGCTTGCAACAGCTTTCATTTCCTTTCTTCCCTACAAATATATGTACACACCTGTAACTTTAAATTCTACCTTTTTTTATTTATTCTAGATGCAGAGAAGGGATGTCACTTTCTCCATATTTTGAACTGTGTACAACAAGATTTTGGGTCCTGCATAAATGAAGCCATACTGCAGAGAGTCATTAATGCACTTGAACAGAACAGTGACATTGTCAGCACAATGGAAAAATACTACACTGCCTTCTGATAGTATGCTTTAGATGCTAACTGTCCTGATCTGAGTGGTCAGAAAATGGATTCCTGTATGGAAGCAGTGGAAGAAATCGTGACCAAAGTCATATCCAGGGGGACCCCAGCTGAGAGCCTGGCTCTGTGCCAGGCAACTCTCCAGTAAAAGCATTGTCGTGGAATTGGGAAAAGATTTCATCTTCCCATTATACTGCATGGGAGACATTGCAGAATCCTGGCTCATATTTTTCATGCATTGGGCTCCTGGGAACATTTTAACATTTCAGATTACAGAGTGAAAAGACACAGCATTATAGAGGATATCATTTTTTATTCTAATTAAAAGAGGTTGTTCTTTTTTTAACCAAAACAAAGATAATCTGACATTTAGTATTATTAAAGACCATTTTTTACCAAAGCAAAACGCTTTTTATTGTAAAACAATTATTCTTACTGTGAAAATGTCTTTATCTTATCCTTCTGTCTGTATTGCTGGGAACACTGTTATGTACTATGTTTGGTTCTTCATAACAGGCCGCAGTACAGTTCATATGTAATTTTCCTGCTCATAATAAACGTTGATGTCACATGTCTTCTTGCAGCTTGCATCATACAAGTGGGCGTTCTCTCTTCCTACAGCTGTGATGGCGAACCTTGGCACCCCAGATGTTTTGGAACTACATTTCCCATGATGTTCAACTACATTGCTGAGTGCATGATGGGAAATGTAGTTACAAAACATCTGGGTGCCAAGGTTCGCTATCACTGACATAAGGAGTAATTCAGTTGAACTTTAGTATAACATCTTGCAGCTGGCATCATACAAGTGGGCGTTCTTTCCTCCTACATCACTTTGTAGAAAGAAAATGCAAGTAGACAGCGTACATCGATATGTACACATGTAGCCTCTGAATATTCTTTCAGTGCTTTGAGTAGGTGGCTATATAGAGCAGTGATGGCGAACCTTGGCACCCCCGATGTTTTGGAACTACATTTCCCATGATGTTCAACTACTATGTTCAACTACATTGCTGAGTGCATGAGCATCATGGGAAATGTAGTTCCAAGGTTCGCCATCACTGACATAGCGAGTAATTCAGTTAAACTTTAGTATAACATATATCAAAACACATATCCCTATAGGTGAACTCACTTCCAATGGAAGGGATTCAAACTCACATTTTGTTGTGTCACTGGGACAAAAAGTGAGAGGATATATCCCTAATAGTGTAATAAAGCACTTTTTAAGTAGAATATTTCTGTACAGTTTTTATTGCTGCCTAAGTCCCTGTTAAGAAGATTTCTCTGACAGGGACACGGATAACAAATGAAACATGACATGGAACAGGTTTGAATCCTTTCCATTTATATCTCAGAATCAAAAATGGAAGCTTACTTTCCTTGTAATAGGAACAGCTAAGTCAGTACCTTGCAGACTCTGGGGTTGATTTCCTAAAGGCAAATCCACTTTGCACTACAAGTGCATTTGGAAGTGCAGACACTGTAGATCTGAAGGGGACATGCAAGGAAACCAAAAACAGCATTTTTGCTTCTACATGATTGGATGATAAACTCAGCAGAGCTTCCCCTCATTTCAGATCTTCCGCTTAGATCTACAGAGACTACACTTCTAAGTGCACTTGTAGTTAAAAGTGGATTTGTCTTTAGTAAATCAACCCCTCTGTCTGTTATCACCCCTCTACTACATCATGCAGTTTGCCATCATGTATAGTGCTTGGATGAGTACTATATTATAAGCTACATGATTTTTTTCAAATCGATCCATACATGATCAGAGGTTATTGATATCTAGATGCCAAATTTAGCAGTGTCAGAATGCAATGGTTAACATGACAATAATTCTTACAACAAATGTGCATACATATATATAGGAACAAGGTGTGACATTTCTGCCGTGCCCTTCATTTCTTTTAGAGATTTGCATCTGATGAGGTACTCCTTCTCTGCATGTGACTTGATGAAGGATGGAGGTCCTCTCCAAAACTGGGCAGTCGTATTTGTATATGCATGAAGATTGAAGTTTAATGTTTTTTAACAGAAACTGAGATTATATCCCCAATTTTTTGCTATATACAGTTGTGCTCATAAGTTTACATACCCTGGCAGAATTTATGATTTCTTGGCCATTTTTTTAGAGAATATGAATAACACAAAAACGTTTCTTACACTCATGGTTAGTGTTTGGCTGATGCCATTTATTATCAGTCAACTGTGTTTACTCTTTTTAAATCATAATCACAAAAGAAACTACCCAAATGACCCTGATCAAAAGTTTACACACCCCAGTCCTTAATAACGTGTATTGCCCCCTTTAACATCAATGACAGCTTGAAGTCTTTTATGGCATTTGTGGATGAGGCTTTTTATCTTCTCAGATGGTAAAGCTGCCCATTCCTCTTGGCAAAAAGCCTCCAGTTCCTGGAAATTCTTGGGCAGTCTTGCATGAACTGCATGTTTGAGATCTTCCCAGAGTGGCTCAATGATATTGAGGTCAGGAGACTGAGATAGCCACTCCAGAACCTTCACTTTATTCTGCTGTAGCCAATGACAGGTCGGCTTGGCCTTGTGTTTTGGATCATTGTCATGTTAGAATGTCCAAGTACGTCCTGTGCGCAGCTATGTAATGAGCACAACTGTATATATTAGGGTTGCACCAATACCATTTTTTTAAGACCGAGTACTGATACTTTTTTTTCAAGTTCTCGCCGATATTGATTATCGATACTTTTTTAAATGTCATGTGACAGTGGCACTAATATGCAGCACTGATAGGTGGCACTGATGAAGCGTTTACTTTGTCAGTTGTTTTTATTTTTTTTACAATTTTTATTTTTTATAATTTTGTACAATTTATATAGACCTGTATATATTTTTACAATGCTCTCTTTATTTTTTTTGGGGGGGGGGGGGGGGGGAGTCGACAGTGTCAGTGTTTTCTTTTCTTTTTTATTAATTTTATGATTTTACTTTTAAATATTTACATTTTACATTTATTTCGTTTTTTGTTTCTTATTTTTTTATCAATAGGGGGGAAGGAACTGAGGACACAGATTCCCTAGTCCCTCAGCTGCACTAAAGATGAATGGACAGGAGACAGAGGCTCCTGTTCATTCCCGTCCATTTAAACTGCTGTATGGTCACGGTGCTGCAGATCAGTTTCAGGGTCTTGCCAATCTAATTATAGCCTAGGCCAGTGATGGCGAACCTTGGCACTCCAGATGTTTTGGAACTACATTTCCCATGATGCTCATGCACTCTGCAGTGTTGTTGAGCATCATGGGAAATGTAGTTCCAAAACATCTGGGGTGCCAAGGTTCGCCATCACTGGCCTAGGCCATCTTTATGTAGAGCACCAATTTTTTTTCTCAGATCCTCAGAGAGTACTTTGCCATGAGGTACCATTGTAAACTTCCAGTGACCAGTATGAGAGCAATAACACCAAATTTAACACACCTGGTCCCCATTCACACCTGAGACCTTGTAACACTAACAAGTCACATGACAATGGCGAGGGAAAATGGCTAATTGGGGCAAATTTGGACATTTTCACTTAACCTCCCTGGCGGTACGATTATTTCGGATTTTAGGTGCTGAAAGCGGTACCATTATTTTGCATGAAAATTTGGCGTTTTATATTGTAGTCCTGTAATTCTTAGGAATAACTCACTTAAATCTGTCCAAACCAGAGTCTAGCAGACATCCCGGGTATGATAAAGTTTGAAAAATTAATAAATAATTATACCAAATAATAATATAACAATAATAAAAAGTATTCAATAATGTAATCAAATCAAAAACACTGAAATTTGCTCAGTTGCAGAATTGTCACTTTCATTACTTTTCAATATTTGATGATGGATCTCCCCACAAATCGCTATCGCTCAATTCTGCGAGTGATTCCAATTTATTATCGCTGTTTTCTAGCTGGTCTAAAATCATTTTTGATGTAAAGGGACAGTTTTGGTTGCTATGGACAATCTCCAGTTTCCAGGCATAAAGAACAGTTTTTATAATATAAAACTGCATGCAGGGCACTGGACAGACCACTAGGGACAAAGGGGATGTGAAATTATTACATACAGCAATGTAATCTGTAAGATTACATTATACTGTATGTATACTGTGTGTTTCACTTTTTGAATTTGACGCCGATCTCCGTTCCCGTGCATCGCAACACTCGCAGGGAACGGAGATCGGCTCCGTGATGAATCGCGCGGAGGATGAGCCGCTCGTACAGTGCGGGGACATCGCTGGATCCAGGGGAGAAGGTAAGTAAGCATCCTCCTGGATCCAGCAATGCGGTCCCGAGTCTGACTCTGGGTTACCGCTTTTGGTATAAAAATTCCACCCCGAGCCAGACTCTGGAATACTGCCAGGGGGGTTAAGGGTGTACTCACTTTTGTTGTGAGTGGTTTAGACATTAATGGCTGTATGTATACAAGCTATACACTCACTACTTTACATTGTAGAAAAGTGTAATTTCTTCAGTGTTGTCACATGAAGAGATATAATAAAATATTTACAAAACTGTGAGGGGTGTACTCACTTTTGTGAGATACTGTATATGTAATTTACAAATCATCAAAGAACATGATTACATTTCTTCACAGTGATCATTAGATTAGAAAATTCCATAATGGCTATCCCCAAAGCAAAACTAGGGGTGGAGGAGAGAAGAAAGGGGGGGAAAAGGGAAAAGAAAAAAAGGTTTGTTGTGGGCCAGCTAAACAACCAATGCTATATGCAATGGATAGCTTCACCGCATGAATCTATCAATTGCATATAGGGGTTACGTGGAGAGAGGGGGCAATGCCCAGGAACCCCTAATGGATGAGCCGCCACTACTCAGGATTGACCAGAATTTAAGAGGGTGCCTTGACTGAAAAAAAGGTTGAGAAACATTGTCATATCTAGCCCTCCAACTGTTTTTTGATCATCGGTGAGGATCATAACTGGGACTGAGATCCCGCAGCCATGCAAAATATTGGCTGCTGGCCCTCAAAGGGGGCAATTAATGACACACTGTATTCCCTCTAAGGGCAGGAAGAGTTAAAATCTGCTCCTTTATGATCTCCTGAGGACAAGGAATGATCATACAGAGGTTAGAACTAGAGGTGTGGGAACATCATCACAACTCTGTTTGTCTCTAATTAAAGTATTGTTCCCCTGATATTGTTAAGAGTTTATTTTTTTGTGGTCATTTTAGATGCAGTTGGTACCTGGTAAAGTTGTTATGTGTACAAAACCTTATTGCAGTATTGATCAGTAATATTATGGGTTATCTTTTAACAATAATACATCCATTAATTATACAGCAAAACAGAAATATGTCATCAACAAAAGGATGGAAGAATATGACTTTTAGCCCAAACCAATATTTTATTTTACATACTGCATTCCTTTTGCTACTGTACTTGTACTTTACACATTTGCTGATGAGTATGGCAAATCACAACTGAACCAAGAAGGCAATAAAGCCATCTTCCTGCTAAGATATTATAGGAGATGCAAGCAACCCTATTCTTTTACCAAATGAATAAGTGTTCTCCTTTTATTATATGCTCTTAAAATATTTCTTAGTTTACATAATACTTGGCATAACTATTGCTCCATCACAGCTGTTTCCATATATTTGGAACTGTCCTATAGCCTAAGAGGATATAAAAATATAATAATCCAGTTTCCATTGCCATAACAAATATCCCTGGAGTGTTGCATGCCGCCTTCTTTAGTTCCATACCTTCTGCCATGGCTCCACGTCTCCAAATTTTCTGTGTTTTTAAATTAAAAATTAAAGTAAAGATTTGCTGGGACACTTCAAGAAAAGTTAACTATGGCTAAGCAGCCTGAAGCAAGTAACCCTTTGCCTTGATTGCCTCCTGAGAAATAATGCACTCCTTGACATGTGACTGTACCTAGACACGAATGTTCCTGTAGCCCCTGTGTGCATATCGGCCTATACTATCCCCCTGCCGCCTCTGAATGATATTATCACAAGATCTGGGGATGTCACCACTGTGCTGCTCATTGTTCTTGTAGCACTGACCCCTGAAGGAGCAGCTGATTTTAATGGGCTTACCGTTACCTTCTTCACCTCAATTTGCGTCTAGGGGTTTCCCGTGGTAGATGCCCAATAACTATAGAGACTGATGACAGATTCGCTTAAAGGGATTTTTATTTGCAAAAACTTAGTTAACGAACAGTCTCTCAGTATAAGATCAGAGGGTTTAGGTGAAAAGTCCAGGTACTCTTAGCCCTTGTACACACGGTCGGAGATTCCGACGGAATGTGTCCCATCGGACCGTTTTGTCGGATATTCCGACTGTATGCGGTCTCCATCGGACTGTTTCCGACGGACCAACTTTTCCAACTTGCCGGTAAAATTTTCCGACAAAATGCTCCGATCGGACATACTCCGATCATGTGAAGCCTACTTCAACGGACAAAGTGCCACGCATGCTCAGATCAAATTCCTAGACCAAAGCTATTGGTTACTAGCCTGAATGTAGTCCTGTCCTAACGAAATAACGTCATCACGTTAAGTACAATCGGATTTTCTGACAACTTTGTCCGACTGTGTGTATGCAACAGTTTCGGATAAAATCCGTCAGACAAAATCCGACAGATTTGGTTGCCAGAATGTCCGACCGTGTGTATAAGGGCTCAGTGTCAAAGTCAGTAATAAAGAACTTTCTTACTTTGAGTAAAATCCAGAGAATAGCCATTCACAGCTGGATGTTCACTCTAGTTGGACAGCCCCTCTCTCACAAGGCCTAGCAGCCAACAGGGTGCTTAAATCAGGAACAAGTCTCTGCCACAGACTTTGTTATAGAACATGTAGGAATAAGTCTCTGCCACAGATTTTGTTACAGAACACATGTAAGAAATCTTGTAGAACGCTCGCGTGGTACCAGTATCTTACAGCTGGTCCGGCAATACCGCATGAGATTGGATTCACTTAGGTCCTTCAGCTTTTCCAGGCTCTTGCTGAGAAGCCAATTCTTGCATGGCCTTCTCCCAAAAAGTCCTCCCCTGGGTAACTACGAAGTTGCTTGGCCTATCCACAACCTGACACGGCACCGGACCACCTCCGAAACCTTTCTTTAGTTTCCTCACCTCGAGCTAGCCAGATCCGAGACATAAAGTCGGGTGGATCTGCACCCCAGGCCATAGGCATTCTGGGGACTGGTCAGGAGGACCAGGACCATTCAGTCAGAACATACTTCTGGACCGAAACCCCTAAACATGTGACATCCGCATCTTAAGTACCCTCTCCCAGAAAGCACAGCAAGAGTGACTCTCCCACTGGGCTGGCTCAGAGAGAAAGTAACCTTAAAGCACCCAACCAGACTGTGTTTCCATACCTGCCAGAAGTGACAGCGCCCCCTGTGGCTAGGCAGAACATCCTGTGGTCTAGTCAGACTGATGCTGAGGTCAATTGGAGTAATTAAACCCAAACCAGACTGCAAAAACACATAGCGCATGAACTTCAGGAGCCGGCGCTACATTCTTCTTTTGGCCTCCATTGCGAGCATTTGTTTCTACTTTATTTATTCTGTGGATCTGTTCTTTGTGCACCCCTTCTGCTGAGTTTTGATGAATCCTCTTACCGGTCACTGGGGGCAGCCATTAATGGATCTGACAAAGGGAGGCAACAGGGCCCTGATAATGTAGAGTGTAAAGAAAGTAGGGTAAGATCCAAGGGATGGGTAGCTGGTAATTTTAAACATACCTTGAAAGAGGAAAGTATGTTCCATCTGTGGAGCCTGCAGTTGCAATGTTCATCTGCTCATATTTTGCCTTTCATGGTTCCTCCTTTCTCTCATCAACATGCTCATCAAATTTTAAAATAACACTTTCTATTTTCAATAAATACCTTTTTTTTAGACCCAGTGATGTCATCACTGGGACTGTGTGTTTCTTTATGTGGTAGTAGGGTGCTGTACATCCAAATCAAGTCATGTCAGCAACAAGGAGAGTATAAAAGCTTCTTCTTAAGGCTACCTTCACACTGAGGCGCTTTACAGGTAATACAGCGCTTCGCGGGCCCCGCCTACCTGGAGACGCGCTCGAAATGAGCGGACTTTCCTCCGCGTGTGTGGGCGAGTCCGTTCATTTCAAAAGTAGGGCGGATTGTATGGCGGACTTAGTCCGCCGTATTAGTCCGCTCAAAAAGTGCCGTGTGTGGGCAAGTCCGTTCATTCGAAAGTATGACGGACTGTCTGTCGGATTGTCTGACGGACTTAGTTGGCCAGACAGTCCGCCACGTGTGTACGCGGCCTGAAAGTAACCTTATTTTTTTCCAAAGAGTAAAATATTCCATAGCACAACCAAGGCTAACATGTTTCAGTCAAAAGATGACCTCACTCTTTGGGGTTGATATACTAAAGGCAAATAGACTTGTTGCACTCTGTAAGGACAATTGCTCCAGAGCTTAGTAAATGAGATAAAGCTTCACTTTTCAAAGAACACCCAGTCACGTGCAAAAAAAAATGCTTTTTTGCTTGCACGTGATTAGATGATGAAAGTCAGCAGAGCTTCTGCTCATTTAATATTTGCCTTTAGTATGTCAACCACATAGGGTGCTGTACAAAGCTTACTGAAAACATCATAGCCCCCTGCCTTATGCTGACTTTTGGGAGGAGTAATGCAAATATCAAAATACCTGGGGTATATGAGTGGGTGTTTGTAAGCAGACTATGGGGTTGATTTACTAAAACTGGGGAGTGTAAAATCTGGTGCAGCTGTGCATGGTAGCCAATTAGTATCTTACTTTAGCTTGTTCAATTAAGCTTTGACAATAAAACCTGGAAGCTGATTCGTTTCTATGCACAGCTTCACCAGTTTTAGCACTCTTCCGTTTTAGTAAATCAATCCCTATGTTTATATACAGACTGCATTAGGTAACAAACACTTGTGATGCTGAGCATCTGTGACTGTAAGATCTTCAATCCACTGAATGAAAGGGGAAGAAAAAAGCCAGATGCTGAACGTCTATCAGCCAGGAAGTGAGGCAGGCTCTATTTGAATTGCTGGAGCTTTTATTGCATACAGCAAAAAGCTTACAGTATGCAGTAAAATCAGATCTTGCCATGAAGATTCAACAAGGCATTTTCTGTAGTGGGTTGACAATGCTCCACTGTTCGTGTCTGCATACTGCATTATGCAGGTATGACCCTTATTAGATGCAACCATTACTGTTGTGGATGCATATAAACAAGAAGGGGCTGCTGGTTATTGGCAGCACTGAGATAAAATAAAGGACGAGAAAATGGATAAACAGTTTATTTTCTATTAAAAGAAACAATTGTTTGTGATACATAGTGCTTTACCATCAGGGCCGGTGCTAGACTATTTTCCACCCTAGGCAAGACCAGCTACTTGCGCCCCCCCCCCCCAAAAAAAAACAACAACATACACTGCATGGCTTTGTGAAGTGTCATTAAATAATAGCACAACACACTCTTTGATCATAGATCCCAGTGTGTATTGTGTGACAATCTGTCAGTGCAATTTTTAATTATTTCACTGTGAACACCAGGGCCAATTGCAAGTGCGACCGTTCAGCCTGGATTACGAGCATCATGGGCCTGGGCCTAGGCATGCCTTTCATCACCACCCACTGCATCTGGGACCCCTTTCCTCATCATCTACTGTGCCTGCAGCCTCCCTTGCTTTACCACTCACTGCACCCACAGCCCTCTTCCCTCACCACCCAACATACCTGTAGCCCCCCTTTATTGCAGAAATACTACAGAAGAGGGTCACAGACTGCAAAACGTACTACAGGAGAGGGTCAGAGACTGCCGACAGGGTACAGGAGAGGGTCAGAGACTGCCGATAGGGTACAGGAGAGGGTCAGAGACTGCAGACAGGGTACAGGAGAGGGTCAGAGACTGCAGACAGGGTACAGGAGAGGGTCAGAGACTGCAAAACATACTACAGGAGAGGGTCAGAGACTGCAGACATGGTACAGGAGAGGGTCAGGGACTGCAGACATAGTACAGGAGAGGGTCAGAGACTGCAGGCATGGTACAGGAGAGGGTCAGAGACTGCAGGCATGGTACAGGAGAGGGTCAGAGACTGCAGACATGGTACAGGAGAGGGTCAGAGACTGCAGACATGGTACAGGAGAGGGTCAGAGACTGCAGACATGGTACAGGAGAGGGTCAGAGACTGCAGACAGGGTACAGGAGAGGGTCAGAGACTGCAGACAGGGTACAGGAGAGGGTCAGAGACTGCAGACAGGGTACAGGAGAGGGTCAGAGACTGCAGACAGGGTACAGGAGAGGGTCAGAGACTGCAGACATGGTACAGGAGATGATCAGAGACTGCAGACATGGTACAGGAGATGATCAGAGACTGCAGACAGGGTACAGGAGAGGGTCAGAGACTGCAAAACATACTACAGGAGAGGGTCAGAGACTGCAGACATGGTACAGGAGAGGGTCAGAGACTGCAGACATGGTACAGGAGAGGGTCAGAGACTGCAGACATGGTACAGGAGAGGGTCGGAGACTGCAGATATGGTACAGGAGAGGGTCAGAGACTACAGACATGGTACAGCAGAGGGTCAAAGACTGCAGACATGGTACAGGAGAGGGTCAGAGACTGCAGACAGGGTACAGGAGAAGGTCAGAGACTGCAGACATGGTACAGGAGATGGTCAGAGACTGCAGACATGGTACAGGAGATGGTCAGAGACTGCAGACATGGTACAGGAGATGGTCAGAGACTGCAGACATGGTACAGGAGAGGGTCAGAGACTGCAGACATGGTACAGGAGAGGGTCAGAGACTGCAGACATGGTACAGGAGAGGGTCAGAGACTGCAGACATGGTACAGGAGAGGGTCAGAGACTGCAGACATGGTGCAGGAGATGGTAAGAGACTGCAGACATGGTACAGGAGATGGTAAGAGACTGCAGACATGGTACAGCAGAGGGTCAAAGACTGCAGACATGGTACAGGAGAGGGTCAGAGACTGCAGACAGGGTACAGGAGAAGGTCAGAGACTGCAGACATGGTACAGGAGATGGTCAGAGACTGCAGACATGGTACAGGAGATGGTCAGAGACTGCAGACATGGTACAGGAGAGGGACAGAGACTGCAGACATGGTACAGGAGAGGGTCAGAGACTGCAGACATGGTACAGGAGAGGGTCAGAAACTGCAGACATGGTACAGGAGAGGGTCAGAGACTGCAGACATGGTGCAGGAGATGGTAAGAGACTGCAGACATGGTACAGGAGATGGTAAGAGACTGCAGACATGGTACAGGAGATGGTAAGAGACTGCAGACATGGTACAGGAGATGGTCAGAGACTGCAGGCATGGTACAGGAGATGGTCAGAGACTGCAGGCATGGTACAGGAGATGGTCAGAGACTGCAGGCATGGTACAGGAGATGGTCAGAGACTGCAGACATGGTACAGGAGATGGTCAGAGACTGCAGGCATGGTACAGGAGATGGTCAGAGACTGCAGGCATGGTACAGGAGATGGTAAGAGACTGCAGACATGGTACAGGAGATGGTCAGAGACTGCAGGCATGGTACAGGAGATGGTCAGAGACTGCAGGCATGGTACAGGAGATGGTCAGAGACTGCAGGCATGGTACAGGAGATGGTCAGAGACTGCAGGCATGGTACAGGAGATGGTCAGAGACTGCAGGCATGGTACAGGAGATGGTCAGAGACTGCAGACAGGGTACATGAGAGGGTCAGAGACTACAGACGTAGTACAAGTGTTTCCTAGGCTAGCAGTGACCAGTGTGGAAAATCATTGATCACTGCACTATGTGTAAACAGGAGTTTACAAGATATAACAATGTGCCAAAAAAATAAAAAAATAACAGTAATTTCTCAAGCAAAGGAGGACAGTAAATGGTTAACAGGTCTGAGACGCTCCCAGCCTGACCAACCTAATTCCTTTAAAGATAAATAAAAGGTCAAACAAATCATGGATGGACACATATAGCTATAGAAACAGCAGTTGTTGCAGGTCTTGCAGAAGTCTAATCAGCATTCTCCTGTCCTGTGTTTGGTGTAAATAAAAACACAGATAAGAAGCAGTGTGAGAAGACTAGGGGAAGTCATTCCTGGATCAGTGTGATCTCTGCATATCCTACACACAGCACCAGAGAAGGAGAACACTGATACCTGTCTGCAGCCAGCATTGTGACAGGTTTTATCTCATACCTTCACCATGCTCAGGTATGTCGGTCCTCTCCATCCCGCCCTGCTCTGGCCAACATCTTCTGGTCAAATGTGATGGGCTGGACAATATGATTGGCTAAGGAGTTAGTGGGAGGCGGAGCAACTTAGCAGTCACGTCCTCCCACTCAGAAGAGGAGCGCCTTTTGGCTGCCTGCCTTGTTACACAGACGTCCCTCTCCCTCCAGCATTGTGAAAGCCTGAGAGGGAGAGGGGAGAAGCTGCACACCACAGCGCAAGGCTACCACCCGCCCGCCACACTGAACTCCTTGCTCTCCGGGTCCCCTATCAGCGGCTCTGCCCGGAGCTTGGGGGTGGGAGAAGAAAGGGGGAGGCAAGGGTTGGCTGCGCCCCTAGGCGGCTGCCTAATCTGTCTAGGGGGTGCACCGGCCCTGTTTACCATCATCCAATTGGGGTAAAACTTTTTTGAAACTATTTACAATAAATTTTACTTGATGGTGACCCTTTCGCACTAAACCGGCCCTATAGCAGTGGTGGGTACTGATTGCACCATGCACCACAGGTATGCAACAGCATATGTGATCATTTTATTTAACAACATTTTAGACTGATTCTTATTTAAGGTAACAATCTCCAAGCAAGTTCTTGTATCGTCTGGAGGTACAAGAGCGCTGCTATTTCATGGATGTGTCATGCAGGAAAATTCAGCACCTTTTGGACCTGTGGTTTACCAGGGTTACATAGCATAGCTATGCAGTCACAGAACCTTAGCACAGACCAATTCCTGAGTGTAATGATATCTGAGATAATGCAGATTGAGATATGTATAATGGGACTTGTATGGCGTTCTACTCTAGCCTTGAAAGCTTTTTCTAATTAAAGAACACCCCCATACACTGGCCGTTACCACCCTTGAAAGCTTTCTGTAATTAGAGATTATTTTGCAAAAATAACATTACTGATCCTTGACAGTTCTAATCACCACCACAATCACTTCTTTGCCCTTAAGTCCACTTACTGATTTCATTTGTAACCATGGAAACACTCATTTAAAACTGAGGAGTGCCTCTGGTGGGCTGTGAAATCCAAAATCCAGCCAGTAAATGGAGCTGCGAGAGGAAGTAACGTTGGAATTAAACATTTGGATTGGTATTTTGTTTTCTTAGCTGAGGCAAAGTAATTGAGCAAAGCATCTGCTTAGGTGATGTCAAAGAGTCAAATTTTAGATGATGGGTAGGAAAGATTTCTCCACAAGCATCGATTCTGGAAAATTTCAACTTGAAAGCATATTAAAACTGTACATAAATAGATTTTGTTTTAAAAAAAGGCATACGTGAAATGTACAATTACTGACAGCAGAAGGCCTTGGATCTATTTATAAAGAACAGCTGTACGTGTACATTTTTCTGTGGACTTTTGTTCTTTTAGCTCCCATTCGCTTTGGCACAATTCGACATTACATTTGACAGGTCAAATCAGAGCCTATTGCCAGCAATAGGAGCATCCCAATCGGTGTGATGCCGACTCTGCGGTGCCGCACCGATTTCCAAAAATAGTTCCTGCACTACTTTTGGTGACTTCAGGGTGATTTCCAAAGACGTCTGTGCATGAACCCACACAGATGTGTTTCAACTTGCCCCTGCAGTCGGACTGAAATGCGGCTTTGAAATCGTGCCGGTTCAAATGAACTGGCGCAATTTCAAAGCCATCTTCAGTGTCTTGTCTTATCTTATGGATATTTTTTGGTTAATTCTGTCTATTAATGAGAGTTTGAGTTGTTTTTTTTTTTGTTTTTTTCTTTTGAGAAAATTGGCAATGTACTCTTTTTTTCCCCCATTCACCAATTTTTAACCATTTCTCAACTGACTGTAGCCAAAGTATTAAAATGTGCCAGATATGAAGTAAGAGGACAAAGTGTAGAGTAGACTGAACAGCTAAAAAATTTTAGTAGATGTCATTACATTATGTCAAATTTTTTATTACAGCCCTTTTTACAGCATCAACAACGTATGCATCACTTTATATATATTTTACATGCTCTGAAGGAGCATATATTTTTGCTGCTCTGAAGGAGTTTGCGATCTAAGGTTCCTTTCTCACATTAATTTCATATATATATATATATATATATATATATATATATATATATATATATAAAAGCAAAAATGCCAAAGGATTGCTGCACTGAATAAATTGAATAATAATGCACTTTTTCCCCCTGAAAATCAGGGGGAAATCGGGTGTGCGTGTTATAAACCCGATTCCCTGCTGTCTCTGAGGGAAGGGGAGCGAATGCCATTGAATTACATAGAGCCGTGATCTCCTGTGTACCCGGTGCTTCGTCATGCACAGCCATGCCTCCTGCCTCCTGGCCCCGCATTGGGCCACTGTTCTATCATATGAGCAGGGCCAGGAGGCCAGGATCGTGGCTGTGTGTAATTCAGCGGTGCTCGCTCCTCCTCTTCCCTTGGAGACAGCAAGGATAATCCAACACTGGCAAGGCTGCAATGATAGGAAAGGTGAGGCTGCAGATGGGCACTGAACAGGCTGCATTGTTTTGCAATTTAATGGCTGCAGATGGTCTGGTTTAGCATTCCATAAAACCTTTACTTCACAGTCTAGCATTTTTGTAGCAAACAGAATGTTTTGTAGAAAGAAATCAAATTGCGCAACCAAATAAAATAAAATAAAAGCTGATACAAATTTAAATGGTGTATGTGTTCAAGACCATATAGGGCTTCAATAAAAATTTGTGATGTTGAACACTCAGGATGTGACTTAAACTTCTGTTCAGTGTTTATGATAAGAGAGGTCGCTTATCGGATAAGGTGGATCTCAAATTATAGAGATCAAACTCACTCAGCAGTGGGTCGTTCAGCCTGTGAATATTCCCCCTGGGGCTCCTCCAGAGCCGGTATCCCTCTCGATACAGCGGACTGTTGTTCTCATGTGATATTCCTTACAAAGGCACTGACAGATCCTTCTGAATGGTCTTCCACATTGGAATATGTTTACCAGGTAAAAAGAAGAAGAGGCTTCATGGTGCAGTATCTTTGTTTAAAAGATTTATTACAAGCTTAAAAAACACTGACATCCAAAAGCAGTGAAACGATTTCAAACAGCCGCGGCTCAAGCCAGCCAGCTGGTGACATTAAAGACTGGTGCTCCATCCGACGCGTTTCCCTGTACAAGGCTTCGACTGGGAACGGGGGCTAGGGAATGTTTTGTAGACCTAGGATTTCTCTCTACACTTTTAATGAACAGCGTTCACTGCTTCAGGAGAGTATTTGCAAGCGAGTATGAATCTTTAATACAAAAACATTACAATCTATAAACTTCATGAACCAAAAAGAATCCTGGTGCAATGCTCATATTGTTGATTTTTAATTAAAAAAACAACCCGCGGGAATGCTGGCCCTTATATGGCTTCAATACATTTAGTTACATAACATTTAGGAAACAGTCAACAGGTTTGTATGGTGGGTAGAGTTCCCTGGAAACCCCACATCATAGGGGGGGTTCTGTTCTGCAAATAATAAAGCCCAACTCTGGTTTTCAGCCTCCCCCCCCCCACACACACACACCCACACCAGTTTCTCCAATATGAGGTCCGCCTCCAGTTTTATATTTTATATTTTCTAGACCTATATCAGAAGTGTTTAGGCTAATCACACGGCATGCAGGGTCCTCTTTTGATTTTCTCCACTGGTACAGTGACCATGTGAATGAAAACCTACTTTAAAGGAGTCAATTGTAGGTCAGAAGGAACTTAACTATAGGTCAGAAATATATAAAGCAAATTGTGAAAGACCGCAGTCCAGTTAAAGGATTCCTTTACTGATATACATCCATAAACTACATTAATACATTACTACATAAATATACATAAACTCTTAGGCCAGCCATACACAGTTCGAATCTCGGCCAGTTCAACAGGAACCCTTAATGAGCAGGCTGAATGTACCAAGTTGATCGATCGATCAACTTGGTACATTCAGCCTGCCATATTCTCTTGCTGTTATTGCTAGTGGCTGCTATAGCGATAACTGATGTCTTAAACCAGTGGGGACAGCTTCCCCTCCCTGCCTCCCTACCGGGAGAAGACAATTGGTGATTCCTCTATCAGAACTGCCTGTGTTGATGGGGGAAATCGTGCAAATGTTGCACCATGTATGGTCTGACTAAATCATGGAGGTCAAATGTGCCTGTCAATTGATCTTCCATGATCTCAGAAGTGTATCAAGCTGATGTCAAACTGATGCCCAAATCCTATTGACATAGACCCTTTAAACACCCCCACAAATGCAATTTTTGGTCACCATTCTATGCTAACCCTAACTGCCTGGCAGCATCTAGAGGTCCAAATCTAAATGTATTCTTTATTTCTTTTACTTTCAATCTAAAGGTTTTACTTGACAACATCATTAATTTATCCCTACCTTCCTAAACTACTAAACATTCGATAATTAATATTATTATAAACAAAAGGGGAAAGCTAAAAACTATTTTTCTTTTTGTATTTTTGTTTTACAATAACTAGAGGATTTTAGATTCAGAGTATAGATTGTCCAAGATTTAAAATGTTTACTTTTACGTTTTTACATTTACATGTTTTTTTGAACTACTGGTAGTTGGAAACAATCATTTTTCCTTCTCCAATATGTTACTCAAGCAGACCCCAAGGCAGTCCTTAGCATTTAATAACATTTTCTGGTCCAGAGAAACCTGTCTGCTATTCTTCCTACCACAATAATTGACCTTTCACTTTACATTCATCCTAATATGGGGAACCTCCTCTAATCTGTTCACCATGCCTGTGTGTGGCTGTACTTTAATCCAATAAATGGATGTGAGTCATCACACCCATATAAAATGTCATAGGACAAAGCTTGACATGCTGCTGTTTTTAAAAAAAAAATTACTTTTGTCTTAAAGGTAACCTGAGCTCCAAAAAAAGGCACAGGCTGCCATTTACAACATATTTTTGAAAATGTCATCGCTTCCTGGCAGTCTCTGACTTTAATACTTTAAAACATTCACCAGGATAAGTATGCAAGAATAGAGAATGAATTTAGAACTCCTGATTAGTATTTTTACTACAGGTCAGTGACTCAATAATAATAAATATGGCAGCCCCCATATTTGGCTAAAGTTAACCACTTAAGGACCAAGCCTTTTTTTGAGATTTGTTGTTTACATGTTAAAAAAAAATTTTTTTGCTAGAAAATTACTTAGATTCCCAAACATTATAAATTTTTTTCTAACCCTAGAGAATAAAATGGCGGTCGTTGCAATACTTTCTGTCACACCGTATTTGCGCAGCGGTCTTACAAGCGCACTTTGTTTGGAAAAAATACACTTCTTTGAATTAAAACATAAGACAACAATAAATTTAGCCCATTTTTTTTATTTTGTGAAAAATAATGTTACACTGAGTAAATTGATACCCCACATGTCACACTTCAAAACTGCGTCCGCTCGTGGAATGGCGACAAACTTTTACCCTTAAAAATCTCCATAGGCGACATTTAAAAAATTCTACAGGTTGCATGTTTTGAGTTACAGAGGAGGGCTAGAATGATTGCTCTCACTCTACCAATCGTGACGATATCTCACATGTGTGGTTTTAACACCGTTTTCACGTATGCACTGTACAATGGTTGATACAAAAGTACCGATATATAGAAACAAATGACGTGCAATAGTTTCTCACTAATAATTTAAAGTGCAAAGATTAAAAGTGCTTAATTATTATCAACAATAAATAATATAAATTCATATATGTGATAATATTAAAACCATATAATGTGAACTAATAATAATGTACATAATTATATAAATAAATATGCAAAAATAGATATGTGCCAATTATTCACTCAAAGAACCATAAATTGATAGTGAATATTAAAAATGAAGAAGTGCAATGCCACAAAATTAGATCAAATGAACAGACAAGTGCCTCAAATAAAATGTAATTACTAAACTCAAGCAGATAATTAATAGTTGAGTAGTGCTATATTATAGACAAAGTCCATATGTAAAAGTCTCATAAAGAAGTGAACTCTTCCAAATGAAAAGACGTGAAGTAAAACCAAATCCGCGAACATGTGCCAAGAGTGAGAAGCACCTCCACTACAGCAAACACTGCCGCTTACCGGAAAGTGGTGGTTCCTTATTACAGGGGACCACAATATGCAGGTGGCTTATCACCCCAGCCAAGGATCTGGAAAGGATGTGTTGACGTAAACAGAACTCCCCCAGTCACCACGATAATGATCTCTTCCAATATTCAAACCAGGTACAGCAGGCGCCAAAACCGTCAGCATAAATATAAACGATAAACTCGCAATAGTGCAAAACCCTTTTCGTTTATTGTAAAAAGTAAAAAGCAAAATGCGCACTTACATTTGAATGGATAAATACAAAGCATAAATCAATCGAGCCAGCCGGTCTCGATGCACGCCCGATACTTCCGGGACTTAGCGTACAGTGACGTCAGTGCGTCCCTCCACCCTACGCATTTCGTCACTAACAGGATGACGTCCCCGATGTACGCCAAGTCCCAGAAGTATCAGGCGTGTATCCCTATGAAGGACCAATAAAACACATTTGGTGGACTTGCCCAATAATGAGCAGACTATGGATACAGGTTTTATAATTTCATGGGCACATTAGTTCATACTAATCTCCGTAAAAAACCCTAAAGAAGCACTACTTAAAAAAAACTATCCGTAAACTTTTCCACTTGGAATGGACATGGTCCACCATATTTTCCAATACCAAGTTCACAATTGCCAGGACCTGGAAGACGTTCACCTAAGTTTTGAAGTGGTAAAAAACAGGTTGACTGATATCATGATAAACAAAAAATGAATGGTAATTCTGGCCAATGCCTTGCCAAATTCTTCCTCATTTGGCAACCTTGGACACCCTATGCTCAACCTCCACCGTTTGATGATTCTGTTTTGTCCATTTAATTCCAGCTGACCCCTTCCCTTCCCCTGTCCCCTAGCCTTCCCCCTCTTTTTTGCCTGTGTCCTGCATCTTTCTTCCCTTTTCTTACATTTCCTCATTTCCTTGCATTTGCAGCTTTAATATCCTATTTTCAGATCTAAAAAGCCTTTTACACCCCCCCCCCCCCATATTTTCCCTAACATATCCTTCTATAGACTCTCGTATTTACGCCTCTTAAGCCTAGTACACACGGGCCAAATGTCAGGCAACATCGGCCAGGTCAATAAAAAATGTCCGATATTCGGCCCATACACATGGCCCGCTGGGTTGCACGAAAAAAAAAAAAATGGTGTGTACTAGGATTTAGCCATATATGGAAGACTATCATGACTTTGGTTTGCAGGTCCATACATAAAGCTGAAAATCGATTCTGTTTAACTTATCGTAGACTGTGAAACTTGTTATTGTTGGTACATTATTGCTACTTCTGTACAATGTTGATCACCTGTATATGCCCAAGTCAACGTAACTTATTTAATTGTCAGCGATGTAACCTTGATAAAAGAGAAGAATGTCAATGCTGTCTGGAGGCATCATGTAGCATTATCACCCTGAAGCAGTAAGTGCCCTCTGAAAGTGAGAAAATGGCAAAATAAAACAAATGGGGAAGTAAAACAAAATGTTGAAATAATGCAGAGGAAGAATAAATTAGTCTTGCAAGCTTTAAATTGTGGTATATTAATCCAGTGATTTTTCTGTTCATGTGCTTGCCACAGCACTGCTTATCTTCAACGCTATAAGAATAAGGGAACTTGTTACAAAATGTTACAAACACTTTACTTCAGGATTTTACAAAGACCCTTTTCCCAAGTATATGTTTGCATATCTACATGAACACACTTAGTCATGGCTTCTTGATTAGACACACCATTCACATATCACCATAAAAGTAAATTTGCCATAAATAAAAGGGTTCCCAGGCAGTATATCTCACACAGAAGCCTTGTACTGTATGTCGTTTATAGATCAGTGTAGCTGCTATATGACAGCATTTTTATACATTACATAAGGAAAGTAAAAATGGTCTTCTCAATCTATTGCTCAAAGGGAATGGAATTTGTGGCTGCTTGGTGCTAATTGCCCTGTTTTTAATGCCCTCTCTTTTCGGCTCTTCAATACCATTTATAAAGCTATTCTTACTGGATGGTGTATGATCATGACGCTTACTTGCCAGCTTCCTAAGCCAAGCATGACATGCATGTCAACAAGTTTTTATTTTTAGATGCCTCACCCTGTATATTGAATTAGAACCATTCATTTATATAGTAGTGACATATTCCACAATGCTTTACTTAAAATGCTGACTCTTTCATTGCTGTGTATAATCTCCTATTCCCAATAGAGATATACAAAGCACCCAAACAAGGGCACTAAGACAGCACCCCACGTTTTTAACTGCAAGGACCTGCTTGGCATAACTTAGCATTGGGTTAATTTATAATTTGGATTTGGCATATGATTAATTAAACACAGTGCACACTTGTACAGTGCTGAGTAGTGTGACAGTCCAAGGTAACACAATACAGAGGAAAAACTTGAAGGTTCATATGTCGTGGGAACTTAATACCTATGAAGTTGTATGAATAGCTCTTTATGTCATGTACACACGACTGGAGTTTCCGTCATAATAAACTCTGGCGGTCTTTCCGACGGAGTTCCGACCGAACGGACTTGCCTACACACTTTGCCCAGCCGTGGCATTTGCTGACGTATAGTACGAAGTACAGGAGGCGATCGGCAAACGGTTAATTTTTATATATAAAAACATATCCTACTTACCTGTTCAGTGCAGTGGTTTTGCACAGAGCAGCCCCACTCCTCCTCTTCTCTAGTCCCCTTCCGGCACCCTGGGCCCCTCCCCCTTGCAGAGCGCCCCCATAACAAGCTGCTTGCGGTGGGGACATTTGTGCGTGCTCACTCCCGAGCCATAAGACACAGAGAGTGTGGCTTAGCCCTGCCCCCTGCTCCCGCCTTAGGCTGGATTCACACCTATGCAGTTTTAGTTTAGTTTTTGCATTTTGCAGATTTGCACTACAGTCCATTTAACATGGTTTCCTATGGAACACGTTCTGTAGTGAAAATCTGTAAAATGCAAAAAGCACTAAAAATGCATATGTGTGAATCCAGCCTTACTATCTGTGATTTAAGGAAAAAAAACCTTCAGCCTTTACAACCACTTTAATGGCCAGTTGACACCAGATGCAGTTCTGTGCGCTTTTTTTCTGCACAAAATGCATGCACAGTGTTTTCCATGTATTCCAATAGTTCACACCGTGCAGTCAACTTCTGGTCAGTTTCCGCACCGGAAACTGAATGCATGGTGTGAACTAGAGCCATTGGAATACATGGAAAACACTGTGCATGCATCTTTAGTGCAGAAAAAAAGAGCACGGAACTGCACCTGGTGTGAACTGGCCCTAAGGCTTTATTACATCCCCCTGAATATTTTCTTTTGTTCATGTCTGATAGTGTGTAATGAGAAGGTTTTGATTACTGTCATGCTTATGATAAATGTACATCGTAGCATGTGTTCTAAAGGGTCATTTAATGGTGTTTTGTTTTGAAAGCCTTGGCCAACACTAAGAAGAGCCAAGCAAATTTTGAGTTTCTAAAGCTATTATAAATGTAGTGTATTTTATTGTATATGACACATTTTATTGTTCATTTAGGCCATCTGAGGAACTTTCAGGCAGACCTGACTTTGGCAGGTAGATTGTATCATGTTATTATTGTGAAATAATGTCTTTATAACATTCTGTTGCTGGTTTCCCCAGTTCCAGCACTATTTGTTCTATCTGTACTTTATCAGCGGGCCAGCTTTACAACTGTTTGAACAATAGAGATATCCAAAAGTGTGCATAATTACTTTCCTGGCACATGCAATATAGACAACCTTTTACAGGGAATAGGAAGTAATATCACAATGTGTTCAAATAATAAACTGTCACAGAACATCTAAATCCAGTTTTTATATTTACAGAATGAAGATCACATGGGCTGGGTCTCATGTATCAAAGGTGTTTGGGTGAAAAGTGTTGTTGGTTGTGCAGGGCAACTAATTAATTTTTCCAGTGTCAGGCTACATGCACACTAGGCATTTAGTCCCGATGCATGAGATCCCAGGATTCGGTGTAGGTGAAAGGCACAGGTGCACCGTCCAGCCCCACTGCTGGCATCCTGTAAAACTCTATGAGAGGCTGCTGCAACTGGATGGTGCACCCAATGGTACTTACATTTAAGGCAGTATACACCGAATGTATGCACAGAATGCGGACTTACGGCCTGTTAAAGAAAAGAGTTTTATGGCCTGTAAAACCCCACCAAATACCAGGATCTACCCCCACAAAATTCCAAGATCTCCCCTCACCAGGGCTAAAAGTTTAGTATATATGAGGCCTAAATTTAAACAGAAAGACATGGCTTGCTATTGTAGGCACTTTTACTTTCTCATACTTTACCTAAATAAGGTCCAGTCATTTTATGAGTATTTTAACTTTTGCTTTGTTGTGAATTTTACGGACAACAAACTAAAGAGGAGAGCTTGGTTTGGTATGTGTTTGTGATATAGTTGCCACCTCATCCCTTTAAACCCGAACACATATTAATTCCACAGGTTCTGTGGCTGATTAAGGTGGTAATTAAACTCACTTGGTGCCTTATCTGCATTTAATTAGCCTCAAAACCAGTGTAATTCAAAGGTGTTTGGGTTTAAGGCCCCTTTCACACATGCGGACATTATGTCCGTATTTCATCCATCCGTTTGCGGATGAAATACGGACATACATGCATTCCTATGGGATAGCGGGTGTCTGTGGTTGAACATCCGCAGACACACCCGATATCGTCCGCCTCCGCAATTGTCCGATTCTGCAGACGGAGGAAAATCCTATTTTTCTATCCATCTGCAGAGCGGATTGGATGAACACGAACAGACAGTCCGTGCTCATCCGATCCCCCATAGAGGAGAGCGGAGAGCTGACAGGGCAGTCCCTGCACAGTGTGCTGGGACCGCCCTGTTATCCACCGGCTCAGCGGGGACAATGGAGCGATCCCCGCTGAGTAAGCGGATCATCACGGGGTGGATCATTACTGATCCGTCCCGTGTGAAAGGGGCCTAAAGAAATGAGGTGGCAACTCTAGTTTGTGAAGGGAAGTTAATTTCACACAAAATTGGCAAACACTGGTGGGATGATTTGCTTACTGTGCTATTATATTTCTAGCAGTCAGACACCCCAGCCAGTTTAAAGTTTTTGCAACTCCTGCTGCTAAAGCTGGAGAGTGCAAAATCTGGTGCAACTCTAAACAGAAACCAATCAGCTTCCAGGTTTTATTGCAGAAGCTTAATTGAACAAGTTGAGATTAGAAGCTGATTGGCTACCATGCACAGCTGCACCAGATTGTGAATGCTCCAGTTTTAGTAAATCTACCCCAGTGTCATTCCTTCAGCTGCAAGTGGAGCAGTCTTTCCCTTTCTGCAGTCATCATTCTTTTACATGTATACTTGACTATTCTTAGCTTCTTTCTTTAGAAAAACCTGGTCTAAAGAAGAAGTGATGTAAGAACAGTGACCCAGCTTTTCCCTGCGAAGAGAAAAATAAGTTGTTCAGCGGTTCCTCTGCAATTTAGCTGCGGATTAGCTGAACAGGGAAAGGAGGTTGTGTAGTGAGGAGGAGGAGAGAATGCCTGTTCACAACGGAATGCATCTGCGAATCAGATGCATTCCCATAGAAGATAATGTGCTTGCAATTTGCACCTCAATGCCCAGAAAATGCACACGTTTTTTCGGCAATGCGGAGTGCGAATGCAACGCCCATATGTGAACCAGCCTCATTCAAATGAAAGTATTTTAAAATGTCATGCGAATTGGATGCGGTTACGTGTGAACCCAGCCTAAATTAAAAAAATCCTAATCTTCTTTACAATACCCATAGTGTATGAAGGATCCTTTGTCATGGGTGTACCCTGCATTAAAAAAAAAAAATTCCCATGTTTTACTGCATATACTGCAAGTATAGAAAAATGCCTGCCTCCGCTCAATCTATCACATCGCCAAGCTTCGTTCCCTGCGAGCGTTGCGACGCACGGGGAAGGAGAGCGCCGCCAAATTCAAAAAGTAAAACACACAGTATACATACAGTATAATGTAATCTTACAGATTACATTGCTGTATGTAATTATTTCACATCCCCTTTGTCCCTAGTGGTCTGTCCAGTGTCCTGCATGCAGTTTTATATTATAAAAACTGTTCTTTATGCCTGGAAACTGGAGATTGTCCATAGCAACCAAAACTGTCCCTTTACATCAAAAGTGGTTTTAGACCAGCTAGAAAACAGCGATAATAAAATGGAATCACTCTCAGAATTTGCGATTTGCGGGGAGATCCGTCATCAAATACTGAAAAGTAATGACAGACAATTCTGCAACTGAGCAAATTTCAGTGTTTTTGATTTGATTACATTGAATATTTATTTATTATTGAAACGAAAAAACCCATAAGCCGCGCTAAATAGATACCAAGGCAAATACAACCAACTATTTGTGCAATGATATAAAGGTAAATGTTGAAATAAATATTAATAAATACAACCAACTACTTGTGCAAAATAAACAAACAAATATTGTATAGAGTATAGCAACCCTATATGTGTATATGCATATACGTGTATCACGTATATGCATATACACATATAGGGTTGCTATACTCTATACAATATTTGTTTGTTTATTTTGCACAAGTAGTTGGTTGTATTTATTAATATTTATTTCAACATTTACCTTTATATCATTGCACAAATAGTTGGTTGTATTTGCCTTGGTATCTATTTAGCGCGGCTTATGGGTTTTTTCGTTTTTATTTGCATGTATGTGACATAGCGAAAGCCGCAGCTGAATATCCTTACAGGATTTTCTTTATACATTTACACATTCACACATTCACATATTTAACCTTAGCGCAGTTATTTTCTTTTTTTCATTTATTTATTATTATTATATAAATAGTTGGTATAATTATTTATTATATTATCATTTATGATTTCATTTTTCAAACTTTATCATACCCAGAATGTCTGCTAGACTCTGGTTTGGACAGATTTAAGTGAGTTATTCCTAAGAATTACAGGCCTACAATATAAAACGCCAAATTTTCCTGCAAAATAATTGTACCGCTTTCAGCACCTAAAATCTGAAATAATCATACCACCAGGGAGGTTAATCAGAAAAATGTTTATTGTGCAAAAAGTCATCAGGGATACAATACAACCATAAGAATAAAAAACCAAGACATATAAAAGGATATTGCATAATTCACATAATATAAACAAAGCAGATAACCAGAATATTACATTAACCCAGAGTTTTTTTGCATAGTCCTGTTTTTGTTTGCTTGAATACCCAACTTCATCTCTTTTTTGTTATTGAAATGAGGGAAGGTGTTCAGATGTAAGAAAAATAAATAAAAAGGTCAGGGCTGACAACGATGCTTGGGATTTCAGTGTACTAGTAGAAATGTTGTCAGCTCATACAGTTGGAAGCTGAGTGCATTTTTGTACAATCAGCCGTTATTGTTCTAGATCCATTTTTAAAGGGACAAAACACGTAAATATACATGTATGCAGCAATGCACTGAATGTGTGCATGTGTTCTTTTTACTTTGTTTAAACAGCTATTATATATATAAAATAAAGTAAAAAAATGAAAGCGGTTTAAAAAAAACGAAACTGAAGCAAAAATAAAACTGACCCCAAAACTATTTTAGCTTCCCTTTAGCCTAGGTTCACATGGTACAATTTGGCATTTGGCAAATCAGCAGCTATTGCCGGTGTTCTGGCATATTAAGTCCAGCCATCATATATTGTCTGCCCCGTACTGCGCATGCACAGTGCTTGCGCAGTACGGAGCAGAAAAAGCTTCGGAAAATCCCTGAAGATAAACGGCGCCTGCGCCGTGAGTGTAGGTGGTAGCCCCACCATCCAAGCGGACATAGGGCTGGGAAAATTAGAGGGCCCCTTGCAGGCTCGCTTCACTCACCATGTTTCGGGCTCGGCCTCGCTGCGCTCCGCTCTTTTGTATTCCAACTCTATGCCCACTTGGATGGTGGGGCTAGAACCTGTACTCACGGTGCAGGCGCTGTTCATCCTCGGCTATTTTCGGAATCTGTGTGTGCTGTATACTGCGCACTGAAGTCGGACTGCATTTCAGGGTTGAAATCGAAAATTGAAATTTCTAACTCCGCAGCAATGTGAACCTAGGCTAAAAGCCACTTTAATTCGACTTTTGCAGTCAAGTTTGAGAAAACTCCACTATACAGTGTGTTTGTTATGTGTTTTAATTCACACAGCATGCTTTTTTTTTTTTATATTTCTTACTTTACTTTTAGATGTTTCTCAAGAGAAGGACTCATGGCTGATTGCAAGTTTTTTTGAGCAATGGGGGACATTTACAAAAACTGGTTCACTCGGAATCTGGTGCAGCTGTGCATGGTAACCAATCATCTTCTAACTTCAGCTTGTTCAATTAGGCTTTGACAATAAAACCTGGAAGCTGATTGGTTTCTATGCAAAGCTGTGACAGATTTTGCTCCCTGCAAATTTAGTAAATAACCTCTACTATCAGAGTGATTCTATTCCAAGTCTGTCCTCATTAACATACAATACAAAAAGCCCAGCCTCTATCCTTTAACGCTTTTTTTAGGGCAAACAGTGTTCAAATCTAGTTACAATTGATAATTGAGATCTTTCTACACAGTACAGACAGGGATAGTTATGGCAAACACCTGCCCGCTCCCCCCCCCCCCTTCCCAGCCCTCTCATGAACAAAGATTACTGAGTAATAAAGTAGGTGTTATCCCCATTTGGCTACAAAAGTTGTTGGCTAGATGATCAGAACTGCTTAACTTATATTAGGATATGATCTATAAAGAATGACTAGTATGGTAATGGCTGGTTTGTAACTTTATATAAAAAAGAGGAAAAACCGCGCTTGTCCTCCTCCCTACGCGTTTCGTCACTCCGTGACCACGTCCCATTGTGACGAAACGCATAGGGAGGAGGAGCGAGGTCCTGACGCCACCAGCTCGCGTTGTTTGTTTGCGGAAGTATTGGGCGCTAATCGAGACCGGCCGGCTCGAATTTGCTGAACGATCTTTTTAGACATTATTCCTGTAAGTGCGCATTTGTCTCTTACGTTCGATTAAAATTTACTTGGGTTTTACACTATTGTGAGTTTTATTATCTTTTATGTAAACCGGTGAGAGAGAGTATATTTGAAGGCTAACGGGTTCCTGAGTTCTCTTGCATCCATTTGCGAAAACCCTGGACTGGGGGAATCAGTCACCCGCTCTGCATGGTTCTCTATAATAAAGAACCATACATCTTCGGTAAGCGGCAGTAATATCTGTGGTGGAGGTTGTGCACTGTTCACGTTCGTTCTGGATATTTTTGCTGTCACCATATCACCGTGGAATACTTTGAAAATAGATATTTTCCAAGGACCTTATGGACACTTTAATATTTTAGTGTTATCAATTTTTCACATGTATTGATGTTTTATAAATTTTTCAAACTAATTGGTTATTTGGTGTAACATAGCTTCTTTCTTTCAGCTTATTGTTCACATCACATTAGGATAATTCATTATATTCTATGGTGTCTTCACTAAAATTGATGTATATTTGTTATCTACATTTAACATACCGTATATACTCGAGTATAGGCCGACCCGAATATAAGCCGAGGCCCCCAATTTATCCCCAAAAAAACTGGCAAACTTATTGACTCGTGTATAAGCCGAGGGTGAGACATGCCTGTCCATCCCTGTGTGTGTGTCCGTCCATCCCTGTGTGTCCGTCCATCCCTGTGTGTCCGTCCATCCCTGTGTGTCCGTCCATCCATCCCTGTGTGTGTGTGTGTCCATCCATCCATCCATCCCTGTGTGTGTGTGTCTCCATCCATCCATCCATCCATCCCTGTGTGTGTGTGTCTCCATCCATCCCTGTGTGTGTGTGTGTGTGTGTGTGTGTGTGTGTGTGTGTGTGTGTGTGTGTGTGTGTGTGTGTGTGTGTGTCCAGCCTACCTGTGTCCCGAGCCTTTGTCCCGAGCCTCCGTCCCGTGCCTTGCCTCCTTGCCTCCGTCCCGTGCCGTGCCTTGCATCCGTCCCGTGTCGTGCCTTGCCTTGCCCCCGTCCCGTCCCGTGCCGTGCCGTGCCTTGCCTTGCCTCCGTCCCGTGCCCTCTTCGTCGGCGGCCATTGTAAAATTCAAAAGCTGCGCCGCCGCCTTCGCCTGTGATAGGCGGAACACTGAATTTCCCAGCAGCCTGTGTTCCGCCTATCACAGACATCGTATCATCCTCGTCCGTAGTACGAGGATGATACGATGTCCGTGATAGGCGGAACACAGGCTGCTGGGAAATTCAGTGTTCCGCCTATCACAGGCGAAGGCGGAGCCGGAGGCGCGGCTTTTGAATAGAATGGCCGCTGTCTGTCTGCTCGACACGCTGATCGAGCGGGCAGACAGCGATGACTCGAGTATAAGCCGAGGGGGGCACTTTCAGCCTCAAAAAAGAGGCTGAAAATCTCGGCTTATACTCGAGTATATACGGTAACTATTTTTTTCGTGGCACAGTTTTGATTAACTAATCAGTAACTTCCTAGAGTTTTTTACTTTAGGGTTTTTCTCATTTATATTTATTAATTTTATTTCTGTTAGCGCAACCCACTCCTTTTTTGGTTTGTAACTTTAACTTTTTAAAAGTCAGCAGCTACAAATACTGTAGCTGCTGAATTTTAATAAGGACACTTACCTGTCCAGGGTGCCTGCAATGTCGCCCCCCCCCCCCCCCCGGAGGCTGATTTGTCCCTTGTATCGTGTCCGGGCGCCGCCATCCTCACTAAGGGAAACAGGCAGTGGAGCCTTGTGGCTTCACTGCCCGTTTCCTACTGCGCATGCGCAGGGCGGCACACTGTGCTCTGGGACACATACAGTTCCCAGAACACACTGCGTCACCTTCACCAGAAGACAACGCGAGGAGGAGGAGAATGAAGATCACAGCGGAGTAGTTAGAGGCACATTAGGAAGACTGTCTAGCAACAGGGGTTTCTGGTAAGTTAAAAAGTTTTTAAGAATATTAATGCTATTTTTTTTAGGGTGGCCCTCCACTTTAATTAGCAGCAGCTTTTTGGAAGGCATTCTTTTATTTATTGCATGTGTCTTGTTCTTTGCTTTGGGAACACAAAACCTTAGAGAATAAACAGATATCCAGGAAGATGCCCTAGCAAATGAGTTGTTAATTTCAACACTGATTAAATAGATGAATCCAATGAAGAAAGCTGGACTACTACTCATTCCGCAAGTGTGAATTCACACAAAAGATGCATAAACACAAGCCATCAGCGTATTCACAGAATTTCATGCTTGCTTTCACCCTTTACACTTTCTAATTAACTATCAAAACAGGCTCAGTACTTGCTTTAACAAGTCAGGCTGTTAAGCACTACTCTATCTAATGTATGAGTGATGTAGCCTATTTCTCATAGCATTAAAGTATAGCAAAGATTGACAAATGTAAGCCTGTTTTTTATCAAGGATAACGCTGTTACCAAGTGAAGTTATTTCTTCCCCGGCCCAATCTAAAATTACCCATTCTACCCTGCCTCAGCTGTATACTTACCTATGCCCCGTGGCTCCATTCTTCTGCATTGTTACCAGTCTTCAGATGAAATTTACTTTCCATTGAACACACCTGCACAGTGTATCCCTATAGACATCTATGGGGCTGTCTTCAGTCTACTTTTAGATCCAATCAGCTGTTTTGGCATAAAAACACCTGACTCATGTATAAGTGTGTAACGTGCATTTAGGCGCGTATACAGGCATTAAGTGCTTGGGCAATAATTCATATAATTGACCAGAATAATAATTAATCGCAATGGCCAGAATAAATTAACGCTAAACACGCCTAGCATTACCAACCGATAACAAGTGTTAACCCGCTAAAAGTGTTTCTTACAAAATGCTGCTGCTCCTGGACGCAGCCAGGAGCTACCTCTAAAAGCCCGTCACTAAACGCTGATAAAAATCTATGTGTGCATGGACTCACAGGGGTTGATTTACTAAAATTGGAAAGTGTAAAATTTGGTGCAGCTTTGCTTAGAAACCAATCAGCTTCCCGTTTTTTGTTTAACCTCCCTGGCGGTATGATTATTACAGATTTTTGATGCTCAAAGCAGTACAATGTTTTGCATGGAAATTTGGCGTTTTATAATGTAGGCCTGTAATTCTTAGTAATAACACACTTAAATCTGTCCAAAACAAGAGTCTAGTAGATGTCCCGGGTATGGTAAAGTTTGAAACACAAAATCATAAATTATAATATAATAAATAACTATAAATAATTATAACAAATAATGATATAATAAAAATTATACAATAATGTAATCACATTAATCCCGTGCATCGCAGCACTCACAGGGAACGGAGCCCGGCACTGTGATGAATCGAGCGGAGGATGGCTCGTACACACAATGGGGAGACATTGCAGGATCCTGGGGACAAGGTAAGTAACTGAACCTGGATCCCGTGATGCGATCCCGAGTGTGGCTCGGGGGTTACCGCTTTTGGTACTGAAAATCCACCCCGAGCCACACTTGAGAATACCGCTAGGGAGGTTAAAGTTGTTTAAGTATAAAGACTCGTACACACGATCGGATTTTCTGATGGGAAATGTGTGATGACAGGCTGTTGGCGGAAAATCCGACTGTTTGCATGCTCCATCGGACAATTGTCAAATTTTCCCACGGACAAATGTTGGATGGCAGGCTTTAAAATTTTCCGTGGACAAATGTCTGTTGTCGGATTTTCTGAGCGTGTGTACACAAGTCCGTCAGACAAAAGTCCAAAGTACAAACAAGCATGCTCGGAAGCAAGGACGAGCTGGAAGCGGTCGGTCTTGTAAACTAGTCTGTGTAATAGAGAATTAACATTTGTGATGCGGCAAATTATGAAATCTTGAAATTCTCTTCTTCTTTAATGGCATAATAATGAAGCTTTGCTGGTAATACTGATGGAGTTATGGCAAACTAATCTTCAAAGGCTTTTTTTTCTAGTGATATCAAGAATAATATTATTACATCATTTTCCCGTAGTTTTTAAGATGAAAGATACAACTATGTTGGTGTCCCTGGTTAAGTATACATTGTATTTTTTTTAAATGTAAATGCCTACTCCCAAACTGTCATTTGAAGTAAAACACATAGCCAAGTATTATTCTACACATTTTTTTAATTGTGCATTTAAAAAAAGGAAAACAAATAAAATTAGACATGCTATCTGCCAATACAACTTAACTAAAAAGTGCATTCTTTGCATCCAAAAATCTAGAAAATATACCAAATCAAATTATTATTATTCAACCAAAAAAATAAAAATAAATAAAGGCCTCATGCATGTGTCCTACTTCTTAACCTCCCTGGCGGTATGATTCAGTCTGGTTTTAGGTGCTGAAAGCGGTACAATTATTTTGCACGGAAATCTGGCTTTTATTTTGTAGTCCTGTAATTCTTAGGAATAACGCTCTTAAATCTGTTCAAACCAGAGTCTAGCAGACATCCCGGGTATGATAAAGTTTATAATATAATAAAGAATAATAAAAATTATTCAATAATGTAATCAAATCCTAAAACACTGAAAAATTTACACTTTTTGATTGCTATGGACAATCTCCAAATTCCAGGCAGTAAAAAACAGTATTTATAATATAAAAGTGCATGCAGGGCATTGCACAGACCACTAGGGACAAAGGGTGTGTGTATTTTTTAATACAGCACTGTAATCTGTAAGATTACAGTGCTGTGTGTGTTTTGTGTGTTTTTACTTTTTTGAATTTGCCGCCGTTCTCCGCTCCCGTGCGCCGTAACGCCGCAGGGAACGGAGCTCGGCGGCATTCGGCACTGTGAATCGAGCGGAGGACGGCTCGATCACACAGCGCGGCGGACATCGCTGGATCCAGGGGACAAGGTAAGTAAGTCTCACTGCGTCCTCCCCTGCATCGAGCGAAGCCATCCCGAGTCTGGCACGGGGTTACCGCTCCTATCAGTATATTCCTACACCGAGCCAGACTCGGGATTACCGCTAGGGGGGTTAATATAGGGGGTCAACAATTCCAAGAGTTGGTGAAAGCAGGGGTCCGTCATCCGGAGATAATTCCGAAAATCATCCAGATTATTCTCCTGGAACTCCGGCAACAAAGGCATATGACATAATTGGTGATGATTAATAAAGCAACCAATTTTTGGTCCAAGAAATCCTCCTCCTCCTGTTCTTGGACTGGACTTGGGTCAAAGCAATAACTCCAAGGCCAATAATAAATAACACGTTATCTCCTCCGATTCTGCAACACGGCTGGTTGACGAACGGCCGTTCAGAAACGAACTGAAAAGTCCGAAATGAAAAGTGCGAAATGAAAAGCACGAATTAACACTCAACAAACTTCTACTAACAAGAACTTAGCAGAAGAAGTTGAAAGGGTGGCGCTAAAGAGCTGAAAAAACACGTAGCACGTCATTACGTCATTTATGTAATTTGTTGGCCGACAATTCCTTGCCATTTGTATGCAAGATAAGTTCCTGGCCAACGCCCTTCGGACAAAAGTCTGAGGATTTGTCTGTGGAAAATCCGATTGTGTGTATGAGGCTTTAGGCTCTGTTCACACCTATGCAGTTTACTTTGATAATTTCCGCAGTGCTTTTTTTTTTTTTGCATTTTTGCTCATGCAATTTTGACGCAAATGTGCGTCAAAACAAATTGCATTTTTTTTATGCCTTTTTTTTGCCAATTTATTGTTGGCCCGATTAAAAAAAATGCAAATCACGGCAAAAAGGTAGTACACGCCTTTCTGCAGCTTCTCCATTGAAGTCTATTGAACCAAAAAAAGGAAAAAAATAAGAAAAGTTTTGCATTTAAAAAAGTCCATTACTCTTTCCAAAAACCCAGTGGCTGAAAAAAGCATAGATGTGAATGTGTCCCATAGGAAATCATGTTCATTTAATAAACGGTAGTGTGTTTCTGCAAAAAGTCAAAAAAAACGCATAGGTGTGAACCAGGCCTAATTGAACAAGCTGAGATTAGAAGCTGATTGGCTACCATGCACAGCTGCACTAGATTTTACACCCTCCATTTTTAGCAAATCAACCCCATAGGCTAACACACAGGGGAGTTCAGAGACAAGAAAAAAAAAACATCTGACCTAGTAGCAGCAGCAATAACGTCCAGTATGCATGAGGCCTTATACAAAGCCAGATGTAAATTGATGCAGCCCTGATAACTGACTCTGATAGGATTACTTATGGTTATGGCCAGTTATTTGGAGGGATTATCTTCTCTTTTTTTTTCTCAGGGGTGTTCTATTGATCTCCCTATATTTTAATACTTTGTAATATGAGCTAAATGGGAATATCTGTTTGGGATAACATACTATATGAGCTAATGCCCATTCATCTATCATGCTCATGTGGGTTTGGCTTTAATTTTCACCATTACTAATTCTAAAGAAGTACTGTATAACTGTTTTTTTATGATGTATCATGGATTATTACATTATTATATAATGCCCTTTTGGTATATTTTAGAACCATCTTTCTACCCATTTAACATCTTTAGGTGAATGTGCAAAGCAGGGATGCCTTTTTAAATGTATACTTCAATAAGGAACATTTGCAGTGAATACATATTTGTGGAAATCATTAGGGGCAGGGCCGTCTTTAAGGCAGGGCAAAAGGGGCAGCTGCTCTGGGCCCTGTCATTGTTGTGGGGCCCAAAGCAGCTGCCTCATACTTGCCAACTATCCCAGTTTAAATTCCCTTGTCCCTTGAAGTTTTACTCCTGTGCTGTGTCTGGATATCTCAGTGTGAAGTGCTGCTATTAATGCTGCCCAGCTCTGCCCTATTGTTGTGTACAGTTGACTCACCTGCAGACCCTGTGTTTACATGTAAATAGCCGTCAATCTTATGTAAATAACAACAGCATTCATATGTAAATTACAGCTGCATACATATGCAAATAGAGGCCAACGGCATTGATATGTAAATAAAGGTGGCATTCATATGTATATTGTGCCCCCCTGAAGTGAGGAGAAGATGTTCTGTAACCTATAGCAACAAATCAGTGAGAAATATTACTGTACAGTGATCTCTAGCAACCAATCAACAAACAGAAATCATGTGCTGTAACTTCTAGCAATTAATCAGTGAGCCTTAATGTATGCTGTAACCTCTAGCAACCAGTCAGTAAGCTGTAATGATATGCTGTAACCCCTGGCAACCAGTCGCTGTCTGATTTGATACAGTAAACTGATTTTAAGTCTAGCTGCTATTTACTGTATGTCTCAGAGCAGGTGGAGAGCGAAATTGCATGGGGGGCGGGCCCAAGAAATTTTTTGCCCAGGGTCCAATCAATATTAAAGACGGCCCTGATTAGGGGTTAAGTGTTTTTAGAACAAATATATTGAGTAATTCAAATCTATGTTTATTTATCCTTCAGAATTTCACAATATACCACCCTGGGTCCATCTTGAGGTGCAAAATCTATACAGGGAGAGGTCTCTCCAAACCGTTTTCTGTCTCTCTTCTCTCCCCATGCTTATGGATAAAAACAAATTTGTGTCCAAGAGATATATGTATAAATATGATCACTTATGATTTTGTTGACAGTTTGCTTCTGGTTGCAACATCCTTCCTAATGAAGGATTAGGAAGGATTAGGCCAATTATGTCAAAACAGGTTGAAGTCACTACTTGAAGCTGTTATTTGAAGAGGTTTATATAGAACCAACTATTGTACCAATCATCACCATCTGGAAATGGTTATCCTGTACTTTTATTTTTGATGTATTTTATGAATTTGGTTTCAATAAATGTGTACTATGTATATCAGTTTGGTTTAATGGATTGGCACCTTTAAAATCCTGTACTCTTTGAATGTGGTTTACAGTAAAACCTCGGATTGCGAGTAACACGGTTTACAAGCGTTTTGCAATACGAGCTGTTTTTTTTTAAAGTCCTAACTCGGTTTGAAAGCGTTGTCTCGCAAAATGAGCAGGATTCAAGCCTCTGGGGTGTGCCAGAGGTGCAGAACGCATGTGACACTCGGGGATACTCAGACACGTGCGGGAAACACTCCATTCCCGCCCTCCCCCCACCTCTGGCCACATGCGGTACTGCATACACTAGCAGTGACACTGGAACAAATTATCTGAGTTTTCATTGATTCCTATGGGGAAACTGGCTTTGATATACGAGTGCTTTGGATTACAAGCATGCTTCTGGAACGGATTGTGCTTCCAAATCCAAGGTACTACTGTATATGTCTAATTTGGGATGTGGTGACTTTAGATTTCCAACTACCAGTTTTTCCTGAACCACCAATAGGGAATGCTGCAATATAGTAACATTTTGTTCTTGCATTTAGTGATCCTTTAAACAACATCTTTCACTGGCAGTTCAATGCTTACTAAATATTATAGTGATAATGTAGACTCAGTTCCACACATCCCTGCCCTACAGAAAGCCACAAATCTGTCATCTGAGGCTAAAGCATTAATGCTTTAAAAAAGACAAGGTGACAACATGTGTGTAGCGTTTGCTGGGCTTTCCAACCACCAATCGCTATATGTCGGGTAAACTTGGCAACGGAAGTGAAGCATCACACCCACAGCATGTAAACAACCTATCCGCTGCCTACTGCAGTTTAAAGCGGGAGTAAACCCACAGATTTTTTTTTATTTACACCTGTAAGGGAAAAGGTATTCTAGCTCATTATGAAATACTTACCTTAGAACGAGGCGCCGGCATCTCACTTCCACGCTAAGGGAGCTGACATGTTCCCTCGGTGTGTCTTCCGGGCAGGGCTGGTGCAAGGATTTTTGGCACCCTAGGCGAAACCTCATTTTGCCGCCCCCATTGGCCCCGCCCCTGACTCCACCCCCAGAATACCGCTTCACCAGCGCTCAACAATTCCGCCTCACCAGTGCCCATAAATTACAGACTTGGGGGGACATTTGGCAGATCAGTCAACATAATAGATATATATACACTCACATTTTAAAATTAAATGTCATGGTCATCACATTCACATAATGTTATTCTCATTAAGGCCCCTTTCACACTGGGGCGGTGCGGGTGTCGGCGGCAAAGCGCTGCTATTTTTAGCAGCGATTTACCGTTGTTTTAGCGGCGGTCTGCGTTTAACGGCCGAAAAAGGGTTAAAACCGCCAGCAAAGTGCCGCTGCAGCGGCGCTTTGCCGGCGGTATAGCCGTGCTCCCCCATTGATTTCAATAGGTAGGAGCGGTTTCACCGCTCCAAATATGCGGCTAGCAGGACTTTTTTTACCGTCCTGCTAGCGCACCGCTCCAGTGTGAAAACCCTCCGGCTTTCACACTGGAGTGAAAGGGGCCGGTTTTTTCAGGCGCTATACAGGCGCTATTTTTAGCGCTGTAGCACCTGAAAACCGCCCCAGTGTGAAAGGGGCCTAATAGAGAGAAAGCAACAGTTTTTTGCTTACCTCACGGTCACACCAGTAACCTGTTGCTGGCACCAACTGTATTTGCCAGCCTGTGTACCTGCCTCGTGTGGAGTGGTGCCTCTTCTCTTCCTGTTCCAGCTAGCCCAGGCTGTGCGCACCTGACCCCAAGCTCAGAGAGTGGCCTTCAAGCGCCATGCCGACGTCGCCCTGCTGTATCCCATGATGATGCATGCTGCATCCATCCTCCATCCATCCTCTATTCCAGGAGAGCGTGGGGGCGGGGCCAGGGGTGCTGTGCTATCAAATGACACGTGTTATCATGTCACAGAGGACTGAGGGGGAGGGGGGGAACGGCTGCTGCTGCTGTGCCTGTGTTATCATCATGAGTAATGTCACAGACCGTCGGACTGACAGAGAATGGAGGGGGGGGAGGGGGGGCGGCTGCTGTGCCTGTGTGTTATCATCATGACGACTCCCCCCTCCCCTCCACTCTCTGTCAGTCCGATGATCTGTGACATACTCATGATAACACACAGGCACAGCAGCCGTCCACCCCCCCCCACCCCCCTCCCCTCCACTCTCTGTTAGTCCGATGATCTGTGACATACTCATGATAACAGTAACACAGGCACAGCAGCCGTCCGCCCCTCCCCCCCACCCCCCCTCCCCTCCACTCTCTGTTAGTCCGATCTGTGACATACTCATCATGATAACAGTAACACAGGCACAGCAGCCGTCCGCCCCCTCCACCCCCCCCCTCCCCTCCACTCTCTGTTAGTCCGATGGTCTGTGATGATTCATCAGCTGCTGCGTGTCATCATCATCATCATGGCTAATGTGACATAGTCACAGACAGACTGACAGAGAGCGGATCGGAGGAGGGGGGGCGGATCGGAGGAGGAGGGGCGGATCGGCGAGGTGATACTATAACAGAAGAGAGGATTACTGGAAAGCCAGAGCGGGGCGGGGCGGGAGGGCGGATGGCGCTGTTGCTTGACATGGCACTGGCACAGTAGTAGTTGCAGCAAGGACAGTGCAGCCAGCCAGGAATAAAATAACCAGCGGCCGGGCGCCCTAGGCGGCAGTGCGCCCCAGGCGGTTGCCTAGTCCGCCTAGTGGTAGCGCCGGCCCTGCTTCCGGGTATCGTGGCTTCGGCGCTGTGAGTGGCTGGAGCCGCGGTGTCTTTTCTTCCCGGCAGGGTCTGGCATCTGCCAGACATTCAGCCGAGAATTCCCGGCTGATTCCGCGGCTCATTGCAAGGGGAATATCTCCTAAACCGTACAGATTTAGGAGATATTCTTTTTACCTACAGGTAAACCTTATTATAGGCTTACCTGTAGGTCAAAGTTAAAAATTTAACTATACAACCACTTTAAGAGGAGTAGGCAGGCAGCAAAAACACAGCTCAACCGTGCATTTTTTCTGCCCCCCAAGTGAATGTTTAAATTAAGCTTTACAAGCACGCTAGGCCTTAGATACAAACAGTTCCTGTTCAAGTGGAAAAAAATGATACGATCTTGCTGCAGGGAAACTTTGGAAAATGTATTTTCTTAGTAAATGCTCACTTGTGCTGTTGTGATTGTACTACACTGTATCCTGTTACTTCCTAGTACACAGTGGAGATGAGCTCAGGCATCCTCTGAATTCATCTCTTTTTTTTGTTCTCCAGTGAGTTGCGTGCCCTGTTATTCTCCATCATGAAGCTCACATGAGCTGCGGGGCATGGAATGACCCAGCCTGTATCTCATTGGAGGATGAAAAAGTAATTCAGGAGTTCATGTTAGAGATGAGTTTGAGGGATGCCCAAGCATCTCTTAGGCTACATTCACACTGGTGATTAGGACTGGTGCAAATAATAGCAGCAGGAATATGAGATTTCCTGCTACAGCTCTCAGTGGCTAGGTGTGGCCGCCGGCCCCTGTTGACTAGGGTGACAGGTCGCTGGTGGCTCCAGTCTGGGAATCTTTATAAAACACTAAAGAATAATAATACTGAATAAAATGAATAAAAGGCTCAGAAGCATTGTTGTGTCACCTTCATAAAACCTTTGACGCAGTCACTTCCAGCGCTAATAGGTCTTCCAAGGTGTGGAGTAACAGATGTCAAATAAAATGGTTGTGTGAAAGATATATATGGTATCCAAAACTGGGTAGATGCTGCCTTCCTCAGATGGGGTAATCCGAAAGGAACTACAAGAAAAACAGAAATGGAAAGCGTACACACCTAGTGCATTACCAAAGATAATTTTCTAATAAAAATGTTTTATATAAAAGTGGGTACTCACAAAATGCAACTGACAAAAGGCCATAAAAACAATGCATAGACATGCACAGAACATGGGGTACAACTAACGCGTTTCAGGGCGCACCCCCTTCCTCAGAGCTAGGCTCATTTCTGTTTTTCTTGTAGTTCATAAAACCTTTAATAAAAATAGTAAAAACTCACAAACATTCTTTACAAAGTCACCTTTTCATATAAAATAATCTGCAGGAAAAGACTTGCCCAATGCTCACCGGACAGGAGAAATCTCTATGGTAGATCTTGTTAGAGAGCATGCATTTGCTGTGTCTCTAGTTTGAATCACTGGCTGCTGACTAGTTTGAAAGGTGGAGCTCAGGGGACATTACTTATAGTCAATCCAATGTTTCCTTTGTTCTGCTGGCTACAGGATTAGTTGACATTTTCCTCCTTCAATGACACCCCCTGCCACTGTAATCTTCCATAGCTCCCAACTGTCCCTGATTACGAGGGAATGTCCCTGATTTGGAGCAATGCCCCTCTGTCCCTCATTCCTCCTCATTTGCCCCTCATTTTGGTCTGATCTATATAGATGTAAATAAAATGCACTTTTTATCTATCAAAAAGTGCTTTCTGGCGCTAAAACCTTTCATCTGATTTCTAAATTGCTGCATTTGTAAATTCCAAAAGCCAATATAAGGGAATAGAATTGGTAAAAACAGCACTTGTGAGTTTAACCAGTCTTTTTTTTTGTACAATTCTCCTTTAAGGGGGCATGGCAAGGGGTGTGTCCTATGCCTGCATACGTTTGCTGATAGGTGTCCCTCATTCCCATCTCAAAAAGTTGGGAGGTGTGAATCTGCTGATGAGGCTAACAGAACTGAGATACCTGCCATATACACTCATCAAGCATGCCAACCGTGGCCACCCTTTCTGCCCAACTCCTCCGTTCATAGAAACTTCACCATAGCTTCTATGGATAAAAGACAATCTATGAATGGAGGAGGCAGACATTTTATTCATCCACCTGTCCTTCATTCATAGATTGTGTTTCATTCATTTATAGCTTTCAAAAGCTATATTACAGTTTCTTTGAATGGAGGAGGGGAGTAAAAGGACATGCATAGTCAGGTGATCTTGATGAGTGCCAGTCACAGGTCCCTCAGCTCCATTTACTTGTGCCTTAACCAGAAGATTTATGTGGTAGGGGGATTGGAGAAGGTATATTTTAACTGTCCTGCAGCCAGCAGCACAATGGGCACATTGGGATTGACTATAAGTAATGTCCCTTGTGCTGATTTGTTTTTTTTTGGGCTAAACTTAGCTAATATCATTACAAACCAAGTTGGTTATAACTATTATGACATCCAATCAGAATTCAGAGGCAGGCTTTTTTATTAGAGCCCATAACTATTATGACATCCAATCAGAATTCAGAGGCAGTTTTTTTTTTATCAGAGCCCCTTCCAGACTTTAATAAATAAAAACAGAGGGAGACTAATAGCATTATTGAACTGCTGCCTTCACAGCCTATGAGACTTTGGGCATTCTACATGCATGTGCTAACAGCCATTCCTACATTGACAGCTGAGACCTCAGTGTGATAATGGCTGTTATCACATGTGTGAAAGATCAGCAAAGCATTGAACTGTGTAATGTCAACTGTTTGATGTCTGAAGGATAATTAATTCCAGTTGTCAGGCATCTCACAATTGCCCAACATTTCTGCCATGTTACATCATGAGTGGCCAATGCTAGAACTGCAGGCCACGATAAAACGACCCTTTCCTACATTCAAAAAACAAACAAAAAACAACTGTACACGACAGTAATGATGTCATAAAACATTTGATCATATAACATTTTTAGTTGTTCAGTTATTTCATTGACAGGTTCATTTAAGAGTTTGTGCTATATGTTATATTGTTAAAAACGTTTAGTGTTTAGGGCTTATTCACAATAAGGCATTCTGCTGCAGTGTGTCAAAGCACATGCATTAATTCAACGCACTATCACCCTTGGTGAACATACCGTAGGGCCTGCTGTCAATCACCAAACAGGAACATGGTATGGAAACAAAACACTGCATGTGGACCCCAGCTATAAATGAATTGTTTTCTAAAATTGGGTTCATTAACCGCTTCAGCCCCGGCAGATTTTACCCCCTTCCTGACCAAAGCACTTTTTGCAATTCGGCACTCCGTCACTTTAACTAACAATTGCGCGGCCGTGCGACATTACACCAACACAAAATTGCCGTCTTTTTTTTCCCACAAATAGAGATTACTTTTGGTGGTATTTGATTACCTCTGCGGTTTTTATTTTTATAAACAAAAAAAGAGCGACAATTTTGAAAAAGAAAGCTATATTTTTTACTTTTTGCTATAATAAATATCCCCCAAAAATATAAAAAACATAAATTTTTTCCTCAGTTTAGGTGAATATATATTCTTCTATATATTTTTGGTAAAAAAAAAGGCAATAAGCGTATATTGATTGGTTTGAGCAAAAGTTATAGCGTCTACAAAATAGGGGACAGATTTATGGCATCTTTATTATATATATATTTTTTTATTTTATTAGTAATGGCAGCGATCTGCGATTTTTATTGTGACTGCGACATTATGGCAGACACATCGGACACTTCTGACACTATTTTGGGACCATTGTCATTTATACAGCGATCAGCGCTATAAAAATGCACTTACTGTGCAAATGACACTGACAGGGAAGGGGTTAAACATTAGGGGGCGATCAAGGGGTTAAGTGTGACCTAGGGAGTGATTCGAACTGTAGGGGGGGTAGGCTACCACTAACATGACAGCGATCACTGGGAGCAGTAGATCCCTGTCATGTCACTAGGCAGAATGGGGAAATGCCTTATTTACATATTTAAAGGGGATGTACATGTATGCCCACTTGCCCACCTCTGCCAGTAGTGATGGCCGAACGGTTCGCCCGGCGGTCGTTTCGCGGCGAATTTCGGTCGTTCGCGGTCTGCTCGTTCGCTCGCCTTTTCCCGTCGTTCGCCCCGGCGGACTTACGTGTTTAATGTGTAAAAGAACTTTGACCTATGATGACACGTCTATCATGGGGTACAGGACAGCCAATTGAGACATGACAGCACATGGACACTTGGACATTCCCCCTAACCTATAAATACACCCGATCCGGTGGCCATTTTACATTCTTTCTTCTGTCACTATAGGGAAAGGTTGCTGTGTGGAGTAGGGACAGATAAAACGCTAGCTATTTGGTACACAAAAGTTCTTTTCAGGACTGGTATAGGTGTTAGGTGTATATAGGTTTGCTGTGCTACTGATTTTTGCAGCAGCCTGAGTGTCTTTTGTCAGTTTAGAGAAAGGGAAAGGACGGTGTGTGCTACAGGGACAGCCAGATTAGTCTTTCATCATCATCATCATCATCATTAGCTGTTACTATCAGGTCCACAAAAGAGCTGTTCCAGTAACCACTAATCGTTCCAGTCTACTCTTTTTTGCCACTTTGTATAGGGACAGGAAGGAAGCAGTGTTGTCAGGCAGTGAGGGTCAGTTTAAAGACTTGTTGTTACTATTAGTTCCACAAAGGTTCTTTTCAGGACTGGTATCAGTGGTACGGTAATAGGCTTGTACACGTATAATATTTTTTCTTCCAAATATAGAAAGAATATTATACTTGACTGCTGCAGTCTGCTAAACATTCACAACTCACTTGTTCCACAAAGCTCTTTATCAGGACTGGTAACTTGGTCTGTGTAGGGTGCTACAGTACATAGGGTTGAGTGCGGTACAGTCTGCTGTTCTGTAAGGACCGCTATCGGTCCACAATAGATAGGGTTGAGGTGCACCACTGCTGACCGCTGCCCTATACTGCAGCAGTCCTTCATTGGTATAGGGACTGATGTACAGTCTGCTAATCACTAACACACAACCTGCTTGGTCCACAAAAGTTCTTATAAGGACTGGTAACTTGGTCTAGGGTGCTACAGTACATAGGGTTGAGTGAGGTACAGTCTGCTGTTCTGTAAGGACCGCTATCGGTCCACAATAGATAGAGTTGAGGTGCACCACTGCTGACCGCTGCCCTATACTGCAGCAGTCCTTCATTGGTATTGGGACTGAAGTACAGTCTGCTAATCACTAACACACAACCTGCTTGGTCCACAAAAGTTCTTATAAGGACTGGTAACTTGGTCTAGGGTGCTACAGTACATAGGGTTGAGTGAGGTACAGTCTGCTATTCTATAAGGACTGTTATCGGTCCACAATACATAGGGTTGAGGTGCACCACTGCTGACCGCTGCCCTATACTGCAGCAGTCCTTCAGCGGTATAGGGACTGACGTACAGTCTGCTAATCAGTCACACACAACCTACTTGGTCCACAAAGATCCTTATAAGGACTGGTAACTTGGTGAAGGGTGCTACAGTACATAGGGTTGAGTGAGGCACAGTCTGCTGTTCTGTAAGGACCGTTATCGGTCCACAATAGATAGGGTTGAGGTGCACCACTGCTGACCGCTGCCCTATACTGCAGCAGTCCTTCATCGGTATAGGGACTAAGAGTTTTGTCACAGGGTCATTTAAAAAATGACAGGCAGAGGAAGAGGCAGGCCCTTCCACAGGGGTGGTAGGGGTAGGGCAGGAGCAACAGCCTTGAGCCAAAGTGGGAAGTTGCAGAAGGTGCGTTCAATTACTTTAAAGGACGCACCAGACTTGGTTGAGTGGCTCACTCAGCCTTACTCTTCTGCACCCTCCTCATCCTCTCGATCTGCACCCTCTTCTTCACTCTCTGCTATGTGCACCCCCAAAGACACTACCACCAACAACACCACCACCACCACCACCACATACCTTCCGCTTGAGTCACAGGAATTATTTTCCGCTCCATATCAAGAGGACATTTCTGATGCGCAGCCACTCTTGGTATTGGATCAGGAAGAGGAGGTAGCAACAACCGCTACTCAGCAGTCTGACGACAGTACCCAGATCAGCCCAAGGAGGAGGTTGGTCCCCGGTGTTGCTGTCTACTCCGAGATCTCTACTTATAGCGGTGGGGAAGGTGACGTTGATGATGACGTGTCTAGTGATGTCACGTGGGTGCCCACAAGAGAGGAAGAGGAGGGGAGTTCAGAGGGAGATATGGACCAGCAGATAGGGAGGAGAAGCAGGACTAACTTACATTGCACAGGAGGGACAAAGCAGACTGCAAATGTATCAGGAGCGAGTCATCGACCATGTACGGTCATATCTGGCGCTCCCAGGACACCGGCACATGGCTCCGCAGTATGGGCTTTTTTTAACGTGTCCGCTGCTGACAATAGCGTTGCCATCTGCAATCTTTGCAGTCAACGCATTAGTCGCGGTAAGCCCAACACTCACCTAGGGGCGACCGCCTTAAGAAGGCACATGAGCAGCCATCACCGAGCCGAGTGGGAGCAACGGAACACTCAAAGCCACACTGCAGGCTCTCACCGTCCAGCCTCGTCTTCTACTTCTCCTCTCTCCTCACAATTGTCCTCCGCTCCACCTTCCATCACGCCAAGCTCACGTTTTTCTGCAAAAAGGCAGGCTTCCGTGGGCCTAATGTTCGAGCGTAAAAAAATGATGACGCCGGATAACCCTCTTGCCCAACGGTTGACGGCTGGCTTGTCAGAACTGATAGCCCGCCAACTACTGCCATATAAACTGGTGGACTCGGAGGCCTTTCGCAAATTTGTGTCCATTGGAACACCACATTGGAAGGTCCCAGGAAGGAAGTATTTCTCGGAGAAGGGCATCCCAGAGCTATATGGCCATGTTCAGCGGCAAGTGAATGTATCTCTGGCACACAGTGTCGGTGCCAAGATACATCTGACCACAGACACGTGGTCTAGCAAACACGAGCAGGGAAGGTATATCAGTTTTACTGCCCACTGGGTGAACCTTCTGACGGCCGTCAAGCATGTAACCCGTGGCACCCGTGTAGATTTGGTTTTACCGCCACGGATTGCATGCAGGCCTGACTCTTCTTCTCCTCCTCCTCCTACTCCATCCTCCTCCCTCTCCTCCTCAGCTGGCTCCTCCTTTTCCGCTGCTAGCATCTCTTCCGCTGCACCGCCCAAGCTCCCCAGAACCTATTCCACATGCCAGGTGAGACGTTGCCATGCCGTGCTGCGTCTGTTGTGCCTGGAAGCCAAGAGCCACACTGGCCCGGCACTCCTTTCAGCTTTGCGTTCACAGGCAGATCAGTGGCTAACACCGCTCAATTTGACAGTTGGTAAAGTGGTGTGTGACAACGGTGCCAATCTGCTTAGCGCATTGAAACAGGGCAAAATCACGCACGTGCCATGCATGGCACACGTCTTAAACTTGGTCGTGCAGCGATTCCTTGTCAAATACCCTGGGGTCCAGGACATCTTGCGGCAGGCAAGGAAAATCTCGGCCCATTTCAGAAGATCTTACACGGCCATGGCTTGCCTTGCTGACATTCATCGGCGACACCATCTGCCGGTCAGACGTCTTATTTGCGATTGCCCGACGCGATGGAACTCAACCTTCTATATGCTTGATAGGCTGCTCCAGCAGAAACGTGCAGTTAACGTCTACCTGTATGAACTCTGCGAAAGAAACGGTTCTGGGGAGCTGGGTTTTTTTCACCGCGCCAGTGGCTGCTCATGCGCGATGCATGCAGACTTCTGCGGCCATTTGAGGAGATCACCAAACTGGTCAGTCGCAGCCATGGCGCCATCAGTGACATGGTACCTTATGCCTTCTTTATGGAGCGTGCATTGCGTCGTGTCATTGATCAAGCTGTGGAGGAGCAGGAGCGGGAAGATGAGGAAGTCGCAATGCTGGATGAATTCCCAGGGGGGGCTACTCTATCTGAGACAAGCCAACAACAGGAGTCTGAAGAGGAGTCAGAGGAGGATGGTGCCGGGGCGGATGAGGAGGAGCAAGAAGAGCGTGCTTTAAACCTTTCTGGGATCCCTGTTGTGCGTGGATGGGGAGAGGAGAATGTAGAGGACGACATTATCCTGGATGATGAGCAGGAGCCAGGCCACCACACCGCTTCCACTTTAGTGCAAATGGGGGCCTTCATGCTCCAGTGTTTTAATAGGGACCCACGTATAAAAAGCATAAGGGTCAAGGACCAGTACTGGGTGGCAGCGTACTTAGACCCCCGGTACAAACACAAAATGGCGGAAATGTTACCGCCGTCGCAGAGGGCTGTCAGAATGTAGCACTTCCAGGCCTTGCTTCGAGAAATGCTGCATTCTGCTTTTGCGTGCGCTGGCAGAGGAGCAATTCCCACTCCCAGAGAAGGAGTTGCGGGTACCAATCCAACAGCGCCTGCAAGAAGAGGCCGGTTTGAAGATGTGTTGGTGACTTCGGATATGAGGTCATTCTTTCAGCCGACCCATCGACAGGTGTCATCCGGATCCAGCATCAGGGAACGCCTAGACCGTCAGGTGTCCGACTACATTGGGTTAACGGCCGATGTGGAAGCTCTGAGGAGTGATGAACCCCTGGACTACTGGGTGGGCAGGCTTGACCTCCGGCCAGAGCTTGCCCAATTTGCAATCGAACTGTTGGCTTGCCCCTCATCCAGTGTCCTGTCCGAAAGGACGTTCAGCGCAGCAGGGGGGATCGTGACCGATAAGCGTACTCGCCTAGCTCACGACAGTGTTAACTACCTCACATTTCTAAAAATGAATGAGGCATGGATCTCGGAGGAATTCAACACATGTAACCAGTAGACCATGTATATGTCTATAAACAATTTTTTTTAATCAAGCACACAGACCTTCTTTCTTCATTTGGCTCACTTCCTTGTCCCAAAAAAGCACACCGTACTATATGCCCCTACCCTCCTCTTTGAAGAGGTTGAGCGGTGTCATATTTCTACTGGGGCTGCTTATGAGGGGATCACACCATCCCTGTGCTGTGCTGACTTCCTCCTGGGGGTTCTTATTATGAGGGGATCACACCATCCCTGTGCTGTGCTGACTTCCTCCTGGGGGTTCTTATTATGAGGGGCTCCCACCATCCCTGTGCTGTGCTGACTTCCTCCTGGGGCTGCTTACGGTGCTGCTGTCAGTGCTGCATATCACGGTGCTGGTGTGAGTGCTTAATGTCACGCTTCTGATGTCAGTGCTCTCTGTCACGGTGCTGCTGTCAGTGCTGTATATCACGGTGCTGATGTCAGTGCTGTATGTCACGCTTCTGATGTCAGTGCTGTATGTCACGGTGCTGCTGTCAGTGCTGTATATCACGGTGCTGATGTCAGTGCTGTATGTCACGCTTCTGATGTCAGTGCTCTCTATCACGGTGTTGCTGTCAATGCTGTATGTCACGGTACTGGTGTTAATGCTTTATGTCACGCTGCTGATGTCAGTGCCCTCTATCACGGTGCTGTTGTCAGATGCCTCTATCATGGTGCATGTGTCATTGCTGTATGTCACGCTGCTGGTGATCATCTCCTGCACCCTCTTCTCTGCCTACCCTGGTCCCTGACCTTCCCTCTCCTCCATTGCCTTCATGCGCGCCACAGTCCTGAATTGTCAGAACAATTTTCCATATAAAAAAAGAATGCTTGTAGTTATCGATCCCAAATTCACCCCATACATGTGTTATGTCATTGGCCATGTGGTGGGACTATGTTTGCCCACCTAATAATTATCCTGTGGCAGCAAATTCGACCTAAAGGTTTAAAACGTTCGCCTCCCATTGAAGTCAATGGGGCCCGTCGCGAACGTTCGGTTTCGCGAACGGTCGGCCCCGTTCGCGGTCCGCGTTCGCGAAAAACGTCCCGTCGGAAGTTCGTCCATCACTAGCTGCCAGTGTGCCGACCTATATCGGCGTGCAGCGGTCGGCAAGTGGTTAAATATAATAATTAGAGATTAAAGTATAACTAAAGGCAAACATTTTTTTTTTTTGTTTTGAACAGAGTAGAGAGGGATTAGAATTCCTGTCGTTGTTTTTATGCTGTCTGTGACCCTATTAGGGAGATCTACCCTCTCTATCTCTCTTGTTTACCATTATCATCAAAAATAAAGGTAAAAGAAAATGCCAAACTTTGGGTTATCCCCAGAAATGTAACAGAGGGGGAATCCTCCAATGGGAACACTAGTTCTGGTGACCTAGGGCCCCAAGAGACTCCTTAAAAGAGGTGGTTCAGTCTGTAAAAAAAATAAACTTAGGATGCTAAAAATCCTGTAGCTGTTGACTTTTAATAAAAGGTCAATTACCTGTCCAGGGATCCAGCACTGTCCTCAACTGGGCTAGTTTTTTTACTAGCCTTCGGGTTCCCAGCACCAGCATCCTAACTGTGGGCAGCCAGCTATATGACTTTCGGCTTCACATCTGGCTGCCCACTCTGCATAGACAAGCCACACTGCGTGTTCTGAATGGACCCACACCTTTCGGGACCTGGGATGGTTTCCAGAACACTGCAGGGAGGAGGGGAGGTGAACTGTCAATACTAGGTACCCTCTTACTCCCCCCGCCCCCAAAAAAAAAGGCATGCCAAATGTAGCAGGGGGGGAGATGAGGAGGAATTAAAGCGGAACTTTCCTTTTTGGGTGAAGTTACACTTTAGTTTTCAGGGATTTCCTCTCACTTCCTCTTTTGACCATGGGACATGAAGTGAAGGTAAATCTCCCCAATAGGACATAGATGACAAACACAAAAAACTGACAGGGGTTATAACCCTCAATTACTCTAAAATAATAAAAAAAAGTTTGGATGTTGTCTTTGGGTTTTTACCACAAACGCTAAAAAGGAGTTCTTAAGAGAAGTACCACCGCTCTAGGCAGATCCAGAAAGTACAAAAATAGCTTCTCCAGGCAGAGAGATCCGGTTGCGAGCCACAGCATGCAGGCAATGTAGGTAATTAGAAGACTCTGGACGGCTGCACTCCAAAACAAAATCGGTGCCTTTATTCAAAAAATCACAGGAGCACTACAAGTGACATCACAGCAAGAAACAACAACAGCTAACGCGTTTCACACTACAGAGCGTGCTTATTCATAGCTGAGAACGGTTGATTGCCCTCATGTTTGTCAGCTATGAATAAGCACTCTCTGTAGTGTGAAACGTGTTAGCTGTGGTTGCTTCTTGCTGTGATGTCATAGTGCTCCTGTGATTTTTTGAATAAAGGCACCGATTTTGTTTTGGAGTGCGGCCGTCCAGAGTCTTCTAATTAACTACATTAAAAAGGAGTTCTTGTTGAGGCTAGATACCGGGCTCAGTTCACAAAAAGCTATGTTTTTCTTAACCACTTTCAGGGCACTTTCGCCCCCTTCCTTCCCAGCCCAATTTTTAGCTTTCATCGCTCTAGTGCTTTCAGTGACAATTGCGCGGTCATGCTACACTGTACCCAAATGAAATTTTTATCATTTTGTTCGCACACATAGAGCTTTATTTTGGTGGTATTTATTCACGGCTCCGTTTTTTTATTTTTTGCGATATAAGCGATATAAGCGCAAAAAAAAGCGGAATTTTCTTTTTTCTATTTTAAAAGAAATCCAATAAAATCGAATTTTGTCATAAATTTAAAAAAAAGAAAAAAGAAAGAACTGCGCTAACCACAAATACCCAAATGTGAGTAGGGTATATATATGTGCCAGACCCACGATATGGGTCTTAGTGTCTTAATATCTCCAAGACCACCTCCAAAGTATAATGAAAACCATATACAAATAAGTGCAATTTAAATGCAAAAACAAAACATAAATACGTGTCAAGAGTGTGAGTTCCCCAAACACAGTATGAGTAAATCAAACTCAGTGCATATACCTCTAAAAATAAAAATTAAAAAATAGAATAGAATATGAAAAAAAATGTTTGCAATTTTTTTACATAAATGAAATATCAAGAAAAAAATTATATTTAGAGACACCCTATATAATGTCCATATAGTTATATGTCAAAAAAGATAATAATAAAATGTCCATATAGTAAAACAAACACCAGTGAAGTAAAGCTTCAAGTGGAGTGCAGCAGTGAAGGACAAACTTCAAACAGCTGAGTTATAGGTACACAAAATGAAATCTTCTCCAAAGATGTATTGTGCTTTTCCCAACACCGAATGAGTGAATTGGCTTCTTACCAGATCCAAGCGACCCCCCGTTACAGAGGGTCACCACAGGCGACAATAGTCAAAGAGTATCCGGATAGCGATTCCTCCTCAAGCGATCCTGGATCTTTCACGCGGTAGGGTTATGGCTGTTATTCCACATATCACTCCCAACTCAACGTGGTATCACATAGGGAAAAACATAGGCTCCAGATAGTGTAAAACCAAAAGACTTTAATTTGCAAAAACAAACGTGTACACTTACATAAAAGACTTTAAAAGCAGGTTCAAAACAGAAGCGTGCACCGGCCGGATGCACGCCAACGCAAAGACCGACCCGTCCTTCCTGGTCCAAAAAGCACGAACACGACTGGGGTGACGTCGACACGTTCGCACCGCCCTACGCGTTTCGTAATAATTTACGTCGTCCAGGGGCACGGGCGGCGTGCGACGTCACCCCTTTTATAACAATCAACTTAACCAAGCCTCGCTTTGGGTCAGCGGCCATCTTAGATATCACTTAAGCATTAGGAATCAATGACCATGGGCCAAGCCTCACTATCAATCACGAACGTCAGATGTACGTGTCTGCAACGGACGTCCTATGATTGTAGACCATACCTCGTTTCCATACGAACGTCATATGGTCATAAACCAAGCCTCACTTCCAGGTAATGACCCTATTGGACGAGAGACGTGGCAAATGCCCTCATTTCAAACTACCCTTCCTATGTCCAGAAATAGGGCATAGTGTAGGTCAAAAAAGAGGGTGAACTAAAGCAAAAAATCAATAAAATGAGAAATAATGATAGATAATAATAGAATAAAAACAAAAAATAAAATAAAATAAAGTAAAATACCGCAAATTGGTATAGAAATACACCCAAAAAATATTTTGCGTTTCTTGATGTATTTGTATGTCCATCAAATACAGTTAAAAACTGGGGCTACTGTAAACATATGTTTCAAAAACCTTTCTGACTCACGTTTTACCCAGAGATTAGCCTAGGGCATCCCAAACAGATATCAAGGAATGCAATTAACCATGAGTCCCCACATCTAGAGGGCCGCCAAACCCAAAGCCAGGCCTGCCATCTAAAAGGAGCCAAAAAGGAGAAAAACAGGGATATGTTCTACAATAATACATACCAAAATAAAACAGCAAGAGAAAAGTACAGTAAAATGGTATTTCACAGAAAATGATACAAGAGCCATGGTAGAGAAGCATTATATCAAACAGGTCACCTCAAGAGTTATTAATAAAGGCATTTACATCGGTGTCCACATTAAGGCCAAACGGAACATATGTTTTTAATTTATGAATCCAGGCCATTTCGAGCTTGGATATTTCCCTAACCAGGGACCCTCCCCTCCAGTGGGGCCTATATTTGTCTAAACCGACAAATAGGGTGCCTGATGGGTCTCTCTTATGTGTCTGGTCATAGTGTCTGGACACAGGGTGTTTATCAAACCCACGTCTGATGTTGCCTATGTGTTCGTTCAGCCTGACGCGGAGTGCCCTCTTGGTCCGCCCTATGTACTGGAGGCCACAAGGGCACTGTAAAAGGTAAACCACAGCCTCCGAAGAGCAAGTGATGAAAGACTCTATTTCATATGTTCTAGAGGTGCTTGAAGATGCAATGCTAGTAATCTTAGTGCCCCTAGACAAATATAGGCCCCACTGGAGGGGAGGGTCCCTGGTTAGGGAAATATCCAAGCTCGAAATGGCCTGGATTCATAAATTAAAAACATATGTTCCGTTTGGCCTTAATGTGGACACCGATGTAAATGCCTTTATTAATAACTCTTGAGGTGACCTGTTTGATATAATGCTTCTCTACCATGGCTCTTGTATCATTTTCTGTGAAATACCATTTTACTGTACTTTTCTCTTGCTGTTTTATTTTGGTATGTATTATTGTAGAACATATCCCTGTTTTTCTCCTTTTTGGCCCCTTTTAGATGGCAGGCCTGGCTTTGGGTTTGGTGGCCCTCTAGATGTGGGGACTCATGGTTAATTGCATTCCTTGATATCTGTTTGGGATGCCCTAGGCTAATCTCTGGGTAAAACGTGAGTCAGAAAGGTTTTTGAAACATATGTTTACAGTAGCCCCAGTTTTTAACTGTATTTGATGGACATACAAATACATCAAGAAACGCAAAATATTTTTTTGGTGTATTTCTATACCAATTTGCGGTATTTTACTTTATTTTATTTTATTTTTTGTTTTTATTCTATTATTATCTATCATTATTTCTCATTTTATTGATTTTTTGCTTTAGTTCACCCTCTTTTTTGACCTACACTATGCCCTATTTCTGGACATAGGAAGGGTAGTTTGAAATGAGGGCATTTGCCACGTCTCTCGTCCAATAGGGTCATTACCTGGAAGTGAGGCTTGGTTTATGACCATATGACGTTCGTATGGAAACGAGGTATGGTCTACAATCATAGGACGTCCGTTGCAGACACGTACATCTGACGTTCGTGATTGATAGTGAGGCTTGGCCCATGGTCATTGATTCCTAATGCTTAAGTGATATCTAAGATGGCCGCTGACCCAAAGCGAGGCTTGGTTAAGTTGATTGTTATAAAAGGGGTGACGTCGCACGCCGCCCGTGCCCCTGGACGACGTAAATTATTACGAAACGCGTAGGGCGGTGCGAACGTGTCGACGTCACCCCAGTCGTGTTCGTGCTTTTTGGACCAGGAAGGACGGGTCGGTCTTTGCGTTGGCGTGCATCCGGCCGGTGCACGCTTCTGTTTTGAACCTGCTTTTAAAGTCTTTTATGTAAGTGTACACGTTTGTTTTTGCAAATTAAAGTCTTTTGGTTTTACACTATCTGGAGCCTATGTTTTTCCCTATGTGATACCACGTTGAGTTGGGAGTGATATGTGGAATAACAGCCATAACCCTACCGCGTGAAAGATCCAGGATCGCTTGAGGAGGAATCGCTATCCGGATACTCTTTGACTATTGTCGCCTATGGTGACCCTCTGTAACGGGGGGTCGCTTGGATCTGGTAAGAAGCCAATTCACTCATTCGGTGTTGGGAAAAGCACAATACATCTTTGGAGAAGATTTCATTTTGTGTACCTATAACTCAGCTGTTTGAAGTTTGTCCTTCACTGCTGCACTCCACTTGAAGCTTTACTTCACTGGTGTTTGTTTTACTATATGGACATTTTATTATTATCTTTTTTGACATATAACTATATGGACATTATATAGGGTGTCTCTAAATATAATTTTTTTCTTGATATTTCATTTATGTAAAAAAATTGCAAAAATTTTTTTTCATATTCTATTCTATTTTTTTATTTTTATTTTTAGAGGTATATGCACTGAGTTTGATTTACTCATACTGTGTTTGGGGAACTCACACTCTTGACACGTATTTATGTTTTGTTTTTGCATTTAAATTGCACTTATTTGTATATGGTTTTCATTATACTTTGGAGGTGGTCTTGGAGATATTAAGACACTAAGACCCATATCGTGGGTCTGGCACATATATATACCCTACTCACATTTGGGTATTTGTGGTTAGCGCAGTTCTTTCTTTTTTCTATTTCTGTTTGGTGTATTCTTGGTGTACATTTTGAATTGCAGCTTCCGTTCAATACCATTTGTATTCCGTAGCGCAGTTTCTTCCCCTTTTTTTCGCTTCTGTCATAAATTTAAGCCAAAATGTATTCTGCTACATGTTTTTGGTAAAAAAAAAACAGTTACGTGTATAATAATTGGTTTGTGTGATCATGGACATATGTACGCAAATGATCATTTACATATGTGTGCAGGTGATCACGCACATATGTGTGCAGATAATCATTGGGACATGTGGTTTTAGTGGGACATATGTGGGGGACATGTTTTTATTATTAGGGACATGTGTTTTTATTATTTGGGGACATGTATGTTTTGGGGACATGTGTGTTTTGGGGACATATGTGGGGACTGTGTTTATACTGTGTTGTGTGTTGTGTGTTTACACTAGACTGGTGATCAGTGAGTAAAAAGCTGTAAAAAACAGCTCATACTCACTGATCATCAGCCGGCTGCAGCGATCTGCTCTCCTCTCCTCAGCGATGACTTCTGTGTGAGGAGAGGAGGAGCCGATTGCCTAGCAACCTGCTGTTTGTTTACATCACATGATGGCCGTGATTGGACACGGCCGTCATGTGATCAGGAGGGCCAATCACAGAGCCCTCCTGCGCCGTGTCCGGGTGACACGAGCACATCGGGATCGCGCCGCTGCGCGGGCACGCGCGCGCGCGATCCCGCTCCTTCTGAAGGACGTTCCTGAACGTCCTATCAGAAGTAGACGGCTCCCACCCGGCCATATATGTGCATTGGCCGGGTGGGAAGCGGTTAAAATCTAATGTTTGGTAAGCTGCAATATAATAAATTTTTTGGTTTTGGGTTTAAAAGGATTGTGAAGTCTTGTTTTCTTTTTTAAAATAACAAACGTGTTATACTTACCTTCTCTGTGCAGTTGGTTTTGCACAGAGCAGCCCAGATCCTCCTCTTCTCGGGTCCCTCTTTGCTACTTCTGGTCTCTCCCTCCTGTAGAGTGCCCCCTCAGCCAGCAGCTTTCTATGGGGGCACCGAGCTGAGTTAGAGCTCTGTGTATCCATTCAGACACAGAGCCCTGACCCAGCCCCACCTCCTCTGTCCCCTGTTTGGCTGACTGACTTTGATTGACAACCACAGGAGCCAATGGCGCCGCTTCTGTGTTTGAGCCAATCAGGAAGAGTGTCCCAGACAGCTTAGACACTTGTGGACATTGCTGGAGAGAGAAGAGGCTCTGGTAAGTAATTGGGGGGGGGGGGTGCTGGAGAGGCTGCTACACACAGAAGTTTTTTTATATTAATGCATACAATGCATTAAGATAAAAATAAATTCTTTAGAACCCATTTAATACTGCTTTAACTGATCCATGCAGATGCTGCTAGACTTGGTTGGTAGTTCATATGGAAGCTGAAACCTGATTGGTTGTTATGACCCGCTGTCCCACTTTTCTTCCATTTAATGTTGCCTGGTTTTTGTAAATCAGGCCTGCAGTACATTCTTGATGTACACTAAGCAATGTACTCCCACACAGATCAACACACACGTGTAACCTGGAGCATTCGCCTCGCTCATCCTTGTTTACCATTGCATTTGAACACATGCTACATCAGCAACATGTGCTATTTATTCAGTGGTCCGTTGTATGTACGCCCCCCTTCCCACCACATTTCTGCAACTGCTTCTCGAAGAACCATACAATTGTAGCATGTCTTTAGAACACTGAGCATAGGGTGCTTTATGTTATCATCCAACACTCAAGTATGAGGTCTCAGTCTAGTAAGGAATTCTCACTCTAATTTTCGGTTAAAAAAAAAAAAGTCCTAACATGAGCATGTGTAAACTTGCCCTAGTACTTTAGTCCTGCACTCAAAACTTATAGGTGGAATGTGATTGTTGATTTTCTCTTTTAGATACTGTTACTTAACTTTTCATAAATACACTGTAATATGTATTTAGATTACGGAGAAGTCCTAGGGTAATCATTTTTATGTTATTAAACTAAAATGTCCACCAGCTGCCAACTAAAAGAGATCCATGTTACTGGGAGGTGAGAATACCTTTCTTCTTTCCTCTGTCAGTAGCTGTTAATTAAAAACTGTCACACAAAGTATGTCAGTGCTAGTAGCCTGGCTGTCATCCTAAACCTCTGGTTTCAATGTCTCCCAAGTCACTGAATGGGAAACAAGTGTGCAGAACACAAGGTATGGCTTTACTCTTCACTTGCTGTCAGGGCCGTCTTTAATATTGATTGGACCCAGGGCAAAAAATTTCTTGGGCCCTCCCCCATGCAATTTCGCTCTCCACCTGCTCTGAGAAATACAATAAATAGCAGCTAGACTTAAAATCAGTTTACTGTATCAAATCAGACAGCGACTGGTTGCCAGAGGTTACAGCATATCATTACCGCTTACTGACTGGTTGCTAGAGGTTACAACATACATTAAGGCTCACTGATTAATTGCTAGAGGTTACAGCACATGATTTCTGTTTGTTGATTGGTTGCTAGAGATTACTGTACAGTAATACTTCTCACTGATTTGTTGCTATAGGTTACAGAACATCTTCTCCTCACTTCAGGGGGGCACAATATACATATAAATGCCACCTTTATTTACATATCAATGCCGCCGGCCTCTATTTGCATATGTATCCAGCTGTAATTTACATATGAATGCTGTTGTTATTTACATAAGATTGACGGCTATTTACATGTAAACACAGGGTCTGCAGGTGAGTCATCTGTACACAACAATAGGGCAGAGCTGGGCAGCATTAGGGGCAGCACTTCACACTGAGATATCCAGACACAGCACAGCAGTAAAACTTCAAGGGACAAGGGAATTTAAACTGGGATAGTTGGCAAGTATGAGGCAGCTGCTTTGGGCCCCACAAAAATGACAGGGCCCAGGGCAGCTGCCCCTTTTGCCCTGTCTTAAAGACGGCCCTGCTTGCTGTATGCGTGTTCCAATTTTGTGTCTCAGAATGAATTGAATCTACTGTATGTATACATTTTCAGAAGGAGGTCAGCTGTGACAGCCAACATATTTCATTCATGATGGCTCATGCCTGATATCAGCAACAGTGTTTACAGGGAAACCTGCCCCTCAGAGCACATATAAATGTAGCTCACCCCCTAAGGAGCCACTAGTTTACTGGGCCCTCTGAAACTCAATTTCTTCTCTGGTTAGCTGGGCCACTGCCTGTACACATCCAGCTTAAAGTGTTACTAAACCCAGGACCCTGCATTCACTATATCTGGTCTCCCACCGTACACAGAGCATAGAAATTCTTTATTTTAGTAATTATAAACTGCTAAATGCCTTCTTTCATCAACAGTAAATAGCAGTCTTGTGACTTCTATCAGTGTCTGGCAGAGCACTGGTTAAAATTTGTAGAAGAAGTTTTCATTATCCTCTGACTGTCCTATGAGGCTGCATGACCCCTGCCTTTCTGTCTGGACAGTACTGATTGGCCCTGGGCTGTGCAAAAGAAACTCTCTAGCAATATATACCAAGCTGAGCATGTGCAGAATGCCTCCAATGCTCTGTACTATCAGCAGATGGATTGAGCACAGTAAAATAAGGAGAGGATCAGAGAAGACAGGATCAAACAGCCTTTTTACACGATGTGGAGGATTAATCCCTTAGGTTATACAGTGGGTGTAAGAAGATTGCTATACTGCATATACAGACTGATTTTACTGTTGTGGGTTTAGTAATACTCATGACCTAAATGAGATAAAACCAATTCCTATACAGAATATTTCTATACCAAGCTTGTACACAGGGAGCAACCCCAAGAGTAACTGGTCGTAGGTTATACCACACACCCCAGCTTAAACTGTAATGCCACGTACACACGAGCGGAATGTCCAACAGAAAAAGTCAGACGGGAGTTTTTCATCGTATATTCCGATCGTGTGTATGTCCCATCGGAATTTTTACGGTGAATATTTCGAAGGACCTCAAAATAGTTCTAGATATTTCAATTAATATTTAATGTTCTAAATATTTCCGACGGAACCAATTCCTATCGGGAAAACCGCTCGTCTGTATGCTGTTCCGACGGACCAAAAACGACGCATGTTCTGAAGCAAGTATGAGACGAAAGCTTTTGGCTACTGGCTATTGAACTTCCTTTATCTAGTCCCGTCATACGTGTTGTACGTTACCGCCTTCTTGACAGTCGGTATGTATGCAAGACAGTTTCAGTGGAATTCTGTGGGAACTCCATCAGAAAAACCTTCAGAGTTTATTCAGATGTGAAAACTGGTCGTGTGTACAGAGCATGACAGAATCACCTTAAGCCTATGTTCACACTGACAGCGGGATTGAAATTGAGCGAGTTCAGCTGAACTTGCACAATTTCATACTCACATTTCAGTCCGACTTCAGGAGCAGTTTCAGAGACATCTGTGTGGGTTCCTGCACAGATGTCTGTACAAATCGCACCCCCGAAGTCACGAAAAGTATTACAGAAACTACTTTTGGGAATCGGTGCAGCGCCACAAAGTTGGTGTCGCACTGGTTTGGATGGTGCCATTGCCAGCAATAGCCGCCAATTTGGCATGCCTCTGGAATGACTCTGCTAGGTACAAGTTTGCCTGTAGGAGTTCACTATGCCAGGAAAGTAGAAGGTAGCAAAGTCTATACAAAGCACTAAGAGACAGAATGGAATAGTCTCCAAAAGAATAGCTATTTCCGCTGGCATTGTTGGGACCATTGTGGTGCACAAATGATGATGTTTGGTGGTTTTACCCGCTTCCAGTTCAAGAGGATGGAAGAATAAAGAGGGGTTTGGTGAAAGTAACTTGCAGAAACACTTAAATGGTAATGAAAAAGAACATGTAATAAGTTCTGGGAGAATTTTTTATTTATTTTTTGCAAATATGGTTTTATTGATTTTATCGGTATATACAACAGAAAGAAAACAGTCTGGCTTCCATAACAGATAGGCAACAGAAAATGGTGACAGCCGGTGCGCAGCACAGGTGGAAGACAAAATCCATCATATAGCAAATGTTAATGATTGCCTGAGAGTTCAGGGTAATGCACAGATGCATAGTAAAAGTAACTGCTGTGGCAATCATTGTCTGTACATATGAAAGCTACCACAGCCGTATATCACCAATGTGTAGTATCAAATGAGTGATCAGGAATCACCAGAGAACAAAGAGTAAAGATAGTCAGAAAAGAGAGAAGGAAAGGTAATAAGTAGAGAAAGGAATTGGGGGGAGGGGGAGGGCGGCAGGTAGATATGCCTTTAGAGGTATGTCGCAGACTCTCTAGGGTTATTAGTAGAACCACCTGGTATTATACACTATTAGGTATGTCAGGTGTCGAATAAGGATCTCCCCTCGGCTGAATATTTGAATATGTTCCAACGGGTCCAGGTCTGAAGATATGCCTCATGTTTGTCTGCTGCTGTCAGAATCAAATCTTCCATTTTATTCATTTCTTCAACTTTTCTCAGCCACAATGCCACCGTAGGTGGGTTTTGCTGTTTCCACAAGAGGGGAATGCAGGCCTTGGCTGCATTCACCAAGTGTCGCAGTATAGATTTTTTATAGGTTTTGATTGACATGGTAGAGACATGTAGCAGGAAAAAGGCAGGATCGTCAAGGATCATGAGCTCCGTGAAATCCTGAGATATAGTGCATACAGAGTTCCAAAATGTTAACAGCTTGGGGCAGGCCCAAAAAATATGGAGAAATGTCCCCATATCCGTGCCACATCGCCAGCACTGATCTGAGGTCTCTGGGAACATGGCACGGAGTCTGCTGGGAGTTAAGTACCATCTCATCAAAACCTTATAGTTCGTTTCCTGTGTCTTTGTGCAAATGGAAGATTTGAGAGATAGGTGGATCATCTTTTGTGTCTGCTCTGCATCAAAAGTACGGTGGAGATCTACGCCCATTTCTCTATGCAAGTCAGTTCAGGTTGGATTGGGGGGTATTGAGAAGGGTATATGCCCCAGAGAGGGTCCGAGTCAGTGGCTCCCTGCCCGAGCAGTAATCCTCAAATGTAGTGAGGGGTCTACAGTATTGATGTGGTCCATGTAAGGAGTGGAGGAAGTGATGCAATTGTGCTGCCGGCCAAAATGACATGCGAAAGGGACCTGCAGAGTCTGTCAGTTCTGTAATGGATGGCCATCTTTTTCCTATGACAAAATTGGATGTGGCGGTAGTATCAGACTCCCGTAGGGTCTGGAAGTGTATGGACGTCATGCCCAGGGGGAATTTACGGTTGCCTAGAATTGGCGTTAGGGGTGAGGTCGTGGACGTCTGATGAACATTCAGCACTGCCTGCCTACATTTTCTCAGTGAGTTCCCTATTAAAGGGTGTGATTTTAAGGATTGCGGCAAATGTTCCCAACACCATAATGCTCTATTTAAAGGGATAGGGGATTGTTCCTGCTCGATCTGCGCCCACAGTTTTTGATTACCATGGCGCTGCCAGTCAATGACCCTTCCCAGATGTACTGCCAGGTAGTATCTCTTCATATCTGGGATCGTGAGCCCTCCGTATTGTTTTGGTAACGTCAACCGTGATCGCGGGATACAGGCTTTCTTACCGGCCCAGACAAAGTGCATAAACAGTGCCTGGACCCGCTGAAAAAACACCGTCAGTATGTTGACTGGCAGCGCCTGGAATAAGTAGAGATATTTTGGGAGGATGCACATCTTTAACAAGTTGCACCTCCCAAACCAGGAGTGAAAGTTCGTTTGCCATTTGCTCAATAAAATATTCAGTGAGCAAAGGGGGAAATTTAATTCGTAGATGTGGGATAGATCAGTTGATAGTTTTGTGCCCAAATAGGATAACGCTGTTGATGTCCACTTAAAGCGGAAGTTTGCTCGGAGCGTCTGTATCGGCTATACCCATTGCTTCCGACTTAAGGAAGTTAATCTTCAAGTTAGATAGGCGTCCAAATATCTCAAATTGTTTAAGCAGATTAGGGAGAGCTACCGCCGGATTTAACAGAGAGAAGAGGAGGTCATCCGCGTATGCGGAGATCTTATGTTGTGTCTTCCCGACCTGTATACCCTGGATATCCTGGTTAAGTCTAATAGTCACCAGAAAGGGCTCTATGGAGAGAGCGAATAACAGGGGGGATAAGGGGCAGCCCTGTCTTGTACCATTTCTAATCGGGAAGGGGTCTGAGAGCACTCCATTTGCCTTCACCCGCGCAGTTGGGTTCGAGTATATGTTAGTTACTCTGTTGATCATCACCTCCCCTAGGCTTATATGCCTAAAGACGAAGATCATAAATTCCCAATTTACTCTATTGAACGCCTTTTCTGCGTCGGTGTTCAAGAAAACGCAGGGGATGTCTCCGGCGTGTACTACGTGTATTAGGTTCAGGACTTTAGATGTGCTGTCCCTGGCTTCCCTCATGGGAATAAATCCCACTTGGTCTAGGTGGATCACATTCTGAATATGTCGGGCTAGAGGGGTAGCCAAGATCTTCGTGTAGATTTTCAGGTCTGTGTTTAACAGCGATATTGGCCTGTAGCTGCCATAGGCAGTCGGGTCTTTTCCTTCCTTATGTATCACCGTTATATGGGCCGTAAGGGTCTCGCTAGCCAGAGGTGTCCCTGCGTCTATGGCATGAAATAATTTAAGTAAACGGGGGCCTATGATTGGGAATAGCGTCTTGTAATACTGAAGAGTAAGCCCGTCTGGGCCTGGTGCTTTCCCTGGTTTCATGGCACTCAAGGCTGTCTGTATTTTCAGCAGAGTGATGGGGGTTTCTAGCTCAGCACAGTGGTCTGGGGAGAGCGACTTCATGCAAGAATCGTTGATGTAAGTCGCCATGTCTGCCGGCGAGGCAGAAGGGTTCGGTAAATTATAAAGTCGCGCATAGAAATCTCTGAATTCCTGTGCGATCTGTATGGGCAGGTCGAAGGTTGAAAGTTGTCCATCATCATTAATCACCTTGGGGATGTAGGAGGAAAGTCTGTGTTTCCTAACTTGCTTCGCCAATAGCTTCCCACATTTATTCCCCGACTGGTAACTCACTCTGCGGCAGAATTGCAATGCCGCTTTGGCTTTATACGTAAGCAGGCCCGTGACCTGTCATCTTACTGTCGCCAACTGTAATTCCGAGTCACGAGAGGGGGCATGCTTATGTGTGGATTCCAAAGACGCCAGTTTTTGTAATAGTTGGGTAAGCTGTCGTTGTCTTTCCCTTTTTATCTGGGCTTCGTGTTTGATGAGGATTCCTCTAATTACAGGCTTATGCGCCTCCCAGACAATTCCCTGATCGCAGTCTCCCCCGTCATTAGTTTGGAAATACAGCTTCATTTCCCTAGACACGTCTGCGAAGACTTCAGGATTCTGAAGTAGGCTTTCATTAAGGCGCCAGAAACGATGTCTGGGCGTCGTATGATCAGAAATGGCATAGTGCAGAAAGATGGGCGCGTGGTCAGACCAAGTGATATTGCCAATTGACGTCTCTTGGACATTATGCAGTTGACCATGTGGTATCAGAAAGAAGTCAATTCTAGAGTAGACCTTATGGGGGGTAGAATAAAACGTATAATCTGTTTCACCTGAGTGTTGGAGCCTCCAAACGTCAATCTACTGGGCCTTGTGGAAAGTTTTAGCTATGCGTTGTAGCTGACCTGGGGGAATAGATGATCTGCCGGTCGAGGTATCACTTGATGGAATCGGGGGGATGTTAAAGTCCCCCTCCAAAATCAGGTGGCCCTGGGAGAAGTTTTGAAGTTTACCCAACACCCGCTCCAGGAATACTGCCTGATTCTCGTTAGGGGCGTAAACAGTCGCTAACGTCAGCTGGATGTCGCCCACCTGGCCTTTGAGGAACACAAACCGTCCCGCGGGGTCTAGTAGAGTGTCTTGTGTTTGCCAGGGGATTGTGTTAGAGATTAGGATGGATGTTCCTCTAGATTTCGCTGTCGGATTGGTGGAATGGAAAGCTACGGGGAAGTGTTTGTTATGCAAGTAGTGTAATTTGTCGCTTCTAAAGTGGGTCTCCTGGATGAAAGCAATATCTGTGGAGGTTTTTTTAAGGTCATGTAGTAGCATCCGCCGTTTTTCAGTGTATTGAGCCCCTTGGCATTAAAAGAGAACACTCTGAGGTTGTCAAGCGTCATTATGTTGGGGGGAGGGGGGGTAGAAGGGGAAGGGTGGGGAAGGGCAATTTAGGGTACGGAGAGTAGGTGGAGCAAGAGGACAGTAGACGGTAGAGGTGAGAGAGAGAAGAGAAAAACAGAAGAAGAAAAGATTAAGAAAAGACACATAAGTCAAGCAAGTAGAGAGTGTTTAAAGCAAACAGTAATACTAGTTCACGGTCAGAGGACCGTGATCCGTGAAATTACACGGTATACGCATACGGTACGCCGGAGGGGTGAATCACCCCTCAGGCGAATATGCGGGCCTAGGTGGGGGAAGATGGAAGGACACTGCCCGATAGGCGAGCCCCCGGCCACCCCCCCCCCCAACCTCTCAAAATAGAATATAACTGTCAATAAGCGAAGAATTTTAACCACAAGTAGAACATTGCTTGTAAATTTAACACCGGCTAGGAACATATAACCAACTAAAAATAAGATCCATACATCCCCACATTGTAACCACATATATGTCCCTTCCCCTCACCCACTTCCCAGGACCATCTGGTGACGGGAGAGAGTGTCCATACCGAGCTCCAAATGGGGAGCTCCACCGCTGCACGTTGCGTCTCCGCGGATCGTTCTCCACCTCCACCACCCTGATCCCCAGTCCGTGATGAGGTAGTAAGTGGGCCAAAGTCCAGAAATCCATAGGGAGTGGCCACACTGTTCCTGTCAGCTAAAGGGGAGTCGGGTATAGGCACCGCCCCGGGAGGGCATGGGACTTTGGAGTCAAACATCCCCAGAAGCCCTAGAAACCGTTCCCCCTGCTCCTGACAGGTGGTAGGGTAGACGTGTTCGAGGCTCAGCAGTGCGTGTTTGCATCGGGGGGTTGTCCCCACATGCACCCCCAGAAAAATCTCGTCTCTGATACCCCACCAGAGTTGCCTAGTATTGGGGGATGCTATCGCCACCTCCTAACCATCGCCCAAAGCCCCCAAAGTATAAGTTCCTTAGGTCAGAGTGTGCTCCGTTTGCCAGATGTGGTGGGGGTAGCGACGTCTCTCCAGGCTAGGGAATGGGTAAGGGCAAGGTAATAATCAAAACCCTGGGCACCAAGGGGGGCAGATGGAATGAATGGCAAAGTCGTAGTAAGGGATGTACTCACGCTCCAGGGCATCAGATCTCTCTGGGTGCCTCCTCCAAGCGTGCTCTGGTAAGTCGACGGCTCCCCTTGCGTCTGGGTTGGGATCTCTCTCTTCGGAGTGGTTGTTGGTCTTGGCGTGCATTGTAGCGGGGAAAGAACTCCAGCCAGTTAGGGATGGTTATTGGTTCTACTCCAAAGAATTCAAACAGTGCTGGGAGCGATGTCGGTCTCCGGAGGGTGAAGGAACCTTGATCTTTGCGGAAAGTCACTGATAGAGGGTATCCCCATCTGTAGGTAACGTCGTGTCGTCGGACCAAATCCAAAAGGGGCTTAAGCATTGGTCCGGGAGAATTTTAACATTGGCGCCATCAAATTCCATGTCTCCCGACTCCCAGGCCTTGCGGATGACCAAATCTTTGTGTGTGTAGTGATGGAATCTACATATCACGTCTCTGGGTCTCTCTGGGTCTGGTGATCTAGGGCCCAGATGCGATCCAGGGTCACCCTTTCAGGAAGCTCATCTCCGGTGATGTGACGGAAGATGGCCAGTGCTGTGTCTGTCAGGTCCTCTGCGCCCGTGGCCTCTGGGAGACCCCGGATTCGGATATTGTTTCTCCAGCTGCGGTCCTCCATTTCTTCCTGTTGCATTTGTTGGTCTGTAATCGCCTCCATGTGCAGTACAAGGCGCTCCTCTAGAGATCCGACACGGAGGTCTAATGCTGCGGTAGAGGACTCCCCTGCAGACACCTTAGCTGTCAGCTCCTGTACCTCCGCTCTGATCTCTGAGATCTCCTTCTTGTGCGCCGCTTCCACAATGCCTATGAGAGCCACTATATCTGCTCTCGTGGGCAGCACCTGCAGTAACGAGCGGAGCTCCGGATCAGGCAGGTAGGAGTGCGTGATCGGGTGTGGGGAACAGCTAGGCTAAACTTGTAGCTCCGGAGGGGTGTCCGCAAAGGGATCTGTCTCCTCTGCTACCATCGTAAGCCTCGAGGAATCGCTCTGGGTCCCCGCACTCGTCCCACGTGCGGCCGCCATATTGGATTCCGGGGTGAACTGTTGAGAGCGGCGAAATAGGCTCTCAATCTCGCCCGTTGCTGGGGTCTGAGGGGCTGATTTAGACGCCCGGAGTTTCCGTGGTGCCTTCTTCTTTCTTGCGGTGTGCATACTTCGCCGCCGTTAAGCAGAGCGGTCGGGGATAGCGGGAGACGGCCGGGAGCTCAGAGCAAGCACGTCTCTATCCGAGCATGTCCCGGCCACGCCCCCGTTCTGGGAGAATTTAAAGTAGTCCTGAGTTAATGGGCCAATCCTAGGTAGGTGGTAAGGCAATGCTCAGAGGTATGCTAAGTGAGCAAGGCAATGTCTAAGGAACAGAAGGACAAACTGTGTTGGGCTAAAGTCTCTCTTTCTGCTGTACAGTTTGCATAACACCAATCCTTCGCTTCAGCTCAGAGTCCCCTCACAAATCGATGGTTTGAGCTCCGGCAAGCCGCTTTATACTGCTGGAGATACAGAACTGCCCACGCAGTTGCTCCTCCCAGAAGGCATGGTCCCCTGGGAATTGTAGTTTCATTGATGCTGTAATGCAGTGCCACCTGTGCATAATGAAACTACACCTCCAACAGTCCTATCCTATACATATTCTATCCCCAGTACGAAGTTGAACAATCAGGTGAGGACATAGGGAGGCAATGGGGACATAATGTTTGGGAATGCCTAGACTTGTCCCACCATTCAACAGTTCTGTGGAGTTCCTTGCTGCCTTCTTAAATGACTCCTGTGCCAGCACCTAGTCGGGTGGTCAAGTGCCAAGTGCCAGCGCTATAATATGTAAGGAGGAGGATTGAGTCCCAAGCCCTGCCGTTCCCAGAAGTGTTCAGTTTTTTTCTCTTTCATTCAGGTGGCACATTGGCAGGGGAGCAAAGAGAAAGTAGGTAGAAACTGCTGTATGGACAGGCATTGAGGAAAATTTGTTGCTTTGCATTGCATGAGCATACTAAAGGCTTTAAAAAAAAAAAAAATCAAAGTAATTTATTTGATTTGCGTATATTATTTCTAAAAATCATTGATTGTTCCAAAGTGTGTATATACCATTTGAGTTTCAGATGGACAGACCGGCTTGTGATGCAGTTGGCACGAGTTCTGCAACAAGGATAAAACTTCACCAAATATCCAAGTAAAACAACCATCTGTTTGGCAGATTAATGTTGGTATAGTGTCCTTATGTCCCTTTGTTATAAAATCTAATCTCATTATATCTCATCTTAAGGCCGATCCACTGACCAGCTGGCATAGACTTAGGAAGAAATAACAAAAATTGGCATATGCTGGGTAGCTGGTGGATAGGCATTGCCTCCCTATGAAATCTGTATGAATGCTGATATTTAATTAGCATAATGGGACATTATATGGTCAACAACCTTACAAGGTGCTTTGTGTCACAGATTGTGATGCATAAAGCATTATTTCTTGAGTAGTAATAGGGAAGTTTTGACTTTCTTGACACAAGTTGCATGCTGGTCCACCTGCTAGTAAATACAGGCATACCTCACTTTTAAGTACACAATGGGGTTTATTCACTAAAGCTGGTGCAAAATCAGGCTCACTTCTGCATAGAAACCAATGAGCTTCCAGGTTTTATTACCAAAGCTTAATTGAACAAGCTGCGGTTAGAAGCTCATTGGTTTCTATGCAGAAGTGAGCCTGATTTTGCACTTTCTAGCTTTAGTAAATAAACCCCATTGTGTACATAAAAGTGGGGTATGCCTGTACTTATTAGACACTAATGGGTTGATTTACTAAAACTGGTGAGTGCAAAATCTGGTGTAACTCTGCATAGAAACCAATCAGCTTGCGGTTTTGTTTTGTCAAAATTGAATTGAACAAGCTGAAGATAGAAGCTGATTGGCTACCATGCACAGCTGCACCAGATTTTACACTCTCCAGTTTTAGAAAATGAACCCCTAAGGCTGCCTATCAAGCTGAACCTATAAATAGTGAGGCAGCAGAGAGTGGGCCATCTTTCAAGCTTTGCCAATAAATTGAGATATCAGAGATACCCTGAGTTTTGTAAGTCCTAAGCCTCTAATAAAATTAAGGGATATAACTGTAAAGGACAGCAGTGGTGTGCAATTAGTGGAAAGAGTTGATGACACAGACCTTGGTTCTATCCAGCATGGAACTTACAGTACCATACCTTCCAACTTTTTGAGATGAGATCGAGGGCAATCTATTAGCAAACGTATGTAGGCATAGGACACCCCCGTCACACCCCTTACAGGAGATATATAAAAAAATGAAAATAAAAAAAAATACCCACAAGTGCTTTATCCACTTCAATACAGGGCACTTAAACACCTTCCTGCCCAGACCAATTTTGAGCTTTCAGCGCTGTCGCACTTTGAATGACAATTGCGCGGTCATGCTACACTGTACCCAAATTAAATTTTTATTATTTTTTTCCCACAAATAGAGCTTTCTTTTGGTGGTATTTGATCACCTCTACGGTTTTTATTTTTTGCGCTACAAATAAAAAAATACCGAAAATTTTGAAAAAAAAAATGTTTTTTTTTGTTTCAGTTTCAAAACTTTGTAAATAAGTAAGTTTTCTCCTTCACTGATGGGCACTGATGGGGCTACACTGATGGGCACTGATAAGGCGGCACTGATGGGCACCAATGTGGCACCAATGAAGTGGCACTGATAGGCGGCACTGATGGGCGGCACTGATGGGCGACACGGATGGGCGACACGGATGGGCGACACGGATGGACACGGATGGGCGACACGGACGGACACTGATAGGTGGCACAAATTGGCATTGATAGCTGGCACGGATGGGCGGCACGGATGGGCATGGATAGGCGGCACAGGTGGGCATGGATGAGAAGGCACAGGTGGGCATGGATAGGTGGCACAGGTGGGCATGGATAGGCGGCACAGCTGGGCACTCATAGGCGGCACAGGTGGGCACTCATAGGCGGCACAGGTGGGCACTCATAGGCGGCACAGGTGGGCACTCATAGGCGGCATCGGTGTTATACTATAGTAATGGATGCCAATCAGTGCCAAACAATAATGCATGCCAATCAGTGATGCCCATTGTGGGCACTGATTGGCATCCATTATGGGCACTGATTGGCACCCATTGTGCTGACTGGCATCCCTGGTGGTCTAGGGAGGATTATGACCTTTATTACCTTTTCCCTGGTGGTCTGGTGGCGTCCCTGGTGGTCCAGTGTGGGCATCCTGGGGGGGCTGTGCTGATAATCGATCAGCACAGACCCCCCCTGTCAGAGGAGCAGCCGATCGGCTCTCCTCTACTCGCGTCTGACAGATGCGAGTGAGGGAAAGCCGATCACCGGCTCTTCCCATTTACACTGTGATCAGCCGTGATTGGACACGGCTGATCACATGGTAAAGAGTCTCCGTCGGAGACTCTTTACCGAGATCGTAGTTGCCGGGTGTCAGACTGACACCCCGCAACAACGATCGCCGCGATGCGCGCCCCCGGGGGCGCGCAGCGGCTCATAATCCTGATCACGTCATATGACGTTCGGTCAGGATTATGAAACCACTTTGCCGCCGTCAATTGCCTATAGGGCAGGCGGCAAGTGGTTATACTAGATAAATAGTGCATTCTATATACTACTATATAAATCAGACCAAAATGAGGGACAAAGGAGGAGGAAAGAGGCAGAGTTTCCACCTTTTCTTCAAGCCAAACCCGAACACTTTAACGGCGCATAACAATTTTTTTTATGGTATAAACTATACATATATTTTGCAATTAAAAAAACATTTCTAATCATATGAAGTTAATCACAAGAGTCCCCCTTTACATCAGAGTCCACAGAGTTTCCCTTTTACATCTGAACTCGCAGAGTACACTGTAAGGGGGACCTCTGCAGACTCTGATGTAAGGGAGAAATCTGGATACTCTAACATAAGGGATGCTCTGGGAAACCTGATTTAATGGGGAACACTGAGAACTCTGATGCACGGAGAAGATGCTGATGTAAGGCCTCATGCACACGAGACGCAGGTGAAAACTCTGCTAAAAAAAACCTGAAACGCGCGTTTAGAAACGCGCATTTTGCCGCATTTGCATGCCGCGTTTAGCCGCGTTTGCGTTTATAAGCGTTTATAAAGATAACATCATGTACACCCTCCCCAAGCTCTCAAAGCATGTTTTTTTTAACTATTTCTGCTATTTTGATCAGAGTGAGCAGCAGCAGCATAGAGAGCAGTTGTATACTTGCATTTGCCTCTCTTTCTGTGGTATATATTTTGAAATGGATCCCATATTGAATATATGTCAGTAAATGCTCCTGATGTTGCTCTTGATGAGACAGCAACATCGTCGCAAATTTCGTGAGAGGTCCAGAATCAGAGCTCGTCGATATTGGACCCATCCGTTTATGGGACAGTGAATGTCCGTTGGATATTTCACAAACATGTATATGCAGCCGCGTACCTACCCCGACAAGTTTTTTAGCCGGATGTCCATTGTCACATTTGATCTGCTCTTAGAAAAAGTACGACCTGGTCTGACATTCATGGACACCAATATGAGAAACAGTGTGTCACCAGAGGAACGTCTGTTGGTGACGATCAGGTATGTGTATATATTTATAAAATATATTTGTACAGATGAATTTTTTTCTCTGTCCTTTATTAAAAAAAAAAAAAAAATTCTATTAATAGCAAATTATCAAATTTTTTAAAATATCTAAAATTTTCAAATTTTTCAATTTTTTATATATTTTTATCGTGAAATATGTATTGATTAATATATTTTAATTCTTTGCTGCTGTATATGGTAGTATAATATTTTTTAATGCCTTATTAAAATATCCAGAATCCTAACCCTAACCATTCATCCTAACCCTAACCCTAAACAATAACCCTAACACTAACCCTAACCCCTAACACTAACCCTACCCCTAACCCTATCCCTTACACTAACCCTAACCCTAAACAACCCTAATCCAACCCTTAATCCTAAACAATAACCTTAACGGATAACCACTTACCATGGCACCCAACCCTAATGACCAAATTACATTGCCGCAGATGGTCACAGTTGACTTTGAGGCCATGTATCTCTGATGCAGAAAAGTGCATGACATTTTGCGACCCGACTTTGGGGCCCCCTATCTCAGGGACACTTGGTGATAGGAACGTCAAATTTGGATATGTTGCAATGCTAGTTCCATAGTGTATGCATACCGAATTTGGGGTTTCTGGCAGTAAGTGGCCCCAAGATATGGGCCCCCAAATTCGGGTTACAAAATGTCATTCTCTGATGCAGAAAAGTGCATGACATTCCACGACTTCGGGGCCCCCTATATCGGGATCACTTGGTGATAGGAACCTCAAATTTGGATATGTTGTAGTGCTAGTTCCACAGTGTCTGCATACCGAATTTCTGAGTTTTCAGGTCCAAAAAATGGGTTCCTTTAAAAACGCTTATAAACGCAAACGCGGCTAAACGCGCCTAAAAGCGTCTAAAAGTGTCCGATCTGTCCGCCATAATGTTGCAGATAAAAATCGCAGATCACCACCATTAGTAGTTAAGAAAAAACGAATAATAAAAATACCATATCCAATCTATCCCCTATTTTGTAGACTCTATAACTTTTGCGCAAACCAGTCAATATACACTTATAGCAATTTTTTTTACCAAAAATACATATCGGCCTAAACTGTGGAAGAAATTTAGTTTTTTTATATATTTTTGGGGGATATTTATTATAGCAAAAAATAAAAAATATTGCTTTTTTTTCCCAAAATGTACGTTTTTTTTTTGTTTATAGCGCAAAAAATAAAAAGCGCAGATGTGATCAAATATCACCAAAAGAAAGCTCTATTTGTGGGGAAAAAGAGGACATAAATTTTGTTTGAGTATAATGTCGCATGCCCGTGCAATTGTTATTCGATCCAGCGCTGTGGACGTCTGCAGCTCTTATCTCCATTGCAAAGAGTAGGTTTTTACCTTTACAATCGTTTTAAAAAGCAGGGCTGGGTGCAGACCTCAGATAGTGGCGGAATTATAGGGGTTGCCAAGATCGCCATGGCAACCGGGCCCCTTGCTGCAGGGGGCCCTTGAGGGCCCCCTGTACCCTTCGATAGGGGGGGAGGCTGAAAGGAGCTCCCCAATCATCAGCCGAACTGTAATCGGCACTGTGCGGGGAGCTTCTCACATTAGCCTAAGTGAAAGCACAGTGTGTGCTCTTTGTCTCCCCCTACAGTGCAGTATCCGGCAGGAAAAGCCAAGGTAAATGTCTGCCTTTTTTTTTTTATAAGACTATCTACTGTATTTGTGTTTATGTGTGTGTGTGCGTGTGAGCATGTGTGTGAGTATGTGAGCATGCATGTATCTGTGTGTGTGTGTGTGTGAGCATGCTTGTATGTGTATGTGAGCATGCTTGTATATGTGTGTATGTGTGTGTGTGTTCATATATGTATGTGTATGTATACATGTGTGTGTGCGCATGTATGTGAGTGTGCATGTATGCATATGTATGTATGTGAATGTGCATGTGTTTATCAGTGGCGGAGCATCCAAAAGGGTGCACAGGTGCCGCCCCCTCTCTCCAGCCACCCCCTCTATGACCAATGGATAGATTCATGCATAGCATAGCATGAATCTATCCATGGTCACCTCTGCCACCCCCATAATTGGGTGTCTGGTCCCTTTTGGGGTGCCGGGCGCCTGAATTACAGCGGCCGGGGGTGTTTTTGAAGCACCTGATTAGAGCCATAGGCTCTAATAGGCTTCAAAATAGGTGAACTGCGAGAGCCATGCTTGATGCTCACAGTCTACCCAGGTGTGTTAGAAAAGTGAATTAATATTCACTTTCCTAACACTGAACTGCCTCTCCACCATTTAGGTGTGTGGGTCTGTTACCCGTCACCTGACTGACTGAAACGATAGGCGCAGCTATTGGATGCCTATCAGGAGGAGAGGACGGGAGATAAGGATGGCAGGAGATGCATGGAGGACCCCACTCATGGCCGTTACATGCTGCCCCACCAAGACAGGGTAAGTGGCAGGCAGACAGCGAGCGGGCGGTGGGGATTCACAGTGGCAGCATTTAATGGGCACACCGACAGCATTTGATGGGCACAGTGGCGACATTTGATGGGCACAGTGGCGGCATTTGGGCACAGTGGCAGCATTTGATGGGCACAGTGGCAGCATTTGATGGGTACACTGGTGGCATTTGATGGGCACAGTGGCAGCGTTTGATGGGCACAATGGCAGCATTTGATAGGCACAGTAGTGACATTTGATGGCACAGTGGTGGCGTTTGATGGTACAGTGGCTGTAATTGTTTTTTTTTTTCAGAATTTTTCAGTTTGCTTGCGCCCCCCCTAAAAATTTTGAGCACCAGCTGCCATTGGTTTATATGTGTGTGCATATGTACATTTATATATATGTGTGTGTGTATATATATATATATATATATATATATATATATATATATATAGTATATGCGTGTGTGTATTATGTGTGTGTGTGTGTTTACATGTATGTATGCACATTTTATGCAAAATGCTGTTTCTCAGAAAAGCGATCCATGCTCAGATCGCTTTTCAGAGGCATTTGACAGCCGGTAGAGAGGCAATATGTTGCCTACTGACCACCTGTTTTAATACCTTAAATGCATCATCACTATGCTGCAACTGCATGCAATGCAAACAGTTGCAGGGGGCTTGGAGTGCAGCCCCATTCACCTAGGGGTGTACTTCAAGGGTGCCCTGACTAGAGAAAGATTGTGAAACACCGATATAGAAGAACTGGTCTCTCCATTTTTCTCCTGCAGCCGCTGAATGCTTGTGGGTGGGAGAGGAGAAGAAGGGGGGAAATGGAGAAATTGGTTCCTTTATATGCGGCCACCCACTTGGTTCCACCATCGGGCTCGGAGAAAAGAGCCCTGTCCGGAGGTCGGGGGGGCCCTCCATGGTTTCTTGCATCGGGGGCCCTGAAGGTTCTAGTTACGCCACTGACGTGAGAGGTTCCACAATACAGTTGAAAGTCCTTTTCCTAATTTAGGAGAGTCTGTACTGAGCTGTAAGCCTCAGTGGACAGAGCCAGCCAGAGGTTGATCAGGCCGTATTCAGAGTTCAAGGAGTATAGCCTAAAGCTACACATAGATTTGCCAAGAAGATCATTCATACATGCACAATGTGATAGCCCTCAGGGAAGGCAATGTAAAGTTAACATGAATAGAAAAGTGATCAGGGATCAGGAGGCCAGCATTGTTTCTTCCTCTTAAGGGAGCAACTATAGAGGAAGGTTTCTAACCAGTTCAATCATCTGTTACACTGACAACAGACAAATAGATATGGAGACTCACAATAGACATGAGATTATAATTTTGTGACTGCCTTTTCATATCTATTATTACTATTATTATTATACAGGATTTATATAGCACCAACAGTTTGCACAGTGCTTTACAACATGAGGGCAGACAGAACAGTTACAATAAAATTCAATACAGGAGGAATCTGAGGGCCCTATAGGTGCTTTCAGTGTCTTGAGGTAGAAGTCCACAAAACTGCAAAGGAAAGCTCTGCGTGGAGCAAAGATGTTGAGTTGAAAGCTTATAGTAGAATGTGTCTCACTCAATTAATCTAGGGGCCCATGATCTACAGAAGCAGATTTAACTTGCATATATAATGCTAGAAGTGTAGGCTTCAGTAGAATGCATGTGAAAATGAACAAGTTACCCTCCGTGAGCTACTAGGTGGCTTCCAAATGAACATTGCAACATCATTGCAAGCCCATCACGGAAAGCAGCATTAGGTGGAGATCACTGGCAGGATCAACATGTATTAAAATGTAACTTTGCAAAGGCAATATAGGGTAAACTCTTAAGTGCAAATGCACAGATAAAGAAGTGCTGGAGCACATATTGCTTATTTAAAGAGAGACGATTGTTCTACTTTAAGTTTGGTGCCCACACCCTTGTAAGTGTCCATGCCAACTGCCCTTTAAATGAACTTCCATTTGTTTATGTTCAAGACTTTCATGTGAGCACCTGCTTTGCTGTAGAAATTGCATTCGTTCTGTTTACTCTATTGCTGCCAAATCTCCCTGTTTGTAAGCTGGCTATTTTCTGCAGTGAACTGTCACTATAGTTAGGCATAGGTGTGTGTATCAAACAACATGTGTAGGGAAGCTCTGTGTCCACATGAAATCTCCATAACATCTCATAGGGCACTATGTGTAGAACAGGGCTACATTGCTACTATAGTGTTGCCGTTCACTGGCCCTTGTATCCAACATGCTGGTGTTATCTTTGCAGCATTTGTCGCATAGAAGGCTCTTATAACATGGCAGTCAGTCTGGTAACATGGCAGCAGTCACCAACCATCTTGGACCAGTTGCAGACATGATACATACTGTTATTATGGTAATTTCCCAAGCAATGGGGAGTCCATACAACTCTGTGGCAAGCCACAATTCTGCACATCTTTAAAGAGGGAGTAAACCCTGATGGGTTTACTTCCTCTTTGTTTCCCTGCAAAGGCAAAGCATAATGGACTACTATGCATCGCATAGTTGCCCATTATGTGTCACTTACCTGACACAGGAGGCAGCGATGTCCCCGATTTCCTCGCCGGCTGGAAGCGTCTATCTTCCTGCGCGTGGGAGCAACCAGTCACGGCATGTCGTTTAATGAAAACGGCACGCCGTGACCCTTCTAAAGTGCGCATGCGCCGAGTACATCAGCGCATGTGCAGAAGGAATCCTTGTATGGGGGAATTGTAAATATCTCCTGAACCATGCAGGTTTAGGAGATATTTACAGCACCTACAGGTAAGCCTTAATCTAGGCTTACCTGTAGGTGAAAGTGTGTTGTAAGGGTTTACAACCACTTTACAAATGCTGATATATATGAATTCCCTCTCATGTGCAAATTTCGACAGGAATTGGGTAATATGGACAGACAAATATAAAAGTTCATAAACACCTAATTGTCTACAGCAGGCTTTCTCAACATTTTAACACTAGAGAAAATAATTTTCAGGTCTCCAGGAACCCTTACTAAAACCAAGTAATCAGGGTTCAATAGAACAATGCCCTTTATACTGGTGGTCAATAGGAAGAATGTTCCCCTTAAAATGGTGCTCAGAATGCCACCCTTAAAGACAGCTAAAAATATATTTTGTGTAATGCTCCTGGCTTTGCTAAGTGATACTGAACCTTGAACTCTGTAGGCACCATCAAAAAGGTGGTTTGTTAGCCACAGCTACCCTATCAACCTCTGGAGGAACCCCAGGAACCCCACAGAACCCTGGTTGAGAATGGCTGGTCTGCAGTATACATTTAAATTGAAAAATTCATACCCTTCTCTGCATAATGCATAATGACGCAAAATGTATGTATATACATGTGTACCTTTTCTTTTTTCTTTTCTTTGTTGTTACCTGACAAATTCAATTAAAATTATTGAAACCCAAAAAAAATAAAAAATAAATGCTGATATACACTAGTAGTGTGTGTTACCTGCGATAGTATTCATCTCCTGTGCACTTTCTGAAAACCATAGTAAAAGATCCATCACACGTGAAAAGCATAACATTAAAGGCAAGATAAAATGCATTTTTAAGTGCAGTCATGATTCTAATACTAGAGTTAGTTATAAAAAGGACAAAAAATGTATAAAGGGCAGCAATAAAGCCATACAATTTTTAATTGCATGTTTTGAGCTAACACTTGGAAAACAGACTTTGTTTCACGTGTGTGCATACTGTACAAACCAGGTACACAGTAATTAATGTTCACAATAATAGAATGAAAAATCCCAGAGGGCATAAAAACAAAACAGCTCATCACATGACACATTCCCTAAAAAATTTGGTCATGATATTGCACATAGAATTTTTTTTTTCTTTAAGCTGTGATTTCATGTGAAGTAACTTGCTCTGGGAAATAAAGTGATTGAGTAGTTTAGGAAGTAGCAAATGAGCTTTGCAAAGGCAGTGTAAAACTACAAATGAATACTTTAGCGTTCTAAATATATTATACACATGACTGGAAGAAGTAAATTATTATATATCAAAAATAATAGAGAACGTAAATATGCATACATGTGCACAGCTGTCTACCATGTGTTGCATTTACTATGCATTGAATATACAATACAGTAATGCACATGGAATAAGAGGAAGCTGCTTTCAGCAACTTAAAGGGGAACTACAGTCAGGGGTGTCAAAACCCAGACTTTCTGGGTCATTCCCTTACATGTGGCAACCCTAAGTGGGCTGTATAAGGTATTTACTGGCAGAAGAAAAAAAAGTTTTTTTTTTATGTTTTAGTATCCAAAGTTAAAACAACAATGGCAGAAGATTCAATAGATGGAAAGTTGAAAAAATGAATGAAGTTCTGCTTTAAACCTTTTTATTTGTTTTCAGAGACTGGATTGACAACTGTTATCAACATTGAAACCAACATTTTCAAAGTAAAAGCTTAGGCAATGTTTGTTTTCAGCCATAGCAGTCTAATTTGCCTCCCGTTTTTACATTCTTGCTCAATGATGTTATGATGGGCTGTAGTGGTAGCAATGCAATAAATTGGCAGAAATTCTACATCTTCTAGTGAAACCCCAGCTCAGAGCATACACTGCAGACCATGGCCTATAGTGATATCAGTGTCTCTATGTCTCTCCCATTGCTCATTGAATGGCAGCATAGTGACTCCATGTGACATTGCTATTGAGTGTTTTGCAGGTGAAGTGTGCCGCTCAATCATGATCCCCTCAGATAATACCCTATTTATGGTAATATCTCACATGCAGTAAGGCTGACCATACACAGTTCAAATCTCAGCCGGTTATAGCAGGAACCAGACGAGATTTGAACCGTTAATGAGCAGGCTGAATGTACCAAATAAACAATAAATTCGAGACCGAAAGAGGGTACCTCAGAAAAAGAAGTACAATATGGAGGACCAACCACAGTGTACCACAAATTTAAAAATGATTTATTAGAAAAGGCATTGACTCACAATAGAAAAATTATATATCTAAATTTGGAGCATGCCCCACATTCAAATACCCCCACCAATTAAAAACATTCAGTTGACAACGTTGTCACAAATCGCCACACTCCAAGGTCCACCATGGCCACACATGCATACATACAGACCAGGGGTGAGACTCAGGTTGAATATGAAATTTCCTGTGCTCCAAATATCTATACTCACAGGCTCAGTGTTGTGCAAATCCAGTGAGGTACTGCACAACCGTTGGGCACTGAAAGGAAAGTGCAATCATCTGAGCCTAGTAGGATCAGAATGTGGAGCTACAGGGGTGGCCACCAAATGGCCAGAGTGTCAGTGATGACAGCTGGAAAAACAGCACAACTCGTGGATGGTACTGTATTGGACTGATGGTATGAATGTGTTGGGATGGTGTGCTAGCTCAAAGTATTAGACTGAACATTGGGTGAAAGATGCTTCAGAAGTTCACATAATAGCGTTGAAGTAGTTCCAATAATGAAGAGAAGTGGGTTGTGAGAGCAGTGTACATCATATATGAAAAATAAATAGCTCTGTAGATGGTATCGCACTCAAAATTGCTATGAGTGCAGTCACCCTACAACAGGCCGTTGGCTATGGAATGGGGTATCTAGTCAGCTTCATAACAGTCCCTTACAAAGCAGTAAAGTAGGTTTACTCATCAATGCTGTCAGGCCCCACTGCAGGGGCATATGGTGATAGAACAAGGAGTCATGCAGCTGCTGGCAGTTCAGGAAGGCTCTACAGCATGTTGGGTTAGGAATGACACACAGCTTTTAGTTCATTGCACAATGCTGAAATGACTATGATGTTCAGCCCGGAGGCTCTCACCACTCCACAGTGCTGTTACATGTGTCCTTTGTAGATCAGTCTCACTGTCCATGGATACATCTGTCCGATTATCCTCAGCCTCTGTATTGAAATGACCTTGCTGGTAAGCGGGAAGTGCTTCTGCATATGCCTGATGGTTTGTAGAAACTTGGAGTCTGTAAGATCACCATACCGATCTGTGCGGGTGGTGGATGTGATGCCACCTAGATGCTGGAACGCATGGTGGAGCACAGGGCCGCGAGGCGCTGCCTACGTTAACGCGTTTCGCACACGTAGCCATATGTTTCATAAGGACGTACCGCTGTTAAGTTTCTACTTCTTTTAAAGGGACCTCCGCCCAATCAAATAACAATGTGCTTGGAACAACAGATTTTAGCCATCTAGTGGTGACATGTCAGATATTTATTTAAAAAAGAAGTCAGAAGTATCCATTGTAAATACAGATATCATTCATTCATCAACATTCGTGCATTGGGTTTTTGCTACAAAGTAGAATCTTTCGGGAGGAGCGATGTGCTGACGTCACCGTGCGCTACGTTCCGTCTGTTTGTTAGCACAGGCGTGTCTTCTGTAGCTGGGCGGCCACAATTTATATGCAGATTTTTAAGATAAGTGTTTATTTGTGTAGACGCTGTGCCATTTTTGCTCTTGAATAAAATACCCTATGGGTTTTACCTATGATTGCTCCATTTTCCTTCTTTTGAGCAAACATACATCTACCCTTCGCCATATCATTTGGTATCAGTGGAGAGTTAAAGCAATAAGGCTGAGGCTGGGAGACCTTTACAGAAGAGGTGCCGATTAGATTGTTTGGCGAATGGATCGTTTGGTGAGAATCCTCTGAGGGAAGTGCCCCGGCCGGGTCATGGCCATATGCGTTTAAGTTTTCACAGATGGTAAGCGTGTATTTCACTCGGTGGTGGGATCCATTCAGCACCATATTGAGGAAATTATTACAAGCTGTCACTTGATTTTTTCACGGAGCGCAACCTTTTTGAATTTTTATTGGATTTTTATAGAATCTTAATTAGTATACATCTAAAGATAAAGATTCTTTACCCCCTTTTTTTTATACAATTAGAACATCACAGCACAGGAACATCCATGGAAGTGTCTAAATGAAAAGGGCACTCCATTCTGTGTATGATTAACCACTTCAATACAGTGCAGTTACACCCCCTTCCTGACCAGACCAAATTTCAGCTTTCAGCGCTCTCACAGTTTGCATGACAATTACTCAGTCATGCAGCACTGTACCCATATGAAACTTGCGTCCTTTTTTCTACACAAATAGATCTTTCTTTTAGTGGTATTTAATCACTAGTGGGTTTTTTATTTTTTGTGCCATAAATAAAATAAAACGTAAATTTTGTGAAAAAATGCCTTTTTCTTTGTTTCTGTCATAAATTTTTGCTAATTAGTAATTTTTCTTCATAAATTTTGGCCAAAATTTATACTGCTACATATCTTTGGTAAAAATAACCAACATTAGTGTATATTATTGGTCTTTGTGAAAGTTATAGAGTCTACGAACTATGGTGCCAATCACTGAAAATTGATCACATCTGATGAGGCCTTCAGTACATCAGGTGTATCTCATTTCTTGAGACACTAACAAGTCAGGAAAGTACAAATACCCCCCAAATAACCCCTTTTTAGAAAGTAGTCATTCCAAGGTATTAAGTAAGTAGCATGGGGAGTTTTTTTAAGTTGTCATTTTTTCCCACAGTTCTTTGCAAAATTAAGATTTTTTTTTTATTATTATTATTTTTTTTTTACAAAATTGTCATATTATCAGGTTATTTCTCAAACACAGCATATGCATACAACAAATTACACCCCAAAATACATTCTGCTACTCTTCCCGAGTATGGTGATACCACATGTTTGAGACTTTTACACAGCCTGGCCACATACAGAGCACCAACATTGACGTAGTACCTTCAGATGTTCTACGAGCAAAAATGACACTTTTGAAGGCCCTGGAGTACCAGGACAATGGAATTCCCCATAAAATGACCCCATTTTGGAAAGCAAACACCCCAACTTATAATCTGCGAGGCATAATGAGTCTTTTGAACGGTTCATTTTTTTCCAGAAATTTTTGGAAAATGTGGAAAAAAATGAAAACGCATTTTTTTTACACAAAGTTGTCAATTTATAAGATATTTCTAACACATAGCATGTATATAGCAAAAATTACACCCCAAAACACATTCTGCTACTCCTCCCGAGTATGGCAATACCACATGTGTAGGACTTTTACACAGCCTGGTTACATAGGGAGGCCCAACATTGAAGTAGTACCTTCAGGCGTTCTAGGAGCATAAATGACACATCTCATTTCATTCCTACCTATCACACTTTTGAAGGTCCTGGACAGTGCCAGGACAGTGCAATTACCCACAAAATGACCCCATTTTGGAAAGCAAACACCCCAACGTATATATTCTATGAGGCATGGGCTGCAAATAGGTACTCGGTTACTCTGATGGGCTGAAGATAGGTACTCTGGTACTCTGATGAAAAGTGACAGGCACTTGAGTACACTGATGGCCTGGTGACAGGTACTCGGGTACTCTGATGGCCTGGTGACAGGTACTCGGGTACTCTGATGGCCTGGTGACAGGTTCTCTGATGGCCTGGTAACTGGTATTTGGGTACTCTGAAGGGCGGTGATAGGTACTGAGGTACTCATATGGACTGTGACAGGTACTCAGATGAACTGTGACAGGTACTCGGGTACTTTGATGGGCTGTGACAGGTACTCGGGTACTTTGATGGGCTGTGACAGGTACTCGGGTACTCTGATGGGCCGTAACAGGTACTCGGGTACTTTGATGGGACGTGACAGGTACTCAGGTACTCGGATGGACCGTGACAGGTACTCTGATGGGCCGTGACAGGTACTCTGATGGGCTGTGACAGGTACTCGGGTACTCTGATGGACTGTGACAGGTACTCGGGTACTCTGATGGACTGTGACAGGTACTCGGGTACTCTGATGGACTGGGACAGGTACTCGGGTACTCTGATGGGCTATGACAGGTACTCGGGTACTCTGATGGTCTGTGAGATGTACTCGGGTACTCTGATGGTCTGTGACAGGTACTTGGGTACTCTGATGGACTGTGACAGGTACTCAGATGGACTATGACAGGTACTCCGATGGGCTGTGACAGGTACTCGGGTACTCTGATGGACTGTGACAGGTACTCTGATGGACTGTGAGTGACAGGTACTATGAGGGGTGGTGACAGGTCCTCTTTATTGGGGGGGGGGGCAATCAGTGTGATTGGTGTACACTGTAAGCAGTAACGAGATGTTACCGCAATCTCCTCCTCACACACGATCGGTATGTGAGGAGGAGAACCCGGTAACATCTCGTTACCGCGGTTTGTTTACATTTTAGTGATCGGCCGTGAAATGATCACAGCCGATCATGTGGGTAAACAGCCGGCCAATGGCTGTTTATCAGCGTCGGTGACGAGCAGTGTTCCCGGGAACACGCCGCCACCGATGTGCTCGCGCGCCGTGCACAGTGGGGCTGTGACCATCTGTGATCGGCCGCGACTTCATCACGGCCGATCACGTGGTAAACAGCCATACCCAATGGCTGTTCACCCCTTCGGTGGCGAGCGGTGTCTCCGTGACACACCACCACCGAAGAAACAGGGATGCACGTGCACATTTGCGCGCATTCCCTATTTAAACGGGAGGACGTCATATGACGCCCTCTCACCACAATAGGTGCGCCGCCTGCCATCATTTGACAGCCAACGGTCGGGAACTAATTAAAGATTACTCAAGGTTCAAGGACCACTTTTAAACTCATCTCATTATTCAGCCCTTTTCGGCAACAAAGTACCTAGTTTAAATATGTATGAATGTACCAAGCTGATCGATCAACTTGGGTACAACCAGTCTGCTGGATTCCCTTACTATTATTGCTAGCGAATGCTATAGCTGCTAGCAATAATCACTGTTCTCATTGTCTTCTCCCGGTGGGGCAGGGGATGTGCAGTGGAAGCCCTCCCCCCGCTGGGAGAAGACAAGGGATTCCCCTGTTAACGCTGTCTGTAGTTACAGGAAAGAAAGTCGCACTGTATATGGCCAGCCTTAAGCTGGGTACACACGGGCTGAACATGGGGGGAAAATGGACAGTTAAAAAACAACGGCTGACATATGGCCTGTTTGTATGTCAGCTTCTACCACATATGCATGATGGAAAACCAGCAGCCGACCAACTCCTGATCAGCAGTCACAGCCAATGGCAGAAAGCGCTGATCGGAGTTTTCTGGCATGGGGGGTGGGGGGACTCCGGGGAGATTGCTAAACTAAGCTGGAATAGTTAATACAGCGGCTCCGACCAGAGCTGTCAGTTTTTTTTGTGCAACCCTTAGGCCCCTTTTTAACACGGGACGGATCAGTAATGATCCGCCCCGTGATGATCCGCTCGCTCAGCGGGGATCGCTCCGTTGTCCCCGCTGAGCCGGCGGCGGACAGGGCAGTCTCCGCACACTGTGCAGCGACCGCTCTGTCAGATCTCCGCTCTCCTCTATGGGGATCGGATGAACACGGACCGTCTGTCCGTGTTCATCAGATCTGCTCTGCAGACGGATAGAAAAATAGTATTTTCCTCCATCTGCAGAATCGGACAGTAGCGGAGGCGGACGATATCGGGTGTGGTGAGAGGCCTCAAACAATCGAGCAGCTCCAGGGGAGCTCTAAAAGTGGGGCTTGCCTGGGATGCCTTATGACATCTTTAGCAGAGTGATGAGAACATCAATGAGCCAAGCCAGTCAAGTCACCAAGATGGACCCAGTCACTATTACTAGGTTGGCATTAAACAAATGATTGCCGTTCGAAATTGCCACAATGAAGATGCAATGTCTCAAATAATGGAAGTGGTAACTCGTCTAGCAACCAGAGTCATGGTGCACCTTGTAGAGCAGTCATAAACCCTTCCAGCCAAGAAATGCACAGCTTTTGTGGTTTGTTCGCTTTGTGGAGATTTAGATCAACATAGGAGGGTTTGTCCAAGTCTGCTGAACATGGGAAGCTTGTAGAACATGAGGGGAGAATTTGCAGGGCCCTGATGGAAGAGCCAGACAAGTGCCAAACCACATCCATTAGCTTTTACTCATGAGGTGGAATGGGAAAGAAGGGGATGTGTGGACCCAGGACCAGAACAAGATGAGATGACGCTCATACAGAAGCCAGGAACTGCCGAGCGGCAACTAGATATATGACATGCTCAATCCTCACTTTCCAACCACATTTGTTGATGGTGGTCTGGCTTTTTTCTCGAGCACTGTGGGAAAAGTGGACATGTTTCTTGCGGCAACCACACTTCTGCATGCTGTCTGGTCAGTTGCTATTGACACCGGCCCAAGTTTTCACACATCAGCCTCAGTGCTGTGAATCTGTGTGCAGACTGGCTCCAGGACTGGGATTGTGTCATTCCCGAGTGAAGGGAAAGTGGTGCAAAATGTGAGCTTTCTGTACATACCGTATCTAAAGATCAGAACTTATTTATTAACTCCTTGAGAAAGTACAACTAGGGATTTGATTGCTCTACATAACCACACATTGGGGTTGATTTACTAAACGCAAAAATCCACTCTGCACTACAAGTGCACTTGGTAGTGAAATCGCTGTAGATCTGAGGGGAAGCTCTGAAATGAGGGGAAGCTCTGCAGATTTTATCATCCAATCATATGCAAGCTAAAATGCTGCTTTTTTATTTTCCTTGCATGTCATCAACGACTGCTGATGTGACACCATAGATATACTGATCGGTTGCTATAGACAATGGCACCAATAAATACACTGGTTGGTTGCTATGGACAATGGCACCAATAGAGACACTGGTTGCTATGGACAATGGCACCAATAAAGACACTGGTTGCTTTGAACAATGACACCAATAGAGACACTGACTGGTTACTATGGGCAATGGCACCAACAGAGATTGAACTGGTCTCAGTTTTTATGTATTCCCCTCAGAGGGTCTAACTCCTCACCACTCCATCCAAACACAAAGAACGTTCTTCTTCCCTCCACATCCAGTGTAACATGTAAGACGTTCGGTGTATTCGTCACTGTTCTCCTGAGGGAAGCTCCGAGTGATGTGTGTCCGCTCTCCGCTCAGGGCTTTGAATTTGGCGGTCTCTATTCTCTTCCCCGGGCTGTGCTGCCCCACCCTCCACCGACCACCGCCGAGCCCCGGGACTGACACCGGCTGAGAGGAGCGGACACCGCTTATATATCGGAGGGCCGGCTCTCGGGCGGGTGGGCAGACAGCAGAGGGCGCCCCTCCTCCTCCCCCCGCACATGGTAGTGTAATCAGCACATGGCACTGAGAGGAGCCGCCAGTCTGACCAGCTGTCCTCCCCGGTCACCGCAATATGAGGAGCCGGGCCTGACACCCAGCCCGACCATGAGCCAGTCCTAGAGAGACACACAGACACCGACCGACCGACAGACCGACCCAACCACTCATCTCCCTACCTACCTACCCACCCACCGCAACATGATGTCCCGGGAAGTGCTGGACGTGTGTGTGGAGGATGTACAGAAGAGGAGGAACCCCTCCAAACATTATGTGAGTCCGGGAGAGGGAGGCAGGGACCCCCAAACTGCATGGGGGAGCACAGACCACACATACCTTCTATATACTGAGGTACATACATCTCCATACATTGTATACAACAATGTACATACATCTCTATACATTGTATACACTGAGGTACATACATCTCCATACATTGTATACACTGAGGTACATACATCTCCAATACATTGTATACACCGAGGTACATACATCTCCATACATTGTATACACGAGGTACATACATCTCCATACATTGTATACACCGAGGTACATACATCTCCATACATTGTATACACTGAGGTACATACATCTCCATACATTGTATACACCGAGGTACATACATCTCCATACATTGTATACAACAATGTACATACATCTCTATACATTGTATACACTGAGGTACATACATCTCTATACATTGTATACACTGAGGTCCATACATCTCCATACATTGTATAAACTGAGGTACATACATCTCCATACATTGTATACACCAAGGTACATACATCTCTATACATTGTATACACTGAGGTACATACATCTCCATACATTGTATACACATACTTTTCCATACATAGCTATACATTGTGTACACAGTGGAACACACATACATTGTAGACATTGAGTTGCACATATATACGTCTATATACATTGTATACACATTGCTATCCATACATTGTTTACAATGGACACTGTTACATTTTATATGTATATGTTGAAGTGTTTAGTACAATGTACACACACAACTACACACATATATATATACCATAGTCTGCTATAAAAAGATACACATATTTACATTGTATACACTGAGGTATATACATACATATCCATATATTGTGTACACTGAGGTGCCCCCTATACATATCCATGCATTCACCTCATATTCTACGCACTCTGACATATACATCTGTATACTGTATTCTTCAATATAAGGATATATATATATGTATTTACATTGTATACACAGAGCTACTCACACACACATGTCCATACATTCACACCCATGACATATATATCTATAAACTGTACTCTTTAATAGATATAGATTTTAGATAAGACAGTTATATTTACATTGTATACATTGAGCCATTTCCTTTCACACCCCAAAGACTATACATTCTGACATGCAACTGTATACTCTACTCATGTATGTATGTACAATGTATACACTGAGGTACACCCATACACTGTGCAGTGAAGTGTATACATTCACCCCTATAGTATACACTCTGGCATACACTCTTCAGTATAAGGATAGACACATGTTTCTATGTGTCTGTATACAGTAATCTATACTGGTGAATGTCCATAAAATATGTACATTGAAATCCATGTGTTTGTATGAAGGATACAGTACATTCTGCTGTGTACATTGCCACATAGACATATTGGTCAGTATACATTTTCACATACAGGAATTCCTCTGTATACATTGTCACATGGACATATTCCTCTGTATACATTGTCACATGCAGGTATTCCTTCGTAAACTCGGTGACACAAATGTACACACCATCGACTGTACAGCGTAACATAACATGTCTATGCACAGTACACATGTCAGTACACAGGGCAGAGTGAATCACGACTATGCATGTCTAAGCCTTGCACAGCCTCCTGTGAATGTGTATAATCATGTCCTGTATGCTTTTAGATCTGCTGCACACATCCATTGGACATTGTACGCCCCGTGTTCAGCCTTGTTTTGTATGACATGCTGGAGCTCAGGGAGGGATTAGGTAATCAATGTAGGTAAACACAGGCATGCACGGTCAATAGACAGGGATATCTGATGGAGGAGATAATATACATCACTGGGTGGAACATGGAGGAATATTAGAGGTCACACAGCATTTCCATGGCTCATAGGGGGTTATTTACTAAAACTGGAGAGTGCAAAATCTGGTGCCGCTCTGCATAGAAACCAATCGGCTTTCAGGTTTTGCTGCCAAAGATTAATTGAAGAAGCTGAAGTTAGAATCTGATTGGCTACCATGTAGACCTGCACCAGATCCTGACTACTCTAGTTTCAGTAAATCTCTCCCATACAGTCTGGTGAACCTGGTCCTCAATATTCCTTTTATTGCGGTTTTTCATTATTCCTGGTCGTTCAGGATTTATATTACAGGATTTGGATGTATATTTGTGCAATTTGTATCACAGATTGTTATGGATGCGTATTGTATGTATATACTGTACAAATCATAGCCCCCATTCTGCAGTGATTGTGTACACGGTGAGTGCGGTTCATTGTGACACCCGCTACTGAAAGTGAAGCAAGCCTGTTGATTGGATTCCCTGGCAGTTGCTTTGTGTCTGTGGACTGTCAGATTCTCAGCATTATAAATGGTGCAGCCAGATCCCTCTTGGTTACAGTATGCGAGTCAGTCGTGTTTGTAGTCTTTCCAGCTGCTCTCTGAACGACAGCAGTTCCCCTCCAGGCGCTTTGCTTGTTGCAGATTATGGCTTGTGGTTGCCTGTAATTTTTTTTTTTCTTCTTCTGCCTATACTCCTTCTCAGCTCCCGATAGAACCAAATTATTGTTACTGTTGTGAATGGACTTTATTGTACTGAACATAGACTTGTATATGAAGTCAGGTCACATCCTGGCAAGCAGGCATGCATCAAATGTCCTGTTTCCTAAGTCACAAATATAATGTGGAAAGGAAGACAGACATGGCTGTTTAATTCTGCATATTTTTGGCTTTGACTACAAAGCAGTATAACTGAGCTCTGTCCAACACTGCCTTATTATGTACTGATAATGAAAGACTCCTGTGGGAAGTGTTCCCCTTGGCCTGTAGGCTGGACAGAGATTTACACATTATTGATGTTATTCTGCATGATTTAGAGTAGTCTCAATATTAAAGCTGAACTCCCAGTACAAGAGGTTTCATTTAAATGTATTCCTCAGAATCCACAAATGATATAGATCTACTTTTTGTGTTCCAAACACCTTTCCAAACCAAGTTCTTACCCTGTAAAAATAGCAGTGACATCATTACTGCTGTACATGGCCTGTGCAAAGAGCTGAAGGACCCAGCAGGCTCCACCCACTACAGGCTGCCTGCAGAAAATTACAGGATGGGGCAGAGAAGAGACCAGTCACCCTGCACAAGGAGAGAGAGCAGCAATGCCTGGTCTTTATTACAGGAAGCTGTTGCACAAAGGTCATTTTACACTAGATCACTGCACAGATTTGTGGGAAAAAAAATACACAGTGCACCAAGATTGAAGTAAGAATACACACGCCTCTTGTATTTAGACAGTGTTTGTTTATTCTGGAGATGCTTGTGTGTTACTAAAAAGAGTAGTGAAATCACAGAGAATGTAGTGTAAGTATGCTGTTGGCAGCTGACATATAGTTGGTATAGTTTACAACAGTGTCTACCACCTATGATACCCAACTACCCTCAGCAGGTCACGTTCTTTAAAGCCCCATACACACTATCAGTTTTTCTGCTGAGTTTTTCCTTCAGATTTACCAAAACCATGTAATATGAGGTCAAACCTTAGGAGTTTCAATTTGTATGCAATCAGGCATGCCCTTCCACTACATGGTTTTGGTAAACCTGAAGGAAAAACTCAGCAGAAAAACTGATAGTGTGTATGGGGCTTAAGACTCGTTCTCACTGTCAGCTGAAGGGCAGTAAAAACAACTTTTACTGCCCCCCCACTGCCCACCTAAAGGAGAACATGAAGCCACTCAGGGCTGTAGACATACCATGGTGAAAATGATACCCTACCGCAAAGCATGACACATTCAAGTGCATGTAATGCATGAGGTTTAAAATAGGCTGTAAGGAAGAAACCTTTCTCCTTGCAGCCACCTGTCAACTGCCTCTGAAAAGCAATCTACCACAAATTGCTTTTCAGAGAGGCATCAAGGGCTGCCAAATGGTGAACGAGCTCTTGAAGTCAACCTGTGGTGAAAAAAATTAGACCACCAGTTATTGTGAAGTGAGTGCACACAGCCTCTGATCCTCTGTAGAGATTCCTAACACCCTCAGTCTGAAGGTCAACAAAGGCAGCCTCTGAATTCTTCTCACAGTAGGTTTCCTTTTATTATGTGGAAGTGAGTTGAGGACGGTGTTGATGGGCTTTGGGCTTGTGTCAGTGACATCGGCTTGAGAAAGTTCTGCATTCATTGACAGGTGTGTTTGACCTACACTAGAGCTCCCTCTGACCTGTATCTGACCTGCTTTAACTTTGAATTGGAAAGCCTCCATGCCTCAAATGTTGCACTGCCATATAGTAGACTATCTTTGCTTGCTGCTATTGCTCAAATATAAAAAAATGCTGCTTTTAGTAGTGTTTCCTTGTGATTACATGACTGCAGTAACCCCACAGTTGCCAACACTTCTGTAGTTCCTGGAAGTGAAATATGCCACATGTATGTCCCATTTCTATGCTAACCAAGCAAGGATGGGAGGAGATGTTTACACAGTCAGAGCGCTCTTATGACCGAGTAAACTTGTGTTCCCTCATTCATGGGAAAGCCTCTGATATACATGTCACCTGAACAAGAAGAGAGAAATTGGCTCCGACATTGTTAATAGGAATTAGGACTCAGGTGAGGCTTTCAGCTGCTGGAAGCGAACGTTGTTGGTAGAGGGGAGGACTCTACCTCTACCAGTAGAGATTACATGCCAAAGGATGGATGATAAAAAAAAACAGTGATTTATGAACTCATGAAATCTGAGCGAAACACGTAAGTATCTAAAAAAATAAATAAATGAGTACACTGATGCGATGTGGGAACCAGCGCAATTCCTGTGCAGGCTTCTCGCATTGCACCTGAATCGCCAGCGGTTCGTACTGACATCTGCGAACCGCTGCGAGTGTAAAGTTAATGACACCCCAGATCGGTTCGCAGATCACAATGTGAACTGTGAAATGGTACAGGAATTGGATCGCATAGGTTTGAACACCCATGCGATTCGATTCCACTGAGGACCAAAAAAAAGGGTCCTTCACCATTTGGATGTGAATGCGAATCGATTTCAGCCATAAAGTTTGTATGGCTGAATTTGCATCAAACAGTCATAGCATGTGATCTGCACAGCAATGCAGTGCGAAGTGCGAATCACAAGCAATGTCTGTGATCACACAAGTTTGAACCCAGCCTAAGTTTCGTTTCTATCTGGTGAAACACACAGCTTATCTACTCTGAATACAGTCCTTCTGCTGTGTGTATGTGTGTGTGTGTGTGTGTGTGTGTGTGTGTGTGTGTATGTGTGTGTGTGTGTGTGTATGTATGATCCTTTCTGCCCCTTTCACACTGGGGCGGTGCGGGCATTGGCGGTATAGCATCACTATTTTTAGCACCGCTTTACCGTCGTTTTAAAAGGGTTAAAACCGCCCGCAAAGCACCGCTTTATAGCCGCGCTGCCCCATTGATTTCAATGGGTAGGAGTGATTTAGGAGCGGTGAATACACCGCTCCAAAATTGCTGCTAGCGGGACTTTTTTTACCGTCCTACTAATGCACCGCTCCAGTGTGAAAGGAGACGTTTTTTTTCAGGCACTTTTAGCGATGTAGTGCTTGAAAAACGCCTCAGTGTGAAAGGGGCCTTCCTCCAATCAGCTCTCACACACTGTAACTGCAGCTCTCCACCCTCTCGTCTGTGATACTAACAGATGGAGGCAGATTTTAACACTTTTCTGTCTTTTTGAAGGGGTGTAGGGAAGAGAGGGCTGCAGATAAACAAGTAAAACCTATGTAGAAGGGATTTGTTTTCATCTCTATGTATCATCTGAGGTTGTTCACTATATGTGATGGTTTACAGCCACTTTAAGTGGTTTGATATTTGGGGGTCCAGATCACTAGACAGAAATATATATTTTAAAATAGACTATTTGCTCCAGAAGGCAACCAAAACAGCTGATCTTCAGCATAAACAAACAAGCAGTCCATTATCGCTAGTAAAGCAAAGCCTCAACTCACGGGGAGAATAGACTTGTCCCACAACAGAGTTTTAAAGTTCCTACCTCCTTCCAAGGTTTAGAAAACTAGCTGCCCGTAGCATACTGGGGGAGGGAGATTTACTAAAACTGGAGGGTGCACAGTGCACTATGCACAGCTGCACCAGATTCTGAGTGCTCCAGTTTTAGTAAATCCCCCACTGTGTCCAGCTTCACACAACACCTCATCAACCCTTGCTGACGACTCCCTATCCTTTTCAGAGCCCTCTTGCAGATGGGTTAATTATGAGCAATCAAAGTGGCATCTCTTGTTGCCCCCCTCTAAAGGGACCACAATCCAAACAATGGTGACACATATTTACCATCAAGGACCCATCCCTGGTGTCCTGTACAGTGAGTATTGCATTTCTATAGATTTGTATGAGAATGCAAAACCAATTTGAAGCAAACAAAGATTCATGGACTTAGCCCTGATTTACATTATGAATTCCTCAGGAATGCCCTGTTTCAGTGCCGTGTAATAGGGACTAGTTTTCCAGCTACTGATATTATAGTTTTACAGACGCAGTACAATGTTATGAGGTTGATGTTAAAGTTATAATATTAGATTAATGGCTTGGACATTTTCTTAGCCTCTAGGTCACCTTTGCAATGTAAAGTTGCGGTATTTTGCTTTAACATGCGCTGCATCATGGTAGCCCATTCATTTGCACAGTATGTGGGATGCATTGCAGTACAGGTCTGTGAAAAGTGTTGTGAAGTGTAACTTAGGTTGGTTGGTATTGGTCGCACTCATTTGATTTGGAGACAGAACTTTAGATTCTGAACTGCATTACACATCAAATATGTAAACCTGGATTGAAAATATTATGAGATAGTGTAACATGTTTAGAAATGTTATAAAACATATAAAAGAAAGTTAAACATGTCATGCTTTGTAGTTTACTTGAATATAATTTAGACATGAGATCAGCTTTTAAAGAGTAACTCCACTTTTGTAGAGAAAGAACATTCTCCTCTGGGTGATCTAAGTACATTGCAAAGATTTTAACAAATTTTATTGCAGATTCCTACTTTTTGTTATTCTGAAGGAATAGCTGTTTGTTTGTCTCATGGGCTCATTGAATCTGTATAGGAGTGATTTCATAATTATCAATCAGCTGCTGTACCTGCAGGGCTCTAATGAGGCAAGCTGCAGGGTCTGCATCCCTTTAAACATGATTTCTCCTTAGACCCCTTTCACACTGGGGCGTTTTTCAAGCGCTTTCGAATTAAAAAGCGCCTGTAAAGCGCTTGAAAGAAGCCTCATCTGTAATTCTAATGTGAAAGCCCAAGTGCTTTAAGAGCCCTTTCACAATGTCAGCGCCCGAAAAACGCTCGTAAAGCGCCACTTAAACTAGCAGCGCTTTACCAGCGCTTTTCAAGTGCTATTGGGGCGCTTTTAACCCCTGCTAGTGGCCAAATAAAGGGTTAAAAGCACCCACAAAGCTCTGCTGCCAAAAGCGCTTTGCAGTCGCTTTTCTGGCACTTTGCAGGCATTTTGCAGGCACTTCCTATTGATTTCAATGGGAAGGGGCGCTTTAGGAGCGGTGTATATTGCACCCACTTCCGGGCATAGACTCCCATCAGAGTCTATGCCTCTTCCAGGTCCCAGAGACAGTGCAGACCATTCCCATTGCGCTGCGTGACTTGCGCATGCGCAGTAGGGAACCGGGAAGTGAAGCCGCAATGCTTCACTTCCTGATTCCCTCACCGAGAATGGGGGCGGCAGCAGCCGAGAGCCGAGCGATCGATCGGCCTCGGCTGCTGACATCACTGGACCCCAGGAAAGGTAAGTGTCCATTTATTAAATGTCAGTAGTATCTGTAGCTGCTGGCTTTTAATAATTTTTGTCGGGTGGAATCCCTCTTTAAGTGTATCTCACCAAAAATTACATTTTTGTTGCAGGAGTTGCTCAAAATATTATTTGTATCTTAGTGCAGAGGACTTCTGGGAAAATCAGTCAGCCAATCACAAACACAGAACATGACATATCTGGGGGGGGTTCTGTACACATTTTGTGTGCAGGATTCCTCCAGGTTGCCATATTGCATTTTAAAGAAAATTACAGATCTGCAGCTTGACAAGGAAAATAAAAGGCTGCCTTTGTTGACCTTCAGACTGAGGGTGTTAGGAATTTTAATAAAATTAAATCACAATATGACTTGTGTCGCAATTGTATATGCTATATCAATTTTTTTTTTGTGCTAATTTTTTTCCCCACAGAAGTGGAGTTAACTTTTAAAGCTCCAGGCTAAGCAAATATTGTCTACATAAAAGGTGTGTTTACTTGAATCTATGATCTTTTGTGCATATGTTTTCCAGGTCTGTGAGTCAGGCCTCCTTCACAAGGGCGTACTTAAAGTTTAACCAAAGGCAAAACCTTTTTTTAGTTTTGGATAGAGTGGAGAGGAATTCGAAGACCTGTCAGGTTTTTATTGCTGTTTGTGTCCGTGTTAGGGAGATTCACCTTTTCACCAAGATTTTACCTTTATTCCATTCTGGCAATTAACCTCCCTGGCCGTATGATTATTTTGGATTTTAGGTGCTGAAAGCGGTACAATTATTTTGCATGAAAATTTGGCATTTTATATTGTAGTCCTGCAATTCTTAGGAATAACTCTCTTAAATCTGTTCAAACCAGAGTCTAGGAGACATCCCAGGTATGATAAAGTTTGAAAAATGAAATCATAAATTATAATATAATAAATAACTATAAATAATTATACCAAATAATAATATAACAATAATAAAAATATTCAATAATGTAATCAAATCAAAAACACTGAAATCTGCTCAGTTGCAGAATTGTCACTGTCGTTACTTTTCAGTATTTGATGACGGATCTCCCCGCAAATCGCTATCCCTCAATTCTGTGAGTGATCCCAATTTATTATCGCTGTTTTCTAGCTGGTCTAAAACCATTTTTGATGTAAAGGGACTGTTTTGGTTGCTATGGACAATCTCCAGTTTCCAGGCATAAAGAACAGTTTTCATAATATAAAACTGCATGCAGGACACTGGACAGACCACTAGGGACAAAGGGGATGGAAATAATTACATACAGCAATGTAATCTGTAAGATTACATTATACTGTATGTAATGTGTGTGTTTAACTTTTTGAATTTGGCACCGTTCTCCGTCCCTGTGCGTCGCAACGCTCGCAGGGAATGGAGATCGGCACCATGATAGGTCGAGCGGAGGACGGCTCGCTCGTACACCGGGGGGGGGCATCGCTGGATCCAGGGGACAAGGTAAGTAAACTCTCCCTGGATTCAGCAATGCGGTCCCGAGTCTGGCTCGGGGTTCCCGCTAATGGTACAAAATTTTCACCCCGAGCCAGACTCAGGAATACCGCCAGGGGAGTTAATCTGTTTTTGTCCCAGTGACTGTATGAGAGAATATCTCTAGTTCAGGCACAAGCTGCAATCAAGGGTTCTAAATCTGGGTATACATGTACCAAAATGTTGATATATGCGTACCACTGTCTGTTTCAACAGAAGCTGGTTTAACAACTGGCTTCTGTCCAACAGCCATGCTGGGAAACAATCATTTAATCAGAGCTTGCGGCCAATAACTGCAGTGCTGATTGTGTATTCTAGAAGGGGGGTCCACCTGTCAGAATACAACGAATCAGCAAGAGACCCCTGCATCCACATTACTTTTGTTGATGCAGGGATGTGTGAGTTTTTTATTTATTTATTCACAGTAGTTCATTCACAGAACTCTGTGAATGAATGACACAGTTGTGTGTGAGCGGAGCCCCGCACAGCCGCGCTACCTTTACATTGTGATAGCGGGTGTTGGAAAAGGATACCCTGCCCACTGTCACAATGGGGGAATGGGGGATTCAGGTGTGTGTCCCATTCACCAAGTGCTGCGTGACTCGTGCATGTGCAGTAGGAAACAGGCAGTGAAGTCGCAAGGCTTCACTGCCTGTTTCCCATAGTGAGGATGGCGGCGCCCGGACACGATATGAGGGACGTATCGGCCGGGGGGGGGGGGGGTGACATTGCGGGTGCCCTGGACAGGTAAGTGTCCTTATTAAAAGTCAGCAGCTACAGTGTTTTTTAAGGCTGGAGCACCCCTTTAACTAGGCAACAAATTGCATAAACAACGTGTTTGTGCATTTTTTCATACACTCCCATTGAAGCCTACTTGAAGGCAAAATGCGTGACTCTGTCTCAGAAGAAGCTTGTGTCCTTTTTTGAGTGTTGAGCTATGAACAGAATCTTATCTTGGATTTATCCCCAAAAAAATAAAAAATCTCCATCCAGTTGTGTACATGTTTACGCTTTTCTTCCTTGTTAAACCTGTAACCAGGCAGCCAGTAAATGGCCCTGAGAGGCATGTGATCCTGAGCCTTTTGAGATTGAGTTAATTTCCTGAAACCCAACTTCTCATAAACATAAATTTGGTGACGTGGAAGTGCAAGGCAGGTTGGGCCATCCCACGAAGGGTAGCAGTCCTCATTGGGCATGGCACCAGCATTTGAAAAAAAGGGACTTTAGTAGTAGAACATTGTGATTTTGTATCTGCTTTAAATTGCTGCATTCATACATTTTAAACCCCTTCAAGTCTGCTGGTGTGCTTGTGGATTTGTATGTATGCAACAAGGTTGTTTCCGAGGAGTAAAGACTTATTCATGTGAGCATTAAATAACTACTTATTGTGCAGTGCAATATTGAGTTGTGGTGCAGTGTACACGAGTGATAAATTCATATTTCTATATGTAGTACACTGCATTGTAGAGTGGAATCGGCCAAAATGCGAGCCGTGGGTGGAATTTCCGGCAACACAAAAGTCGAACAAATGTTGATTCTTTTATTTTCTTATTTATATAATACATTTTTTTAAGAGCCAAATGGAACATTTTCAGTCAAACAGTGATTATATCTAATCAGATGAAGGCACCTCTTGGGTATTCTGACAGTCAAGGGACTATGATATAAAGGAAGGCTCTGGTAAGGGCTATGAAAGGCTCTGCAATAACGCTAACAATTAACTGCCCTCTTCTCTGACACAGGATGTGATGTAAATCTGTGCATATTAAAAATCTGACATCAACAAGCATGAAAACTCACTGAAACACACATGAAAAGTGCTGTAGACTCGTGATATCAGTGCATTTTTACACCAGTTTTTCTGTACGTTTGGTGTGAATGAAGCCTCAACCATTTCCCCCGGGTGGACATCATATAACGTCCTGGGAGAGAAGTAGTTATATCGGGATGATAATTTGCAGCTGGTTATTCCTTGTTAAGCCGAAGTGATTTGAGTGGCCGCCTTCTGATTGGGAAGCCCGAGACTGATTCAACTGGCAGCGCATCTGCGGATCTGCAGCAGTAAACACAGAGAGAGGAACTGACGTTGTTCTTCCCTCTCTATGATCCCAGAAACCGAAAGAGGATTTTGTCACGTCCGGTTTTGGTTCTTTGTTTACCTGGCCGCTAGTTGCCAGGAAAGCAGCCGATCAGACTGACCTGTGTCTGATCAGCTGCATTATTTGCCAAGGATAGATCTGGGGTGTAATAGACCCCAGAGCTCTTCATAAGGAGGACCTGTAATGGCCAAGGGATGATATAAAGTTGATGTACTCAACTGAATAAAGTTGCTAAGAAAACAAAATTAAAGAGACAGTGTAAAAAAAAAAGTTTTTAATAAAATAAAGAATATATATTTGTGTATATATATATATATATATATATATATATTCAAAAGTCCGGCATGCATATACAAACAACAGTAATCACACCACACATATGAGGTATTGCTGTGACTGTCAGATTGAGAACAATCATTTTAGCTCCAGACCTCCAGTGTAACTCTGTAAACTGGTAAAGGCGGTTGAAATGTTGCCTATGGAGATTTTTTGGTACTGTAGATTGGCGTGTGGGTATTTTAACAAAAAAATGTGTATTATATAGTGTTTATGTGCAATAAAATTCAGTAACCATTGCCCTCTGGAAGATTTACCCCCTTTATGACCAGGCCATTTTTTGCGATGCGGCACTGCATTATTTTAACTGACAATTGAGCAGTCCTGCGACGTTGTACCCAAATAAAATTTATGTCCTTTTTTTCCTACAAATAGAGCTTTCTTTTGGTGTTATTTGATCACCTCTGTGGTTTTTATGTTTTGCGCTATGAACAAAAAAAAGACAATTTTGAAACAAAATAAAATAATAATTTTTACTTTCTGCTATAAAACATATCTAATAAAAAATAGAAAAAAATTTAATTTCTTCATCAATTTAGACCAATATGTATTCTGCTACATATTGTTGAGGGATATTATTATTTATTTATTATTATTATTTTTTTTTTTTCATTTTTTTTCTTTTTTTTTTACTACTGTGTTTACCCGAAAATAAGACCGGGTCTTATATTAATTTTGGCTACAAAAAACACACTAGGGCTTATTTTCAAGGGATGTCTTATTAATTCATGGTGGGTACAATACAGGCATAAACCACTTTTAAGTACACAATGGGGTTTATTTACTAAAGCTGGAAAGTGCAAAATCAGGCTCACTTCTGCATAGAAACCAATGAGCTTCTAACTGGGGGGGGCGGGTTTGTGTGCCTATGTGTGCCTACATGTCAGTGTAGTGTTGGTGCACACTTACTTTCACTGTTCTCCTTGTAGTCCGGTCAATAAGACCGCTCAGAGGAGAATGACATCACTTCCTCCCTGCCTGTGTTTACTATACACAGCGGGGGAAGCTTCTCATTCGCCAGGAGGGGATAGCCAGAAACCAACGGCCATCCCCTCATCCCGGATCGCTCCTGAAGTGAAACGGACCGCCGCATCCAGCGGGAGGGGGTCCGATCGGACCCCCCACCCGCTGGAAGGCAAGCACGTACATGTACGTGTTTGTGCCTGTCGGTGCCATTGCACCGACGTACATTGCCATGTGGCGGTCCTTAAGTGGTTAAATGACAATTACTCAGTCATGCAAAACTGTACCCAAAGGAAATTTTTTCACACAAATAGAGCTTTCTTTTTGTGGTACTTAATCACTAGTGTTTTTTTTTTTCTGCTATAAATAAAAAAAGACTGAAAATTTGGTGGAAAAATGTCCTTTTCTTTGTTTCTGTCATAAAATTTTGCAAATTAATAATATTTCTTCATAAACTTTGGCCAAAATTTATATGGCTACATATCTTTGGTAAAAATAACCCTAATTAGTGTATATTATTTGGTCTTTCTGAAAGTTATAGAGTCTACAAGCTATGGTGCCAATCATTGAAAATTGATCACACCTGATCACACCTAATGTACTGAAGACCTATCTCATTTCTTGAGACACTAACAAGCCAGGAAAGTACAAATACGCACAAAAATGACCCAATTTTTGGAAAGCAGACACCACAACATATAATCTATGAGGCATAATGAGTCTTTTGAGCGGTTTATTTTTTTCCAGAAGTTTTGGGGAAATGTGGTAAAAAAAATGAAAATGCATTTTTCCCTACAAAGTTGTCAATTTTTAAGATATTTCCAACGCATAGCATGTACATAGCAAAAATTACACCACAAAATACATTCTGCTACTCCTCCTGAGTATGGCAATACCACATGCATGTGTAATACTTTTACACAGCCTGACCACATACAGAGGCCCACCATTGAAGTAGCACCTTCAGGTGTTCTACAAGCATAAATTACACATCTAATTTCCTAACAACCTATTATTTTTGAAGGCCCTTATATTTGGTTTTAGTAGTGTCCCCAGAGGATAAAATTGGTCCAGGCAGCAGGCAAGGATGTGCTTAGCAACAAAAGTAATTATCCAGGCAGTAATATTGCCTATAGTCAGCACAAGGATATCGTCAGCACAGCCAAAGCATTTGTCCATAGAAATTGTCCAGGCAGAGACAGCCAACACAGCTACAATATTGGTCCTGGTTCACCGTTACCTGCCTGCACTCATTATTGTACCGCTCTCCAGCCCTTCATAAATATACTGCCTCTTGCTACATCGAATTATTTCCATAGTCCAGGTAGCAGGCAGAGGTGTGGTCAGTTTATGCTGCAGGCAGAGGCATGGCAGCAGTAAAGCAGCAGCAGGCTGAGGGCTGCAATCAGGTAAGACTTGTGCACAGGGGTAGAGGCTTCGACCCACCCAAATCTCTATGAAGCCCCCGGACTCCAGACCCTAATCCGGAAATTACGAAACCTGGAGACAACAAAAAAATAGTTTTCTCCATCCGGGAAAAAATTTCTGGAGCCTCTCACATGTGAGACCCCTGTACAGTAGCAGGGCAACAGATCAGTCCAAGCGGTAGGCAAAAGCATAGTCCATAAAACAGCCAGGGTCAGTTCACGTGGAAGCAGTCCAAGCAGTAGGCAGAAGCGTGGTTGATAAAACAAGCCAGGGTCAGTTCACGTGGAAGCAATCCAACGGTTGGTAGAGGCATAGTCAAAGAACAGGCCAGGGTCAGTTCACGTGGAAGGCAGTGGCATGGTTATTTGAGGAAGCATGGGAAATGGTCAGCACAGATGATGAAAATGTGAAAATGGTTAAGAATATGGGCTAATATTTTAGGGGTGTGTGATATAGTCTGAAGCATTCACCAATGCAAAGGCTGAGTTCGAAGAGACACTGGGGACAATGGTAGATGGTATCTTCAAAATTGTTTTTTTGCTGTATACTCGACATCTTTTTTGGCATCTTCAGCCTGCTTCAGATGGTGGAATGTTGTCCGGGAAGTGGCGTTCATGAAGTCAGCTAACAGCATCAGAGCAAAGGTTTTCTGGGGGGGGGGGGAGTCTTTGATGGTAGATGAGGGACATCACAACTTCTATGAATTTTAGGAAGTGCGCAGGGCTTTTTGTGGATTTGGTGTGAATTATGTAGGCATTATAAATGGCCAAATGAATTAAATTGAGTGCTACTTTCTTGTACCAGGTACGGGACCTCCTCGTTGATAAATAGGGCTGAAGCATTTGGTCGTTGAAATCCCCCCCCCCCCCATGTACAGATTGTAATCTTGTACACATGTTGACTATACAATGGGACCTGGTCTTCTCTGAACTTCAACTGTAGTGTCATCATGGATGGTTGACATCATGTACACATTCCTGGTATCCTTCCACCTCAAGGCCAGCACTTTGTTGCATCTCAAAGTTGCTTTTTCTCTCCTTCGCAATTTCTTATTCACTATGGCTTGTGGGAAGCCCTTCCTATTCTTTCTGGAGGTTCCAGAGGCCAGTGTTTCTGAGAGGTATGGGTTTTTGAAAAGGGGCAGACTGGTGTAGAAGTTATCCAGGTATGTGTGGTAACCTTTCTTCAGCAGTGGGTATGCCAGGTCCCATAAATTTTACCAGTTGTGCCCATGTAGGCCGGGCACTCAGGGGGCTGAAGCTGTGAATCGCTTCCTTCGTATATGCGGAACGCATACAGATATCCCTTATAAAATTTCACTCCGTATTTGGCCCTTTTGCTAGGAATGTATTTTTTTATTCCTAGCCAGCCTTAAAAGGGTACCAAGGACTCATCTACACATATTTGCTTACCGGGGACATAGAGTTCTGCAAATCGTTGGGAAAGAAATGAATGAGTGGGCGAATTTTATATAATTTAGCATAATTTGGATGATTGCAGTTGTCACTGAAATGAAGAAAGCGCATTATCATTTCGTATCGGGACATTACAGAAGAATAAATGGGCATGTGGTAGATGGAGGTGGTGGATCAATAGGCATGTCCTTCATTTTTTTGTAAGCCCCTTGTTTATGGTGAGGCCCATAAACACTTTGAACTCCCCCATAGTCAAATCCTTCCACTCAAATGGATGGGCGTATGATGATTGGGAGTTGTTGGCAATAGGCTGCTGGGCATATAAATTGGTCTGGCCCACGATGAGTTGCAGCAAAGTGTCGGGCAAAAATAAATAAAAACAATAAATTTCAGAAAAATTTTGGGTATTGGCCTGCACACCTGGCTGTATGGTGAAAGAGGGAATTCTTGCTGATCCTGAGTCGGAAGGCAGCCATGTTGGATTGGCAAAACCAGCTGGAAGATGTGTAGCGGCCCTGGCTCTTGGGGGACGTGGCACTCCAGTGCTGGTAGTTGGGGGATTTGAAGTTCCTGGTATTTGGGTGTGATGCTGCAGCAGTGCTCGTGCTGGGCCTGGGCATTTGTTGTGGCCTTTTTCTGGCGGCGTGGCTGGTACTGGACCTGGGAATTTGATCCTGGGGTATATTGCTGGTTGCTGCCTGGTTTCCAGAGCGCCATGCTCTTTTAGGAGGGATCCATTCTTCCTCTGATTCATTTGCCAATCCCACTACTATCAATCTGTTAAAATGCTGGATTTGATTCACAATCGGAATTGGCATTTGAATCTGATGAGAACTCCCCGCTGCTCTCATCAGTCATGGAGAGGATCTGGAACTCCTCCTCACTTGTATAGAATCATTTGGATATTTTTTCTGATGGGCTGTGCGACAGATGACAGGTGACGGTCACTGATGGGAGACAGGTGACCTGTGACGGTCATTGGTGGGTGACAGGTGACGGGCACTGGTAGGTGACAGGTAACGGGTGACAGTCACTGAAGGCAGTCTCTGATGGTGACTGGTGCACTTTATGGGACTGATAGGTAACAGATCAGGGTCATGGATGGTCACTGATGGCGGTCACTGATGATGGTCACTGATGGGTGACAGGTGCACCGCTGACGGCAGTCTTTGACGATGACAGGTGCACTTTGTGGGCACTGATGGGTGACAGGTGCCCTTTGAGGGCACTGATGGCTGACGGGCACTTTTGTAATAAATCATGTGGTGACTGTTGGGTGACAGCTGTAATTGGGTTCTCTTTTTTGTGGTGTTGGTGCAGTACACTACAATACACACATAGATCAGTAACTCACTGCTCCTGGCTCTTCTCTCCTCACACTGGAAACTGTGTGTGAGTAGAGAAGAGCCGGTAACAGCTAGTAACTGGTCTATGTTTACATTTAGGCTCCATGCACACTGAAGCTCAAAAAAGCTTTTTCTGGACGCCAGATTGCTATCTTAAAATGCTGGTTGAAAAACGTGCTTTTAACAGCGTTTTGTACTAGCGTTTATGGGCGTTTTCAATAAAAATACACAGAGGACACTCCAAAAATCCCACAGTGCATTCCAAACTCCCACAATGCATTGAAAAAATAGAATGCCGAACACTAATTAACGCGTGTTTATGAGCGTTTATAAGCGGCACTTTGAACGCGAATTTCTGGTGTTCAGAAAAAAGCCCATAAACTCCACTGCTCATTAACCACTACAGATCCGCGCTATTGCCAAATGACGGCATCAGCGCGGACCTACATTTCCGGGACGACGTCTATTGACGTCGTCCCGGATACGAGCGGCCTGCGCGCCCCCTGAGGGGCGCGCGCGGCGCGCTCTGTGATCGGCGAGTCCGTGAGACTCGCCTGATCACCGATCCGTGCAAGGGGTCGATCCCGACCCCTTATCACGTGATCAGCTGTCAGCCAATGACAGCTGATCATGTGATAGAACGGAGCTGGTAATCGGCTATTATTCCTCCTCGCGCTGACAGCGCGAGGAGAGAAAAAAAAAGCCGATCACCGGCGGCCGTGATCGGGACATCAGTCCCGATCACGGCCAGCAATACAGCTGACCACCTGCCCCCTGCCAGTGCCCACCTGCCCACCGCCGTGCCATCCTGAATAAAAGTAAGTGCCCCCATCAGTGCCCCCATCAGTGCCCCCATCAGTGCCCACAGTGCCACCTACAGTGCCACCCACAATGCCACCCACAGTGCCATCCAGCAGTGCCACCAACAGTGCCACCCACAGTGCCCACAATCTGCCTCAAAGGTGCTGCGACCCAGTGCCGCCCATCAGTGCCCAGCAGTGCCGCCCATCAGTGCCCAGCAGTGCCGCCCATCAGTGCCCAGCAGTGCCACCTATCAGAGCCACCTATCAGTGCCACCTATCAGTGCCCATCAGTCCCATCTATCAGTGGTACCTATCAGTGCCCATCCGTGCCACCCATCCATGCCACTTATCCGTGCCACCCATCCATGCCATCTTATCTGTGCCCATCTTTGCCCATCAGTGCCGCCTTATCTGTGCCCATCGGTGCCGCCTTATCTGTGCCTATTAGTGCCGCCTTAACTATGCCTATCAGTGCCCACCAGTGCAGCCTATCAGTGCCCACCAATGCAGCCCATCAGTGCCCACCAATGCAGCCCATCAGTGCCCACCAATGCAGCCATCAGTGCCGCCTAATCAGCGCACTTCAATGAAGGAGAAAAATGACCCGTTTGCAAAATTTTATAACAAACTATTAAAACATGATTTATTTCTTTTATTTTTTTTGCATCTTTTTTTGTTTGTTTAGCAAAAAATAAAACTCCGAGCTGTAACTAAATACCACCAAAAGAAAGCTCTATTTGTGGGAAAAAAATGATAAAAATTTCATTTGGGTACAGTGTTGTATGCCCGCGCAATTGTCATTCAAAGTGCATCAGCGCTGAAAGCTGAAAATTGGTCTGGGACTGAGGGGGGTTTAAGTGCCCAGTAAGCAAGTGGTTAAAGCTAAAAAACATCCATGTGTGCATGGACACATAGGCTAACATAGAGTGGAGTTTATGGGCTTTTAAAAAATACGGCTGTGATCCTTCTTGGTGACGAGCAGTGTTCCTGGAACACGCCGCCACCGACATGACAGCGATGCGTGCTCCGGATCGCGTGCATGCATGGTCTAAAGCAGGGAATACCCATTTGTGATCGGCTGTGACGTAATTGCGTCCGATCACATGGTGAACAGCCATGCCCAATGGCTATTCACCCCTGTAGGGGACACGCTGGGTCTCGGGGACAGGCCACCACCAACAGTGCAGGGCTGTGCGCCCGCGATTGCGCACATGCCCTGTGTGAATGGGCCGCCGTCATATGACGTCGGTCCAGAACAAGAGCCGCACCGCTCTTCAGTCATATGACGGTTGGCGGGCGGCAACAGGTTACAGCATGATAGACAGCACAGTGCTTGAGCTCTGTCATTTACTCCTCTCTACGTTCTAAAAAAACTGTAATAAAATAATAAAATGTTTATAAAAAGTTCCTGTCTCCACTCCCCCTGTCAGTTCACAGGTCAGCATTATGACATTCTGTAATACCAAAAATAAATCTTGGTTAAAGTCATTGTAAAATTATGTAATCTGCTTTGTAAAAAGACAATTATGGGAAAGACCTTATGTACAGCACCGCTGAGCGCTCACATGACCCACTGAAGCTCTTCTTTCCCTCTCCCAGCACTGCAGAGGGAGAGACCGCTGATGTCAGCTGGGAGGAGAGGAAAAGATCTCTGGTGGGTCACGTGATTCCCCAGCGGTGCTGTAAATAAGGTATTTTCCACAATAAGGAGACACACTGCACATTATATAATCTTTTTACAAAACAGATTACATGTTTTTACAATGACTTTAACTAGGTCTTATTTTCAGGGTAGGGGTTATATTGCAGCCATCCTGAAAATAATGCCAGGTCTTATTTTTGGTGTAGGGCTTATTTTCAGGGAAACAGGGTAGTAATGGTGGCAATCAGTGACTTATAGCAGGACTGTGATATTGCAGCAGACAAATCAGACACCTAACTGACGCTTTTGACACTTTTTGGGGACCAGTGATACTAATTCAGTAATCAGTGCTAAAAAATGCACTGTCACTGTACTTATGACACTTGCTGAGAAGGGGTTAACATTGGGGGCGATCAAAGGGTTAACTGTGTTCCTAGCCTATGTTTTAATATACTGTGGGTGGTGCTTTTACTAGGGGAAGCCATAAATCCATGTCCCTGCCTTGCAGGAACACAGGATCCATGCCTTCCCTACTGACAGAATGGCGATCTGCCTTGTTTACCGTTCTTTATGATGAACATCAAGGGTGATCAAAGTGTTAACTGTGTGCCTGTGTGTTTTCTCACTGTGGGGGAGGTGTTTGTACTAGAGGAAGGCATAGATCTGTTTCTCTGCTTTGTAGGAACACAGGATCCATGCCTTCTGTACTGACAGAATGGGGATCTGCCTTGTTTACATAGGCAGACTGCCATTCTCCCTCTGTAGTGAATGATCGTGGGTGCTGGCGGACATTAAGTCCGCGGTACCTGCCAATCAGCACCCACTGCGTATAATGACAGGGGAAGCAGACTGCCACCGGCACGCATGTGCTTCCCACACCCAGAAGTGTCGGATCACGTGCAGCCAAGCCACTTTGTCGCAGTATATCTAAGTTATATGCTTTGCAATTGGTTAAAGTGGATTTTTTTCCCAAACGACACAAGTGACATGCAAATTGAAACACCCACCATTTTATTCTCTAGGACCTCTGCTAAAAAAATAAAATATATATAGTATCTCACAAAAGTGAGTACACCCCTCACATTTTTGTAAATATTTTATGATATCTTTTCATGTGACAACACTGAATAAATGACACTTTTCTACAATGTAAAGTAGTGAGGGAACAGCTTGTATAACAGTGTAAATTTACTGTCCCCTCAAAATAACTCAATACACAGCCATTAATGTCTAAACTGCTGTCAACAAAAGTGAGTACACCCCTAAGTTAAAATGTCCAAATTTGGCCCAACTAGCCATTTTTCCTCCCCGGTGTCATGTGACTCGTTAGTGTTACAAGGTCTCAGGTGTCAATGAGTTGTGTTAAATTTGGTGTTATCGTTCTCAGTCTCTCATACTGGTTACTGGAAGTTAAACATGGCACCTCATGACAAAGAACTCTGAGGATCTGAAAAAAATAATTGTTGCTCTAGATAAATATGGCCTAGGCTATAAGAAGATTGCCAAGACCCTGAAACTGAGCTGCAGCACAGTGGCCAAGACCATACAGCGGTTTAACAGGACATATGAGTGCTGCCAGCAAGGGGTGGGGGTTCAGCCTGTCAGTGCTCAGACCATATGCCGCACACTGCATCAAATTGGTCTGTATGGCTGTCATCTCAGAAGGAAGCCTCTTCTAAAAATGATGCAAACAGTTTGCTGAAGACAAACAGACTAAGGACATGATTACTGGAACCATGTCATGTCGTCTGATGAAACCAACATAAACTTATTTGGTTCAGATGGTGTCAAGCATGTGTGGCGGCAACCAGGTGAGGAGTACAAAGACAAGTGTGTCTTGCCTACAGTCAAGCATGGTGGTGGGAATGTCATGGTCTGGGGCTACATGAGTGCTGCTGGTGTTCTGCCTAATAGAGTCCGCCCATCAAATGGTGTCCGCTCCGTACTGCGCATGCGCAGTACGGAGCAGACGAAGCTGACGGAATCTGTGTTCCTGTGTACTGCACATGCGCAGTACGCAGGGGACACTATCCGATGGAGGACGCTATTTGACAAGACACCGGCACTGGGGAGCTACAGTTCATTGATGAACCATGAATTCCAACATGAACTGTGACTTACTGAAGCAGAGCATGATCCCCTCCCTTAGGAGACTGGGCCGCAGGGCAGTATTCCAACATGATAATGACCCCAACACACACCTCCAAGATGACCACTGCCTTGCTAAAGAAGCTGAGGGTGAAGGTGATGGAATGACCAAGAATGTCTACAGACTTAAACCCTATTGAGCATCTGTGGGGCATTCTCAGAAGGTGGAGGAGCGCAAGGTCTCTAACATATACCAACTCTGTGATGTCGTCATGGAGGAGTGGAAGAGGACTCAAATGGCAACCTGTGAAGCTCTGGTGAACTCCATGCTCGAGAGGGTTAAGGTAGTGCTGGAAAATAATGGTGGCCACACAAAATATTGACACTTTGGGCCCAGTCTGGACATTTTCACTTAGAGGTGTACTCAATTTCGTTGCCAGCGGTTTAGACATATATGGCTGTGTGTTGATTTTGAGGGGACAGCAAACTTACACTGTTATACAAGCTGCACACTCCCTACTTTACATTGTAGCAAAGTGTCATTTCTTAAGGGGTTGTCACATGAAAAGATATAATAAAATATTTACAAAAATATGAGGGGTGTACTCACTTTTGTATATATACAAATAATGTTTGGGGGTTCCAAGTAATTTTCTAGGAAGAAATATGTTGATTTTCACATATATGTGAAAGATGTCAGATTTGGCCCTGTTTTGAAGTGGTTAAAATGCCTTTACTGAAGGAAAACTGTGTGTGTATTCTTTTGGCTGTTTTGCTTTTTTTAATGTATTTTGGCAATAAAGACATTGCTTGCTGGTAGCCAACTGAATGACTGCTTTTTGTAAACTTGTCCTAACACAATACAGTAGAGTGAGAATTCAAAGGTTGTAAGTCTCTATTGGCTTGGTTTCATTTCCACTGAATGCATTGCGATTAAGTAATTGTTTATACAATCACAGCTGACAGTGAAGTGAACTTTTCCTAGATTTGAGGACACTAGATAAAGCTTTTGAAAGGCCACATAAGGCATTGCATATGTTGTTCTTACAGGAGCCAGTTTGAAGACACATATCATTCTACACCGCAATGATGTTTGTTGGTGAACTTTGTTTCCAATTTCTTGTAGGCAAGGAAATCCTTGTTTTCCTAGGGATGTAGATCTGTTTTACTTCAGGCAATAGTGATGGCAGTTGCACTTCTTGCTTATCATTCCCAAAGATAGCTAGTAGAGTTTTTCTTTCTATCATGGTAAATCCCATAAAAATAAGCTTTAACTGTATTCAGTCTCACGAAAATATGATGCTTATTGCCATGTTTTAGCCATTGGAAGTAAAGGCAATTTATTATTTTTTTTAAAAGGCACACCCTGTAAGGCAAAGGCATAATGAGCTAGCATGCATAGCATACTAGCTCATTATGAATAACTTACCTGAGAGCGAAGCCCCCAAAGCGGTCCTCCGTCTTCCTCTTCGCCGCTGCCATGGATCCCGGAGCAACTTCCGGGTCTCACAGCTCCGGTGCTGTGAATCGCCGGAGCCGTGATGATGTCACTCCCGCGCATGCGCACGGGAGCCGACATTCGCGGCATATCGCCGCGATCTGCGGCCTGCCCAGTGCGCCTGCGAGCCACTGTCTACAGGGCATGTGCCGTAGACAGCGTTGGCTGTCTTCGGGTAAATATCTCCTAAACCGTATAGGTTTAGGAGATATTTCTTGGACCTACAGGTAAGCCTTAATCTAGGCTTACCTGTAGGTCAAAGTTGGTTGTAAGGGTTTACAACCACTTTAATGCATGCTATGCATTAAAGTGAAAAACCTTCTGTGCTGCAGCTGCCCCGCAGAGCCCCCCTCCCCCCACTCCCCTTTCTTACCTGAACTGATCGTTCCAGCGATGAAAGGGAGCCCAGAAGCTCCAGCTGCTGTCTTGGGTCCCCATTGGCTCCCGCTGCTGTCAATCAAATCCAGTGACATGGGGGTGGGCCTGAGTCCTGCTGTCTGTGTCAATGGACGCAGCAGCAGGACTCGGGAGCCAGCTACACGGGTGCCCCCAGGGAAAGCGTCTCTCCTTGGGGGCACCCAATAAAGAGGAGAGTCCAGGAGCGCCGCCAGGGCACCCCAGAAGAAGAGGATCCAGGCTGTTCTGTGCAAAACCCTTGCACAGAGCAGGTAAGTATGACATGTTTGTTATATAAAAAAACAAAAAACAAACAAAAAAAAAAACGAACCTTTATAATCACTTTAAATAATTTGAGTGAAGCTGCTCCAAACAAACTATTACCTTCGCTACTCGATCTGCCGATTGAGTGTGCTATATAAACTGTATGTAGCCTCAGCTATATATATAGTATGCAGTAGTGCTTTGTTCCAACAGTAGGGTGGAAACTTCCCGTTCTGCCCTTGGAACAAAATCAAGTCAGCTGAGTGGTGCTCAACCATTCGCAGGAGGCTTTGTATTCTACAAGTAAACACAAAGCTTCCTCTGATTGGCTGAGGCAGGGAGACAGGTGAATGATGCCACAATCTCCAACTCCTACTAAGGAAGCTTTGTATTCTTTGTATCCTTGTGGATAGCTGAGTCCGGTTCAGACGGATTCGGTTTTGTTCTAGACAAGAAGTTCCCTATCCCATTGCTACAACACAGCACTACTGCATACTATATATAGCTGAGGCAACATACAGTTTATACAGCACACTCAACAGGCAGATCTAGTAGTGAAGGTAATAGTTTGTTTGGACCAGCTTGGTCAAAAGAACTACATTCTCTAAAACATGCAAATCAGCTAAAGATAAGCTCACAGTTAAAGCTTTATTAAACAAAAAATGTAATATATTGCAGCTTACCAGTCATTAGATGTGGTGGCTGACTGTATTAAGTTCTTTTTTTTAATGCTTTTTCCCTCTGTTTTCACCTGATGATCTGACCAGTAACACCTCCTGCATTAGAGTGCCCCCATTCTGAATAAAGACGTACAGGGGGCATCTTTGGACAGCAGTGTTGTTAATCTAGGGGGAGGGGAGTATTAGATGTAATTGCAGATTTAGATACACCAAACAAATTGAAGCCACACATCACACTTTTGTTAGAGCAAACAGCTTTCTTTCGGGATTTACATGCATAAATAAAATCTGATCATTGTAAGCACTCTTGTCAGTGGTAAATGATTTGCCTAAACACTCTAACTGCTACATCTGCAGGAGAGCTTGTTCTAATGAAAAACAACATACTTACTGGCTGGATCACCAGGTGAAAATAAAATAAAGCCCAAAAAATAAAAAAACTAATGCAGCTATCACAACTAAGACCCCTTTCACACCAGGGCATTAGGCAGGCGCTATAGCATTAGAAATAGCGGCTGTAATCCGCCCTAAAAAAGCTGCACCATTGTTTGTAGTGTGAAAGCCCGAGGGCTTTCACACTACAGCGGTGCGCTGGCAGGACGTCAGGGAAAAGTCCTGCTAGCAGCTTCTTTGGAGTGGTGAAGGAGCGGTGTGTTTACCGCTCCTCCACTGCTGCTCCCCATTGAAATCAATGGGGCAGCGCCGTAATACTGCCGGCAAAACGCCGCTATTGCGGCGTATTGCCGGCGGTTTTAACCTTTTCTCGGCTGCTAGCGGGGGTAAAAGCGCCCCGCTAGCGGCCGAAATGCGCCAAAAATCCACCGCAAATCCAGCGGTAAAATGCCGCTAAAAATAGCGCCGTTTTACCGCCCACACTATGGGCGGTGTGGTGTGAAAGGGGTCTAAGGATTAGTAAGAAGCAATATAGTAAATGTTTGCATTCGGGTTTATTATTGCTTTAACTGATGGTATAGAAATGGTATAAAGACCATTGTATTTATTATATACGGTACCAAGTTTTTTTTTTTTGCCTTAAACAAAACTGTAATTTACTTAGGCTTACATGATATTATATATTTATATCTCTTTATCTTGTTAGTTTGGTAAGTCATCAGTCCCGGTTGGTTTCTGTACCATATTTTTCTGGCTGAAATACTGCCAGACTGTGAATATCTCCTCTCTCTGCTGGCACACATTACATCCATTTTTCTTCTTGGCAGTAAATGGATTTACCCAACCCATATACTGCTTGTACTTCACCACTGTTGTTATGCCACACTTTTCAACATTTTACCTGTTTGTTATTTATTTATTTATTTTTCTTTTATGTCACTCACATACTAGATGTATTTTCCAACTAACTACACTTTTTTTTCCTATAATTGTTATTTATACTGTACATGCACATCGGTCCCTGTCCTCAAAACACTTAGGCCCCTTTCACACATGTGAATGATATGTCCGTATTTCATCCATCCGTTTGCGGATGAAATACGGGCATACATTCATCCCTATCGATTTCCTCCGCCTCCGCAACAGTCCGATTCTGCAGACGGAGGAAAATCCTATTTTTCTATCCGTCTGCAGAGCGGATCGGATGAACACGGACAGACGGTCTGTGCTCATCCGATCCCCATAGAGGAGAGCGGAGAGCTGACAGGGCGGTCCCTGCACAGTGTGCGGAGACCGCCCTGTCCGCAGCCGGCTCAGCGGGGACAACGGAGCGATCCCCGCTGAGCGAGCGGATCATCACGGGGCGGATCATTACTGATCCGCCCCGTGTGAAAGAGGCCTTACAATTTGAGATCCCAACCTCATATAAATACATACACATATCCTGGTACCCAGAGGATACCCACACAAGCACAAGGAGAACATGCAAATGCCATGCAAATAAATGTCCTGACAGGATTTGAACCAAGGGCCCCCACTGAGCTTCATCAGCTGTCTTACTTGGTTCTATTTATTTCCTGATACTACTGAAATCAGAGGGAACTCTGATAACTAATCATCATAAAATTTAGAACCAGCCGGAGATAGTCTAGATGAGTTTGTTTTCTGATCTGTCGGATACCAAACTGCCTCTGTTTTCAGAAGTGTTTGCTGTGCTTCTCAGTGGATCAGGAGTAAGGATGAGCTTGGTTTTGAGCTGGACTTGGACCAAACCCAAAGGAAGCTGTCACCCCCACCCAATAAGCTGAGGCTAGGAATTTCCTACCTAGCAGTTCCATGTACACAAAGGGGCAGGGATGCTTGTGACATGAATGACCTAATATGACCACATGGACTTCATCACGGCCGATCACGTGGAAAACAGCCATACCCAATGGCTATTCACCCCCCTTGGTGGCGAGCGATGTCTCCGTGACACCGAAGGAACAGGGATGCGCATGCATTCCCTGTTTAAATGGGAGGACGTCATATGATGCCCCCCCCCGCCACAAGAGCTGCGCCGCCTGGCCGTCATTTGACAGCCGGCGGTCGGCAACCAGTTAAACACTTACTTCTGGCCACAGGTTTTCTTTAAATTGTCTTGCTGTACAGTGGTTCCCTGGGAACTCTGTCTGCTCATTGGCTCCCGCTGCTGTCAATCACAGCCACTGAGCCAATTAAAGGAGAGATGGGGCGGGGACGAGCAATGGCTCTGTGTATGAATGGACACGCGGAGCCACAGCTCAGGTTCCCCTATTGCAAGCTGTTTTCCCTGGGGGCACTTGGCAGGAGGGAGGGGACAGGAGTGCCGGTGAGAGACACGAGAAGAGAAGGAATGGGCAAAACCACTGCACAGAGCAGGTAAGTATAACATGTTTGCTTTTATTTTTTAAAAGAGACCTTAATATCACTTTAACCCTACACCGCTTTGGTTAGTTTGTTTAACTACTTGTGTTTCATTAATAATTTCATACAAACACAATGTTTGATTTTGTCTGATAAGGTTATTGTAAATACAGCCTGTTCTGCATTTCCAGGAATTAATTTGGACCGTGCCTACATCAAAAAACATCTCTGTTGTGTGAGATGATGTACTGTATTTGGGATTAGTTATGGATAACATTATATTTCTTCTGTGTATTTTGGTTTCCTCCTATGTTTACATATCTCATGTTAGCTATGGATAAACAATGAAACCAGAAGAGAACAACAGGGTTTCCTATTTGAACAATGGGGATTTCAAAGTGATTGCTGCGAAATGTTTATAATGGAGTACTTTGCACTATGATTAAATGGGGCTTTCATATAAATGCTCATGACTTCATACTGGACACCTCAACAGTACATCAAAGCGATGACCACTGAGAACTTGAAATTATGTTACTGGTTGACTGAGACTTTGGTTTTATGTAAAATAAATAAAAGATGCAAGAAGCTATACTTACAGAAAATAGGAATGCTTCATGGGTTGTGGGGAGCCTAAAAATGCTTTCCAAAATACTAGCAGTGGTGAGCAAGCAAAGCCTTGACTAAAATTTCCTTAGGTACATAATGATAGGGTTATTGTTGGATGACCAGAATTGGTTTCTTAGCACTATGAAAAAGGCAATACCTTGATGCATAATGTAATTTCATAAACTAAATCAAGTAAATAGATGCTCACTACGCGGTGTTTCTATTTGACGCTTTTCTTGCAAGGGCAGTATTTTTTCAAATTTGGATTAAACCTTTTAATCCACAACATTTGATAATACAATTTATGGCTGAAAATGATTGTCTGCAGTTTTATATTTTACTTCTTCCCAGGACATATTATTGTGGTTTATTTGTAGGATGGGATCTGTCCTGCTGAGGAAGTGCCTCTCTTGCTGTCTAATGTGACCTCTTTTGAGGAAACAGCTGCTCTCTTCTTATTTTGTCTTTTATCTGAGCTACTGTTTCCTGTTATTTGTAGACAGTATACAGAAATAAACAGCCACTGTACAACTGTTACAGCAGATTTAGTTTACTTATCAGAACGCCAATGTGAAATATTTATTTACTCTGATAATAATAATTAAGAACTAGGAAAGAATACCAGAATACAAAATCAGATTTAACAGACAAGGCTTGCCAATCCACATAGGTAGGTGTATCTTACACCATACTCGGTATCCAATCTCAATAGACATTATTGGCATATTCAGATACCATATGTTTCCATATACAGATATTAAAGCAGTACTCCAACCAATATATACATTAAAAGATTATAGATTAAAAATTAAATTAAAAGAAAGAATAAGCAGATCAGCATTTGTTTTAATATTGACCAATAACTCAGAGATTTCCCCCAGCAGTACTTTTTTGTGCTGTTAAAATCCTCAGTCTGATTGCTAGCATCCTTTAACCACTAGAGATCCGTGCTATTACCCGAATGACGGCTATAGCTTGGACCTGCTTTGCCGGAACGACGTCTATTGACGTCGTCCCGTGCACGAGCGCCCTGCGTGCCCTGTGATCAGCGAGTCTATGAGACTTGCCTGATCACAGATCGGAGCAAGGGGTCGATCCCGACCCCTTACCACTTGATCAGCTGTCAGCCAATGACAGCTGATCATGTGATCCCAACAGAGCCGGTAATCGGCTATTTTTCCTCCTCGCACTGACAGCAGAGGAGAAAAGCCGATCACCGGCGGCCGTGAGAGGGACTTTAGTCCTGATCATGGCAAGCTGGGGCCAGCTCATCAGTGCCCACCTGCCTCCTGCCAGTGCCACCTAAGTATAGGAAAAAGTGCCACCCATTAGTGCCCACAGTGCCACCCATCAGTGCCCACAATCTGCCTCAACAACAGTGCTGCACCTCAGTGCCACATATCCTTGCCCATCAGTGTCATCTACCAGTGCCCATCAGTGCCACCCATTAGTGCCCAGCAGTGCCACCTATCAGAGCCACCTATCAGTGCCACCTATCAGTGCCCATCAGGGCCACCTATCAGTGCCCATCAGTCCCATCTATCAATGGTACCTATCAGTGCCCATCCGTGCCACCCATCCGTGCCATCTTATCTGTTGCCATCTTTGTCCATCAGTGCTGCCTTATCTGTGCCCATCAGTACTGCCTTATCTGTGCCTATCGGTGCCACCTTATCTGTGCCTATTAGTGCCGCCTTAACTGTGCCTATCAGTGCCTACCAGTGCAGCCTATTAGTGCCCACCAGTGCTGCCTAATCAGCGCATTTCAATCAATTCCTTTTCCAGCCTTGCTGTGCAGGCACTGCAGGAGGTGGATACCAGGTCAAATTCATGTACTTACATTGCTTATATGTAAAATGTTGTATTTATTATTATCAGTGCTGCATTGACTTGTGTCTCTTATGTCTGCCTGGGGTTCTGCCTTAAAAGAGAAGTATGGCCAAAGCTGATTTTGGCTGTACTTCTCTTGTGGGTGACAGGAGAGCACTTACTTTTGCTCTCCTGTCACCCCGAGTCAGCTTATAGTGGGCTATTGTCTGTTATCAGCTGATGTATCACACCAGGCTCTAGAAGGATCCTTACAATATTGTTGAGATCCACCCAGCTGCCTAATTGGCAGCTGGCTCCGGCTCTCAGTGAGTAGCTGAGAGCGAAAGTCAGCTGCACCCACACCTCTCCAACCCAGCGCTCTGAGCAGACCAAAGATGGAGAGATTAGCAGTCATATGATCGCTTAGTTCTTGGGCTTAAGCTGACCATAGATGGATTAAATCTCAGCTGGTTCATCAGGGACTAGCCAATATTTGATCCATCTATGGGTAGGTTGATTGTACCCATCGATTGACTTGGGTATAACCAGCATGTCGGATTTCTAGCATGGAATTTAGCCAGTGGCTATAGCCACTAGCAGTAATCACTATGTTTTCCCAGCAGGATGGATCCCTGCTCCCCTGTGCTGAGAGAGCACAATAGCTCAGCGGGAAGGATTCCCCCATCAACACTGACTTTGTTGATAGGGGAATCAAGTGATTTCAACTTTCCTGAAACATATGGTTCTATGGCCTGCTTTAGAGCCAACATTGGAAGGCTGCAGCATCACACCAATGATTTTGCAGAATAGAGGTGAGTATGGATGTTTCATTTTATATTAACACCATACATCTCCTTTAAAGGAGAACTCCAGGCAGAACAGTTTTGTGATGTTACCTGCAATGATGGCACATCCCACATTTTCAATCACTGTTGTGTAATAAAAAAAAATGTGATTCATCCATGCTGACAAGTACAGCTACCATTGTACTTGCCAGAGCTCTGGCTCTGATACAGTGAAGTGATCCTGTTGTTTACCCTACTTTTTCTTACCCCTTATCCTTTCCCAAGATGTCTTGCATTCTGTGAACAGCATATAATACGTTTTGTGAATGAATAGACAATAGGATAGAAAGATTGAATTTTATTGTATGGGTTGTGTGATGACAGACCTGGTTCAGGCAGGTAAAGATGTGAAGTGATGTAAAGATGCACGTTATGTCTTTTAGTTGCTAGTCATAAAAAGGAAATGGTTACTTCAGCATGTGTTTGGTGTGAACACGTCTGTGACCTGTACATCAACAGACAGATCTCACATACAGTGCCTTGAAAAAGTATTCATACCCCTTGACATTTTCCACATTTTGTCATGTTACAACCAAAAACGTAAATGTATTTTATTGGGGATTTTATGTGATAGACCAACACAAAGTGGCTCATAATTGGGAAGTGGACGAAAGATGATAAATGGTTTTCCACATTTTTTCCAAATAAATATCTGTGAAGTGTGGCGTGCATTTGTATTCAGTCCCAGGTTAGTATTGGAGACATTAGTGGTGGGTTGACTAAAGCACATAAATCCAAGGTAAGTATGGTAACAAGTCCTAGTTGCAATCTCAGAACACCCAATAAGAGGATAGTATGCGACCGGTCTAAACTATGTGGCATGTTCACCAATGCCAGGAGCCTGGCGGACAAGATGGGTGAACTAGAGATACTGTTGTACGAGGAGGATTTGGATTTTGTGGGAATTTCAGAGACTTGGTTCAGCAGCTCTCATGATTGGCTGGCAACCATTCAAGGGTATACTCTTCATCGCAGGGATAGAGAGGTTAAAAAAGGGAGAGGGGTATGACTATATATCAAGAATAATGTACAAGTGAATGTGAGAGATGACATCACTAAGGGAGCTAGGGAGGAAGTGGAATTCTTATGGGTGGAGTTCCAAAGGGATGAAGCTAAGGGGAAAATAATATTGGAAGTATGCTGTAGGCCCCCTAACCTGAGGGAGGAGAGGGAGACGGATCTCCTATCACAATTTGTATTAGCAGCAAGGATGGGAAGTGTTATCATAATGGGGGATTTTAATTATCCGGACATAGACTGGCCGGAGGGAACCATGCATTTTTCTAAGCCTCGTCAGTTCCTAAATGTCTTTCAGGGAAATTTCATGGTTTAGATGGTAGACTCACCAACTAGAAATAAAGCATTACTGGATCTACTGATTACCAACAATACAGACTCAATCACGGATGTGGAAATACGGGGCAATTTAGGAAACAGTGATCACAGGTCAGTTGGCTTCAGTATAAATCACACAAATAGGAAACAAGGGGGATACAAAGACCCTGAATTTCAAAAGAACCAACTTCCGAAAACTAGGCATAAATTGGGATAAAATCTTAGGAACAAAGAACACAGAGGAGAGATGGGTTTGCTTTAAGAGCATATTAAATAAGGGCATTAGGCAATGCAGCCCATTGGGTAATTTAAAAGAGCGAATAAAAGACCTGGATGGCTTAACTCCAATGTAAAAATGCATATAAAAGCAAAGGAGGAGGCCTTGAGGGATCATCATCAGCATTCAGACTTTATAAAGAATGCAACAAGAAATGTAAGGGTGCAATTAGGGCAGCTTAAATAGAACACGAAAGGCACACCCCAAGAAATTCTTTAAGTATGTAAACAGTAAAAAAAGGGAGGACAAACCATATTGACCCCATAAAGAATGAGGACATCTGGTTACAAAGAATGGGGAGATGGCAAAGGTATTGAATTTATTTTTCTCCTCAGTCTTCATGAGGGAATCAGGGGACTTCAGTAACCAAAACTGCAGTGTTTATCCTCATGACACATCACAGGAAGCACCTCCATGGTTAACAGAGGACAGAACTAAAATTAGACTTGGGAAACTTAACATTAGTAAATCACCGGGACCAGATGGCTTGCACCCGAGGGTACTTAGGGAACTCAGTCAAGTAATTGCCAGACCATTGTTCCTAATTTTTACTGACAGTCTACTGACTGGAATGGTACCAGCTGATTGAAGAAAAGCCAATGTAGCACAGATATATAAAAAGGGCCCAAAATACATCCCTGGGATTTACAGACCACTTAGCCTAACATCAATAGTATGCAAGCTCTTGGAAGGGATGATATGGGACTGTATACGAGATTTTAGTAATGAGAACAGTATCATTAGCAGTAATCAGCATGGATTCATGTAGAATTGTTCTTGCCAAACAAATCTATTAACCTTCTATGAGGAGGTGAGCTGCCATCTAGATAAAGGAAGGTCCGTAGATGTGGTGTATCTGTATTTTTCAAAAGCATTTGACACAGTTCCCCATAAACGTTTACTGTACAAAGTAAGGTCCGTTGGCATGGACCATAGGGTGAGTACATGGATTGAAAACTGGCTACAAGGGCGAGTTCAGAGGGTGGTGATAAATGGGGAGTACTCGGAATAGTCAGGGGTGGGTAGTGGGGTCCCCCAGGGTTCTGTGCTGGGACCAATCCTATTTAATTTGTTCATAAATGACCTAGATGATGGGGTAAACAGTTCAATCTATGTATTTGCGGACAATACTAAGCTAAGCAGGGCAATAACTTCTCTGCAGGATGTTGAAACCTTGCAAAAAGATTTTAACAAATTAATGGGATGGGCAACTACATGGCAAATGAGGTTTAATGTAGAAAAATGTAAAATAATGCATTTGGGTGGCAGAAATATGAATGCAATCTATACACCGGGGGTAGAACCTCTGGGGGAATCTAGGATGAAAAAGGACCTGGGGTCCTAGTAGATAATAGGCTCAGCAATGGCATGCAAGTTGCTGCTAACAAAGCAAACAGAATATTTGCATACATTAACCGCTTGCCGCCCACCCACCGTCATATGATGGCTGGCGGCTCTCGTTCTGGGCAGGCGTCATATAACGTTCATCCATTTAAACAGGGCATGCATGTGATTGTGTACATGCAGCCCTGTACTGACGGCAGTGGCATGTCCCCATTTCTAAAATGAGGTCATTTTGTGGGCAAGTCCATTGTCCTGGTGCTCCAGGGCCTTCAAAAGCATAATAGGTGGTTGAGAAATGAGATGTATAATTTATGCTCGTAGAACACCTGAAGGTGCTTCTCCAATGTTGGGCCTTTGTATGTGGCCAGGCTGTGCATACTCAGGAAGAGTAGCAGAATGTATTTTGGGGTGTAATTTGTTGTATGCATATGCTCTGTGAGCGAAATAACCTGTTAATATGGCAATTTTGTAAAAAAAAAAAAAATCTTCATTTTGCAAAGATTTGTGGGAAAAAAATAGAACCTAAAAAAAACCCATGCTACTTACTTAATACCTTGGAATGTCTATTTTCTAAAAAGAGGTTATTTTGGGGGATATTTGTAATATCCTGACTTGTTAGTGTCTCAAGAAATGAGATAGGCCTTCAGTACATCAGGTATAATCAGGTGTTCAGTTTGTACTCTTAACTTTCAGAAAGACCACATATACATTAATTTGAGTTATTTTTTACCAAAGATATATAGCAGTATAAATGTTGGCCAACATTTATGAAGAAAAAATACTAATTTGTGAAATTTTAATGCAGAAACAAAGAAAAATAATGTTTTTTCTCAAAATGTACCCACTAGTAAAAAACTCACGAAACCCACAATTTAAGTTTTTTTATTTATTTATAGCACAAAAAATAAAAAACCCACTAGTGATTAAATACCACCAAAAGAAAGCTTTATTTGTGTGAAAAAAAGGACGCAAATTTCATATGGGTATAGTGTTCCATGACTAATTGTCATTGAAAGTGTGAGTGCTGAAAGTTGAAAATTGGTCTGGACAGGAAGGGGGTATAAGTGCCCTGTATTGAAGTGGTTAAAAAGGGATCAACTCCAGAGATAAAACAACAATTCTATCGCTCTAGAAGACTCTGGTCTGGCCGCACCTGGCGTATGCTGTCCAGTTCTGGGTACCAGTCCTCAGGAAGGATGTACTGGAAATGGAGCGCGTACAAAGAAGGCCAACAAAGCTAATAAAGGATCTGGAGGATATTAGTTAGGTTGCGAGCACTGAGCTTATTCTCTCTAGAAAAGAGACGCTTGAGAGGGGCTATGATTTCAATTTATAAATACCGTACTGGTGAGCCCACAATAGGGATAAAACTTTTTCGCGGAAGGAAGTTTAACAAGACACTCGGCAGCTCATTAAAATTAGAAGAAAAGAGGTTTAATCTTAAACTATGCAGTGGGTTCTTTACTGTAAGAGCGGCAAGGATGTGGAATTCCCTTCCACAGGCGGTGGTATCATCAGGGAGCATCGATAGTTTCAAAAAACTGTTAGATAAGCACCTGAACGACCACAACATATAGGAATATATACAATGTAATACTGACATATAATCATTGTAATACTGTCATATATAATTGATGGACTTTTTCAACCTCACCTACTATGTAACTATGTGGAAGAAGGTGCTCTGGTCAGATGAGACCAAAATTGAACTTTTCGGCCTAAAAGCAAAATGCTATGTGTGGCAGAAAACTAACATTGCACATCATCCTGAACACACCATCCTGACCGTGAAACATGGTGGTGGAAGCATCATGTTGTGGGGATTCTTTTCTTCAGCAGGGAAAGGGAAGCTCATCAGAGTTGATGAGAAGATTGATGGAGCCAAATACAGGGCAATCTTAGAAGAAAACCTGTTAGCCCTTGTACACACGGTCGGACATTCCGACGGAAAATGTCCGATCGGACCGTGTTGTCGGATAATCCGACTGTGTGTGGGCTCCATCGGACTGTTTCTGTCGGAGTATCCAACGGACAAAGTTTTAGAGCTGGGCTATAAAACTTTCTGACAACATGATCCGATCGGACTTTGATTGTGTGTAGAGAATTCCGATCGGACAAAGTGGCACGCATGCTCAGATCAAATTCCTAGACCAAAGCTATTGGCTACTAGCCTGAACGTAGTCCCGTCGTAACGAAATAACGTCATCACGTTACGTACGATCGGATTTTCTGACAACTTTGTCTGACCGTTTGTATGCAACACAAGTTTCGGACAAAATCTGACGGATTTTGTTGACGGAATGTCCGACCGTGTGTACAAGGGCTTAGGCCGCGTACACACGCGCGGACTGTTCGTCCAACCTTGTCCGCTGAACAGTGTTTGGGCGGACAGTCCGCTCGTGTGTGGGGCTTCAGCGGACAGTTTCAGCGGACAGTTGGCCGAACAAGGTCTTACGGAAATTCCGAAAAACTGTTCGCTCGTGTGTAGGCTTGTTCGGCCAACTAAGTCTCGCATTGCAGTGTATAGGACGTCGTATTTTTCGTCCCGTCGTACGTGCCGTTCACGTCATCGCGCACGGTTTCAGCAAACTGTTCGTCCGTCGTGTGTGGCCATGTCCGTCCATGCTAAGTTTGAGCGGACTGTTCGCTCAAACTGTTGGACGGACAAAGTTGGGCCAACAGTCCGCGCGTGTGTACGCGGCCTTAGAGTCTTCATAAGACCAAGTCCAAACCTAAATCTAATTGAGAAACTGAGGAAAGTCTTGAAAATTCACAGTTCACAGACGTTCTTCATCCAATCTGACAGAGCCTGAGCTATTTTACAAAGAAGAATGGGGAAAAATGTCACTCTCTAGTTGTGCAAAGCTGGTAGAGACATCCCCAAAATTACTTGCAGCTGTAATTACAGCGAAAGTTGGTTCTACAAAGTATTGCCTAAGGGGGGCTGAATACAAATGCACGCCATACTTTTCAAATATTTATTTTTAAAAAATGTTGAAAACCATTTATCATTTTTCTTCCACTTATTTGTCACTTTGTGTTGGTCTATCACATAAAATCCCAATAAAATACATTTACGTTTTTGGTTGTAATATGAAAAAATGTGGAAAATTTCAAGGGGTGTGAATACATTTTCAAGGCACTGTACCTGCGGTAGGTAGGTAAAGTGACATTTTTACAGTAATCAATGCATTTTTATAGCACTGATTGCATTATAAATGCCAGTGGTCCCAAAAATGTGTCAGAATTGTCCGACGTGTCCACCATAATGTCGCAGTCCCAATAAAAATTGCATTACTAATAAAAAATTATTATTTATTTTTTTTAATTTAAAATAAAAATGCCATAAAACTATCCCCTATTTTGTAGACGCTATAACTTTTTGCGCAAACCAATCAATAAACGCTTATTGTGTTTTTTTGTTTTTTTTTACCAAAAATATGTAGAAGCATACATATTGGCCTAAACTGAGGAAAAATATAGATTTTTTATATATTTTTGGGGGATATTTATTTTAGCAAAATTTAAAAAATATTGCGTTTTATTCAAAATTGTTGCTCATTTTGTTTATAGTGCAAAAAAATTAAAACCACATGATCAAATACCACCAAAAAAAGCTCTATTTGTGGGGAAAAGGGGTGTGTTTGGGTGCAATATCGCACGACCGTGCAGTTGTCAGTTAAAGTGACGCAGTACTGAATCACAAAAAGTGCTCTGGTCAGGAAGGAGGTAAAATCTTCCGGGACTGAAGCAGTTAAAGATGAGATAGAACATGCTTATTGAACAGGATACTAAAGTTTTAGATAAAAATTGTATTGGCACAATAGTCTCACAGACCGGTCTTTATTGCTTATGCAGACCACAAATATGAATGGACTTTTCTGCAGGTAGAATGCTCTGGAAAGTTATTTTATTGTTTTTGGATTATAAACCAAAATAATTTCAAGCGATGTTTGAAAAGAGATACAAGAGCTGTAAGACTGTTGTTGTGATGCTGATGATCCATATGATGTATGTAAATAACTACTAGCTTGGCATTTCATAAAATTACAGGCAGATGTCCATCAGACAATGTTCAATTCCCTTATTTTTAATGTTTCTGGAATCTTGATTGCTGATATAGATGTAGGTCAGTGAGCAGCTGCACCCAGCGCCTTGTGTTTACACAACTCAGGTGTGCTAGGTGGGTGTGAAACATGAACTTTAATCCTCTGTAACCATACATGACTTCACCAAGTAAAAGTGAGGTGATTGAAAACTGTCTTGGAGTAGAAACTTTATATTTATAAGCGGCAATAAACCCAAGACTAAAAATGTAATACTGTACATGGCAACTTACCAATCATTTGATGTGGTGGCTGCATTTGTTTTCGTTTTGCTTTTTGACTTTTACACTCTGTTTTACCCTGATGTTCTTGCCAGCAACACACCTCCTGTATTAGAGTACCTCCACTCTGGATGAAGGAGAACAGGAGGCACAGCAAATAGCAGCATTGGCAGGCTAGGAGGAGGGGAGTGTTAGATGTACTAACAGATTTAGGTACACTAAACTGAAGCCAGCTCACACAGCAGTTACAACATGCCGTTATGTTTTGGGATAAAGGTTTTACACAAATAAAAGCTGATCATTTTAAGCACCCCTGTCAGCGGTAAATGGCGTGTCTCAACACTCTTAACTGATACATTTGCAGGAGAGCTTTTGAAAAACAACAGATTTACTAGCCAGATCACCAAGTGAAATTAAAAGAAAGAAAGCCTAAAAAAGACAACCAATGCCGCCATCACATCTAACAATTGGTGAGCTGCAATATATAATAAATGTTTTCTTTTGGGTTTAATATCGCTTTATACATGTCTGTTATTCCTAGACAATCACTTGAGTAAGGGTATAATAAACTGCAATCGTAAAAATCAATGCATGATTATCAATTCATATAGTGCCCTGCAAGAAGTAACTGTGAAAATCTGTAAATATGGAAAAATATAAAATATTATACCTAAAAAAAAAAAAAGTCAACCTCCCAAAATACATACACTCGCACACAATGTCATTCTCATTCATTTTATTTATAATGCAAAAAATATCTAAACTCCCTAAAACCGAATCTTTTTTTCTTATATATTTACATGGATGGGCAGCGCTGCTCCCCTAATCTCTATTCCCCGGCCCCTAATCTCCAACGCTGGGCGCCGGACGCATAGAGTTCTACAAGTTTTTTTTTTTGAAGCACGTTATTAGAGGAGGCTCTAATTGGCTTCAAAAACATTGGGCTCGGAGCACTCGGAGGCAACCCACTTGTGGAAACTGTCAAATCAACATTCCCAATTGTCTTCCTGCTTCTCCCTCCGGACAATCAGGACAGAAAGCGGGTCCTAAGACCGGATTGGCCGTCAGGAGAAGGACCTGGATGGGGTAATTGCTGGTCTGACGGGCTGGCGAGTTTATGGATGACAGTCTGTCATTCACTAGAAATGCAGTGCCAGGTATGGTGTGAATAAGAACTTTAACTGCTTATTAGAATTGAACTGATACTGGCAGAGGTTCCTGTATTACATGTACTTGTTCAAATGATGAACGTAAGAGGTTAATGTGTTCACTGACACCATTGCTAGGGGTTATTATTGCGCCCACTGACACCAAAAATGGATGTTGCAATTACTGCCACTAACACCAGCAGTGTAACTTTCACGGGTGACAGGTCTGTATCCGTTTAGTGGGATATGGACATGGCCCATTCTGCCTAATGGACTGGCAGGTTTAAATGGACTCAGCTGTGTTTACACCCAACTATGTCCAATCCACCTAGTTAGAGGATGGATCTTGTTACGTTTTTTTTAATGGACCGGAGGTAGGTGGGTGTAAATGGACACAGGTCTATTTATATCTGCTGGTCCATAGGGATGAATGGAAGGTTTGATCAGGTTTGTCTAAAAAACTGACAGGACCTGATCGGACACTTCATGTGAAAGGGGTCATACTCGGCCTAAAAGCTAGATTTCCTATAAGATATGAACAGATACAAATGGATATTCCAAAGTGATTTATACTGAGTCACTGCAGAGAGATTTTCAGTCATCTGTAACTCAAATTAAAAAATATGTGTAACTGATCACAGGCATGAGCATTTCATTCCAGCAGACCCTCACCTTGTTTACACTTTCTTCAAAACATGGCTTCGGACACGCTTTTTTAAAATGATGTGGTGCAATAACTTATTTTGCAGCTGTCAGCTGATGTCCTGGCGCTGTCCTGCCCCACTCTGGGGACTACAGAGGGATCGGCTGAGGTTCCCTCTGACGTCACTGTGAGGAGAGGGTAAGAGCTTCAGGCGGTCATGTGACCACTCAGTGGCAGTCTTGCATAAGGTATTGCGTCACATCTTTAAAAAAAAAGAAAGGCACTGAACGATTAAGGCCCCTTTCACACATGTGGATATTATGTCCGTATTTCATCCATCCGTTTGCGGATGAAATACAGACATACATGCATTCCTATGGGATAGCGGGTGTCTGCGGATGAACATCCGCAGACACCCAATATCGTCTGCCTCCGCAATTGTCCGATTCTGCAGACGGAGGAAAATCCTATTTTTCTATCCGTCTGCAGAGCGGATCGGATGAACATGGACAGACGGTCCGTGCTCATCCGATCCCCCATAGAGGAGAGCGGAGAGCTGACAGGGCGGTCCCTGCACTGTTATCCGCCGGCTCAGCGGGGACAACGGAGCGATCCCCGCTGAGCAAGCAGATCATCATGGGGCAGATCATTACTGATCCGTCCCGTGTGAAAGGGGCCTTAACCTTCTATAACAGAGGGGATTCTAGTAAATAGTGAAAGTGTTTTACATTGTATGGCAGCAGCAACAGGGGGGGGGGGGTGGGGAGGACATGTCTCACACACATGAGCTGACAGGCAGGGAGGGGAGGGGGGAGGATGGGGGAGAGAGGACAGAGGAGAGCTGCGGATGAAGGAGTCATGTAAACTGACCACGGTGCCAGGGCTCAACAGCTATAATACACCATGGCCAGTTTACCGGGGGGGTGTATAGCCAGGCAGGATCAGGTTTTTTAGGTGACAGAAAGGGCCAAATGACAAAGCACAAGCACTGTGCTGTATAACATGCTTTCAGGTTACAGGATCATGTGTATATATATATATATATATATATATATATATATATATATATATATATAGTTACAAATGCTTTAATTCAGCATGTTGAAGCAGTGGGCGCTTTAATGTTTATTGAAGCTGAAACAAATGTAAATGAGCCCTAACCCTATGCAGAAAAGAACTTTGCAAATTTGCATCCTTAAATGTCTACACCACAGCTAATGAAAAAACACTTGGGTATTCTTTAACCGTGACTGGAGCCCTATAAGGGTTTAGATGTGGGTCACAGTCATTTGTAGTAATCTCGTCATTGGTTTTGTAGACTTCTGTAATTAAACTTTCAGCATAATACCCTTGGTATACTTGGACGGCCATTATTTAAGTTCCCATTTTAGTTGTTGACTAAATATCCATTTAACCTTTTCTTTGTGACCCCTCATAAATCTTAAAAGGAACCTTGTAAACTGCTTTCCTTTCTGCACTCATAAATACTGCCTGGAGATGGAAGGCAATGGTTCTGTATTCTAGACCACAGTCTGCGTCATGTCTAACACCCCACTGACCCACTGCCCTGGCATGCATGACTTGTCTGCATTTTGTTATTGTGGAACAATTCCCTACTTCAGTGGCTTTTCCTAGAGAATGCAGTAGTCGTAATTCTTTCTGTCTAGGGTAATGTCACCATTCCAGATTAACAATAGATCACCTTTGTACAGTGCTGTAGCTAGTGTTGTGGCGATGCCATAAAACCTTAATGACGTAAATAAATATATTTTGTTTATTGTTCTGAATGTCTCAGCAAATGCAGAATTTGTACTTTGGATAGGTTTACAGGCATACAGTGATGGGCAATGCTCTGACAACAATAACGACTTAATTTTCTTCTTCAATGTTTTTATTAAGAAATACATAAGAAAGACAGATACGTTTATAAACTGTCACATGGGATACAATCCCATTTAACATTAGCATGTGTACGTTTATATGCCGGAAGGTGAACATTAAAACTATAATCAATACAGAATAAAAAACAGGTTGCCAAAGATTACTGGAACATAGGCCTTCTATTGGCCTTTGAATGATGTGGGCTATGCCTCCAGTCCACCCGTTCACCCCTAATGGGACCAAGCTGTAAACGGGTGGGGGCACATCTGTCAGGTAACATTTCATCCTTGTCTGTGGCTTGAGGTGTGGTATAGGAATTATGCAAGTACTGTGCAATTTATACCACTACCTTTACTCACATATTATATTAGTCAGATAAGAGTTTTAAAGAACATAACTCTGGGTAAATTAGTTTCAGTTTAACCTCAGTAATAGGCTTTAGGTTGGAAGGAGAAAGGATATCCGATATGGATTGGCCATATGGTTGAGGATAGATTTAGGGAAGTAAAGGGGTGGAAGGCTCAAGTGCAGGCATGCAGTGGGTCAGAGTTCCTTGAGAGTTTGTGGATGGCAAGTGTCACTATACCACGCCGCTCTTAGCAGATCAACTAGAAAGAGAAAGAGAGAGGGAGGGGGAAGAGAGAGAGGGGGATAGTCTCCCACGACTGTAGTGCGGCTCACGGTCAGGAAATGTTCCTAACAGGTGGTAGGGCAGTTCTATTAACAAGGCATTAACAGACTTGTCAAAGTCAGGAGGTAAGCAGTGTTTGACCCATGATTGCCATATTTTGTAATTTTTATTTTATTTTATCGTTTTCAATAGCTGTCATTTTCGCATTTTCGCTCTATTCTTCCTGTGCTTGGCTTCAACCACAACCAAGGTTTGGGATTTCCATGCCTTGGCTATGGTTTTTTGGCTACGGTGGTAAGGTGGATGAGTAATCGTAATTGAGTATGAGTGAGTTCAGCTGGTTCAAGAGGGCTGTGGCTGGGTCAGGAAGAATATTGGTTTCCAAGGCTCAGGATGCCGTAGCAAAGATTATTTTACAGAATTCTTAGACGACCGGGCATTGCCACCAAATGTGAATGTGGGCACTTGAATCTCAGCAGCCCGAAAGCAAGTCTCTGGTTATAATGGGACATATTTTGCAATTTTCACTGGTTCCAGATACCATCATGCTAGAACTTTATAATTGGTTTCAAGTGGCAAGCTATTAGGGGAGGGGGATTTGGTGGCTAGCCATATGCTGGACCAATATATGATCTTGAATGTGTGCTCTATTTCTTGTGCCCATTTAGTGGTGTAAGATGGTAGTGCTTCATTTGGGATTGCATTAAAGTGTTGATAAAGGAGCGATATCAGTCCTCTGATGTGTGGGTCCCTCTTACAGATGTATTCATTTTGTCATCTGGTTTAGTGGTGATTCTGTCTTGAGGCAGGGCATATATCATTTTTTTACTTGCAGGTAGCAAAAGAGTTCAGTTCTAGGGAGTCCAAAAGTTGTGTATAAGGTAGGGAATGCCCGGATATCATTATTAGAGATTAGCATATGGAGTCTGAATAGATTTGCGTTAGACAAGGCTGTTAACGCCGTAGGGGATTCCCAAGCTGGGTAAAAGGCTGGCTTTCTGAGGAAGGAGAGTAGAGGGTTGTGAGGGGTTTTGAGATTGCGGGTGCTCTTAAATTTGTCCCAGATGGTTAGAGAGTGCTTAGTAATGGGGTTTGAGAGGTGAGCTCTGTCCTTTGGTTGGAGCCACAACATATTAGCCACAGAAATGGGGTCACAGTCAATTGATTTGATAGCAACCCACAGCGGTGTTTCCACTGTCGCGTGGTACTTGGGCAGTTGTGCAAGTTGCGCTGCATAGCAGTAAGATGAAACATTTTGTATGCCCAAACCACTGTACAATTTAGTAATATAAAGTGTTGATTTAGGTATATGGGGCTTAGTAGTTCTCCATATGTAGGACATTACTCTGCACTGCGTAAGGCATAGGAAATATGATGGTACTGATATGGGGAGTACCCTGTATAGGTATAAGAGTTTAGGCAATATCGACATTTTCGAGGCGTTGATCTGACCGAGCCAGGATAAGGGAAGAGAGTACCAATGTTTCATGAGAATAGTGACATAGCAACCTAATTTTATATCTGCTTTCTCTAGTCTAACAATGTAGATATTATTTTTAATTCTAAAAGTATAATTAAAGGCAAAACTTATTGACATTTTTTTACAAACTGTATGAGAGTGGCTATCTTAGAGCGGTTGTAAACCGCTGCACTTTTTTTTTCTTACCTGCAAGGCAAAGGCATAATGTGCTAGTATGTGCTAGTATACATTATGTGAAACTTACCTCAAAACAAAGCCTTCTAGCGATGCAATGTTATCACTGGAGAAGGCATCCATCTTCACACAGTCTTCCTTTTCAGGATTGCGGACTTCGGCCCTGTGACTGGCCAGAGCCCCAATGATGTCACTTCCACGCATGTGCGCGGGAGCCGTCCCATCACGGCACAGGGCTCTAAAGAAACGGCCGTTCCTTCAGAGTGCATGCGCCTATGATGTCATTACCGGCATGTACAGTAAATATCTTCTAAATGGTGCATGTTTAGGAGATATTTAAACTACCTATAGGTAAGCCTTATTATAGGCTTACCTACAGGTAAAATTTGTAGATGGAAGGTTACTTGTGTGAAAAAAAGGACGCAAGTTTCATATAGGTACAGTGTTGCATGACTGAGTAATTGTCATTCAAACTGTGAGAGAGCTGAACATTATTCTGGTGAGGAAGGGGGTGTAAGTGCCATGAATTGAGGTGAATAAAGAGTTAGTTCACCATTCCAGAAAAAATGAAAAGGTGAACCAACACTGTGTACCCTCCCCACACTCCTGATTCCCGCCTATCACCCACGGAGGTAAGTACAGCGGGGACCAAGGGGGTGGGGGAGGTGAGATACATACATTTTGAAGGCACACTTCATAACATAAACTGATTGACATACATTGTGTTGCCATTGCTATCCAAAGCCCTTGTATTAGTTGTGAATGGGCCCTTGACTTTCAGATGGTCTCCCCACTGTATATTTGTTATGGTTGTGTAGAAAGCATAGTGGATGAGAAATACCATCATTTGATTTGGCAGTGGCCAGGACAAATGGGTTAGAATATCTTACTATTACAGTTCTGGACGTTAAAGTGTACCTGTGTTGATGTCTTCTGGAAAATGGAAATATCATGTTTTGTGTGGCGTTAGGCTGTTATTTATGACAGCAATCTAAAATAGGAAGAACGCACACCAGCCTGTGCATCATTGTAAGAAATGTTTAATAAATAATAGTAGGGCTCTGAGGAAGAGGGCATATCCCTCAAAACGCATCAACCTCAACCTATTTGACTGACACACGTCTGTGTTCATGCCTGTGACTATTCTCCCTTTGTGAGTATTATGGAGTGTTTTACTACTATTTATTAAAAGTGTTTTTACGATAATGCACTAGACTGGTGCATCTTTTTCCTATTTTGTAATTATAGTTTGGTACATCTGTACCAAAGAGGGCAGCAGAGCCATTGTGCATCCATTGGTGGTCAGAGTTGTTGATGATCTTAGGTGGTCCAATTCAGTGGTGCATGATAGAAGTTCTATTTTTTCTGGTTGCCAGGAAGACAAGACCCCCATGAAGAGTACCCTACTTTAGTATGGACTTTAGTGCAATATAGTATTTCATTTATGCCCGGCTTTGAAAACCTAACAATCTATCCCATCATGACCATCACTGCAACAATTCTGAAAAAGACTCTTGGGAAAATTCTGAATGACCTATATCAACAAAATAATTAGTTAAAGTAACAAGATATTTATTGTAATCCTTATTTTATTTGTAGACCATTTTTAAGCAAACTCTTAAGGAAGTTCTCTGCTGACTTTAAATTAGTTCTGAGTTTATGGGTTTTTCTAAGTTTACTTTGAGATTGACGTCATTGGACTGCAGTGTAGAGAAGGTAATGTGATCTGATAATAAACATCACCGGGAGCTGGTGTTAAAGTTCAGTGTGGGACATCTTACTTCTAAATATACAGTGAGATAAATCTTCAGGACACAGACCACCTTTACAGTACACATACACTAGATCATTGCAGTGTCTGAACTGCTTTTTCCTGCCATAGTCACATGCGTTTATGAAATCATGTAGACTGAAGTTGCTGAGATACAACTGCACATAAAAAAACATTAAACATTTCCATCTGGAAATGAGGAACATACTGTTTGATGAGAACTGTATTTTTCCCTAGTGTAGCAATCACTTTACAAAGGATATTGAGAGTACTGATAGAACAGATCCTGGCTGGAGCTGTGCTAAAAGAGTTGATACTTTGGGGTCGATTTACTAAAGGCAGCAAGAGTGTGTAGTTGCTCCAGAGCATAGTAAATGAGCAGAATCTCTGCGGACATCCATCATCCAATCATGTGCGAGCAAAAATGCTGTTTTTTTTTTCCATGCACATGATTGGGTACTCTGTAAAGTGAAGCCTTACCTCATTTCCTAAGCTCTGGAGCAACTGCACTTGCAGAGGGCAGCTGCACTTTTCAAAGTGCACAGTCTATTTGACTTTAGTAAATCAACCCCTTTGCATCTTGCTTAAAAAGGGGTTTTCTACATTGGACTCTAAACTTTATCTAAACTGTAACAACAAATTCTTTGTTGCTTCCTTTTGGATTGTTAAAGTGATACTAAAGCCTATATTTTTTTTGTTTAAATCTCAATCTCAATTTCTCTGTACTTCTGGTGGATTCTTATTAAGCCAGGCTCTAAGAAAGCACCTGCATGTGCGCGCTCCCAAGCAGGGCTGTGTGTGTCCTTAGACATACACAGTGCTGATAAGCTATGCACTTGCTCCCACTTCACAGGAGTTTGACTGACAGCAGCAAGATCCTATGGCTCCTGCTACCCTCAGCGTCTCCTGTAAAAGCAGGAAGTGCTATAAGTAGACCGGTGCTGGAGTTGGAGACAGTGCTGGACTGGTAAGGTGTTTAGGGATAGGGGTGGGAAAGGCAGTTTGTGTGGAGTTTTCTTCACCTTAATGCAGAGAATGCATTCAATTAAAAACCTTAATGTTTAGAACCGCTTAAAACAAAATGCTTTCAATGGCATTTTAAATCTGTTCAATAAATGCAAAATTATGTCTGTTGATCCTGGTAGATGTTCAGTATTCTTGCCACTCTGCAGTCTTACCTCAAGGCCATATGCACACTTGGCGATTTATTCTGTGTCCATTCCCGGCATTTTAGTGTGCTCAGGAAAGTACATGTGCAGCATCCGGCCCCACTGCCTGCAACCTGTCAGTCTATGGCATGTTGAAATACACTGCGGCTGGACAGGGAGGAACACTGTACCAAGGGGTATGTTTAGCGCCATGTACATTCAGGGACGTATGTCTGGAACATAGGTATACTGCAGATCATTTACTTGTTGCATGCACAGCATCATCCAGTGGCAGAAGCAGATATTTACAGATGTAGGAAGCAAAGGGATGCTGAATATATATCTGTTTATGTTTGACTCCAACTTGTATGCACTAACGTGCACAAGCAGGGAATCTGTGTAATAAATGCTGCGTGTTTGAATTTTTCTCCAACTCTGGGAGTGATAGAGCCACGAGGAGGAGCAGGTTGTTATTGATTATGTTCAGGGAACATTTTTTTGCTTACTTTACATTTTTCCTAATTACCCCATTTAGTTTATTTATTTTAAATTCCTTTATTTGCTACCAGAATTCATAGTTATTATAGTTTTTCTCTTATGAAACAAATCAGGTCTTTCAAGTTAGTCACAAGATGCCATGAACAAAGAACTGCTCAATTTGGCCATGGTTTGCTGGTTAAAACCACAACTTACGTAATGCTCCATCTGAGTGTTTATATTTAATGGATCATGTAATGATTTTCAAGCATGTCTTAAAATATTTGAAACCAGTACTTCTGCTTTTTCATTAAATCTAAATTCTAATTACTTGTTACCTAACTCTATGTGTCCTGAGAATCACAAAGGCGGCTTGCCTCAATTGAGCTGGAAAACCAGAGTTTATGAGCGGCATGAGAGTAATATGGGATATAGGTGTACTCAGATGACTTCAATGCAGTAGCCAAGGTGAAGTAATAGATTTTACCGACATTTGTATCATCATCTATGATTTGATGGAACATTTTTGAACAATGGTCGAAGAGGACGCTGCCTGAAATGTGCTTGCCTCAGTGTAAGTGAGTGATCATGAGATGACAGCACCATTGTTGTGCTGCTTCACTTGTGAGCGATACTTCCTGAACAGCAAGGAAATCCCTGCATAGGCCACCAATACATTAGGCAGGCCGGATGAATTCCTTATCACTCTCGTTATCACAGGACAAGTTGGATTTGTGATGGAAGTAATGCAGGCCTCATCATATTTTCCGAAAAATTACACTTTACATGGATTTGAAGAGAAAATGACCTCTTTTTTCCAGGCAGCCCATGGGTTTGGATTTCACCAAAACCTAAAAAGTGAACCACTACATTTATAGGAATTGTTGATATTAGATGTAATCATAGTTACATAGTTACATAGTTACACAGGAAATAAACCCCAGATTACAAATCCACTGAAAAGCTCCACCAATATTTTGAAAGTACTACAACCCCATTTCCAAAAAAGTTGGGATCCTGAGTAAAATCTATATAAAACCAGAATGCAATGATTTGCAAATCTCATAAACCCATATTTTATTCACAATAGAAAAAAAAGAGTGCATATTTTCAGATGTACTATTTTAAGAAAACAATAAGGTAATTTTGAAATTGATGGCAGCAACACGTCTCTAAAAAAGTTGGGACAGGGCCATGTTTAACACAATGTAGCATCCGCTCTTCTTTTAACAACACTTTAAATGCCTGGCAACTGAGGAGGCCAGTTAGGCCGCGTACACACGGGCGGACTGTTCGCCCAACCTTGTCCGCTGAACAGTGTTTGGGCGGACAGTCCGCTCGTGTGTGGGCTTTCAGCGGACAGTTTCAGCGGACAGTTGGACGGACAAAGTCTTTCGGAAATTCCGAAAAACTGTCCGCTGAAACTGTGTTTGAGCGAACAGTCCGCCCGTGTGTGGGCCTGTCCGCTGTACTTTCGAAATGAGCGGACTGTTCCTGCTCGGAAAGTCCGCCCATTTCGAGCGCGTGTACAGGTAGGCGGGGCCCGCGAAGGAGACGTCGCGGGCTCCGCCGCCTGGAATGGGCTTAAAGGGGAACCCCAACGCCCAAAAAAATCGGCGTGGGGGTTCCCCCAAAGTCCACACCAGACCCTTGTCCGAGCACGCTACCCGGCCGGCCAGGAAAGGGGGGCGAGCGAGCGCGCCCCCCCTCCTGAGCCGTACCAGGCCGCGTGCCCTCAACATGGGGGGGTGCCTTGGGGAAGGGGGGCCGCGCGGCCCCCCCCACCCCAAAGCACCTTGTCCCCATGTTGATGAGGACAAGGGCCTCTTCCCGACAACCCTGGCCGTTGGTTGTCGGGGTCTGCGGGCGGGGGGCTTATCGGAATCCGGGAGCCCCCTTTAAGAAGGGGGCCCCCGGATACCGGCCCCCCACCCTATGTGAATGAGTATGGGGTACAATGTACCCCTACCCATTCATCTGTGAAATAAAGTACAAAAAAAAAACACAACACAGGGGAAAAAATATTTTATTGCACAGCTCCGGGGGTCTTCCGTCTTCGGGGGTCTTCTCGCCGGACTCCTCCGCTATCTGTGTGTAGCTCTTTTACTAGCGGAGGAGTCCGGCTTTCTTCCTCCCCGCCGCCGGCCTCTTCTCCCGACTTCGGGGGTCTTGTCCCCCTCTTCGGTTCTTCTGCCGGGCCACCGCGCCTTCTTGTAGCTCTTTTGCAGGCGGTGGCCCGGTCTTCTGTCGCCGCTGCCTTCCGTTCTTCTGTCGCCGCCTTCGGTTCTTCTGCCGGGCCACCGCGCCTTCTTGTAGCTCTTTTACAGGCGGTGGCCCGGTCTTCTGTCGCCGCTGTCGCCGCCGACTTCCGTTCGTGTTCTTCTTCTTGTTCTTCTTGTTCTTCTCCAGGAGATGTTGACACGTCGCTCCCTCCGGCCGGAATGCCAGAGCCGCGCTGTGCGGTCACTTATATAGTGACAATGGGGCGGGGTCACATGGTATATGTCACATGGGTTGGTCACATGGTGACCCCGCCCCCTTACGATGTCATAGTCCCCATGTGACATCAACCCATGTGACCAACCCATGTGACATATACCATGTGACCCCGCCCCATTGTCACTATATAAGTGACCGCACAGCGCGGCTCTGGCATTCCGGCCGGAGGGAGCGACGTGTCAACATCTCCTGGAGAAGAACAAGAAGAACAAGAAGAAGAACACGAACGGAAGTCGGCGGCGACAGCGGCGACAGAAGACCGGGCCACCGCCTGTAAAAGAGCTACAAGAAGGCGCGGTGGCCCGGCAGAAGAACCGAAGGCGGCGACAGAAGAACGGAAGGCAGCGGCGACAGAAGACCGGGCCACCGCCTGCAAAAGAGCTACAAGAAGGCGCGGTGGCCCGGCAGAAGAACCGAAGAGGGGGACAAGACCCCCGAAGTCGGGAGAAGAGGCCGGCGGCGGGGAGGAAGAAAGCCGGACTCCTCCGCTAGTAAAAGAGCTACACACAGATAGCGGAGGAGTCCGGCGAGAAGACCCCCGAAGACGGAAGACCCCCGGAGCTGTGCAATAAAATATTTTTTCCCCTGTGTTGTGTTTTTTTTTTGTACTTTATTTCACAGGTGAATGGGTAGGGGTACATTGTACCCCATACTCATTCACATAGGGTGGGGGGCCGGTATCCGGGGGCCCCCTTCTTAAAGGGGGCTCCCGGATTCCGATAAGCCCCCCGCCCGCAGACCCCGACAACCAACGGCCAGGGTTGTCGGGAAGAGGCCCTTGTCCTCATCAACATGGGGACAAGGTGCTTTGGGGTGGGGGGGCCGCGCGGCCCCCCCTTCCCCAAGGCACCCCCCCATGTTGAGGGCACGCGGCCTGGTACGGCTCAGGAGGGGGGGCGCGCTCGCTCGCCCCCCTTTCCTGGCCGGCCGGGTAGCGTGCTCGGACAAGGGTCTGGTGTGGACTTTGGGGGAACCCCCACGCCGATTTTTTTCGGCGTTGGGGTTCCCCTTTAAGCCCATTCCAGGCGGCGGAGCCCGCGACGTCTCCTTCGCGGGCCCCGCCTACCTGTACACGCGCTCGAAATGGGCGGATTTGCCTCCTCCTTACGTGGGCGAGTCCGTTCATTTCAAAAGTTGAGCCAACTGTTTGGCAAACAGTTCGCTGAAACAGTCCGCTCGTGTGTGGGCAAGTCCGCTCATTCAAATTTTGAGCGGACTGTTTGCCGAAACTGTTTGCCGAACAAGGTTGGGCGAACAGTCCGCGCGTGTGTACGCGGCCTTAGAGTTTGGGAGAGGAATGCTGTCTTATTCTTGCCTGATATAGGATTCTACCTGCTCTAACTGATTTTTCAAGGTGTCCCAACTTTTTTGGAATTGGAGTCGTACCAACCACGGATGTGATCTACACAAGCACAGGCTCAAGGCGGTGATATTTAGAAATCTTTTTGTATTTAGCTGGTTCACTAGATCAATTATAAATAATTTACACCCAGGGTTTTTGGTATGTTATGCATTTAAAAAACACTCTTAATTGGTTATTTTTTTCTTTTTTGTTGCAATATTCACTTTGTCTTTTATTGTATTGATAGAAATGTCAATAAGCACACTGTCAGGTGCTTAACACGCCTGCTAAAAAATATAATGCAGGTTAATAAACATCATTACTTTTATTTGGCATATTCTTAATATTTACTGTGCAAGATTTTTGTTCTATTGTTTTTGCTTGGAGTGTATGTTATAGCAGCGTTATGTTGGAAAGGGTGTTTATTTGCCTTTAAAAATGTAGTTGAAAGCCAAAAACAGCATAAAGATAAACATGACGTTTTTGCTGTGTGACTTTCACACCTGATGAGCAAAATCTACCCTCGATGTATTTGGTTTTACTTGTTACTTTTGGCTGCAGTATCTGTAAAAACCAATAAACACCTTTTTAAGCCAGATTTTTCCTTAATTAACTTTTTAAACTGTGTTTTTATATTTTATTTGCATTTCATTTTTTAGTTTTCTGACCTCTCTGCTTGGCATCTGCTGAGTTTTATGTCTTGGCACTTTGTAAAGACCAGTTGTAGTGTAGAAAAATCCTGTTTTAAGGTGTCTAGTGCCCTTTTAAAGATAATTTTTTTATGGGGTCCTTGGGCAGCATGTAACATATAGTGGTCTCATTTTTTTTTGCTCTCAGCAGACTTCCTCTAGTTGGCAACAAGTAGGTGTACAGAAAGTAAAGCTGGCCATACACAGATTTTTTTTTCCTTTCAGCTTGCTGCCTAAACGAAGGAAAATCTGAGTCCTCCATCCACAATATACAATAAGGACAACAAATTTCCCACTGAGGCTATTATATTTTAACAGCCATCCCTGCCAGCTATCAAAATAACTGTGTAGCAGCTGCATCTGATTGGAGGCAGCCGCTGCTCAGCTAAAAACAGCAGGCTTCTTCAACAAATGTCATTTGAACAGAGCAGGGTCGGCAGGGTTATCTACTGAGCAAAATTCAGCTGGTTCCTCAGGAGTTGGCTGAAGTTTGCACAAGGTGTAGCTAGCTTTACCCACCTTCTTCAAAGGCTGAAGTTCAACTTTCCTTTTTTCTGTCTCTTCTGACTTTGTATTATCTCTGTACCTTGCCCTCTCCTGGTGTCTACTGCTTTAAATGAAGTGCACCTTGCCTTACTCGGCTATAGAAATAGATAATCTCCATGTTCCTAAAGGTGTCCATAGATCTAGGGATCTACTTCTGTTCAACAATCCTGTTGGATAAAAGCCTCATGATCAGCGCTGCAGGAAATAAGCTGCAGTGTTGATCTCTGTATTATGACAATGAATGCGTGGATAGGGGAAGTGTTTCAGGTTTTTTTTCAGTGGGCTGAACGAAAAATCTGAACCATTTATGGCTAGCTTAAGAATGAACTATAGAGATATGTCAGACAATCAGATTCAGATTTCGCTTTAGAACTCCTTTTTAAAACTTGTGTGTATTCATTTATTTTCATTGATATGCAGACACCATGCAAAGTGATCAGCACTTTCTGATCTTTATTTGTAATCCTGAAATGCAGTTAATAGAAAAAAGAAAACTGAGAAGACAGACAAACAAAACAGCTTTTTTTTTTCTTTTTTGCTGTTCACCAATTTATAGGGGAGCTTTCTATAAACTGTAGGTGTTTTGAGAGCTCTTTATGATGGCCAATACTGAGAGAGAAACTGGCCATACAAGGTTATTTTTTAAAATTTTTTCACTCGGTAGGCTGAATGAAAAAAATAAACAAATTCCATCATCCACCTCTCTCCCAACAAACAACTTTTGTTGAGTGGGGATGGCCACACACTGATCGGAATTTGACATGTCCCTGCTGAAACACCTATATTGAAGGCCCCTTGAACCACCTTTAGGGGATGGGAGCCTTGACTGCTGGAAGCATGGCATCACTGTGGGTGTGAACCTAAAAGGGAAGTTACATAGCTCCCTTAGGATTACCTACAAAGTCCTGAGGTGACTGGGCGGAGCCTGAACTCTAGGAAAAGGCTATGCCGAGGAACATCCAACTGCTCTGAGGAGATTCAGCTGTCACAAGAGTTGTTAGGTGAGTATCCCTCCTCTGTTCCCAGGCCCCTCACTACATAAATCTCACAGGTGCACTGATCCCCAGCCTCTGCAGGGTTCTCAGTACTTCAGTCAATTAGTACTGGAGCCACTGGCAATGAATTTGCAGGCTCCACTCCTACAATCCCCACTCTGCCCACAGCTCTACAGGATCATTTACATAGCCTGACCTCTCCTATAATTCATGGACCCCTGTTGCTACCAGCACCAGAGTGTGTCCCTCAGGCATCATATCCCCTGAAAACTGCTCCTCTGACCAGAAGGTCATTCCGCTACACCCAGCAGCCTTCCCCTATGCTCATTCCTGCATGGGATGGGGCCCTTCATCCTAGCTACTGGCGCTGATGGCGCTTGCTCCTCTCTTACTTTCATTACTCACTCCTCTGCCCACAACCTGTGAAGACCTCTAATACAGTATCTGCCTCTGTTAATGGACACCGCCTTCCCTATCCCAGGATTCCCAGAGCACTGCCATCACATGTAAATAGACCTTGGACACCTGCAGCATCTCACTCCCTGGATTCTGTCAGAGAGACTGAGTTCCTTGTGCCCTCCAGGGCAGGAACTGATGTGTCCTGTCAGCTCTCATCCCTGCCAGCATATTGCTCAGCTACTCTCACTGCCTTTGTGAGAGATCAGGTTCATACTGCAGGAGGCACCTATTAACTCTTTGCATCCCTGCCTCAGCCTGCATGCCAGCCAGCTCTCCTCTTCAGTGACATGTGATTTCAGTGTTACAGCCTCCCTAAGTGACCTGCCTCAGATTCTCTGACAGGGCTTCTGTGTTTCTTGAGGCAGGAGGCTGCTTCTTCTTAACCCTGCATGTCCCAGCACAACCTCTGTAGCACAGGGTCAACTCCTAGACTCCAGACTCTCCATCCAGCTCTCTCTGCAAGCAATTATCAGTCCTCCTACTCTACCTCGTTGGGTAAGTATGATTATGGGGTGGTCTGGGATAAGTCAAATGTAGCTGTTTTAGGGCCACAGATGCATTTGTGCAGCACTCCAATCCATTTTTATGTTTACTTTATTTGGCTGTCGTGCCAGCTGTGGCACCCACCCCCATTCCCAGGGTCTGGTTCTCACCTGGGTGTCCCACTATAATCAGTTTTCCCCGTCGATTTGCACCTAGAACAGGGGACTAGATAAATACAATTTAAAAATGGCACTGTGAGTTCACTGATGTGCTGACGCTGGTGCTTTTTGATACACAAACAGTTGACATATAGAAAGATATTGCTGTTAATACCGAGGGTGAAAAATCAAAGCAGCTTCCTTGTATTGTTGGGAACTGGCTGCAGGGTTTCTGTGCCTAAAATTCCAGAATTAGTCCCTTCCCTATTCAGTTCTGTGGATCTCAGTTGGGAGGTCTTCGAAATAGATGGAGGGCTGTGCTGGTTGATTTTTATACCCAGTTTTGCCTAAAAATGGCTGCCTGGGAAATAACTAAGTTCTGACTGCTATGTATATTGACCTGCGTGTGTAGCTGCCAACTTTATTCACTCTAGCGCTGACTTTTATGCTGCATATGGTTATTACTCATGTGCCAGCACAGGCCAACTTCTTTTCAGTCACATGCACAGAACATCAGTGGTATCCAAATAGGCAACTGCCTACTGTTTAATGAGAGCCACTGTGTGCGCATGACTTTTCCCTTTGCGGTGGTGTCCAGTTGACTTTCTGAATGGGGAATACACCACCTGCCAAACTGGGTTCAAAGTTCCACCCTCCTGAGATGGAGAATGCCAGTGAAAGTCTCAAGGATGTTGCACTGGCTAGACCAGTACCCAGTAGGGAGGCTTGGATCAGTAGGGAGGCTTGGTAGTAGGGAGGCTTGGATCTTACAGTCAGGATTTAATCAGGGGTTTTGGATCCGTCTCATCCACCCCTATTCACTCCTTTGGGGTTTCTCTCTTGGTGTGGTAACCAAAAAAAAATGTAATACATTTATATATATATATATATATATACACACACACACACTTTCTTCTCCCCCTGCAGGCTTGTCAGTTAATAATGGATTATCAGGAGCATTCTTGGGACCAATACTCCACTACAGCACTTTCTTTGCTAAGTTCTCTGGTGCTTCTCCCCTTCTGGTGAAGGCCGACATCGAATCTGCCTTTTGCTTCCTTCCTGTACACTGTGACTGTACCATCCCAACAACATGGAAGGTTCTGCACATCTTCTGTCCTTTTGGACTATGGCTGTAGCAGCTTCAACCTTTTTGGACAATCTTGTTTTCACATTTCACATACTTCTGGTGGGCAGTGCCTTCTGTGGGTGTCTATGAAATGTATATCAGATACACGTCATTATGTATAAATGATCAGCTCCTATGCGTAATGACTTGGAAACGCAGTTGTTCTTCTTGTACTCCTCTAATGGTCATTCTTTGATGAATGGAGGTATTGTTGTTTTTACAGGGCTGCATCTAGCTCCTGTAGTTTTGGTATACCAAGATGACCGGTCTGCTGAACCTATGGCTGGCCTCATTGGCTCAGCTCTATTTGTTGTGTAACATGATGCTGTTAGAGCCCTTTCCTAATATGGTCAAGTGGTTAGCTGCCTCTCTGCATGCTCTCCACCTTTGTTCTCCCTGTTGTGTTTTTCCGGTGCTTGGATGTCTTCAGTTGACCAGTTGACCAGATGTAGCTAATTGCTATTGGTCCTCTTTGTCCTTCCTTTTTGTGTAGTCTCTTTTCCGACTTCTGTTGCCCCTCCCAGAACTCTCAGGTAACCTGTCAGCAAATTTAGGACGAACAGGTGTCTGCACCTGTCTATGATTTCTCCCTTTCCCCTGTGGGACAGGCACCTGGTTATTTTCTACTACCTCCTCTACCTGCAGGATGTAGTTGTGGATGGTTCGACGGTGGGTACTGCTCCCTCTGCTGTATTGTTTGGTTCAGACAATTCAGCTGTGAGGACATCTCCAAAGTTTTCTTATTCAAGATTTTGAAGGAAAATGGTTGGAAACATCTGACTTGCTTCCCTGATTCTCAGCACCTGTTTTCTGTGCACAACTTAACTGACCTCCTCTCCCTTTTGCCCTCTGTTTTTGCATGTAGGGCTCTCTTGTTCCGAGTTGCCTTTTCTTGGGCATTCTTTGGTACCTTTAGGGTTAGTGAAATTGCCATGTCATGGTAACTCAGAGGATGTGCTGATCACAGAATTCTTTGTTTTTATCTCTCGCTTATTCTTTCAACCTCAACAAATTCGAATTTTTTGGGGTCTTACACCCTTTCCTTTTCCCAGCTGGTCTTGCCTCCTAATGATTTTTTCCACGTACTCTTTTCCCATTGGCGCAGCTATAGCTGCCCATGGGAAGGGTTTTTTGCATGACAGAGATGGCTTTTAGTTAGATGGGAATCATTTAAATTGTTGCTATATGTTCGTCCTCAATTTTGTTCTGAGGTCATGTGTCTCCCCAGAATTACTTTGGATTGTTGTTGACTCCTTCGTTTATTGGGCCTCTTGACATGATGAATTTTGGGGAGAATTTTCCTTTGCAGTTGCTAGAATTTATACCTCTTGAAACAATAGGATAAATAACGGCACTCTAATGTTGCCAAGTCAATAGTGTAGTGCATACACAGTGACCTCCTAAATATCACCTAAATAATGTGCAAAAAAAATGTATTATAATTTTTCAAAACATTCACTAAATCTCTTAAACTTAAAAGTGCCTTATATCATATTAAGTGATAAAAGATAAAACCCAAGAAGCATCAAGAGCTAATACACCAAGAAAAATAAACAAGAGCAACACACTCTCTGTGAAGAAAGTAAAAAAAAAAATCAAAAATTGTGTTAAATTTAAATATTAATAAAACAAAAGTGTCCATAAAGTCCATAAAACACTCACATGATTTGATGAATGGTGTAGAAAATTAGTGTTGTCCTTGTGCACGTCCACCACACCTCAGTGATTGCGATTCCACTCCCACTTAAGGACTTGCACTCACCAGCTGCATTTGCCTCCCACTCTCGTGTTTGGCATGATTTTCTTTTTTCCACACTTATCAAGGCTTCAATTGGATCTCCAGGTAGCAATTGTGACTGACACAATCTCTTTTCCTCAAGTATTAGTTGTTACACATGTAAGAGAAAAAGCGCTTCCAATAGTGTGATATAGCACTGCACATTTATTAAAACTCATTCTTCCCCTTTTCTGGTTTTGACCCATCACATACTTTGTGCTTGTTTCTAGTTCTTGTTTGGAGCTGTTTTCCCTGCAAGGTGAATGCCTAGATTTTCAAATTTGTCCACAGGATTGGTGGCATTGTTGTCTGCCACTGGAGTCTTGAGGGAGATAATAGTATTTATTAAGACCTGATGTGGTTCATTTAAATGATTGGACTTCACATGTTAATCTCGGCCTACAACGTAGTGTCGAGCAGGTGCTGGCTGTGCAGGGGTGCTCGTCAGTGTGCCACTGACTTGTGTGTGGCGGTTCTGACCTTGCTAGCAATTGATGTTGCTTTATGGGCTATGCCCTCAAGTTAAATTCTGAGGTCAGTCTAATGCCTGCCTGACACTGATGGTAAGGACAGGCCTCTTAGCCCACGTACACACGGTCGGCGATTTTGCCAACCAAATCCGTCGGATTTTGCCCGTCGGATTTAGTCAGACGGATTGTGTCTGAAACTGTTGCATACACACGGTCGGGCCAAGTTGACGAAAAATCCGATCTTTCAGAACGTGATGACGGAGTTTCGGACGGAATCAGTCCGATGCATACCACACACAGTCGGATTATCCGACGACACGGTCCGATAAGACTCATTCTGACAGATTCTCCGACCGTGTGTACAAGGGCTTAGACTATGTGAGTTTATGTTTTATGGTTGCTCATGGTATTCTCTGACTGACATTGTTTGGTAGATTTGGAAAGTTGTACTTTTGAAAGTTCAATAAAGCTGTGGTCTTGCCCTATTTCCAACTTAATCAGCTTCCGTGTCTCTTTTTTTTTTGGGGGGGGGGGCAAGGTATTGGTTTATTAGTTGGTCATAAATGAGCCTATGCTTCTCAGCACTCATACAATCAGTGTATGGCCAGTTTAAATTTGTAATTTTTGTATAGCTATTTTATTTGAATGAAGGGGTAAATATTGGGCAAAATCGATGCGTAGGAGGAAACATCTGCATTAACTTCTGGTTTATATTTGAGCTAAAGAATATGTCTCTACTGAAGTAAATCTGTTACCGACTTGAACACTGGAAAACAGTGTCCATTGGCTGCCCAGGAGTACAGACACCTGGGATCATAAATATATAAAAAGATTGTTGCATACACTTTGCTAAATGAGAGGTAGCCTGATTTGTAATATATGTGTGTTGCTTATTTGCTGGATAAACATTCCACAAAAGAGAGGAAGCAAATGCAGATTTCTTTCTTTCAGTTTTTTGACACAGAGCAAACAACAAAAAAAGCGACCAAGCCGATGTACAGCAAGTTTATGCTCTTGTTCCACTACGTTGTCTTGTAATAATGGTTGCTCGTCTCATGTACGTGTTCTGCTTCCTGCCAGTGGAGCCTGGGAATATACATGAAGGAACAGTGTAAATCCCAGGAGGCTTTCTTGTGGAGAATGACGAGAGGTGAGGGGGAAGGGAAAACATGTGAAGGAAAACAAAATTCAAACATTTATATTGCTTTAATACATCTCTGACTAGACATGCTTTGACTGTAACCTGGCAGAATTTAATTTGCTATTGATCCCAAACTGAGGCTCTCTCTAAACTTCTGATGAAACTAATTATTGTAGTGCTGGCAGTGAATATCTTTTCTTTAAAAAAAAAGAAAAAAAAGAGAGAAGTGTTCTTCTGAATTTCCAAGCAAAAATACATCCTTCTGTTCACAGCCAGAAGAAAATAAAGGGCCACGTCCTTACACAACAAAATGTTCAGATATGCTGGTGGATTCATTGGCTCTTTTCCAAATCGGCTCTAGTATGTGTGTATGCATGTGAGATAGAGACCTTAGATGGTTGAACTTTTATGGCTGCCCCTTTACGGTCATGGGTACATCTCTGTGGAAAAATTACCTTGATACTACATATCTATTGTTCTAAAATGGCCATTATTAAAATATTATTTAATATTAAAGTGGACCTCTGTCTGACACCGGTTACCGCTTACCTTAAGATGGTAGCTGCATATTTGAGATACTCACCCATCTAGTGTTGTCCTGCTGAAATCCTCTTATGGCCTGCCGCCACTTTGTCCTTGGGAGGCACAGCAGACAGTGTGCACATCATTTGCCTAAGGCCCCGTTCATACCTGAGCGTTTTGTAGCTTGAAGCCTGAAGCTACAAAACGCTGGAGGGGAAAAAATCTATTTTTCTCAATGGAGATGGTTCACATCTCCACTCCATGTCGCCTAAAGCCGAACGCCTGAAGCTCAAACAAGTTCTGGACCCTTTTTTGTCGCTCAAATTGGGCAGATTTGGGAGTTTTTTTTACAGTGGTGACCTTTTGCCCTGCAAAAAATCATGGCAAAACGCGTTAAAAATTGGTGCAAAATTGCGGTAAAATCACACGATTTTCTGCCTGAAAACACTACATTCAGGTGTAAATGGGGCCTTAGGCAAGTGACGTGCATGGGAAGGTGGGGCCGGAAATTTCTTGGTTAAAAAGAAAAAGTAAAACCCCCACAAAAAACTGTGCGATACTTCTGCAGGATAGGAGGAGTAATAGAATGGAAGAAGCCTGTGGAAGAGGGGGAAGGTCCACTTTAACCACTTCAGCCCCGGAAGTATTTACCCCCTTTCTGAGCAGAGCACTTTTTGGGATTCAGCACTGTGTTGCTTTAACTGACAATTGCGCGGTTGTGTGAGGTTCTACCCGAACACAATTGCTGTCCTTTTTTCCCTACAAATGGGGGTCATGGTCACGGAGAACGTCCACAGTGCCGCTTCTTAAAAGGGACGTACCTGTATGCCCTTTTGCCCACCAGCTCCATTTTGCCAATGTATATTGGTGTGCGTTGGCCAGGAAGCGGTTAAAGTGCAAATGTAGCAAAAACTTTTTGTCAGGTTTGTATTGCTGTCCGTGGTCCGTGTTCCCATTTGGGAGATTCACTCTCACTATGTGTCCTGGTCACTGTTATCACGGAGAGTAAAAGTAGAAGAAAATCCAAAATTTGGAGTTGTAACCACAACAGGAATTGAGACAAAATCTTCCAATGGGGACACACAACTAGGGATTTCCCTCACTTTGCTGGGATTTCTTCTAGTTTCCTGTTGTGGCTATGAGAAAGGAAGTGAAGGGAAATCTCCCCACTGGAACACAGATGACAAAAACTGACAGGGGTTATAATCTTCCATTGCTCTTTCAAAAAAAAAAAAAAAAAAAACAGTATTGGCTGTATTTCTGCTTTAACATACTCATACTGCAATTAAGCTTCCTCTGTAGCTCAGCATTCTTTCTATGAATAATTTATATATCTTGTAAGTAATTATTGAGATTCATATTCTAAGAGATCAGGATCAGCAGTATTCAAATGATACACATCTATAATTAAAATGCAAACCAACACTCTCATGTAGCAGCCAGTCCAAGATCATCTCTTCTGGGTCTGACTACGCCAAGCAACTGGAAATCACTTTCTGATTCAATGCTGTGGTTTACTGTCCACTATTGTTGTTTACACCACAATAAGCTTTGCACTTGGTGTAAAGGAATATATCACTCCCCAACACGTGAAATGATGATGAGGCTTGACGCTTTCAAATTGTTATTTAAAGCAGGCCTTGCATGAGAATGAAGCAATGAAAAAAGCAGCATTGGGAAAAAAACATTAACCACTTCAGCCCCGGAAGAATTGGCTGATCAATGACCAGGCCATTTTTTGCAATAAGGCACTGCGGCGCATTAACTGAGAGTTGTGCGGTCATGCGATACTGTATCCAAACAAAATTTACATATTTTTTTTCCCACAAATAGAGCTTTCTTTTGGTGGTATTTGATCATCCCTGCGTTTTTGTTTTTTTTGCGCTATAAACAAAAAAGAGTGACAATTTTGAAAAAAAACCTGCAATATTTTGTACTTTTTGCTGTAATAAATAGCCTCAATTAAAAAAAAAAAATGCTAATTTATTCCTCAGTTTAGGACAGCCTTTCTCAACCTTTCCAACACAGAGGAACCTTTGAAATAGTTCTCTGGTCTCGGGGAACCCCTACTAAAAATTAGAAATCTACAACTCATGATACATTAGTGTGATGGTCAGCGGGAAGAGTGGTCCTTAGGCCGCGTACACACGTGGGGACTGTTCGCTCAACTTTGTCCGCTGAACAGTGTTTCGGCTGACAGTCCGCTCGTGTGTGGGCTTTCAGCGGACAGTTTCAGCAGACAGTCTGCTGAACAAAGTTTTTCGGAAATTCCGAAAAACTGTCCGCTGAAACTTTGTTTCAGCGAACAGTCCCCTCGTGTGTAGGCTTGTTCGTCAAACTAAGTTCCGCGCATGCTCAGAAAGGATTTACACGCCGAAGTTTGCATTGCAGTGTATAGGACGTCGTTTTCTAGTCCCGTCGTACGTGCCGTTCACGTCATCGTGCACGGTTTCAGCGGACTGTTCGTTCGTCGTGTGTGGGCAAGTCCGTCCATGCTAATTTTGAGCGGACTGTCCGCTGAAACTGTTTGACGGACAAAGTTGAGCGAACAGTCCCCGCGTGTGTACGCGGCCTTACACTTGTGGTCATTGGGAAGAATTACCTCCTTACAGATACCTAAAAAGATCAATGGTGTCAGTGGGAACTTATCTGAGAGGCAGAAATTGCCCAATGCTGAAGGAACCCCTAGCAACCTTTGGGGGAACCCTAGGTTTCCACGGAACCCTGGTTGAGAATCACTGGTTTAGGATAATACTGTATGTATTCTTCTACATATTTTTGGTAATAAAAATCTCAAAAAGTGTATATTGATTTGTTTGCGCAAAAGTTATAGCGTCTACAAAATAGGGGATAGATTTATGGCATTTTTATTTATTTTTTTACTAGTAATGGCGGTGATCCTTTTATCGAGACTGCTTCATTATGGCGACACATCGGACACTTTTGACACATTTTTGGGTCGATTGACAATTATACAGCGATCAGTGTTAAAAATGCACTGATTACTGTTTAAATGTCACTGACAGGGAAGGGGTTAACTGTGTTCACTAGGTGTGTGTTCTAACTGTGGGGGATGGGACTGACTATAGGAGATGAGAGATCGTGGTTCCCAGCTCGTAGAGACTCACAATCTCTCTCTCCTCTCCTCACAGAACTGGGATGTGTGTGTTTACACACACACACACACACACACACACACACATCCCTGTTCTGCCTCTTGTGCCCGTAATCACTTGTGGGACCGGCGGTCCCTGCGACCGCTGGTTATGAGCATCGGCACCTGGGCTGTGCAGCGGGCGCCCGCTCGTACTATCCCGCTTAACGGGAGCGACGTTTAATGACGGCAGTTGGTCGGTAAGCTGTTAAAGACACTTAACTTGGATCCCACTTCTTAGATGCAGTGATGGCATCACCGTGCCTTACAGCTACTTACAGGAGCACATTTTTGCACAACCTCATTTACCCTGTTTTCCTGGAAGGCGGTGGTTAAATGCAGTGGCGTTATTAGTGCCTATAGTAAAGTAAAGTTCGAGGTAAGTCATTTTTAATTCTTTTTTCTAAAGCCAGCTATACATGGATCAAAATTGGGCTAGTTCAGGAGGGACCAGCCGAATTTCAAACTATTTATGAGCAGGAAGCATATACAGAATCAATGTATCGATCCCTGTTTGATCAGTTCTGTGGGCTATAGCCTTAACAGGGAGGATTGCCCCATCCACATCATGTACTGTATGTGAATGGGGGAATCAAGTCTTTTTTTTTTTCGTTCAACCTGCTTGTTGAATGAAAAAAAAAGAAAACTGACTAATCTAGGGCTTCCTTTATATAACTTTTTTTTTATATGGCGGGGGGTCAGTAAAACATAACTGAAGGCAAAACTTTTTTTTATTTTTGGTTTCGGTAGAGTGGAAAGGAATTAGAATATGTATTGCAGTCTGCATATGTATTGCTGTCTGTTTGTTGTTATCACCAAAAATCTCAAATTTTGGGTTGTCCCTGTAACAATAATAGAGAAAGAAATCGTGAGTGAGTGCTGGAGGAGAGAGTAGAGAGCCATTGACAGTCCTGGCTCTCTGCTCAGAGTAGAGGAGGAGAACTGAGCGATCAGCAATGTTTGATTGTTCAGTTCTCACTACAGAGCCAGCTGGGAAAGATGCAGTACTGGATCGATGCTGCATCCACCTAGATGAGTATAAATGTTTATTTTTTTAAAACCCTGAATTTCTCTATTAAGCTTCACAAAAGACTATTGTTGATAATATTTAACCACTTAACAACCGAGACATAGCTGAATGACGGCTACAGCACCGCTCGATAACTCTGCAAAGGGTGTACATTGATGTCCTCCCAGAATCGCGCTCCTGAGTGCCCCCCCCCCCGGGGCACGCACACGGGAGCATCCGTGACCACCGTCTCTGGACCTGGTGCATCACGGATCACAGTAAATTGGCCGCTGACATCTGCTGTTTACCACATGATCACTTCGTCAAATGATGGATGTACTATGTGAGCGGAGAGGGGAAAGATCGGGTACAGCAGCGCTGTGGGCTGGATCTGTAGTCCCCTCAGACATACTCTGCCATATCCAGCCATACTCCACCATACCTAGCCATACTCCGCCATACCCAGCCTTACTCAGCCGTACCCACTACCCAGCCATACGCAGCCGTACTCGGCCATACCCAGCCGTACTCAGCCATCCCATCCATACTCAGATATACTCAGCCATCCACATTTATGGCTCAACCATGCTCAGCCATCCCCAGCCACGGCTCATCCATGCCACATCAGTTCTCATCCATGCCACCATAGTGCCTCACAAAAGTGTAATTGGTAGTCAAATTAGATTTAAGAAATGTATGCTCCTAGAACACCTGATGCTGCTCCCTGTATGTGGTCCGGCTGTAGAAAAGTCTCCCACATTTGGTATCACCATACTCAGGGGGAGTAGGAGAATCTATTTTGGGGTGTAATTTTTGGTATGTACATGGTATGTGTTAGAAATATTGTGTAAATGGACAAGTTTGTGTAAAAAAGAAAAATGCATTTTCATTTTCTTTCTACATTTTCTAAAAACTAGAAAAAAATGACTCATTATGCCTCATAGATTATACGTATGGGTGTTTTCTTTCCAAAATAGGGTCATTTTGTGAGCGTTTCCATTGTCCTGGTGCTCCAGGGCCTTTAAAAGTGCAAGAGGTAGTCAGGAAATTATATGTGTAATTTATGCTCCAAGAACACCTGAAGGTGCTCCCTGCATGTTGGGCCTCTCTATGTGGCCAGGCTGTGTAAAAGTCTCACACATGTGGTATCACCATACTCGGGAGTAATAGCAGAATGTATTTAGGGGTGTAATTTGTGGTATGCATATGCTTTGTGTGAGAAATAACCTGCTAATATGACAATTTTGTGGGAATTTTTTTTTTGCAAAGGATTGTGGGAAAAAATTACAACTTCAAAAAACTCACCATGCCTCTTACTGAATACATTGGGATGTCTACTTTCCAAAAAGGGGTAATTTGGTGGGTATTTGTACTTTTCTGGCATGTTAGGGTCTCAAGAAATGAGATAGGCCACCAGTACTTCAGGTGTGATCAATTTTCAGAGATTGGCACCATAGCTTTTGGACTTTCACAAAAACAAAATAATATACACCAATTTGGGTTATTTTTACCAAAGATATGTAGCAGTATAAATTTTGGCCAAAATTATGAAGAAAAATTCTGAATTTGCAAAAACAGAAACAAAGAAAACTGCATTTTTTTACAGAATTTTCAGTCTTTTTTTTCTTTTATAGCGCAAAAAATAAAAAAAAACAGCGGTGATTAAATACCACCAAAAGAAAGCTCTATTTGTGTGAAAAAAGTAAAAAAAAAATCATATGGGTACAGTGTTGCATGACTGAGTAATTGTCATTCAAAATGTGAGAGCACCGAAAGCTGAAAATTGGTCTGATTAGGAAGGGGTTTGAAGTTCCTCGTGTCCAAGTGGTTAAAATGTGTCTGTCAATGGTGGTTCTTGCTTTTGAAGATAAACTAGTAAGACAAAGCATGATTTCCGTGATGTCTGATCACAAGGTTTGATGGAGATTGCTATTTGAAGCATGCCTTGTGCCAGAAAGCTGCATCAGTTGGCAGGACAGAAGAGAACTATCCTGCTCCATCACCTTCAAAATAAAGCTGTAGTATGAATAATGGAAATGTAAGGTATCCAGGTTTTCCTAGTTCTAAGCCCGTTTATGGGACACTAATGTCTCCATGGTTGGCAGATAATTGTTGTTGAGAACCTTTTGCATTTTATAGTTTTGGCGACTTTGGTAGTTTATTTGCCAGGCCAGCAAATTGACACTAGCAGCAAGAGAAGCTCAGAAGTGTAATCACACTAAAGAAGTGCCAGTAACGTCAGAAGGGTGCTGCCAGAATGTGGAACAGTTTTAGGCAGCAAAGCTCAATGCGGATCCTTTCATTCAGCTGCTTTCCAGGATTTCTATTAACTTGGCAGAAAAGAACTATGAAATATCCTGGATTGACTTTTTTATCACACTGGCCAAGTGACGGTCTGTCAACTCTCTGTTGTTGCCGAGTATTAATCATGCAATAAAAGCGTTTCTTATAAGAGCAGTGAAAAACCAAAATATGTAAGTAAGATTCAAATAAGAAAATGTCATTAAAGGGTAAGAATTTTGCTTCATAGGTTGCTTCTATATGTTATTTAGGCATTTACAATAATAAATATTTTGTTATATCTGTTCAAACAAATACCTTTTGATCCTGCCAGAAATCTTGTTTGCTCATTTATTTGCTCTCTTCCTCTGCTGATGCTTATTGGTATTGTTACCAATGCTGTGTTCTGTGGAAAACATTATGTTATGGAGTTGAGGACATTCGTTCAACATTTACATTCGCCCACTTCTCCAAATCATCAGATGCTCAGATCTCTGCTTCCACTCTTACGCTGACGACACGCAACTTTATTTCCGGATCAATGGAAAAAAAGATCACCAACAACAACTTGAAAACTGCCTCAAATCAATAGAGGACTAGATGACCACTAACTCCCTCCAGCTGAACGAATCAAAGACAGAGATTCTTATCTTACACCCAAATCATAAGCCCGCAACCAAAACCTCCTGGTCTCCACCAACCGTCTTTGGGCAGACTATCTCCCCAAAGACCAAAGCGAAGAGTCTCGGGGTTATTTTAGATGCACAAATGTCAATGGATGTGCAAATAGGATCTGTAGTCAGTGGATCTCACCATTTGCTACGCATGCTTTGCAGACTCATCCCTTTTATCCCAAAGAATGACAAAGCAGTGGTAGTTGGAACAATCATTAATTCGCGACTGGACTACGCAAACTCGCTTTACATAGGATTACCACAATTTCAACTTGCGCGATTACAACTGATCCAAAACACGGCGGCAAGGCTGATAACATGAAAAAAACCCCGGGAATCAATCTCTCCTTCGCTGAGGAGCTTACATTGGCTAACCGTAAAAAATCGGATCATGTTCAAGACCCTTTGCCTCACCCACAAATGCGTGCATAGAGAAGCTCCGCAATACCTAATGGAGAAAATAAATCATTACACACCAAACCGCAGTCTTCGATCAGCCAACAAAAACCTCCTCCTCGTGCCCAAAGCCCGGTATAAATCCAAGGGGGATCGGAGATTCGCTGTCCAAGGGCCTCGGCTATGGAATGCTCTACCAATCAACATCCGCCTGAAAGAAAATCACCTGGCTTTTAGGAAAAAACTCAAGACCTTCCTCTTTTAGCAGATGATCAAAGCTCGCCACAGTGCCTAGAGGCGATTCAGTTCGCATTGTGCGCTATACAAGTATTTCATTCATTCAGGAGATGAGAGAATAGGGTGTTCTGTAGTCATAACACACTTCCTGTCCAAGAGTGACAGTGCTTCTCCTCCATACATACAGTGTGTAAGTGAGCATTGTGCCCCTAGGACAGGAAGTGGGACACTGGCAGGATCTCCAAGTAAAAATTTAAAGAGAAATGTGGGTTTTAAAAAAAAACAAAAAAACTAACAATCATGCTTACCTAGGTGGATACAGCATTTGTCCTCCGCTGCCTCTAAGACCAAGAACTGAGCAATCAAAGAGTGCTGGTCGCTCAGTTCTTGGTCTTCACTGAGCAAAGAGTTAGTGACTGTCAGTCACTGTGCTCTGTTCTGTCCCTCCAGCGCTCACTGGAGTGCCCGGCTGTGAAGGGGTGGGAGCGGTTGGCTCAGGCTCCCACCCAATTCGACATCCAGGTGCTAGTGCATGCCCCCGAACACACATTGCCTGCGTTTGAGTACTCGCACCCGCGTGTATGTCAAATTGGGACCTAATTAACACAAATGGGATTGTCTGCATATGGATACATGGAACACCCATGCTTCCTGTGTAGTCAAAGAAGGCCCTCACATGGGTGTATGCACTGATACACCCTGTGTGAATGAAGCCTAAAAGTTTTTGCCCAGAGTTCAGCTTTAAAGCACAGCAAGGTATGCTGACACTATTATAGTGACATGACATCCTTTGCAGCACTTGTAAGGTTCTTTTCATCTGCAGTTTTTATGTGCGGTAAAGTGGTGGTATGTCAGGGGACTGTCTAACATCACTTTTCGCCTCAGTAAATTATGTTCCTGAAGTTGGGAGGCAGGTTTATATGGCCTTTCTCACTTCCTTCTGTATTGTTTATTCTTACTGCTTTTTTTCTATTATTAGGTGTAGATGATGCGCTTTAAATTTTTGCAGCTATGTCCAGGGAAGGGCTTTACTGGAATAATTTCAGATATGATGGAATATACTAAATGTATGACATATGGTCCTAGTACCAAATATAAATTCGGGAAGTCCTCTGTTTATAACTCCAGGTTTCCTTTTCTTTTTTTTTTCCTGATGGCACTATGAAACACTTTATAAAATGGTATTAAATATTTAGCATTTCCATGGCAATCTAATTGTTTTTGTGCTTACAAAATTCTACTTCTTTTTATTCCAATGGATTTGCCAGAACTCAGTATAGATAAACACTGCTCAACAATTTAGGTCACATGGCGACTGTTTTCACTGAGACATTGGAGTTGATTTACTAAAGGCAAATATACTGTGCACTGTAAGTGCAGTTGCTCCAGTGCTTAGTAAATGAGGTAAAGCTTCACTTTGCAAAAAATACTCAATCACATGCAAGGAAAATAAATAAATAACATCGATACAATATAGGGCAACAACTCGTGTGTGGACTCAAAGGAAGAAACTGACGCACAAGACACACGATAACCAGCTATATTTTATTATAGATTGCACTCACATAACAAAAAGCACAGTGCTTCCTTCAAAGTAACTGTTGGTAACAACTCTTCAATCTTGCTTATGCATTTTTATTTATGTATATGTATTTATTTATTTATTAGGCTTTGAAATTCCCTGTTGATAATATACCTTCTTTGTTTGTCATAAAGACCATCGTTACTAAAATAGAAAGTGATAGGAAAGCCGAAATTTGACAGTTGTCTTTGTAAGCCCTTGTACACACTGTCGGATATTCCGACTATGTGTGGTCTCCATCGGACTGTTTCCGTCGGAGTATCCGACGGACCAAGTTTTCCAACTTGTTGGTAAAATTTTCCAACAAAATGCTCCGATCGGACATACTCCGATCATGTGTAGAGAATTCCGATTGGACAAAGTGCCACGCATGCTCAGATCAAATTTGTACACCAAAGCTATTGGCTACTAGCCTGAACGTAGTCCTGTCGTAACTAAATAACGTCATCACATTCTGAACGATCGGATTTTCCGACAACTTTGTCTGACCATGTGTATGCAACAGTTTCGGACAAAATCCGACGGACAAAATCCGATGGATTTGGTTGTCGGAATGTCCAACCGTGTGTACAAGGGCTAACAGGAAGTGATAGAAAATCTTCCAATAGGGTCACTTATTTTAGTGAAAATTATCTAAGGGCCCATTCACGCCAATTGCTGTGCAGGAACTCATTGCCAGTTGCAGACACACTTGGGTGCCATTAATTCTTAATGGCACCCCCACTCATCTCGCAAATGTTGGTGCGTTTACAGCCACCAAAACACATTGTACTGTAATACCATGCGGTTTGGTCCATTGGGGTTTTTCGCATGTTTTTGAAGCCCATTGAAAAAAGGGCTGCCAAAAACACGCTAAGCCATGCGCAAACGCACCTTTTATGCTGTGAACTGGCTCTGAGTAGGGGATTTCCTCTCACTTTCTGTTGTGCCACTGGTGAAGTTTTAACCAATTAAAAAAAAATATATATATATGATATTAATATTGCTTGTGGTAACTTGTTCATTACTATGAACCTATAGGTAACTTCACCTGCTACATTTTCTGTTGCTCTCCACGTACTGATATCACTTTTGTCTATGTTTTTTTTGGGTGCGTTAGTACCATCTTTTGTTTAATCTGTACCATAAGAATTGTACCTACTGCTTATGCTGTATGTTTACAAAAACTTTTAATAAAATTCATGTTGAAAAAAAAAAATGATATTAAACATCAACACCACAACCCTGTAAAGATTCAGTTTGTTTTTAATTGAATTGCATAGATTCACGACGGGACTAGAAAAGGAAGTTCAATAGCAGTAGCCAATAGCTGTCCTTGCGTCGTAATTGGTCCGTCGGACCAGCACACAAACGGTTTTTCATAAGAAGATTTCCACTGATGGTATACCCATCACGTAAAGATAAAAAAAAAATCCTTCCACAACTATTATTGTAAATGGGGCATTACCTAAAATTTCAGAAACCCTTTAATGCTGGTAATGTTGTAAAGCCATCAACGGTGTGCATTTAAACTGGCAACTGGTAAACTGCAGTATCAGTGAAAAAACTGCCCTTTCTGTAAAATACTGTCTATGAAGTCCCCACGCTTCTACAGGTGGAAAAAATAAAGGAATAAAAATAGAAATTCTGTACTGGTGATCCACTTTCTCAGGGTGCCATAGCTGTAAGTTGTGGGGTTGGGCAACATGTCTACCACAGACTCCTAGTTGTCTTGAAGTAGGGTTATTACTGCCAAAAATGATTGTGGGTCTCCTGTTTTAGTCATCAAATTTGTATTTATGCCCAGTTTGAAAAAAACTGGTTAATATGTTACAGTATATTTAGACTTAAGTAGCCATTAGAAAGTAAAATTAATAATATTTATAAATCAGGCTGGAGTTGTTTCTTAAGTTATTGACCAAGGCTTAAAGTGGTTGTAAAGACACGTTTTTTTACCTTGAGGCTGCGTTCACATCTAGGCGTTTTGGGGCGTTTTTCTGCGCTAAGTTTAAGCTCTAAAAACGAGACAAACGACAAACGAGCCAACGAGACAAATCCCATTCATTTCAATGGCCCCTGTTCACACCTGAGCGTTCTGTCGCCAAAAGCGAAATGCCCGCCACTTAACCACCTTCAGACCGGACCATTTTGCTGGTAAATGACCAGAGGTCTTTTTATAATTTGGCACTGCGCTGCTTTAACTGGTAATTGCGCGGTCATGCAATGTTGTACCCAAACAAAATTTGCGTCCTTTTCTTCCCACAAATAGAGCTTTCTTTTGATGGTATTTGATTGCCTCTGCGATTTTTATTTTTTGCGATATAAACGTAAAAAGACCGCAAATTTTGAAAAAAAATGATATTTTCTACTTTTTGTTATTAGAAAAATCCAATAAACTCAATTTTAGTCATACATTTAGGCCAAAATGTATTCAGCCACATGTCTTTGGTAAAAAAAAAGTCAATAATTGTATATTTATTGGTTTGCGCAAAAGTTGTCACATCTACAAACTAAGGTACGTTTTCTGGAATTTACGCAGCTTTTAGTTTACGACTGCCTATCTCATTTCTTGAGGTGCTAAAATGGCAGGGCAGTACAAAACCCCCCCAAATGACCCCATTTTGGAAAGTAGACACCCTAAGGAAATTGATAAGTGACATGTTGAGCCCATTGAATATTTCATTTTTTTGCCTCAAGCGATTGAATAATGACAAAAAAAAATTTTTTTTTTTTTTTTTACACAAAGTTGTCACTAAATGATATATTGCTCACACATGCTATGGGCATATGTGAAATGACACCCCAAAATAAATTCTGCTGCTTCTCCTGAGTACGGGGATACCACATATGTGGGACTTTTTGGGAGCCTAGCCGCGTACGGGGCCCCGAAAACCAAGCACCGCCTTCAGGCTTTCTAAGGGCATACATTTTTGATTTCACTTCTCACTACCTATTACAGTTTTGAAGGCCATAAAATGCCAAGATGGCACAAAACCCCCACAAATGACCCCATTTTAGAAAGTAGACACCCCAAGCTATTTGCTGAGAGGCATTTTGAGTCCATGGAATATTTTATATTTTGCCACAAGTTGCGGGAAAATTACAAACTTTAATTTTTTTTAATTTTTTTTTCACAAAGTTGTCACTAAATGATATATTGCTCACACATGCTATGGGCATATGTGAAATGACACCCCAAAATAAATTCTGCTGCTTCTCCTGAGTACGGGGATACCACATATGTGGGACTTTTTGGGAGCCTAGCCGCGTACGGGGCCCCGAAAACCAAGCACCGCCTTCAGGCTTTCTAAGGGCGTTACAGTTTTGAAGGCCATAAAATGCCAAGATGGCACAAACCCTCCCCAAATGACCCCATTTTGGAAAGTAGACACCCCTAAATTTAGGGGTACACTAGTGAGACTAGGTAATAAATGGCGGGTGCCCTGAAACTATAAAAAAAATAACTAACCAACCAGCGTCACCTGTAACAGTTATATGGTGATCACTGGTGAAAGGGTTAACTAGGGGGCAATCAGGGGGCTTTATGCGGTAGTATATGGGGGTCCCTGGCGCTATAAAAAGCTGCGGCGAACCTAAATACCTACCTGCCTAACTAGCGTCACCTGTGACACTAATACAGTGATCAGAAAAACGATCGCTTATTAGGCTGGGTTCACACTGGAGCGATGCGGGAACGCCACGAATCCGCGGCGGGTTCCCGCATCACATGCCTCCCGGCGGCAGTTCACACTGCCCTATGCGAACTGCTGGGAGTGTCAGTGAAATGTTAATGACACCCCCAGATCAGTTCGCATATCGCAGTGCGATCTGCAAACTCGGATCGCATGGTGTGAACACCCATGCGATCCGATTCTGCTGCGGACCAAAAAAAGGGTCCCGTGCGAGTTTGCGGCGGGTGCGACACGAATTCAGCCATACTATCTGTATGGCTGAACTCGAATCGCACAGAGATCGGATGTGATTTGCACTGCAGTGCGGTGCGAATCACATCCGTTCTCATAAACCGCTGCAATGTGAACCCAGCCTTAGTGACACTGGCGACGGGGGGTGATCACGGGGTTAAACCTTTATTGGGGGGGTTAGGGGGGTACCTTAGAACTAAAGGGGGCTAACCCTAACTGCCCTAACAGTTATTACAGTCACAAATGACACCCGCTGGGTGATCAGGGGGTTAAACCTTTATTAGGTAATAAATGGCGGGTGCCCTGAAACTATAAAAAAATAACTAACCAACCAGCGTCACCTGTAACAGTTATATGATGATCACTGGTGAAAGGGTTAACTAGGGGGCAATCAGGGGGCTTTATGCGGTAGTATATGGGGGTCCCTGGCGCTATAAAAAGCTGCGGCGAACCTAAATACCTTCCTGCCTAACTAGCGTCACCTGTGACACTAATACAGCGATCAGAAAAACTATCGCTTATTAGGCTGGGTTCACACTGGAGCGATGCGGGAACGCCATGAATCCGCGGCGGGTTCCCGCATCGCATGCCTCCCGGCGGCAGTTCACACTGCCCTATGCGAACTGCTGGGAGTGTCAGTGAAATGTTAATGACACCCCCAGATCAGTTTGCATATCGCAGTGCGATCTGCAAACTCGGATCGCATGGTGTGAACACCCATGCGATCCGATTCTGCTGCGGGCCAAAAAAAGGGTCCCGTGCGAATTTGCGGCGGGTGCGACACGAATTCAGCCATACCATCTGTATGGCTGAACTCGAATCGCACAGAGATCGGATGTGATTTGCACTGCAGTGCGGTGCGAATCACATTCGTTCTCATAAACCGCTGCAATGTGAACCCAGCCTTAGTGACACTGGCGACGGGGGGTGATCACGGGGTTAAACCTTTATTGGGGGGGTTAGGGGGGCACATTAGAACTAAAGGGGGCTAACCCTAACTGCCCTAACAGTTACTACAGTCACAAATGACACCAATGCAAAAAAAAAAAAAAAAAAAAGCAATTGGTGTCACTGTGACTGGGGGGGCAGGGGTAATTGGGGGGTGATCGGGGGGTAAAGGGGGGGTATGAGTGTGCCTGGCATGTTCTACTGTATGTGGGGTGTGTTGGTGCAACTCACCGAACCTCTCTCCTCGGTGCCGGAACGAAAACTACCGACACGGAGGAGAGAATACATCACTTCCTCTCCTGTGTTTACATTACAGGAGAGGAAGTGATGTCACCGGACATTTTCATTCGCCGGGAGCGATCGCGAGGGGGTGGCCATGAATGAATGGCCGTCCCCTCGTCCGGGATCGCTCCCGAACGAATACCGACCGCCGCAGGCACCAGGCGGGGGCCCGATCGGGCCCCCGACCGGCGGGCAGGCAAGGACGTACATGTAAGCCCTTATGCCTGCCCGTGCCATTCTGCCGACGTACATCGGCGTGCGGCGGTCGGCAAGTGGTTAAAAAAGTACATGAGCTTTTTTTTGGTGGATTAAAGCCATTTTACTGCTTTTACATTGGTGGCCTTTTGAACTTCAACACGCCTGTACAAAAAAACAGCAAAAACGCCCCAAAAATGCCTATAAAATAGCAACACCTACATGTGAACGGAGCCTGAGGTAAAAAACCTTTTGTGTGCAGCAGCACCAAGCGTTGTCCACGGGAGCCAATCAGGAGATAGAGAGGCGGGGCCATGTGTGAATGGACACACAAAGCCACAGGTCAGGGTGCACGTCCTTGGGAGCCCCCCACCGAGCTTGCTGTGGGGGCACCTGGCAGGAGGGGCAATGGCATGGGACCCGAGAATAGGAGAATCCAGGCTGCTCTGTGTAAAACCATTGCACAGAGCATGTAAGTATAACAGGTTTGTCATTTAAGAAAAAAAAGCAAGGTTTTAATATCACTTTAACAGGCAACAAATGCTGTACACTCCAGTTGAGTTGAGGTCATCCTGGGAGCAGCCAGGTTCCAGCTTTTGGTCATCGAAAGTGTCTGAGCTGAACTCTTCCTTCCTCTCAGTGCTTCATTCATAAGTGGAAAAAAAATGTGGCTTATTTTATAATTTGGAATAATGGATCATTGTGTGTATGTCAAATCTTAGCCTTACCATCTGTGTGTCACAGCAGAACCAAAGATTTATCAGATTCCAGTCCTGGGTCATCCAGTTGTAGGAAATCTGTGCCCACAGAAGTCTCTTAGTCCTGTTCTTAGCTGCCAGGACTTAAACTTGGCATGGTTTTCTGCTGTTGTGTCCCATCCTTTTCATTGAGCTATGTTTTGATGCCCTTCTATGCACAGCTTTTATATAGAGTAGTTATTTGAACAGTTGTAAACTTCTAGTTTATTTAAAAAAAAAATTCACTCATAGAACTGCTGCCTACTATATGTCTTTATATACCAGGGTAGGCAGGTGGATCCGCGGGTGGAGTCCATCTGTGTGAAAAAGAGCCCTTAGTACGGGCTATTAGTTTTAGCTTGTTATTTTTAGCTAGAATTTTATTTTATCTAATAAAATTGTCACTGTGAATGTAACAGAGAAAAGAATTAGTAGGGTAGTACCTTTAAACAAAACAAAACAAAAAATAAATAAAAATACCACTGTATTGTGAAAATGTAAAAACTTCACTTCCCAGAATACCCTGCTTGCTGAATACCATGCCATGCAAAGATCCAGAATTCCTCAACAGCTGGCCAGCTATATAGCTACTGGATTTCTTATGCTCGGTTTGTTTGAATGTGATGATTTCCTCAGCTTATCAGCTGGCTGTGCATTACAATGGAGTCATTCTGGTAGGTTGTTCACTTAATAGATCTGCTGTGTGGGAAATAAACTGGTGTGCAGCATCTCTAAACACTTCAAGAGCAGGTTATATAAAGAGCAGTTTTGATCTAAGATGATCTAAAGTTGGACTGTGCAGAAAATAAATATGCTGAAATCTGCTTTGTGCCAAAGGAGGTGTGAATACTATTTGTTAAAACTACATGACTGGAAATGTAGAGGTATTTCCCACAGAAGAAAAAAGTCAGATCTTTGCTTTTATCTTATCCGCCCCATGACAATGAATTAGAACAACCATCTCCATTGCTATAGTTTTCATAGAAATAGAACTTGAATTTGGAGTAAGACATTTCATCCCCTATGATCGGTCAAGGGCTTAAACTGTGGAAGGCAAGTCAAAACTAAGCTTAAATCTACTCTCGCCCCCATTTTAAGCATATTCTATCCACCCTGTACAAGGAAAGATTCCTATACATTCCTCTTCTGAAAGTTCTCTGGCCTAGTCACATGATCCGGTCCCAACTGCGGCTTCAATGAAGAGGAGAGATGGAACTGTAGAAAATAGATATGCTGACATTTCCAGTTTATGGAAGTCTAACCTGTTCCTAAATCTACCCATGCAGAAGGGTCCTCCATGCACTGTATGGCTTAAATGCTTGTTTGGCTGGGGCATATAGGAATAAGGTAAAACATTTACTATGTCTCAGCCCTTCAGGCTCCCTACTCTTTGTACAACCAGTCACCTAAACCTGCCTTGTTTCAAGTCCTGGGGGGTTGTAGTTCTTTGACATTATCACATACAATACAGGACCAGCTCAAATTTCAGAGCATTGGAGAGCGGATGAGAGTGCCTGTTCCTGGGGGAGAGAGGAATAAGGTAAGTATTTGTACTTTTTCCTTCTCCCCCCTAGCAACCATTTAACCCATGCAGGCAGAACCAGCAGCCCAGATTTGGGATTTAACCCACTCTTCTATCTGGATGAATTTATGTAAGACATAAATTGTCTCATTCGAAGCATGAACAGAGGGCACTTTCAAAGTCTACAATTAAATCTATTAAAACTTATAAAAAATGTAATATTTGACCCTCATTCTGTGGCTTTTAAAAAGTATGTCAGGTACAGTCATCGCAACAATATTTCAAATCACCCTTTCTAGCTTATGTGATGGCATTATTACTTATGCTTGGTGCATTTCATCATCCAGGACTTTTTCAAGAGTGGCTTCTCTGGTGCATTTTGATTATGACAGACAGTATTAAAAATGCATGCAAGTGCACCTAGTCTGAATTAGCCTCAGTGTAGGACAGTATAGGCAAATCACCTGGTATTTCCTTATGCCTATTATTAGCTGTGAGCTGTGAGCTGGGAGGTCTGCGAAAACTGTTCCAAGAAAAAGCTCCATGTAATTAAACTAATGCAGAAGCATACCATGTGGGTCAGCAATCTTTTTATAAAACAGGGATTCAAGTATCCTACTTCTGCCTCGTCACTTTTAAGCCTTTTACACATGGACATTATAAATGTATTGATATTTATATGCTGAATCTTGCTGGCATTCTCTAAAGACCCAGTATATGCATACAGGTGTGTAAATGTGCGGTTGCAGATTTCCAAGAATTTTGTTTTGCCCGTATGCAAAAAGCCTACATTTTTTTTTTGTTTTTTTCATTGGGGAAAGCAAAAAAATACACACAATTCACTCTAAGTTGGGCAAAACTACAGACCTCCGCATTTAAGTCTTATTGTTCTCTTGATCTCTAATTCCTGTTGGTCCTTTTTTTTGTCACCTCCAAAAGCATAGCAGTTCAAGATTTTTCCAGAGGATATGGTTTTATTAAAGAAAGTTGAATGACAGTATTGTGGGTTTCTATAAAGTTTGCTTGCATGGGAATATCATGTAAATTACCATGGAAAATTATGCCTTTCACATCTCTTTTTACAATTTTTGCACTTTGGTTGTCCATATCACCATTTGGAAAGTGCTCAAGAACATGACACTTCATGCTAATTTGTTTTTCCAGTTTTAAACACGTGTGCCCATCTGAGGATTTTTTCCCTCACTTCCTGTCCTAACAGCATTGTAACAAGAACAGTTGGAAGGAAAAATGTCTCTCATAGGGACACAACAGCAGTCATTTTATTTTTATGGTGGGGTAAATCTAGAATATCAATAAGCTTTTAATTACTGTTTCTGTCCAGAATTGTCTTTGGTTGCTGTCCATGGCTCTCTGTCCTGGTGACAACAAATCAGTCAGAAGATTTAAAGTGGTTGTAAAATCAAAAGGTTGTATCTTAATGCATTCTATGGATTGAGATAAAAAGACTTCTGTGTGCAGCAGCCTCCCTAATACTTGATTGAGGTCCCTCTCTGTCCAGCGATGTCTACGAGTGTCTCAGCCATCCAAGATTCTCCCTCCTGATTGGCTAAGACACAGCAGCAGCGCCATTGGCTGTCGCTGCTGTCAAAGTCAGCTAGCCAATCAGGTAAGGGGGGTGGCGGGTCGGGGAACCATATCTAATGGACACAGGGAGCTGTGACACGGCTCACTGCTTGCTGTGGGGGGTGCTGAATGGCAGGGAGGGGCCAGGATCACAGAAGAGGAACCTGAGAAGAAGAGGATCCGGCCTGCTATGTGCAAAACCAGCTGTACAGAGGAGGTAAGTATGACATGTTTGTTATTTTTATGGGGAAAAAAAAGAAACTTTACAATCACTTTAAGGCTGGCCATACACTATAGATTTTCACATTTGTACAAAAATTCTCAGCAAATTTGATGACTTGAGTGATGTAGTTTTGAAGTACAGTTTGCTTTTAATTTTCAATTTTGGAATGAATGGACTTTTCTGAATGAAAACAACACACCCTGTAGTTTGTTCGTTTGAGTGTAATTCTCCATTTTAGTTGAATATGAAAGTCAATTTGACCCCTACTAGTGATTAGAAAATCTAAGGAACTCTTAAAAAGAAAAAATTCAAACAAAATATTACTAGCATATGCTTAACTCTTCTTTATCCAAAACTGAAAATAAATATGCGTGTTGGCACATTGAATAAGACCTTGACCAGTTCACATTGTTGTGAGTGAGGATGGAACCCTAGCATGTTTTTGGAGACAAAAAATGTAAAGCAAATAAGAGGTATCGCAGTCCTCCAAAAAAACAAAATGTTGACATCCTTCAGTTTGGCACATGGAAACAAGTTTAAACAACAAGTTTTTATGTGCACTTTGAATTTGACAGCACTGTAGGGATGGTGTACTATGCATACCCCTCCACTTTATCTTTATTTCAGACAGTTGAAATGACAGTAGTTACCCTTGAACCTTGCATTAATGTCATGCACCTGTTCACCATTCACTTAGCTATACTAAAAAATAGAGTACCTAAAACTAATTAAATCAGTGACCTCTGAACTGCAGATGCAATTAAAGACTATTACGTGTTTAATGGTTATGCTGAAGCCAAAATAAATTCTTTTGGCATTTTTTTGCTTTTAAGAAGCAGCTGTAGTTGTATTTTCCATAAAACACCTATGGATTCTGTGAGGTTTCCTTTCCACAGCGATGTTGTTAGCCTATCCAAAGCTGCTTGAGAATTTAACAGTCTGAAAGTTTTACTTTTTAATCTTCTTTGGCTGGTATTCCGATCCTTGGAACTAAAATTTGCAGTGCAGATTTGGCAGTATGGCTTTCTAATGATAGTAACAGTTTTGGAAACTATGTAGTTTATTGGTTGCTAGATACATCAGTAAGATTACCAGCCTTTGTTACTATGTCTTTCTGATTCTTATGCCGAAAGTCCCCAGGAAAACCTAGAATGCCAGCTGTTCCTTTATGAAGCACTAGTGAGGGTTTCCACAGACATTCCTTGATTTAAAGAATTTTCATTCCATAGAGATGCATGCAAATCTTTTTATGAGGAGGAGCTCTTTAGAATCCCACTCAACATTGACTTCTTAAAAAAGACTTGACTGGTCAACCCTCAACCCAAGAAGATATGAGCAGACATGTTTGCTTCTATTGGGCATGACCTACAGGCATGCACATGTTCCCATATCCCACCCTAAAGCTCACCATACATGAGCAAGCTAAGCAAAAACAAAAAGAACCAATTCCTCCATCCACCTTGTTTGTGTCCCCATCTGGGACATTGTATTCTGACAGTGGCACCCTCCGACATCAGAATGCACTGTGGCTGCAGCTGATTTGTGCAGCTGCCGATTGAGTGGGACATGTGGGACATTTTTTAATGTCCTACAGAAGTTGATTAAACAATCAAATTCTGTAAAATTCCATCAAATGGGGAAGGCCATGGCCAATTTCTGCTGAAATAAATTTTGATTAGTGTAAAAAAAAAAAGTAAAAAAAAAGGGTATGAAATGAGAATTACACCCAAGTACTTAAACCCCCCCCCCCCCAAAAAAAGAGTATTGGGCCACCCACCCCCGTCTACAAATGTAAATTCATACATTGGGTGCACTTCCGCACAAAAACCTTGAGTGTGCTACACATGCCACATATCGCTATGCATGCCGGAGTGAGAGCTATAATGCTAGGCACATTATTCACAGCTAACTCTAAACTGATAACCTGGGGGGCTTCTAACCACTTCAATACCAGGCACATTTTCCCCCTTCCTGCCCAGGCCAATTTTCAGCTTTCAGCACTGTCACAGTTTGAATGACAAATGCACATACTGTCATGCAATACTATACCCAAATTAAATTTTAATCAGTTTAATCATAACTGGGTTTTTCATTTTTTGCTAAGTAAATGAAAAAGGATTGATATTTTTGAAAATAAAATGTGTTTTTCTTAGTTTCTGTTATAACATTTTAAAAATAATAAACATTTCTTCATAAATGTATGCCAAAATGTATTCTGCTACATTTCTTTGGTGAACATACATAACCCAAATAAGTGTATATTATTTTGTCTGTAGGACAGTTATAGAGTCCGCTAACTATGGTATATATTTAAAAATGGACCAATCCTGATGTACTGACGGCCTATCTTATTTCTTGAGGCCCAAAAATGGCAGAACAGTACAGATACCCCCCAAATGACCCATTTTTGCAAAGTAGACAGTCTGAGGTATTTAGTAAGAGGCATGGTGAGTTTTTTGAAGTTGTAATTTTTTGTGATACTTTTTTGGAAAATGAAGAAATTAAGAAAAAAAAAAATCACAATTGTTATTTTTTACATACTGTCACCAGTGCAGTACAGCATCATCATATAACTGGTGTGACAGTGATGATGGACACTGACTGATGACAATATGAAAAAAAAAATATTATCATTTTTTTACATTTTTTTTTTAACACACTGTGACCAGAGCAGTATAATGTTATCATAGTAACTTTGTACTACTGGGGTAGTTATCAGGATTTTGTTTTTTTTGTTTAACACATTATGAATGCTTATATCAGTGAATTTCATTTCTATAAGCAAGCATTTTATTGTATGAAACCGTTTCATTCAGTTTGTTTTGGCCAGAGATAATCACACGGTACAGATGGGCTGTGATTGGCCCTGTCTGTGCCATGTGATCACATTGACCAATCACAGCTAGTAAGGGTGCAACGGGTCGACACCGATCCAAGATTATTGGTGCACGCCGCTCTCCGTGGTCTCGGCCTTAGGAAAGGCCGTGGCTTTGGCCTAGTTCGGAAGCGGCGGCCATCTTGGTGCACCCAGCGGCATTTACAATGTGATCGCTCCGTCAAATGACGGAGCGATCGCTTGTAAACAAACCGGCGTCATGATGAGCGCCGGTTCCTCTCTCCCCTCTGTGTACAGATCTATACAGTAGAGAGGAGAGATCGGATGGCAGCAGCGCTGTGGGCTGCATCTGTAGAGCCCACAGCGCTGCTCTGTGACAATTGCAGTCACAGCCATCCCTCCATACCCTGCCAGTACTCTGCCATACCCTGCCAGTACTCTGCATTACCCTGCCAATACCCTGCAAATACTCTGCAATACCCTGCCAATACTCTGCCATACCCTGCCAATACTCTGGCAATACCCAGCCATGCTCAGCCAATATTACAGTGAGGGAGATGTATATTACAGTGGGAGAGATGTATATTACAGTGGGGACTATATGGTGGTGGAATTTTCACAGGTTTTTGCAAATTCAATTATTATTTGCTGGTCCGAAAAATGATCCGATCCGTGACTCTAATCCGAGGAACAATCCGATCCGTTGGTTTTTGATCCGTTGCACCCCTAACAGCTAGCAACACAATTGTACACAATATATTGTATGAAAGTAAGCTGCCATGTGATCTGCTGTGATTGGTCACAATGGTCTCATACTACTGGCAGTGAGCTGGTACAATGATCAGTCATCAGCTGTGTCCGCAGCACGTGGCCACGTGAGCGGTGCCTTCTGAGAGGACATCATATGTCGTCCAGTTAGAATTAGGAAAGTCTTGCCCGGCTGTCAATCTGCTAAGTTGTTAAAGTGTAAAATATAGGGTACCAAAGTTTGTACTGTTTCACAGTCACAAGCAATTTTAAGGCTTGACACATTGGCCATCTACTTACTTGGCACAACCTCATCTTTTATATATTACCAAATAATTGGGTAATATATTGCATTTCATGTTCCCTGAAATTAACTAGTGTATTTTTCATAAAACTATTGCACCAATATCATGAGACATAAACAACAGATCTACCGCTAAGGTGTCTGCTTTCAGAATATATCAAATAATTTGGGGGTTTTCTGTGACCTTCAGGCCTAAACAGTTTTTCTTAAATGTGCAGAAAAAATGCAGCAGAACATATTTAAATATAATACCTTGAAACTCCCCACCAGAAGTATCAAGGTTGCTTTACTTGGTATTGCAGCAGTTCTGCAATGTAATACGGGAATATTACTGTGAAGTGAAGAATGGAGCTCATTCCTTGTCCCCAACATGTCATATTTAGGCAAAGTGTTTCACCTTTCATTGTATTTTCTGAAGGACAATTGGACTCTTTAATGTATGTTTACTATTTCTTTGCAATTAATTGATGCACATATGTTGTTTTGTCTTTTTGTCTTTCCTTTTCTTTAAAAAAAAACCCCAAAAAAACACATCTGTCATTCTAAAGTAACAGACTGTCATGGGTCTTTTATCAAATACCCAGCAGCTACAAGCATGATATCTCCAAGTTGTATTGTAAAACAGCTGCTGCAGGGTTTCCTTTTTGTTTCCAGTCTTCCTCGTCTTGTTCGGCACCACATTCAGTCAGATAATATATTGTTACGTTCTTTGTTGTACTATTTGCCTGCTCTCCTTTCAATTTCATATTGTACAACTAAATTACAAAACTGAAGTTTTATTGTACTTTTTATAATATTGTTAAAGCGGAGTTCTGCCTTCCCCTCAAAAAAAATTAAAAGTCAGCAGCTACACATACTGTAGCTGCTGACTTTTAATGTTAGGACACTTACATGTCTTGGAGTCCAGTGATGTCAGCACCGCAGCTGATGTTTCCATCAGCTGTTGGGTGCTGCCGCTGCCATTGCTGAGTCCCTACTGCACATACGGGAAGCAAGACTGCGCTCTCCTACTGGCCCGACAGTAGGGGAGGGAAAAGGAGGGGGGTGGACTTCTGACGTGCCTTGCTGCAGAGGGGTCCGACAGAAGAGGTGACAGGGTACCTGTCAAAAAGGGGGAAGGAGACACACTTTTGGGTGGAACTCTGCTTTAAGGTTTATTCTGGCTTCTGACCACAAAACTGTTCTCTACAATAACATCCTTTGTAGCCAACCCTGCAGCCCTAAACAGTTGCACAGTGATCCGTGTTATCCCATGCAGAGCCTGGGGTGTCCATTCTAACTAGACAATGCTTAGAAATGATGTACCCATAATGTGCCGCAAACATGGCAATGTATACCTGTACCCAAAAATTGTCTGGTCAGGGTAGATAAAATATGGTTTTAAAACTGCAGGTTTCTTTTAAAGTATAGCTCTAGAAATTACTCTAACCTCCGTTTCCTCCAGAGCACATCCCTTCTTTAATTTTGTTTGTTTCTTGTACCTTGTTCCTGTAGTGGGAAACTAATTTGTTTACTCCCTGTGATATTATCATAAGGCTCGTAAAATGTATGCAGGTACAGCTACTGGGACATCTGTTCCTATTGACATAGGCACGCTTCCAGTACTACATCTCCCAAGAGCCTGTTCCATACACACAATGTTTAGGCAGGCTTTTGGAAGTCGAGGTAGCAGCAGTGTTTTACTGGGAAATAAATTGATGTACCTATGTGGACTAGAACAGAGAGGGGTAGGGACAAATTCTATAGTCCGGTGGGTTTCAGTGCCACAAAAACATTGCGATGTCAACCCAAACAGTTTGGACTTCAATGGATTTCTGCCAGATCAACAGAGAGACACACTGATGGATAAATATCATCAGATAAAGGCTTTTTCTGTAGTAAAATGATTTGCCAGCAAAAGCTGAAAAACTGACTTTTATTCTTATCATTTGACCCAATTTTGAAATTTGTAATTGGACTGCATAAACTAAAATTCATCTAATTTTAGCAGAAAGAAAACTGATTGGTAGATAAAAATGCTTATTCTTTAATGCAGCAACTCTTAACAGTGTTGAATGCAATGTATGTATTCCTTTTTTTTTTATATTCCTGTTTTTTTCAGTTTTTTTTGTGTTGTGTACAGCGGGCTTTTTCTAAATTGGTAACATCTTGACTTTATATCTCCACAGGTGTACATCATAAAAGTAACCTGGACAGATTCAACATCTCATACAATCTATAGAAGATACAGCAAATTCTTTGACCTTCAGGTAGGTCATCCAGCATATAGTCATACAGTACAGTATTTTTTTGTTGCTTATCAGTAGAATCAGGATTTTTTTTTTCTTTGTGTCTTTGTTTTTAAACTTTCCACCTATTAAATCTTTTGCCCTTGTTGTTTTAACTTTGGATAGTAAAACATTTTTTTTTATCTGCCAGTAAATACTTTATACAGCCCACTTCCTGTTTCTTGTCTGGTAAAAAAAAAGCCTAGGCTTATGACATCATGCACCGCTCTCTCTCACTCTCCTGAGGAAGGGGGGGGGGGGATGAGTCATAAGAGGGTCAGTGAAAGCTGCAGGGCTGCGTAACTGGATGTGTGCCTCTGTTGTGTCTGTGTAAATCCAGGAAGTCAGCTTCAGCTGCCAACAGTTAAAATGGTTACAGCTAGACTCAGCAGCATATTTGGCAAGTACAGAATCACAGTGTATAAAAAATAATATGCAAAGTGGTTGGAGGGAAGCTTCAGAATGGCAAATATGTTTTTATTACAAATTATGTGAGCAGACTGCAGTTCCTCTTTAAAGCAGAGTTCCACCCAAAAATGGACCCCCCCCCCCGGTGCCACATTTGGCACTGTTTGGGTTTTTTATAGGTACCCTGTCCCCACTTCCAGGAGACCGGGATGTGGCAAAGTACGTAAGCAGCTTGGCCCCCCCTCCTATTCCCTCCCCTTCTGCTGGGCCAGTGAGAGAGCACACCACTCTTCACGCTTGCGCAGTAGGGACCCGATCGGCCAGGCTCCCTTACCAGCAATGGCAGGGGCAGCACCCGACCAGCCAGTGTAAACATCGGCTGTGGTGCTGACTTGGCTGGACTCCAGGACAGGTAAGTGTCCCAATGTTAAAAGTCAGCAGCTACAGTATGTGTAGCTGCTGACTTTTAATTTTTAAAGGAGCAAAGGAGCAGGAGCCATTCTGCTAAAGTCTGGGTCGTTGCCATCTTCCTGTCCTGAACTGTAATCTAATGGATTATAAAAAGAAAGAAAAAAACAATGAAGGGAATTTATTAAAACTAGAGCAGACAGAATCTGGTGCAGCTGTGCATAGTATCCAATCAGCATCTATCTTCAGCTTATTCAGCTTTGAAAATATTCAGATGTTCAGAAAATGTTCAGATTTGAAATGAAAAGACAGACGCTAACTGGTTGTCATGCACAGTTGCTCCAGATTCTGGCTGCTCCGGGTTTGTTAAATTCCCCTCAATATCCCTTTTTATATGAAAAGTTTACTCACTGCTGTGATAGCAGTGACCTAATCTGTAGGTGTGTATCACTAGTATGGCAATGATATAAACTACAGCATTTTCTCAACAAAGATCATGTAAACAATGGCATAGGTGAAGAAAGGGCCTAAAGCAGCTCTGGATCAGATGTGTTCAAGGCACAGATCATGTTTTAGAACTTTTTTACTATCGTTTTTTTTTCCTCCTATGGGAAAAATAATATTATTTAAACAATTAATGAACAACCAGTTTTTCAAAGATGAGCGCTGGTAGTTAGAGTGCCTTGAAAAAGTATTCACCCCCCTCCCCCCGGCTTTTTACCTATTTCATTACATTACAGCCTTTAGTTCAATGTTTTTGTTGAATTGTATGTGATGGATCAGAACATAATAGTAAAAGTTAGTAATAAAAAAAAAGTTAGAATAGTAAAATTAGAAAAATATATACATAAAACTATTTTTCAGAAATAAAAAAGTGATAATTGACATGTGCGTATGTATTCACACCCTTTGTTATGAAGCCCATAAAAAGCTCTGGTGCAACCAATTACCTTCATAAGTCATATAATTTGTGAAATGATGTCCACCTGTGTGCAATCTAAGTGTCACATGATCTGTCATTACATATACACAACTTTTTGAAAGGCCACAGAGGCTGCAACACCTAAGCAAGAGTCATCACTAACCAAACACTGCCATGAAGACCAAGGAACTCTCCAAACAAGTAAGGGACAATGTTGTTGAGAAGTACAAGTCAGGGTTAGGTTATAAAAAAATATCCAAATCTAGGAGCACCATCAAATCTATCATAACCAAATGGAAAGAACATGGCACAACAGCAAACCTATCTCTCAGAAGGTGAAAAAAGCAAACCTACCACTTACAATGCAAAAAACACCTTGTGGCGCTACAAAAACTACACGCGGTTAGATAGCAGTGTACTATGATAACCAAAACTACACAACGTGAAAATTATAAACACATGTGCATAGATAAATATAATCAACAATAAAATAAATCGTGATTAAATAACGAAAAAAATGCAATCAAAAAAATAATCGCACATAAGTGATACAGTGAATATGTGACAAAACATAAATATAAGAAATGAATACAATGACAAATAGTGCTCTAATGAAGATGTGCAGTTCCAAAATAAATTAGATTGATCTTCAATCAAATACAATTATTGAGCAGCAATAACTGTAATGATGGCAATAGTTCAAAAAAAGAAGAATTCAAGTGAACATTCTGTAACCAAGTGTCCATCAAACGCAGAGCCTCCACCGCACCCTTGGTGTTAGTGCCCCCCTTGTTTAGAACACTCACCAGCAGTATTGCCCAGCACTCTCGTGTCGGGCAAAAAACGCTTATAGTGTATACAGATGATGACTATTTCTCCAGCCACTTCTTGTGAAAACTTCGCAGGCAGAGGATAATCACTTAATATCTCAGAGTTACCTCAGGGAGACAAAAGAAACTTCCCATAGTGCAACATTGCAAAACTATTTTTAATCTCAATAAAACGTTCAATTAAAATCACACTCACATGGATCCAATTAAAAACAGGCACTTCAAATAGACAATCCACTGGTCAATTCAAAGATCCTTCACTCATAGGCATTGGTGAGTACACTGGAAGCAAGCTAAGTTCATATCACATAGCACCGTCTCTACACAAGGTATCTGTGTCTAACAGCAAACCTGCCAAGAGACGGCTGCACACCAAAACTCACGGACCGAGCAAGGAGGGCATTAATCAGAGAGGCTGCACAGAGAATTAAGGTAACCCTGGAGGAGCTGCAAAGTTGCACAGCAGAGACTGGAGTATCTGTACATAGGACGACAATAAGCCATACGCTTCAAAGAGTTGGGCTTTATGGCAGAATGGCCAGAAGAAAGCCATTACTTTCAGCAAAAAACAAAATGGCACGTTTTGAGTTTGCGAAAAGGCATTTGGGAGACTCCCAAAATGTATGGAGGAAGGTGTTCTAATCTGATGAGACTAAAATTGAACTTTTTGGCCATCAAAGAAAACGCTATGTCTGGCGCAAACCCAACACATCACATCACTCAAAGAACACCATAATGGTGGCAGCATCATGCTGTGGGGATGTTTTTCAGCAGTTGGGACTTGGAAACTGGTCAAAGTTGAGGGAAAGATGGATAGTTCTAAATACAGGGATATTCTTCAGAAAAACCTGTACCACTCTGTGTGTGATTTGAAGCTAGGATGGCAGTTCACCTTCCAGCAGGACAATGACCTCAAACACAACACTTGAGTAGTTTAAGGGGAAACATGTAAATGTGTTGTAATGGCCTAGTCAAAGCCCAGACCTCAATCCAATAGAAAATCTTTGGTCAAACGTAAAGATTGCTGTTCACAAGCGCAAACCATCCAACTTGAAGGAGCTGGAGTAGTTTTGCAAGGAGGAATGGGCAAAAATCACAATGGTAAGATGTGGCAAGCTCTTAGCCCTTGTACACACGGTCGGACATTCCGACAACAAAATCCGACTGATTTTTTCCAACGGATTTTGTCCGAAACTGGTGTTGCATACACACGGTCGGACAAAGTTGTCGGAAAATCCGATCGTTCGGAACCTGATCACGTTTGTACGACGGGACTACGTTCAGGCTAGTAGCCAATAGCTTTGGTCTCGTAATTTGATCTGAGCATGCGTGGCACTTTGTCTGTTCGGAATTCTCTACAAACGATTGGACAAAGTCCTATCGGATCATGTTGTTGGAAAATTTTATATCCAGCACTCAAACTTTGTTGGTCAGACATTCCGACAGAAAAAGTCAGATGGAGCCCACACACAGTTGGATTAGCCGACAACACGGTCCGATCAGACATTTTCCGTCGGAATTTCCGACCGTGTGTACAAGGGCTTAGAGACTTATCCAAAGCGACTTGGAGCCGTGATAGCCGCAAAAGTTGGCTCTACAAACATTGGCTTTTCTGTTATTTTGTCCTATTTGTTGTTTGCTTCACAAAAAAAAAATAAAAAAAATCTTCAAAGTTGTGGGCATGTTCTGTAAATTAAATGATGCAAATCTCAAACAATCCATGTTAATTCCAGGTTGTGAGGCAACAAAACAAGAAAAATGCCAAGGGGGGTGAATACTTTTGCAAGGCGTTGTATAGACACTTTCAGCCTTCCTAAAAATATGTACAATATAAAAATTGAGCGGAATGTAGATTTTGATAAATAGAACAATCATTTAATTTTACATTGACTTTTTTTTTATTTCTTAAATTATTATGAAAAAAATAGGTTGAAAGAGCAAAAGTCACCCTCCTTGGTTATTTAACAGAAGGCCAGTTACTGATCCCAAGGTCTCTCCTTCCATTAAATCTACATTTGATGTTGTTATATGAGTTTTAACTGAAACTAATGTTTTTTTTTTTGTTTTTTTTGTTAACTAAGTAAGAAATGCATTACAACTTCTGTCTCAGATTATAAGCTAATAAAGGTGACATTTTTTGAATGTATCTGATTTAGAATGCTGGGTGTTCTAAATGAGCTTGTCAGGGAATGAGGTAGACAACAAATATACACCTTACACATTTCTCTTACAATTCCTGATTAAGGAGCAGCTTTTATATCTGTATAACTGAGGATTGTGTGAGCTTTTGTTAACACATTTAAACCCCTGCATAACCATTTTTCTGGGGTCTATTCTTTGGGTCTCCTGGCCTTTCCTGGTGGATTTGAAAAAGTTCTCATCAGGCAAACCCTGTCAATGAAGTCAGTGTTATGGACAGGAAATGTTGTCTCAGTATTGGAGAATGAGCCTTGAAAGCTGCTATTGATAAGTAAACGGGTGCCTAGCGTCAATGGAAGGCGCCCACTGCTTTAATGTTCTGCCTCCTACTATATTAAGGAAAGTTAATGAACCATTTTGGATTTAACTCCTTTTTCACTTGTTGCTGTGTAAAATACAAGAATTTAGTGTTAGTGTTTGTCAGTGCAACTTGTTGAAGTCTGGGAAGTGCATTTCCAATACAAGACTTTGTTCTGACCTCTGAGCAGACCTTTGCTATGTTTCCACTAATGCGACTTTTCATGCGACTTGGGACTGAGAAGTCACATGACAAGTCATACCCCATGATTTCCAACGAGTACCGTTCATATCTGTGCGACTTCAAGTCTCAGTGACTTCAAAGTAGTCCCTGCACTACTTTGGTCCCACTTTGATGCGTCTTGAGGTCCATAGACACAGGCTCTGCTTCGAGTCACGGCAAAAAATTGCGGTAAAATCGCGTCCACAAATTGAGGCAAAATCGACTTTGGGGACGCAATAGTGGAAACATAGCCTTAGTTAACTTTCTTACTTGATTCCTTTTGATGAGTCTCTTTTGAAGTGTTTTGCAGTGCAGTCAAAGTGGATAGATATGAGATGCACTTTTTTCAATATGACCTGTTCTCCTCAACACACTGCTTTGCGATGTGTTGTAAAAAAAAACTGCATGCTGCATTTTGGGCTTGTTATCCTGTAGTTTTTGATTCAAGTAGATTAAATACTCTCCCATGACACATTGCAACATGTTTTCTGTAGTGCTCACTGGCGTCTGTTTTTTAAATCTCTTCTAATTTGAACAAACCCTTAATGGGGACTTAAAGTATATGAAAGCCCAATCCCTAAAATCTCATAAAAGCTTTATATAGCTTTGAAAGTCATTTCTGTGTTTTTAAATCTGCAGCTTTTTATTAAAATAATTCTGTCATAAAGGTCCCTGTTCAGGCACTTGTGGTCACTCTGTCACACAGGAGCCTAAAAGCAGTCTTTTCAAGACTCATTTTATAGTCATGATCCATTGCTGTCACCATGAGGAAACCTGCTCTGAGAAATGGCATCCAAAGAGGTTGCAGTAGATCAGCAACACTGAACTGTGATATGAGGGACAGGGTGAATTTTAGTAATTTATTAAAAAAAGTCAAAAATGCAGCTTTTAACTTTCTGCCCCTCCATGTTAGCCTATGTGTCCATGCACACATAACCATTCCGAGGCTGGAGATATGTGTATTCAGGAGAGAAGCATTTTGTCAGAAAGACCGCCCAATGCGCCTGAAGGTGCCTAAACGCTAGGTGCGTTTAGCGTTTGAGCATTTATGCCTTTCAATGGTAAGAATAAATTCTGACAAATGGAATGAATGAACACCCAAATACCTGATGCGCCTAGATGTGTTGGAAAAGTGTGGCTTTAGATATGTTTTTTACACTGCTTTTCTCCTGCGAGGTGGGAAAACACCAAAAAGTTAAAGTGGAACTTCAGTCATTTTTTCAACTTCCCATCTATTACATCTTCTGCCCTTGTTGTTTTAATTTTGGATAGTAAAACATGTTTTTTCTGCAAGTAAATACCTTATACAGCTTACTTCCTGTTTCTTGTCTGGAAAAAAGCCTAGACTTATGACATCATGCACAGCTCTCTCTATCACTCTCGTGAGAGTTTGCCAGGAAGGGAGGGGGGATGAGTCATAAGAGGGCCAATGAGAGCTGCAGAGCTGGAGGTGTGTGTAAATCCAGGAAGTGAACAGGCAACAGCTTCAGCTGCCCACAGTTAAAATGGATGCAGCCAGACTTGGTGGAGGGAGATTTCTGAAGCATATTTGGCAAGTACAGAATAACATTATATATAAAATAATATGCAAAGATGTTGGAGGGAAGCTTCAGAATGGCAAATATGTTTTTATTACAAATTATGTGAGCCGACTGCAGTTCCTCTTTAACAAACAGCCCCTAAAGCATACTTCCCATAATTTTATATTGCAGATTACTAATCCCCAACTGTGGTGGATATGGTGTTTTTTTTCTTTTTGGGCCTTAATTTTCACCTGGTGATCTGCCCAACAAGTATATCTTCTTTTAAGCTGTCAAGATGTCCAGCAAATGTGGCACTTAGAGAGTTGAGATAAACCACTTACCACTGACAGGGGTGCTTACAATGGTCAACATTTATTAATTTCTGTAAAACCTTCATCTTAAAAGGAAACAAAAACTGTTGCTGTAACAGCTTAAAAAGCATTAGCTGGAGTTCAACTTTAATTTATTAAGTCCATCTTAATCTGCTACTGCATCTCACACAATTCTCTCCCCAGATTGATGCAGCTGTTGTCCAAAGGTGGCTCTGTTGCTCCTCCATCCATAGTGGAGACTCTCTAAGGCAGTGTTTCTCAACTCCAGTCCTCAAGGCGCCCCAACAGGTCATGTTTTCAGGATTTCCCTCAGATGAAACAGCTATGGTAATTACTAAGGTAATGAAAGTGATCAAATCACCTGTGCAAAATAATGGAGAGCCTGAAAACATGACCTGTTGGGGTCGCCTTGAGGACTGCAGTTGAGAAACACTGCTCTAAGGCAGGGGTAGGCAACTTCGGCCCTCCAGCTGTTTTGAAACAAGTCCCATGAAACATTGCAAGACCCTGACAATCACAGGCATGACTCCTAGAGGCAGAGGCATGATGGAATTTGTAGTTTCACCACAGCTTGAGTGCCAAGGTTGAATACCCCTGCTCTAAGGACTCGTTCACACATGAGGTTGGGTTCACTTATTCACAAATCTGTAAGGTGAAGTTACATAGGACCCCTTCCCCTTCCTCTGCCATGGTCCCGCTGACCTGGACCGTGGCAATCTCCCATTCTGAGCCCCGGTATGTCATCGTCATGAGTCCGGGGGTTAGAAATTCCCTCAGCTGAATGTCCAAAATGTACCTCGTCAGGAGTGTAATTTCAGAGCATTCTAATTGGTCAGCACCTTCACATGGGTGGCACCGACCAATCAGCAGCCGCATAGCCCAGCCTGTCACCTATGATGAAGACGTGCATGAAGAGGGGATTTCTAAGCCCCAAACTTCTGACGCGGATATACCAATGCTCAGAACGGGAGGTCAGTGGGACCGGGGTGGGGACCCGGGGGTGAGGACTCGGGGAGGGGGGGGGGGTTCTGCCAATAAATACCTTATATAGCTCACTTCCTGTTTCTTGTCTGGAAAAAAGCTTAGGCTTATGACATCATGCACAGCTCTCTCTCACCCTTGTTAAAGTTTGCCAGGAAGGGAGGGAGGATGAGTCATAAGAGGACCAATGAGGTCTGCAGAGCTAGAGGTGTGCCTCTGTGTGGCTGTGTAAATCCAGAAAGTGAACAGGCAGCAGCTTCAGATGCCTGCAGTTAAAATGATTGCAGCCAGACTCAGTGGGGGGTGTTTTCTGCAGCATATTTGGCAAGTACAGAATCACAGTATATATAAAATAATATGCAATTGGAAGGAAGCTTCAGAATGGCAAAGATGTTCTTATTTGTGTGAGCAGACTGCAGTGCCTCATGTTTTCTTTTTCCATTCAATGAAACCTTCACCTCTTGCTGTGTACTCATTGAGAATAAAAAATTAAATTTGGTGGAATTAAATACCTTTTTTTTCCTGTACTTCCTCTTTCCCTCCTTGTAAAATGTCTAGGCTTATGATGCTGTTTCCTGCATTTGCGCTGACTCGCGGGAGATAAACGTCAGATTTCTCAGCAGTGCTCTTTTTTTTCTTTTCTTTCCTAAGTTTGCTGACAGGGGAGGTGGTTGGGAGAGTGGAGCAAAGCTGTGTGGAGTGACTGGAAAGACGAGGATGGCTGCAGGGTTTGAGGGGGGGGGGGGGGGGCACCACCACTCCAACCAAAATCAGGTGCAGAATGGATCACAGGTGCAGACCTTGGGTCACCACTGACATAGATATTTTATAGATAGGCAACTCTTATCCTCATATTGATTAGTGGTTCCAAATGAATAATAACTACTGCAGTAGGGAACAGACACAAAACATACGCTCAGCATCTTTCCAAATAACTGTTCTCCTTTATTATGACGCATTTGAAGGTTTTTATACACACGATTACGTAGGTATCACATTAATATTACAATTGTACGTTTATGGTAACAAGGGGCGTTACATAGGCAGGCTAATTCTAATCAGGACTCGAAAGAATGCAAAACATGTACTGAAAACATTATTAGTGCCGTGTGCACAGTGAGGGCATTGTGCAATACATATAAAATAGAATACAATTATATACAGAACTTACAAATTTCCATTACACCACCGTGGAAGACGAACAATTGGGCGCACACTGGAACTCCAACTTATCTCAATGTCATTTTTATTGTCGAAAGGGTCTGACAGATACAGGCAATAGTAGACGCTTCACAGGAGATAGCTTTTTCACAACCCAAAGGGTTTGAGAGGGCTGGAAGAGGGTGGACATAGGAGGAGACTGCAAAGGTCGATGTGCTTTATGTGTTTTCCAATGAGTTATGGCATTCCCTCTGCATTTAAGGGCATGATAACCCACTTTTATGGAACAAAACTGAAAACTTCACATAAAGATCAGGTGCCCAGGCTGGGGTAGTTCCACATCAACATGAATAATCATCTGAATATGTTTGGCTCCCTTGTCAGCAGCACGCTGCTCTTCTTACTAGTCCGTCTGACTGTTCCCAGCTCTCCTGGTTTTCTTGGCTCACCCAGTCTCTAGTCACAACACCCTGCTCCATGGCCCACTCCTGGCCTCCAGATAGGGTTTCCCCTAAAACCCTGATAGGGGACAACATGACTCTTGGGAGGAGCCCTTTTTTCTTCTGGCTGGGGTGCCTCTGGCCCCTAGTTGAGACCACCTGTATTTTCGCTCCTGGCTGGGGCTCCTCTTGTTTCCAATATGGAAGCTGTCTCCAAGCTGGGAACTCTGAGTTATCCTCAGACTTGGTTTATAACGACCCCGCACACCTGTGTACTCACACTGGCTGCAGGCATGCAGTAAAATCCGGACACAGGATTGAAGGTTCCATCTTACACTAGGCACTTTGGAACCTTCAAGCTCCAGACTCCAATCTGGGACTGCAGAATCTAGAGAAAATCAAAAACACAGCTTTCTCCGCTCAAAAACTAGAGCCTGGAAGGCATTAAGCCTAATGGCCCGTACACAAGTTCCGAAATCGGACGACAGATCGTTCGTTTTTTTCCATGCTAGTCGCATATCAAAAATGTAGAGTTTACTAAAGTTCCGAAAATTCGTCGGATAATATCAGATGAACTGTCGTGATCGGCTCTCAAAAGCTCTGTACTAATGATCCGATTATCGTGCGATTGCGTCGAAAGAGGTATTTTTCATCTGATTTTCGGGTCGTGTGTACGGGCCATTAGAGCTGGTTCATACCACAAAAACGCACTCCAGACCGTTATGGATGTGTTTCTGCATGCGTGTTTTTAACATGTTTTTAATGTTTTTCCGGATGCATTCCAGATACCTTTTTTCCATCTGTTCTGGGGTCTGTTGTGTTTTTGATGGGTTCCAGTGCATTCTGGTGTGTTTCTGATGCATATTACCGCATTCCAGTACAGTTCAGTGCAGGAAAAATGCAACATGTTCTACTTTTTTTTTTTCTGGAACTGGAAAGCCTTGGAACTGATCACACTGGTGGGAACTATTGCATTGGAAACCATATAACCTACTTTCCGTGCATTTTTGATGCAGAAAAAAAAACGCACTTGACAGCATGTGATGTGAACTGACCCTGAATGTGAATCCCGTGTCATTTTCTCCTCCTTATTCACAGTGGCAGGGCCTTGCCTGTCACTGCTTCAGTAAAATGTATCCAGAATATCCTGGGCTTTGCTGACGCAGAATTTTAATTGAGTTTGGTTCCCATTGGTTGAATACTTTCTTCCCTCAGAATTTGATCACTGCCTCCTCAACCTCCATTAATTAGTTATCATAACCTGACATATTGTGCCACAACCCCCAGCTGTAACCACTCCCCCCACTCCCCCCTTCCCTCCAGCTTTGATAATTAGGACTCTGCACGTGCACCAGCTGATTAATAATGAAAAAGCCACTCCCATTCAGGCGCACACTGTACATTGACATAATCCAAGAAACATCTTTTTCTTCAGAGCAGAAATAGGTAGTAATCTGCAACATGGTTTGTTTTTATCCTTGCAATGTACATTGATCACCTACAAGGGATTGTTTTTTTCTCAACAAAAGTGAAATTACACAAAAGTGAGTCAGCTGATGATGTAAAAATGGCAAAAAAGCTATGTTCCTGTTGTCATTTTTAGTAGATTTGCCTGCTGGTCTCCTTGGTATTAGCTATAGTGTAATAAGTTTGAAACATGACAATGCCTTATTCCTGTAAAAAAAACAGTTTTCACACTGTGAAAAACTAAGTGAAGATTTCCCACTTGTGCTAATTTGACAGACAGTGTTGGTTTGGAATTTGGGGTCTTGTGTGAGTATTGATTTATACTGCAAGGCAAAATTTACATTCCTGGATTCAGGGCATTGCGAAGTGCGAAGGACTTCTTTGTCAGAATGCCGCTCTGTCCGCCTAAAAACTTTCACTTTGTATTTTCTGTGCACAGTAGGCAAATGATCTAGAATTTGAGTGCTGATAAATGCTTTCTAAATACTTATTTTGCTGTCAGACATGTTGTAATCATAATTGGCTACTATTATATTGTGTAATATCAACCTGTCCTGCTTAGACTTGCAAATTGCATGTTCTCATCTTTATAGTATTACACTTAATTGTTGGCGAGTTATTCATGCTGCTAGAATTTCAGGCTGTTCACATAAGTGTAAAAAGCATTATCTGCCTGTAGGATACTTAAAGGATAAGTTCACTTAAAAAAAAAAGCACATTTTCTTTGCAGGTAATGTGCATTTATTATTTTTTGTTGCAGGAGCCTGGAAAGCATTGCACCAGTGATCAGAAGATCGCTGATGGCATGTGGGTCTCCTGCACACTGTCAGTGTATCAGCTTATCCATACATCCCATACGGGTAAGCCAATACTTGCTGACAGGAAGACGTGAACTACCACAGTGCTCCACAACTGAGAACTACAAGCCGGCCGCCGATAAGGATGACCGGGCTTGTAGGTTTTTCAGACACATGGAGCTGTGTGTCTGATTGATGGGGCTGTGTGGGCGGAGCCCCTCACGTCCGCGCTGTTTTTCAAACAGTGGAAGCTTGTGTGGAGTTCTTCCTGTACTGCTGCCACAGGGAGGAGGGGCAGTGGGTGGCTGCTGCAGCTTTGGGAACATGTTCCACCCTAAAGTTGGGTGGTGCATGTAACATGTTCCCAAAGGAGAACGTATAATTTAAAGCACAACTCCAAATATAATTGTGCTTTTTGTTTTTAATTAAAATGGGAATTAGTATTTTTGTCTTTTTTCTCCATTAGGGTCATTTTTCATTCTTACATAAAGGTGATTTTTTTGAATTGTTGAATACAATTCCTGATGCAATGTTAGTCTACTCCTGAAGATGTAAATTTTATTCATGAAACGTATTGAGAATAAGTTCTGGGTCTTGGAAACATCCAATATGCACAATAATGATGGTGTAAAATTGTAACTGGAAAGGATTCCAAATATTTGGAGAATTCTCAAATTATTGATAAATGGAATTTTTAGAAACATTTTTTTTTATTATGAGAAAATTGTGATTTTTACAATATAAGATTAAATTCTAAAGAATTTTAGATTTTGCTGTATTGTGTACCAATTGATGTAGTACCCAAAAAAGCCCTATTTAGTATTGGATTTGCATAAATTTTTGCTTGGGGGTCACAGTTTGTTTTTCAGAGTATGCATATGTGTCGGTTACCTTTTCATGTCAAAAAATTGATTCAGAGGTGAAAGCAACTGAAGTTGAATGCACATTTTGACTTCTGAAGTGTGACTGTGTCCTCTCCCAAGTCTTGGCTCTTTTGAGTTGATGTTCAGCCTTGTAGGGCAGGAGCCATCTCTGTACAGGAAGTCCAGATATATTTAGAATGTCAGCTGCCTGTATCATTGGATCCTACTCATTGTTTTGACTTTCAGGTTTTCCTAAGGTCACCTCTCATTGTACATTTTATCATTGTATATGTTAGTTTACACTGCATGGGTTTGTGAAACGTATACTTTGTCACTTGTTAGGGTTCACAGTAGTCAGCCAAGTATACCGTACAATAAAACCTTGGTTTGAGAGTAACTTGGTTTGAGAGCGTTTTGCAAGACAAGCAACATTTTTAAATAAATATTGGCTTGATATACAAGCGATGTCTTGATATACAAGCAGCATCACGTCACAACTGAGTATAAAAGAGAAGAGAGGCGCCTCTAAGTGTACCAACATGGTTACATTTAATTAAGGTTCAACATTTAGCAACTCACATGGTTGATGGTTAAAACAGGCACATCTAAGTATGCAGGCATCTGGGGTAAAGCTGTCCACATAGACTGTCCTCCTCAACGCTGTCAATGTCGTCCCTTCCACGCTGTACTCCACCAGCGCTTCAATCGCTCTACTGTAGGGTAGTCTTCCCGGTCACGATTGCAGACTAAAATTAGTGAGAGCTGGCAGGGGATGGTCTATGTGGACAGCTTTACCCCGGATGCCTGCATACTTAGATGTGCTTCTTTTAATCATCAACCATGTGAGTCGCTAAATGTTGTACCTTCATTAAATGTAACCAGATTGCTACACTTAGAGGCGCCTCTCTTCTTTTATACTCCTGTAGCATTATATGGCTACACAACCTGGTCACATTGCTATAATCTTTTTATATGGACTATAGACTGAAAGACTTATGAATAAATGGTTGTGGAATGAAATGAATGATTTGAGTTTACATTATTTCTTATGGGGAAATTTGCTTTGATATACAAGTGCTTTGGATTACAAACATGTTTCTGGAACGAATTATGCTCACAATCCAAGGTTTTACTGTATATGTATTTTAAAAATTGCTCTGAAGCACTCGTGTTTTTTATTTAACCCATATGTCCAAATGGCTGTCATCTGATATCTGTGACCAGCAACAATGTTATCTTGGGTTTATTCAGTTCAGAAATATATGTTCTATATTTCCAGACTGCACTCCCAATTATAATATTATAAATGCCATGGCTTACAGCTATGGCTGTAGACTATAACAATTGATTTGAGAGGAAATGAGGACAAATACAGTAGTGCTAGTGACTGTGCTTGTCCCCCTCCCATCCCAGCGTATATCCGCTCCACTCTTCATGGGTTTGATTGTATCCCATACAGTGTAGTGTGCTGATTATTCAGGCTCCTTCCTGTAGGAGGATACCAAGCTGAATAGGAGTTTACAAAGCAGGAAGCTGTGACACCACCGGTAGTAAATGACGTAAATTTAAAAATGGTTACATGAGATCATACATCACCCAAATGTGAACTTTAACTCCTAACCTTAATGAATAATGCAGTGTCTGGCATCTTTAATGTACGGAACAAAATAAAATGGCTGTAGGCAGGTGCTTTTACTTTCTTATTGTAGGGGGTTGTTATTCTAAAAGAGTATATTCATTCAGTTTGTGTTTAGTGCAAATTCATGTATTTTATGATGAAGATTTTCAGTATTAGGCTGGTGATGGCTAGATATTGATAAGAATAATGCGAGCACTGAGGCGTGCATACATCATCCAGTTTGATTAATGAAGACTGGTATACTGCCTCACTTCCCTTGTCTTAAAGTATAACAAAAGGCCTAACTTTTTTTTTATATGGTGGAGAGGGATTAGAACCCCTGTTAGTTTTTATTGTGGTCTATGCACCTATTAGGGAGATTTACAGTCTCTGTCATGTTAAGACCCCTTTCACACTGAGGCAGTTTTCAGGGATTTTAGCGCTAGAAATAACACATGTAAAGTGCCTGAAAACTGTCTCCCATGCCGCCCGAATGTGAAAACCCAGGTGCTTTCATACTGGAGCGGTGCCCTTGTGGGATGTTAGAAAAAGCAGCATCTTTGGGATAGTTTGGGAGCGCCACAACACAGGCATTTTTAACCTCTTCTTCAGCCACTAGCAGGGGTTAAAAGCATCCTGCTAGCTGCCGAAAAGCGCCGCTTAAACAGTGGTAAAGCTCTGCTAAAACGAGCAGCGCTTTACAGCTAATGTTTGGGTGGCCCCAGTGTGAAAGGGGTCTTACCATTGAAAGTTATTGTAAAAGAAAATCCCAAATTTAGTGCTTTGTGTTGTCCCCGGAACAGTAAGGCTCGATTCACATCTATACATGTTGCTTTTGAGCGTTTTTGCAGTGCTTTTTGCGGTTTTTGCACATGCGTTTTTACAGGGTTTTTGCTGCGCTTTTTTTCTTTTTCTTTTTTTTTTACACTGTGGTTGCTTAGCAACCAGATATATACAGTGAAAAAAAAATGAAAAAAAAAACGCGGCAAAATCGCGGTAAACCGCGGTACTTGCGTTTTTGATGCAGGTCCATTGACTTCTATTGCATGCAAAACGCTGCATTTTGCATGAAAAAAAGACCCCGACCCTTTCCAAAAATGCAGAGGCACAAAAATGCATTGATGTGAACATGTTCCATAGGAACCCATGTTAAAAAATTTCCTTGCATTTCTGCAAAATGCAAAATGCATCAAAAAACGCACTAGTGTGAATCAAGCCTTATAGAGGGGAAATCTTCCAATGGGAACACTAGTTCTGGTGATTTTCTCTCATGCATCCAAATTAATTTTTTATAATTTCTTTCCCCCACAAATAGAGCTTTCATTTGGTGGTATTTGATCACCTCTGAGGCTTTTTTTTTTTTTTGCGCTATAAACAAAAGAAGAGCGACAAGTTTGAAAAAAAGACGACATAATATTTTTTAAGTTTTGCTATAATAAATATCCAAATTTTTATAAAAAACAAAACAAAAACTTTTTTCCTTAGTTTAGGCCGATATGTATTTTTCTACATACTTTTGGTAAAAAAAAAAAAAAAATCGCAGTAAGCATTTACTGATTGGTTTCCTCAAAAGTTATAGTGTCTACAAAATAGGGGATAGTTTTATGGCATTTTTATTCTTATTTTTTTTTTTTTTTTTTACTAGTAATGGTGATCTGCGGACATATAAGACACTTTTGACACCATTTTGGGACCATTCACATTAAGGCTGGGTTCACACTGGAGCGGCTACGAGAACCGGATGTGATTCGCACCGCACAGCAGTGCAAATCACATCCGATCTCTGTGCGATGTGAGTTCAGCCATACAGATAGTATGGCTGAATTCGCATCGCACCCGCCGCAAACTCGCACAGGACCCTTTTTTTGGTCCGCAGCAGAATCGGATCGCATGGGTGTTCACACCATGTGATCCGATTCCTGTCTGAGTTTGCAGATCGCACTGCGATATGCGAACTGATCTGGGGTTGTCATTAAGTTTTCACTGACACTCCCAGCAGTCCGCATAGGGCAGTGTGAACTGCTGGGGGGAGGCATGCGATGCGGGAACCCGCCGCGGATTCTCGGCGTTCCCGCATCGCTTCAGTGTGAACCCAGCCTTATGCAGCGATCAGAACTATACAAATGCATTGATTACTGTATAAATGTCACTGTCAGGAAAGGGGTTAACACTAGGGGGCAATCAAGGTGTTAATTGTGTTACTTAGGGAGTGATTCTAACTGTAGGGGGAGGGGACTCACAAGGGGAAGAGACCGATCCGTGTTGCTCTGTACTGAGAACACATGATCGGTCTCCTCTCACTTGACAGGACGTGTAAACACACAGATCCACGGTCCTGCTCTGTTAATAGGCAATCGCGGGTGCCTATCGGACATCGCGGCCGCTGGGCATGCGCATCGGCTCCCGAGTGACGTGCGCCCCCCCAGACGGCCGGAAAGCCCAGGACATCATATGATGCCCATCCAGGATGGGAGATCCCTCCTGCGGACATCATATGATAATAGGCGGGATGGGACGTGGTTAAAGTGGTTGTAAACCTACTCAGAAATAATCAGGCAATCCCCTGTCTTTCATAATACTAAGTGCCCTGTGTATGCGCCTTATTAAAAATATGCTCTTCTATACCTTATTTTATAACGCTGCTCATGTGACCGGCCATCTCTCCCTTCTCCCGATCTGATAGCTAGAGTGGGAGGAGCCAAGGGAGAAAGAGAAATTTGTTCAGTTTATGGCCAGCTTTATATCCCACTTTGTTACTGAGAGATTTGTAGCAGGTGTACTACATAACTGAAATGAGAAAGCTTGAAAATGAGCACCTTGCCCAATTTTTTATATCTTCTGTTTAGCGAGGCATATAAAAGATCCAACTTCCCTCTGGAGCTGTGCTGCAAAGATTCTCCATCAGAGAACTCAGGAGGAATTAACTATAATTACATATTCACAGTGGACTTTGTAGGTGGTGGATATAATATGCTATTCCTCCTCATCACCTCTACTCATTAATTGAGGGAATGCTTTGAGAAATTACAAAATAAGTGTGTTGCAAGGTTAATCCTTACACTTCTGTACATAGTGTATTCCCATGCACCTCTTCAACCTAAGAATATCTCCCAGGATTAGGTAAAATAGATCCAGGTATTTTGGAGTGCTTGGTTATCCCCCAGGAGCCTTCAGAAGGATTTTTTTTTCCTTTACCAAAGCAAAAACAGCAACATGTGCTTCTGAGTTTTAAATAAAGAACAGTATACAGCCAAGACCCCACCCTGCGAGATTATTTGCACTGCACTGCAGTTTATTAATTGGCATTTGCAAATTCAGACAAGCTGAGCCCTTCCCTCTCATCCAGATATTTAATTCAGATGTTCAGTAGCTCAGTCATCAGCTAGAAACCATTAAAAAAATAAAATAAAAAATACAAAGTGCAGTGCTTTCCTTCCCACATCCTCTACCAATAAATGCTTCCTTACATCAACACATGAGTAAGGAATTTGCTAACAGCAACTTGATATTTACTACAACAATGTTGGATATAAATATTATGACAAAACATTCTGTTTCATAATAAACATTGTACAGTAGGAAACTAATATAAACACAACAGATACTCTAGCGCAATTTTGCTGGTGGTGAAGTATGATACACTTTGCTGGTACCTGTAGACATCGGGGCATTACCCATCCTCTGTCCGTTTTAAGTCTTGTAGGCAGGCAAAAAACATGTGGCTTGGACTGCTTGGGGTGGGACCTTCATAACCACTACTAGGGCAAGCAATTTGAAATCGACAGATATACCAATATATTTAAAACAACCATCAGACTAAATGCAGCTGTACTCTCAATAAGCAAGAAACCCAGATTAGGGAAACTACATAAACAAAGTAGAATCACACACATAGAAATGGTCAAAACAAATAGAAAAGTGCCACGCAATGACAACAATATAGTGAAATCCCTTAAACTTAAACTTGGGCTTTCACACTGGAGTGAATGGAGCAGCAGTTTGAGGGTGGATTGCAGGCGATATTTCTAACGCTATAGCGCCTGCAAAATGCCTTCGGTGTGAAAGGGGTCTTAAACTGAACACATGAATTATACAGGTTCTGTGGCTGATTAAGGTTTCAGAAAAGCACTCTATGAATGGAGGACAAATTGAAACTATTCACAGACTGCTTTTCATTGCAGAAACCAATAGTACAGCTTTAATGAATGGAGCAGGGAGTGGAAATGGGCATGCATAGTTGGGACTTTAATCAGTCACAGGTGCAGTCACTGGTTTATTAGCAACACTGGAAGATCACAGCCACAGGGGGGTTGAAGAACAAAGATTTCAACAGGGAAGCCACCAGCATAAGGGGCTAAACCAGGGACCCTGCATCCACTATATCTGGTCTACTACAATACATAGAACATGGAAATTATGGGAATTATTTTAGTAAATATAAACTGCTAGACTGCTAATAAACTTCTACTACCTTTTCTCATCAGCAGTATATAGCAGTCTTGTGACTTCTATCTGTGTACGGCCGAGCACTGGTTAAAGCTTGTGGGAGAAGTTTTCATCCTCTCAAGAAAAAAAAAAACTCTTTAACAATACACACCAAACTGAGCATGTGCAGCTTGTCCCCTGGCCTTTATTCTATCAGGAGATATATTAGGGACAGTGAAAGAAGGAGAGGATCAGAGAAAATGGGATCTATCAGCCTTTTTACACAATGCAGAGGATTAAACCCTTAGGTTCCACAGTGAGTATAACAAACATGCTTTACTGCATATACAGACTGATTTTATTGTGGGTTTAGTAACATATTACATTTTAAGTCAAAATGGAGTCACATCTTGCTGGAGCCACTTGGGCCAGTGCACACTTCAGAGAGACAAGCTAGCTGGATAATATCCCATGTGTGGATCCCATGCTCCCACCGTGTGGCTATCTTTAAAAATATACTTTTTTGATCCTTGTGTGCCTCCTGTGGCTACAAATAGTCCTGTGTTTAGTTTGGCATCATATGAACACTCCTGAATAGCTTTGACCATAGACTCAAGTGGCTTTTATGTAATCACAGGAAGGCCTTCGCCCTAAGCTAAGCTAAAATAACTCATGCCCTGAATAAGCCCAATAGAGTGAAACATGTTAGAATCAACTAATATCATACCGATATTAAATAAGGACTGTAAGACCTGGGTCAATACTGTATATGCTTTTATATGGACACATTATTTTAGCCTATTGTTTAAAAAACTTTGAGTTTCATTTCTGTTTGTTAAATTGTAAGTACTGTCCCTGGTGCTGATTTGCAGAAACAAAAAAAAAATTTACTAAAGTTCAGCTTTAACGTACATGACACTTGGTAAAAAATTGTCATGCACATCAAGCCTTCAGTTGCACATCGTGTTTTGTTTTGGAACCTAAATATCATGTTGAATTCATAATTTTTTGGGCGTGGCGGGCGTTTGTTTATTTCTTTCTATTTTGTTTTCTGTTTTGTATACAGTATAATTGAGCTGTCTATTTCTATTGCTACACCCAGGAAAAGGTGTGTGTTATATTCTGGACTAAAAAGCACGTTAATTGCCCAGGGTATCACTAATTGTAATGTGTGACTTTGACATTGGGTGTTCAAGCGTAGTACAACTGAGAGATACAATGCGATTATTGAGATTTCCCTGAGCAGAACTGCGGGAGCTCCTCTGTTTAGGATTGTAATGGAAGGGGTACACAGAAGAGCAAGAAAGTGGATGAAGGTTAGTGAAATAACCATGACTTGTTTCTCTGATAATTGTAAAATGTGAAGAGATGATTACGATATTTTAAACTGAGGGAGCTTTGAGGAGACTTGATTATCGTGTATGTAAAATGATGATAAGGGAGAAAAATATCTCTAAAACAAACTGTTCTGTAAAATCAAGTAAAGAACTTTAACCACTTGACCACTGGGCACTTAAACACCCTTAATAACCAGACCAATTTTCAGCTTTCAGTGCTCTCACAATTTGAATGACAATTACTCGGTCATGCAACACTGTACCCATCTGAAATTTTCGTCCTTTTTTTCCCACAAATAGAGCTTTCTTTTGGTGGTATTTGATCACCTCTGCGTTTTTTATTTTTTGTGCTATTAATGAAAAAATACCGAAAATTTTGTAAAAAAAAGCATTTTTCTTCATTTCTATTAAAATTTTTTGCAAATAAGTAATTTTTCTTCATAAATTTGGCCAAAAATGTATACTGCTAAATGTCTTTAGTAAAAATAACCCAAATTAGTGGATATTATTTATTCTGCGTGAAAGTTATAGGGTCTACACGCTATGGTGCCAATCACTGAAAATGTATCAATTTGATCACAGCTGATGTACTGACAGTCTATCTCATTTCTGGAGACCCTAACAAGCCAGTAATGTACAAAAACCCCCCAAATGACCCCTTTTTGGAAAGTAGACATTCCAAGGTATTTAGTACGTGGCACGGTTAGTTTTTTGAAGTTGTAATTTTTTCCCACAATTCTTTGCAAAATAAAGATTTTTTTTATTTTAATTTTTTTTCACACCAAATTGTCATTTTACCAGGCTATTTCTCTCACACGGCATATACATTCCACAAATGAAACCCCAAAATACATTCTGCTGCTCCTCCTGAGTACGGTGATACCACATGTGTTAGACTTTTACACAGCCTGGCCACATACACAAGTCCAACATTGAAGTAGCAACTTCAGGCGTTCTAGGAGCATAAATTACACATCTAATACCTCAACCACCTATTACACTTATGAAGGCCCTGGAGCACCAGGACAATAGAAACGCCCACAAAGTGACCCCATTTTGGAAAGCTAACACCCAGGTGGGCACTGATGGGCACAGGTGGGCACTGATGGACACAGGCGCCACTGATGGACACAGGCGGCACTGATGGACACAGGCGGCACTGATGGGGCACTGCAGTGGCACAGGTGGCACTGATGGGCGCAGGTGGCACTGATGGGCGCAGGTGGCACTGATGGGCACAGGTGGCACTGATGGGCACTATAGTGACTTTGGTGACACTGGTGTGGCTCTGGTGGCACTGATTAGCACACAGATGGCACTGGTGGGCACAGGCGGCACTGGTGGGCACAGGCGGCACTGGTGGGCACAGGCGGCACTGGTGGGCACAGACGGCACTGATGTGGCACTGCAGTGGCGCAGATGAGCACTGATGGGCACAGATGGCACTGATGGGCACAGGTGGCACTGATGGGCACAGGTGGCACTGATGGGCACAGGTGGCACTGATGGGCACAGGTGGCACTGGTGTGGCACTGGTGTGGCACTGGTATGGCACTGGTATGCACTGTAGTGGCACTGGTATGCACTGGTATGCACTGGGGTGGCACTGGGGTGGCTCTGCTGGCACAGAGGTGGCACAGAGGTGGCACAGAGGTGGCACAGAGGTGGCAAAGGTGGCACAGGTCGCACAGGTGGCACAGATGTGGCACAGGTGATAGATGGCACTGGTCTGTCACTGGTCTGGCACTGTTCTGGCACTGTTGTGGCACTATTTGGGCACTGCTGGGCACTCACGGTTATCTTTTATTTTCACTGGGATGTTCTCCTCTCCTCTCACGCTGCATCGGTGTGAGGAGAGGAGACTGATGACCTTAGCTTGACCCGGCAAGCCGAATTGTTTACATTTGTGATCGCTCCGTCATTGGACGGAGCGATCACGTGGTAAAGGACCGCTGCCATTGGTCCTTTACCGCGATCCGTGTTGCGCCGGGTCCCGTGAACTCGGCGAGCACGGATGTTCCGGCGTGCGCGCCCCAGGGGGGCGCGCACGAACGATTCTCCGGGAGGCCGTTAATTAACGGCCTCTTAGAGATAGCAAACCGACCTATAGCCGTTAATCGGCTATAGGCCGGTTATTAAGTGGTTAAACTTGTGTCCATTGCTATGTTGCATGTATGCGTTCTTTTAGAGATAGGAAATGATCTTTTTTGGCATTTAAAGTTGAACTTTAGTCAGAAGATTAGGTCACTTCAGGGTGGCCCCTTTTGCAGGTATACACTGTCTCCTTCTGCTCTGTTCTGCTGTGCACATGCTCAGTTGCTCTCTATTTTTAGGTACTGTATCAAAAATGTAGAGGAAGATCTGCTGACAGCCTAAAGACTTGCTGCTCAAGGGCCCTGGGCTTCAGCAAAATGGCAGCCTCCGGCAAGAAAAAGCGGGAACGATGCTGGAGGCAATTCACAGCACACACTAATTTTGGTAGCATAATTGGAATGTATGTTTCTTGCTAAAAAACGTTATTTTTGTTATGGGTAAAGTTCAGCTTTAAACAATGCAAAATTAGGAGGTTTGCTGAAGTTGTTAGGAGCAGCAGATGCAGAATTATCCAACTTATCCAACTGCATAGAACCTGATCCAAGTGAAAGTCAAACCCTGATTTCTGAATTGTGAGACATGCTTGTCCTCATAGGCCTTGGTGTCCTTCTGCTGGATTGTTTACCTTGTTTCTCCCATGAATTTGTTGAATCTATAACTGTCTGTGACATTATTGAAAGGAGGTGATCTCAGGAGCTAACTACTGTGTAAAACATTGTGTACGTTAAGCTTGAAAGGTAACTGATCGACTCTGACAATTGCCTTAGTGACTGGCCATATATTAATCTAGATTATTTTTTACCCTCACATACCCTTTAAAAGGAGAGAAATAAGGAGTCCACCTTGGCAGAGGCAGTCACAGGTCACCTGAGCTATTTGCTGGCCTATCAACCGCCTACCCTTACACATAGGAGCCTCATTTATGAAAATTGGTATGGCCTTACTTCAGCCATACCACTATTTTACAGATGTTATTTCCATATGAAACAAGCAAAGCCACATTCCTCTTATTGAATGGGGGCAAAATGTCAAACTCTGACAGGTCATGTGACAGGGCTCTCCTATCTGCAATGTTCTGCAAAGAACACTGAAGGACAGTTCAGAGTGCAGGCTGAGCACAACTTGATTTTTTTAATAAAATGTAAAATGCAGTTACATTGTGAAGTAATTGATGTGGTATCTGTTATCCATGATAAATGCATACGGCATGCCAGATCCAACATTAAAGTGATTGTAAACAATCATGTTGTAAAACAAACCATTCCGTTTAAAATAGAAGTGAAAGGCAAAACATTTGTATATATATATATATATATATATATATATATATATATATATATATATATATATATATATACACACACACACACATTATACATAACTTTATATAAACATAAGAGCTGGGAGGGAGGAGAAGCAACAGTACACTAATCTTCCCAGTGAAAGGCTGTGTATGGGGGTGCCAGAACAAGTCTGATCATTGGAGGAGAGCAGGCTGAGTTTTCAGCACAGCTAGAGAACTGACCACAGTGTGTTCTCTTTCTTAGAGTGGTCAGTTTTTAAAAGGAACAGGGACACCAGGGATTTCACACAAAGGAAACAATGCAAAGAGAACAGGATATTTTTTCATACAGGTACATGGTACAGCAGGCACATATCAGGAATATGAAATGCTGCAATAACAAACACTTCAAAGACAGCAATTGTCTTTCTCCAAGCCTCACACTTTAGCTGGGTGCTAAAGTAAGGGCTCATTCACAGCACTGCATTGCTACATGTCTTACCACAGTCTGTTATGTGCTTTGATGCATTTCAGTGCCATGGAAGCTGGGTTCACACTATTGAATATTGGATGCGGATTTCCCCTTTTCCAATTCGCATGTCAGGAGATTGTGACCGACTCTTTATGGAGTCGGTTCACACATCTCCGGAGCAGCTCTGGTTTGAGTTGCACAGGAGTCCTGTGTGTCTTCTGGTCCATTTCAGCTCCAAATTAAGCCAAAAATTCAGACTAAAACCGAGCCTGAAACGGTGAATGGGGATGCGTCGGACTCCTTCTGTGAGCCGCTCCGTACTTAAAGTGTTACTAAATCCAGAAATATGAAAATAGTTAATTCCCCCCACAGTGCTCATGGCTTATAAATCTTCTTTTTACATTAAAATACTGCCACTATATACCTTTTTGGATGATCTGTATACCACAGGTTATATGATAAACTGCACAGTTTCTCCAGTGCTCGGAGTTCAGGTAGGAGGAGATTTCCACTTCAGCCTGTATACACGCCCACAGGTATGATGTTAATATCATGTGATCTGGCTAGCTCTGAGAATAAGTAAATGTTCTCTCCAGCATAAAAGACACAAATGAGCATGGGCAGGTCGGCTACCCTGTGTTAGCTGGCCTTCCCCAGATAGACAGTGCAGGAGGGAAGGATCTGTGCATACAGGATGAAATTACACATTACACAATGCAGAGGATTAACCCCTTAAATTCCACAGTCAGTATAACACGCATTCTATGCTGCAAATATCATGTTTTTTACTGTTGTGGGTTTAGTAACACTTTATGTGTGAACCCAGCCTTAATGTAAATTATGTAAATGCAATGCAATATGCACTACCATGTGTTGTGGTGCATTATTTGTTGTGGTGCTATCAGCTATCATCCTTTGATAACAGATTGTCATCACCCATGCTTCCTGAAAGAGATAGAGGCCAGGGCTAAGGTATTTCCTTTCTTGCTGCTGTGTCCCTCCTCATCGGGCAGATTGACAGCAGCAGCAGCCATTGGCTGCCGCTGCTGTCAATCAAATATGGGGGGCAGAGCCGAGTCACCTGGTCCATGTCAATAGATGCTCAGGAGCTAGCACGCACGTCTGCCCCCAGGAAGAGTAGCTTACCTTGGGGGCACTCACTGAAGAGGAGGAGCCTGGAGCGCCAGCGGGGGACCCCACAAAAGGAGGATCGGGGCTTCTCTGTGCAAAACCATCGCACAGAGCAGGTAAATATAACATGTTTGTTATTTTGGTTTAAAGAAACCAAAGGTTTATAATCCCTTTACGGCCCTTTGTATTGGGGGTAGGGGATAGGGGACGCAGGGAATTTGCAAAAAAATTGAGCACATTTTTCACACGGAAGGTCCACTTTGGGTCCTGGTTCACACTGGTGCGATGCGGGAAATCCTGTGATTCAGTGTGGGTTCCTGCATTGCACCTGAATCGCATACTGGTTCACCCTGACATCTGTGAATTGCTGGGGGTGTCAATGGAAAGTTAATGACACCTCTAGATCGGCTCGCAGATCGCAGTGCGAACTGTCAAATGGTGCAGGAATTGCATAGATGTGAACACCCATGTGATCCGATTCCAGAGTGGACCAAAATAAAGGTCTTGCACCATTTTGTTGTGAATATGATGCAATTTCAGCCATACAGTGAGTGTACATCTTGTATAACAGTGTCAATTTGCTGTCCCCTCAAAATAACGCAACACACAGCCATTAATGTCTAAACTGCTGGCAAGAAAAGTGAGTACACCTCTAAGTGAAAATGTCCAAATTGGGCCCAAGTGTCAATATTTTGTGTGGCCACCATTATTTTCCAGCACTGCCTTAACCTTCTTGGGCATGGAGCTCACCAGAGCTTCACAGGTTGCCACTGGAGTCCTCTTCCACTCCTCCATGACAACATCACGGAGCTGGGGGATGTTAGAGACCTTGCGCTCCTCCACCTTCCATTTGAGGATGCCCCACAGATGCAAAAAAGGGATTAGGTCTTTTGATTTTATTGAGTAAACAGAATATTTAACCCCAGAATCCTTTATAAGGGAATCTGACATCCTAGGGGCACACCACATGTTTCTCTTGCTACTAATGTTTATATTTCCTTGTCATGTTTTAAGCTTTACTTGGTGGGGAGAACTTCAAAGGCTTCCCTCCACCATGTGAAATCATTACTATACCATTTAGTATAGTTACCTACAGATTATATAATTGCACCAGTCAGACATATTGTGCTTGTTGGTTGAGAGTATTCAAGTGTTTTCTGTTTTTTTTTCCCCTAAATTTCAGTGCACATTTAACCCAGTTGTAACAAAAATTTCCAGCACATTAGCAATAATGAGAATATAAAAGGAGGTACCGCTACAAACACAGCCAAAGTAAAGAGAAAATTGCTTAATTGAGAAACAATCATTCACAGCTGGGAAAAATATTATATATAATCTTTTTTTTATATTATAGAAACTTTAAGCCAGTGAGAACCCTGTAATACCCATTAGCCCCTGTACACACGGTCGGAGATTTTGCCAACCAAATCCGTCGGATTTTGCCCGTCGGATTTAGTCCGACGGATTGTGTCCGAAACTGTTGCATACACACGGTCGGGCCAAGTTGGCGAAAAATCCGATCTTTCAGAACGTGATGACGTAATTTCGTTACGATGGGACTACATTCAGGCTAGTAGCCAATAGCTTTGATGTAGGAATTTAATCTGAGCATGCGTGGCACTTGGTCCGATCAAAATGCTCTACACATGATCGGATTAGGTCCGTCCGGCCCAGTTGGTGGGGAAATATTTCCAACATGTTTGAAATTTGGATCAGACGGAGATTCGGACGGAATCAGTCCGATGCATACCACACACAGTCGGATTATCTGACGACACGGTCCGATAAGACTCATTCCGACAGATTCTCCGACCGTGTGTACAAGGGCTTAGACTGTTTTGCCTGGCTGCATTGTTTTCCTAGTCTGGTGACATTTTTGAGCTTAACAGCTCTCGTACTTTAAAATAACTTATAGCTAGATTAAATCGGTAGTAATTTGTGGTTCAAGAAGACAGCTGTGAATAAAGGAGTATTAATCAAGGTGTATGTGACAGTTGGCGATGAAGTTACCGTATATACTCGAGTATAAGCCGAGATTTTCAGCCTCTTTTTTGAGGCTGAAAGTGCCCCCCTCGGCTTATACTCGAGTCATCGCTGTCTGCCCGCTCGATCAGCGTGTCGAGCAGACAGACAGCGGCCATTCTATTCAAAAGCCGCGCCTCCGGCTCCGCCTTCGCCTGTGATAGGCGGAACACTGAATTTCCCAGCAGCCTGTGTTCCGCCTATCACGGACGTCGTATCATCCTCGTACTACGGACGAGGATGATACGACGTCTGTGATAGGCGGAACACAGGCTGCTGGGAAATTCAGTGTTCCGCCTATCACAGGCGAAGGCGGCGGCGCAGCTTTTGAACTTTACAATGGCCGCCGACGAAGAGGGCACGGGACGGCACGGCACGGGACGGGACGGGACGGGGGCAAGGCAAGGCAAGGCAAGGCACGACACGGGACGGATGCAAGGAGGCAAGGCACGGCACGGCACGGGACGGAGGCAAGGAGGCAAGGCACGGGACGGAGGCTCGGGACAAAGGTAGGCTGGACACACACACACACACACACACACACACACACACACACACACACACACACACACACACACACACACACACGGATGGAGACACACACAGGGATGGATGGATGGATGGATGGAGACACACACACACAGGGATGGATGGATGGATGGAGACACACACACACAGGGATGGATGGATGGATGGATGGAGACACACACACACAGGGATGGATGGATGGATGGATGGACACACACACACACAGGGATGGATGGACGGACACACAGGGATGGACGGACACACAGGGATGGACGGACACACAGGGATGGACGGACACACAGGGATGGACGGACACACACACAGGGATGGACAGGCATGTCTCACCCTCGGCTTATACACGAGTCAATAAGTTTGCCAGTTTTTTTGGGGGTAAATTGGGGGCCTCGGCTTATATTCGGGTCGGCCTATACTCGAGTATATACGGTATATTTAGTTGTTTCACCAAAGAGAGAGTGACATTGTAGGAGCTGGTGAGTTCTGTCTTTGCAATGTTGTCACTGGTGAAAAACCACCAACAACAGGATAGCTACAGTGACATGGCCCTAACTCCAAAACAAATTATGATCCAACTTCTAATGCAATGCCACCTTAGTGGATGTTTGGTGCTCCACTGCTTCTAGTAACTATTTGTACCCAACCCAAAAACACTTTTAGGCCCCTTTCACACTTGTGCGACTTGTCCTTCGACTTGAGACTGCAAAGTCTTTGACTAGTCATACCCCATGATTTCCAATGAGTACGGTTCATATCTGTGTGACTTCAAGTCGCATTGACATCTGAGTAGTCCCTACACTACTTTGGTCCAACTTTGATGCGACTTGAGGTCCTGAAGATTACAGGACTTTCAGGTCATACAAGTGTGAAAGGGGCCTTAAACCCTTTTACAATGTAATTATAAATGGGTGAATAAGGGCGCCAAATATTTGTGACCATTGATTTCAATGAGGTGCTTGGAGTCTACGGATGATAGAAAAAAAGGGGGGATTAAACCGTGCTAGACATAAAATAAAAAACGAATAAAGAAAAAAAAAAGAAAAAAATGAATTATAAAAATCACAAGGCTGCTGCTCAACTGTGGGATACGCACACAATCAAATAGAAAGAAACATAATAGAGCCACGCCAACAAACATTAAATGAAACTGTCACAATTATCAGTAAACAGTACTACATTCAACGTAAGTTTTCCACCAAATTGAATGATAAAAGTCCACAATAAAAGAGATTTTGTGTTGAAAGACAATCTCTCAGCATCAAATACATGCACCATGGTGATTCCACACAAGTATCAAAAAGATGTGCCCAGCCACCGAGAAAAGATTGCGCTTACCAGATGGTAAAAGCGTAAGGAGCGTTATGGTAAAAGCCAATCGCAACCTCTCACTTATACCAGATGTCTGTGTTTCCCAGGGGCGACACTTCATTTGCTGCAGGTCACTACGGTGCTCCACATTCCCATTGAAAAGCAATGAATGCACTCAAAAGAGAAAGAAAAACCTCCTAACACTTTTATATATTTATTTTAACAGCACTTTATACATTTCAACACATATGTGGGTTAATTTTAACGTTACTTTTTTTTTACAAAGTTGCTATATCACACTTCAGTCTATTATTTATAGATACTGATAGATTGTATTTCCTTACCCTGAAACAGCAGTTTGTATAGTATACCTTTGCAGTCAGTCAGTCTCCCTGGTGAACGCCTACTGGAGTAAAATTCTAGCCTGATCCAACTAACATCCACTTATTAAGCCATAACTACTCCCAAGAGCCAGTCTTCTTCTTGGTTTTGGGCTAAAGGCCATTGAGAGAAGTACTGGAGCCAGATGTAATAATGTTCCCAGGACAGCTCCCTGCTTGCCCCTCTACCAGCCATAATTTGCCTGCAGTGCATAAGGAAGCACAGAGACCCAGTGATGACATCACTAGTTCTAAAAAACTAAAAGGAGTTAAAGGATTTGTTAACCCATCTACACAAGTCTAAGCCAGTACACTATGCCATTAGTTTAAAAAAAACGTGCGCTGTAAATCCCTAATATCAGCTGTCTCAGGCTGGTCCCATCACCCGTGGCCGCTTTCCAGCTACGATACATGTCTTCTGAGGGAGGGGCCGTGATCTCCCTCTAAAGTCAGCCGGGGAGATCACGTGGCCGCTCTGCTCCTCTGCAGAAGCAATGTATCGTAGCTGTAAAGCGTCCACCAGTCACATGACCGGCCTGAAGACAGCTGATATTAGGTATTTACAGTGCTCTTTTTTTTTAAAAACATTGCGCTCTGATTAGAGAGGGCATATAGGAAGTGGTAGGTTTAGGTTTTTTTTTTTATACAGTTGAGAGGGGGGCAGATTACATAGTACAAGCGTTGTGCTGTGTAATCTGCTTTGATGGACCAGAATTTGTTTTGATTTTTTTTCGTTTTTTGGGTTAACAAACATTTAAAAAAAATGTAAAGATTTTATTTAACCACTTGCCGCCTGCCCACCATCAAATGACGGCTAGGCGGTGCAGCTCTGCTTCTGGTTGGACGTTATATGATGGCCTCCCAGAACGATCGCTCTCGCGCACCCCCACGCCTACCAGTGCTGCATATCTGTGCCCACCAGTGCCACCTATCTGTGCCCATTAGTGCTCATCAGTACCACATATCAGTGCCACCTATCACTGCCTATAAGTGCGGCATATTTGTGCCTCCTCATCAGTGCAACCTAATCAGTGCCCATAAGTGCCACCTCATCAGTGGCCATCAGTGCAGCCTATCACTGCCCATGAGTGAAGGAGAAAAATTACTTATTTACAACTTACTGACAGAAACTAAGAAAAAAAACTTTTTTTTTTTCAAAACTTTTGGTCTGTTTTTTATAATTTTTTTTCTGGAAAAAATAAAAAACCCAGGAGTGATAAAATACCTCCAAAAGAAGGCTCTATTTGTGTGAAGGAAATTATAAAAATTTCACGTGGTTACAGTGTAGTATGACTGTGCAATTGTCATTCAAAATGTGACAGCGCTGTAAGCTGGAAAATGGCCCGGGCAGGAAGGGGGTGTAAGTGCCCTGTATTGAGGTGGTAAAATATGAATTCAGTGTGTTTTTGAGGGGGAAAGGAAGAAGCAAAAAGGCAAATATAAGCAGATTATACTTCAGCTTTAAGCCAAAGTAGCTCGCGCGTTTTGATTAATTACAGAAAAGCTTCATAAGCTTAGACTTCACATGTGTGAATTCAGTTGCTGAGATAAATCACATGGCTGAAATAACTTACTTGAAAAAGCTCTAGTTTTAATTTCTACCTTATCTTATTGGGGTCCCCAGATACCCCACTTTATGGGAGGTTCTGTGAAAGTCAGTAACCATCTGGATGCAGTTAGTGTGCTAGTTAAGATACATACATGATCAAACTGGGGTTTCTTGAGGATACATTTCAAACTACCTACATCAGCTCCCTTTCTATTGAAATTTGAAACAGTCTACTAATTAACTATTTGTTCTCTTTTCTTTTCTTATACTTTATTATTACATGAAATACCAGGTATTTGAAGTTTCACAGTGCAGATGGTAGCATTTTTTTTTTTTCTCATTTTTTTGTTGGTGCTGATTTCTTTTATTATATTTATGTATATTGTTGTGTACTTTTTAATTTCAAAATGGGTTTTTAAATTGCATGGAATGTAATTTGTTATATCTTTATTATAGGCAATATATTGATGATTCTTAAAGTGGTGTTTTTTTTAAACTCACCTCTAAATGCCTGTTGCTAGGGGGTCCCTCGTAGTCTGCCTCCTTCAGTGCCTGGGCTCTTGATGTCACTTCCGCTCGGCGCAGGAAGGGCTGAGCTCTGCCTCCTCCCTCCTGTCAGTCATCTGGGACACGTGACAGGTCCCAGATGACTCCGCAGCCAATCACTGTGAAGCCACAGCAGCGTGCCCACAGTTAGAATGCCGGCGCCACCGAGCGAAGAGGGGAAATGAGTGGGGCTTCGTTCCCCCGCATCGCTGGACCCTGGGGCAGGTAAGTGTCCGATTATTAAAAGTCAGCAGCTGCAGTATTTGTAGCTGCTGACTTTTATTTTATTTTTTTACGGGGAACTCCTCTTTTTCAAAATTCAACCACGAAAAAAAAAATGGTCCTGAATTCTCCATCCAAACATTCAGTGTGGAAGCGGGAATTTTCCTCGCTGTCACGTAAATTAAACTGTTATCCTTTAACTAAAAGACTTTGAGCAAAGCCTGGTAATATGTATCTGCTTTATTACAGGTACTTACTGTATATAGTGCAATCAATTTACAAAGGGCTTTACATGTATTGTACATTCACATCAGTCCATAACCCTTAAAGTGGTTGTAAACCCTTACAACCAACTTTGACCTACAGGTAAGCCTAGATTAAGGCTTACCTGTAGGTCCAAGAAATATCTCCTACACCTACACGGTTTAGGAGATATTTGCCAAAAGACAAGCACCGCTGTCTACGGCACATGCATTGAGCGTGCCGCGGTCAGCGGCGATATGCCGCGAGTGGCGGCTCCCATGCGCATGCGTGAGAGTGACGTCATCGCGGCTTCGCCGAATGACAGCGGCGGAGCAGCGAGCCCCACCGAGAAGATGGATGCGCTGGACTACAGGGGACAGCGATGACTTCGCTGGCTCCTGTGTCAGGTAAGTGACACATAATGGACTACTATGCGATGCATAGTATCCCATTATGCTTTACCTTTGCAGAGAATGAAAGAGGAAGTAAACTCATCAGGGTTTACTTCCTCTTTAAGGCGCATACAATTCAAGGTTCCTTAAGCCTAGTACGCACAGGCCGAATGTTGGGTGGCATGGGCTGGTTCAATAGAAAGTGGCCGTCATTCAGCCCATGTGTATGACAGCCGGTCTGACAGAAGCCAGCCGTGACCGAAAAAGGTCTGCCAACCAGCTCCCTGTCAGTGTTCTCAGCCAATGGCTATGGAGTTTTCTGGCGGAAGGGCAGTCCCCATTTTAGAACACAATAGCACAGCAGGGGAGATTGCTGTACTAAGGCTCGATTCACACTAGCGCGTTTTTTGATGCATTTTGCAGAAATGCAAGGAAATCTTTTAACATGGGTTCCTATGGAACATGTTCATATCCATGCATTTTTGTGCCTCTGCGTTTTTGGAAAGGGTCGGGGACTTTTTTTCATGCAAAATGCAGCGTTTTGCATGTAATAGAAGTCAATGGACCTGTATCAAAAACGCAAGTACTGCGTTTTTACCGCGATTTTGCCGCGATTTGCGTTTTGCGTTTTTTTTCATTTTTTTTCACTGTATATATCTGGTTGCTAAGCAACCACAGTGTAAAGAAAATCGCTGTAAAAACGTGTGTCCAAAAACGCGGCAAGCACCGCAAAACATACTAGGGCCAATTTCGACAGGAGTGATATCCACTTAGCTACACCCATCAATATTCAGTTTTACTGCCTGTATGTAGTAAATGATTTGTAAATTAAAGAAGCTTCTAATGGAATTTGTCATTCTCCATCTTCAAGCCGACATGGGTGTTTGGAGACAAATGCTGAATGGGGAGAGGGGGTAATTTGCAGTATCCATTTGGCACTGTCTCAAATTGTCCATGTTTACAGTCACAGGCCACAGAAATGAGACCTGGTTCACACCTATGCATTTTTTAATGCATTTTCAGTTTTGCAGAAACACACAACAGTCCATTTAACATGGTTTCCTATGGATGTACAGTAGTTCACATCTGTGCATTTTATGGAAAGGACCAGAGACTTTTTTCTGGTTCTTAGTTCCATAGACTTCAATGGATAAAAAACGTGTACTGAAAAACACAAAATGCATATGGAATATGCAAACTGCAACCTGCATAGGTGTGAACCAGTCCTAAATGAAGCTGCGCTGATGGAGTAGTGCAAGTACAGAGTGGGTCACACACAGGCCTGTCATCTCGAAATCAAAAGGCAGAGTAGGGTCATACATGACTTCACTTCATGGTAAACTTTCCCGCACAACTATTTTTACATGTTCTAGATTTACAGATTTATTCAGTTAAGTACTGAAGTTAATTCACCTTTGTTTCTTAATGGTGGAGATCTTATAAACTGATATGGACAACCCATCTGTCAGTATAATAATCCTCAGAGCGCTCCTCAGTAACTTAATGTTAGGTCTAAATGAGAACCCAGCACACATGCCAGAAACACGCCTCAGTCCTGGGATGAAGACCTACAGCTGGAACTTATTCTATTTAAAATGTTCATCCTGCTGACTGCCATACAAAACTCCCACAAGAATATTACAGGATATCTGTTACATGTGCAGCTGTAAACGTCCTTATACTGTAACTGATGAGGTTCCTCTCTGAACTTTTCTTAATCGCGTCCACTTTAGTGATTTAACTCAAAGGACTGATTTCAGACTGACTTAATCATTTTCCCGTAAATAAATACTGTCTGCAGAGTTTAAAGGGTGACCATTTTTTGTTATAAAGCTGGTGTCACGTGACTGTTTTCTGTTTTCTTGTAGGCAGTAGAAAAGCACTGTGTTCAGAAAATGATTTATTGTAGCAATACTTTATTTAAAAACATGTTATGTGTTACAGAATTGTTAGCATAGTGTTCTATCCAAAGATGTTTCAGGTTCATTCAGGGTTCTTCTATATTTATTTATTTATTTTTTAGGTATCACACTTTATAATTACCCCCCCCCCCCCCCCCCCACCCTCCTCAAGCTGCTCGGCACACTGATTTATTTATTGTTTTACCTCTAATTGGCAAAAGAAAGTGAAAAACCCCAGTATTCTACTATTATTGACCACCCTATAAAACTGTTGAAGGTGAAAGTCCAGATCTTTTTAGCAGTCCTGGGTTTGTGAGGTTAAAATACTGACACCATGTGATCAGCTTCAGAAGCACTGAAGTATTTTAGTAGTATTTTCAGTAGGAAGTTCATTCATGTTTCTTTTAAAGCCTAAGTGTGGTTAAAATAAAAAAATGGCACAAGTGACATAACTTACAGCCAGTAGGATGTGTCCCTTGTGCTGATTTCTCTTCTGTTAGTAGAAATCCTCTTCTGTCCATGCCTCCCCCCCCTGCTGTAATCTTTTGGTGTGGCAGGTGTTAAAGCGGGCGTAAACCCGCTGACTTATTTTATTTTTATTTTTTTCCTACACCTGTAAGGGAAAATGCATAATGAGCTAGTATGCACCGCATACTAGCTCATTATGATATACTTACCTTAGGTCCACACCGAGGGAGCTGACATGTTCCCTCAGCGTGTCTTCCGGGTATCGCGGCTTCTGTCCTGTGAGTGGCCGCAGCCGCAATGTCGTCACTCCCGCGCATGCGTGCAGGAGTTTTCTTCCTGGCAGGGTCTTTCAGCCGAGAATCCCCGGAGCACATGCACCGCTGAAGTCAGCGGCTCATTGCGAGGGGAATATCTCCTAAACCGTACAGGTTTAATAGATATTCTTTTTACCTACAGGTAAGCCTTATTATAGGCTTACCTGCAGGTCAAAGTTACAAATATGACTATACAAACGCTTTAATACAACTTAGGGGCTGTCACGGGCTCTCTTGTCTGACTTTGCCTGCCCTTTCCGCTACAGCTTCTATGAATGAAACTGGATGAGTGAATGGAGGGAGGAGGACAGGGCTATAAAACATCCACTCATCCTCCATTCCTAGATTGTGTTTCATTTATAGAAGCTGTACTATAGTTTCTATGAATGGAGCAGCTAGGCAGAAATATCTGTCTTATTTAAACTTTAGGTATACCTGTGAAACTATTTCAAAATTTATGGTTTGCCTACCTGTACAAAGGTGTATAAAAGTTCCATATTTTATAAATATTCCAGCATTTAAGCTATTGGAATTCTTTAAAATACTGTAGTACCCTAGGAGTTTACATACTCGCTATTGTTTTGTAGTTTTTTACTGGTCTTTACACAGCACAGTAGTTAGTATTTCTGCTTCTTTTTGAAAAAAAATACCAGAATTCTCTTTTATTTTTACACATTGGCTCCTGAGCTGCTGTTTTTCCTGAAAATGGTATGTGGCTGTAAGTTATCAGTCGGTCTTTATTTGCATAAACTTTACCAATAGCATTGTGATTTTCAACAAAATGGAAGCCAAAAAATTCAAAAGAGCACTTTGAATTTACAGGTACAATGTGTAAAAGACATTTTAGGCAACAAAAGTGATTTCTTATTTATTTACAATGTAGAAATGATTATTATTGAGAGGTTTGATTAGGAATGGAGTGTTATGTTTATATTCTATTCTAATATTCCTTGGCAACCACAAAAATATCCAGGCTCTGTTGCCATATGTATTTCAGTCCATAGGATACAGTTGCTTTCTGGATTTCTGTTGTCCTTAAATCCACCTGTCCATTTGGATGCATCCTATTTATCTCTTTAACTGATGGTGTTCTCTAATATTCTTTATTTGCCAAAGTTGACTATTTTCAAAACATCCTCTTTTTTTCTATAAAAAATGGTTGCTCTGATTCAGGACCAAAGATCTGATTTAAGCCCCGTACACACGAGAGGACTTATGTCCGACAGACTTCCGAAGGAGTTCCGCCAGAGTTCTGCCGGAGTTCCGACAGAGTTCTGACGGACTTTTCGGCTGAGCGGACTTGGCCACACACAATCACACTAAACTCCGACGGATTCGAACGTGATGACGTGCGACTGGATTCGAATAAGGAAGTTCATAGCCAGTAGCCAATAGCTGCCCTAGTGTCGGTTTTAGTCCGTCGGAATAGCATACACACGAGCGAATTTTTCGAAGGGACCGGGTCCGGCGGAGTTCCGTCTGAAAAATTTGAAGCATGTTCCATATCCTAAAGTCCGTCAGACTTTGGTGAATCAAAAGTCCGTTGCAGCCCACACACGATCGAATAGTCTGACGGAATCAGTCCGTCGGACTTTGGATGTTGAAAAGTCCGCTCGTGTGTACGGGGCTTTACAGTGTCTAATGTCCTTCTAGCTTTTGCAACTGGAATCATATTGGGACTACATCATTTATAGGTTTAGAAATAGTAACTTATTACTGCTTAGCTTGTGCAGGGTCAGCACAGGCTATACTACATTTAATGCCGCGTACACACAATTGGACTATCCGGCAGACTTAATCCGGCGGACAAACCGCCGGACTTTGCAGCTGAGGTCCGCCGAAGTTTCCGAGTGAACGGACCTGCCCACACACGACCAGACTTTTCCGGCCTATGGCGGGAGTCCGGCGGACTTTTGAAATGAACCAGACTTTTGAAATGAACGGACTTGCCCACACACGGAGAAAAGTCCATTCATTTTGAACGTGACTCCAGGTAGATGGGACTAGCGCAGGAAGTGAATGTTGTCACCTCCATCAGCGCTAGCCCCCGTCGCCTGGTATGGATTAAAAGGGGAACCCCTATGCCTATGAAAAAATGGTGCGGGAGTCCCCCCAAAGTCCATAGCAGACCCTTATCCAAGCACGCAGCCCGGCCGGTCAGGAAAGGGGGTGAGGACGAGTGAGCGCCCTGTGCCCCCCACCCCAAAGCACCTTGTCCCCATGTTGATAAGGACAAGGGCCTCTTCCCGACAACCCTGGCTGTTGGTTGTCGGGGTCTGCGGGTGGGGGGTTATCGGAATCCGGGAGCCCCCTTTAATAAGAGGGCCTCCAGATGCCGGCCCCCACCCTATGTGAATGAGTAAGGGGTATGATGTACCCCTACCCATTCACCTGGTGAAAAAAGTGTGAATAAAAAAACACAACACAAGTTTTTAAAATAATTTATTAGACAGCTCCGATGGTCTTCCGTCTTGGGGGGTCTTCTCGCCAGACTATCTTGCTATCTTCTGCTTTTTTGCTAGTTCTTTTACTAGCGGAGGAGCCGGCTTTCTTCTTTGTCGTCACCGCCGTCCTGGGGTTTCTTCCGACTTCGGGGTCTTGTCCCGCTCTTCGGGGGTCTTGTCCCGCTCTTCGGTTCTTCTTGACGGGCCTCCGCTATCTTCTTATAGCTCTTTTAATAGCGTTGGCCTGGTCTTCTGTCGCCGCCGCCGCCTTCTCTTCTTCTTCCTTGTGATGTTGACACAACACTCTCTCTGGCCGAAATGGCAGGGACGCGTTGTGCCGCGACTTATATAAGAACAAGAGGCGGGGTCACCGGGTGATGTCACAGGTTGACCCCACCCCTTATGATGTCATAGCCCCGGCATCCTCCGGGACTGTGACATCATAAGGGGCGGGGTTACCAAGTCCGCCGGATAGTCCAATCGCGTGTACGTGGCATTAGATGAACTTTGCACAAGAAGACTGGTCACTGCTATAGAAATAAATGGCGATCCAACTTGGCCTTAAAGCATATTTTCACTTTTACTGTCAAACTTGAGAAAACCTCATTATGTGTTTGTTATGTGTTCCCATTCACATAACATACGTAAAAGAAAAATAATAATAATAATAAAAAAAAACATTTCGTACCCTTTTAGCTGTTTCATGGCTGACTGCAAGGATTTTTAAACAATGTTAGAATGAGTCGGTCCTAAAACAGCCCATAGATGACTTGATTTTCTTTCCTTCCACCGCCATTGCCTCCTGCAGCGCTATTGTGTTCTTCCTGCCGGGAAAACATAATGTTTACTGCTATAGCTGCTGGCAGTAATCTAATTTACTAAATCTGACAGGCTGGTTGTACCCAAGTTGATGGCTAAATCAACTTGGGTGCAATCAGCCTGCCCATAGATGGATCAAATCTGGACCAGCTCCTGTTGAATCAGCCGTACCTCGATATATTAATGGCCCACTTTAGTCTGTTTTCATTAACATAAAATTCAAGAGACTTACCTTCTAAACCCCTGACCCTTTGTTAGCACAGACAGTGTTCAAATCTAAAACTGAAAATGTAGATTTGCCAGTATGGTTCAAATGGCTGCTGCTGCGGGGAGAGAGTCATTGTCTCTGGGCAGGAACGTCTCTTCGTATATAGGTTTAACCATTTATGTGTGATTGGTTTTCCACCTTCACTATCTTCCATCTGCTGGACTGAATGCCGCATCACCAATGAGTAAGCGTGTCAGCCGCTATTAACCCGCTGTGATCATCGGGTCTTTCAAGCTGGGATGCCAGGAGAATGCCAGGTCTGTGAATCACTTTGAAGTGGCCGTTTACAGCAGGGGGAGATCTCCATTACCCAAGATTGGGTGATAAACCTATCATATTGGCTATCTGGTAAGCCTGCATCCCTTGAGGTGGTGGAATCACACTCTTTCATCTCTTGAAGATTTGTCACAGAGTGTTACATCTTTATCATCACGCTGATTTCAACTGTTACAGACTTTCTGTTCATTGTGTTTGTGCACATTTGATTATCTAGCACTATAAACTTTGGGTCCGGAGGGTTTACTCACACTATTAATATTTTGGCGTGATGTTCATATATATATATATATATATATATATATATATATATATATATATATATGTTCTATTTACTTCGTAACATTTATTTGTTTGAATTATTTTGATCTTTACACCACAATTTTTTATATTAATTTGGTGTTTACATCACAATTTCTGTTTTTACCAGAGCGCAGCTCCCTTTTGTTTTATGGCTCAAACGGGGTTAATTATAACAAACACAGCTGCCCAGCCCCCTCATAAAACAACAATAACTAGTAGGATTTTACAGTGCTGGAAGTTCTGCTTTGTGAATATTTTATATATTGAATATTAAGCAGGTGTTAGCCCTAGTTCAGAGTGGAGCGATTTGTCATGCCATTTGACAGATCAAATCGAATGACACGTGGCATCCTATTTCCGGCGAAGGCACCATTCCAATCGATGCAACACCGACTGTGTGGCGTCACAACGATTTGCAAAAGTAGTTCCTACACTACTTTTGGCGACTTTGGGTGCGACTTCAATAGACATCTGTGCATGAAGCCGCACAAATATCTTTCGTACTGAAACACAGCTTTGAAATGCGATTTCAGATAAAGTTGCTGCGTTCAATGTAAATGAGAGCTTATTCTTGTGAATGTGAATTTATGCCTTAGAGTAGGTATAATAGACCTGACTCTCATCCCAGGGTCAGTGATTCTGAATATAGCGTGTACCCTTAATCCCCGCAGAGGGTTTTTTCTGCCAGTGCCAACGACTCCGTTTGTTTGGAGTCCATCAGTTGCGGTAAGAGTCCAACCTTTCTTTTCAATACCGGGAAGAGACAATTGCAAGATTTGGAAGCTTTACCAAACTTTGAGAGGAAGATTGCTTGCTTAGTTTTTTTGGGACTAGATCCATAATCGTAGTTCCTTGTGTCTTTTCTCCTTTGAGGACTTTTTATGAGTTTTAAAATTTAGGGTGACTTTTATATGGTACAGCTTTAATTTTTTTTCTATGATTTATGCACAATTTTGTACTTGAATTAATTCTCATAATTTTTGATTGCATCACAGTTTTCACGTATACTTAGCACAACTTTATATATATATTTTGACTTTTTTCCATAATGATATTTGATAGTGTTTTAGTTGCAGCTTCTTCCTTGCCCTAGCACGATATTGTTTTTTATTCTTATTTTTTAGATTCTGAATATAGACATTTTTATTTTATGTGCAGGATCTATAATGCCCTGTACACACAGTTAGACTTTCCGACAGAAAATGTGCGAACGGATTGTGTTGTTGGAAAATCCAATCGTGTTTGGGCTCCATCTGACTTTTTCCGGGGCAATTTCCGACACACAAACTTTTAGAGCTGGAGGTAAAATTTTCCGACAACAAAATCGATCATTTAAATTCTGATTATGTGTAGACAATTCCAACGGACAAAGTGCCACGCATGCTCAGAATAAATGACGAGACAAAAGCTATTGGCTACCGCCCTCTTTATAGTCCTGTTGTACGTGGTTTACGTCACCTCGTTCTGAACGATGGGATTTTCCGACAACTTTGTGCGACTGTGTGTATGCAAGACAAGTTTGGGTCAAAATCCGTCTGAAAAAATCTGATGGATTTTGACGTTGGAATGACCAACTGTGTGTACAAAGCATAAGCCTATCAGACAATTCATGGAAGACCTCTATACATACTTCCATAGCCTCATCCCACCCCTCCACCCCCAAAACCCTGCTATCTATTTCCCATTTACATTTTGGCTGGTAGGCCAATATTGCAGCTTGAGGAGTGAGAAGAATCTGAAAATTAGCCATAATAAAGTTTAATAGACCTTTTTGGTAACCTACGTCAAGCTGATAACTAAGGCATAGGTCCTCTTTAGGCAACCTAATGAACCTGAAAGTTGTGTGCATGTAGGAATATATCTTTACCCCAGAATCAAAGATATATCTATGAAATATGTATTTAAAATAGGTTGAGTCGAGTCATTTTGATAGATGGGTTGTACAAAGCAAACCTTTACTCTTAAACCCAGTTGATTATTTTATAATGGGCAATCCCTTTTTTTTGGATGTTAAAGTGCATTTTGTCAGGTCTCCTGAACTAGGTGACTTATGAGGATTTTATATATTGTAGAGATGAATGAGTTTCCCAGCTTTGTAGAACTTTCCATTAGAACACCATCCATTTGAAAAAACATAATTCTTACGAACTGCAGGGAAATTTTCTTGGAAATAAAATGGTATATAAATCCTTCTAACATCTTAGTAGTGGAATTTAATCTTTGTTCATATGTTTTTGTCACTCTATATATGTTTTATAGTAAATGGTTTGAGGAAAATGTAGACCAAAGCTTTATTTTTGATTTTGTAATGCTAGTAGCATATTGCTCTGTTTGAATTATATTGTAATCTTGTAAAGGATAATACACTATTACTTAATATATCACATTGTGAATGGAAAAATTTATCAGATACAGTATTAAATAGATTTCCAGTTGAACAGTAGAACATTCTTCTTCTAGATAAATACATAGTTAATCATAGCAAATTATAGTTTAAAGGGAAACTATGTACAGTATCCCACCATTGCTGACCAATCCATTGAAAAATATAGTTGCCTTCCGTGCTGTTCGTGCTGAGCCAAAGGCTTTAATAATGGGATATTGTGGTTCCCTGGCTCATAAATATGGAGATCAGGAGTTCAGATTTTAAGCCTGGTACACATTGAAAAAAACCTGTCAGCTCTGCTCAGAGCCGCTGTACAAACCAAGCGAGGTTAGTTCAGTGATCTCCCCTGCGATCTCCCTCGCCAGAACACTCCGATCATCGCTCTCTGCCATTTAGCTTAGAGCGTTGATTGGGAGTTAGTCGGCTGCTGGTTTTCCAACATGCACGTCCGATAGAAGCCAGCCAAACAGCCAGCTTCTATCGAACAAACCGACATGTCAGTCATTTTTATTTTTTAAACGGAATATCTCCCGACATTCTGGCCGTGTATACTTTGATCTCAGTTGCAGCATGCTTGATAATTTACATTAAGTGCTACTTTTGGCTTCAGGCTCCAACTTTCGCCCTTGGAGTTCACCCCCAGCAGTATTGGATGCTTTTTATATATACTAATTGTACAGTAAAGAACACAGGGCTTGTGTTCATATACCATGTGTTTATATGCCATTACCTTCAGGGGATTGGACACTCGTAAAAGATTTGCTGGAAACACCCCCATTGAACCCCATATCTTCTGAAATGTATCAAGTTTAACTAAAGTTCCTCTCTAAAGAGGAGCTCCAGTCGTTTTAAAGTGTAGCTGTTGACTTTTAATAAACATACACTCACCTGTACCAGGATCTAGTGATGTGGCCACCTGAACCCTCAATTCTCTTCCTCTCCTCTCACCAGCATTAAATGGGTTGTAAAGGCTCATGTTTTTTCACCCTAATGCCCCCTAGCCCCTCGTTTTACTTACCCGAGCCCTGAATTTCCATCGGGGGGTTTACCCGCCATCCCTCTCTCTCCACAGGTTCCCGGCACTTGATTGGATAGATTGATAGCAGCGCAGCCATTGGCTCCTGCTGCTGTCAATCAAATCCAATGATGCTATCACCGGGGGGCGGGCCTCTATGGACGCTGAATACTGGACTCGGGAGCGCACCTGCAAAGTAATCCCCTCGGGGGATGCTTCTCCAAGGGGGTTATCTAATGCGGGGAGTAGCCGCAAGAGCCACGAGGAACCCCAGGAATGGATGTTCGGGGCCACTCTGTGCAAAACGAGCTGCACAGTGGAGGTAAGTATGATATGCTTGTTATTTAAAAAAAAAAAAAAAAACCCTTTAGTATCACTTTAAACTGTGGGCACCTGGCTGTGACAGCTTGCGGCTTCACAGCCGGGTGCACACTGCACATGTACGAGTCACGCTGCGCCCCCTGAATGGTCAGGCAATCTTCTGGGACCTGTGAAGTGTCCTGTGAAGATTGTAGGGAGGGAGAGATAGATGAGAACTTCCTCTCGGATTGCCTAGGCAGTCCGAGCTGAAGTTAGAGTAGGTATCTGTCAAAACTAGGTACCCACTCCCTCCAAAAAAAATTATGTGGCATAGAAGGGGGGAGGAGTGCTTAAAATGCCCCTTTGGGTGGAACTCCGTTTTAAGTTAAGCGGGTCTTCCCACTTATTGCTGTTTGTGGTGTGAGTTAGTTGCAATATGCACGCATTCACCTGCCATTTCCATTAAGGAAGAAGATTAGCTAATCTGCTTGCCTGCATTTCTAGAGACACAGCAGCAGGACATCAGTCAGCACCTGTTATAGTGTCTCCTTCATTGGGAACATGCAAATGCGAAACACCTTCTCAGTCAGCATCCATTTCGAGAGTATCTCACAGGGGTGAGGTTGTACCTTCATTACAATTGCTGGGATATTCTTTCAGTGTATAGAGCCTTGAATGTGACCTGACGCCTATACAAGACCGTGTTTTATTTGTCATGGTTATACAATAAACGTTATTCGCTTTTTTGGAAGCAAGATTTATTTGTTTGCCTTTGTCGTATCTATGCACCCCCCCAGTGTACAACTTATAGGTTTTGTGGAAGATTGGATTTTGGTGATTCTCATCATCCCAAATTGGTCCAGGAAAGCTTGATACATAGGCATACAGCGACTCCTGGTGCTCAAACCTTGGCTTCTAAACAGGCCAGACCCCCTGTCACAGGGCCCTCTGTTCCATCCTGCGTCTCAGTCGCTGTCTTTAACAGCATGGATTTTGAAACCCAGGTCCTAAAAAATGGGGCATTTGTGACTGTATCGTTCCCACCTTAGTCATGGCAAGAAAAAAACTACTTCTCATGGTATCACACCTAGAAGGCAGGCTGGTGAAAAAACAGTTATCTTAGCCCCCTGGGTATATTCTGTTCCTAGCATCTTAGCCTTCCTCCATCCTGGCTTGGACTGGCATCTGGCTATTGGTACTTTAAAAGGGACAGGTTTCTGCTTATCCATTCAATCCATCCAACCTTAAAGTGATGCTAAATCTAATTAAAAAAAAAATAACAAACATATTATACTTATCTTCTCTGTGCAGTGGTTTTTCACAGAGCTGCCCAGATCTTCCTTCTCTTGGGTCCCTCCTCTGCTCTCCTGGCCCCTCCCAATGACGCTTACTGTGTGTCCCAGCTAGTCAGGAGGGAGAGTATCATACAACATCGCTGAATCGAGATGGGGCTAAGGCAAGTAAAAGGGGGCTGATGCACATGGAAGGTTTTTTATCTTTTTTTAAAAAGGTGTTTATTTAAGTTTTCAACAGTACAGCTTATACGTCAAGCAGGATATATATCGCATATCAGCACTCCAGTTGTACAGACAAAAATATAAACCCGTAATAATTAAGTATAAAATGTTGTGTGCAGTGGCCCGAGCACCACCTGTGTAGATAACCTCCCAGCCTGCAAGCTAACATACAGCTCGCTGCCTCCACCATCATGTTAGTAAAAGCTATGGTGGTACTCAGATCACCAAAAAAAATAAACAAAAAGGACACACCACAGGAGTAAGCAAAACAAATTAAACAAAGAAACAAAAACCCCCAACAAAACATAGACACAAAAAGACAAACAGGCATACCAATCACACACACGTCACATCCACACAAGTCACCGTCCCACTGAGCATCACCATTTTCCAACATACGCAGCATCATTGTAGCGTCATATAACTGCAGTCTTCCCCATAATCCGCCCCTCCCACCAGTAACCAGTAGCATACACCAACAATCCTAAGGTCCCGACACAATCCCACCTAGGGGATTTGCGAGGATAGGACCGTCCCCCAGAAAGAGCCAGAGACATGCAACAATTGTTGCCACACTTTATGGAACTTTTTTAAACAAGCTCTATTTTTATACACAATTTTAAATTTGGGGAGTTCCCCATTAATAATACCATATAGGGATTGGATCCTTGGGGGGTCACTCTCTTTCCAGTGCAGTAAGATCACTTTACGTGCATAGAATAAAATGGTACGTAGTAAAATCCGAGCTGATGCCTTGTGGATGAAGTCATTCAGTATACCCAGCAGCCCCACCTCTGGGGTTTGGGGCACCAGGAGAGCAAGATGTTCCTCAAAAAATTTAAACAGGTCCTTCCAATACAATTCCAGTCTAGGACAGCTCCAGAACATATGATATAAATCATCCTTTTCAAATGTACATCTGGGACACAGAGCTTCAGCTCTCAGGCCCATTCGAGCCAGTCTAGCCGGAGTATAATGCAAATGATGAATAAACTTAAATTGTACATATTGATCAGATGTGCTTATAATGTCCTGAAAACAAATTTCTGTAACCTCCTCCCAACCCTCCTCTGACAGGTCAGGTATCAATCTTTTCCACTTGATAAAGGAATTTTTGGTAGGGGTCCGCCCCTACCCTGGAGAGATGACTATAGAAAGTTGTAATCTGTTTAGTAAGATCCGGGTAGGACAACAGGTCTTCCATAGGAGATTCCTTGAGTTCTATGGTCAGGGAGCCAAACTGCGCCCAAATGGCATGTCGAAAGAGTAGGTATTTATAAAAAAATTATGATCTATTGTAAAATTACGCCGTGAATTTTCAAAGGACTCAAATACGTTCCCCTTAATTATATGGGACAGGCGCGATATATGCAGCCGGGTCCACCATTGGGAGTCTGGATGCCCACATAACTCTGGAAGACTAGGATTGTCTCATAGTGGGGTTTGCAGTGACCTGCCAGGGGTGGTGATTGAAAGCAGTTTTTCCCCCTCTCTCCAAGCTAGTAAACCCACTTCCATAGGGGAAAGCCTAGAGCACCTAGAATGTAGTGCCCTATGCAATACATCATTAACTGTGTCAAACGGTGCATGTAGGATTGACATGAGAGTGGCGGAAGGGGTCTGAGGGTTGGAATGCAGCCATTCATATACATAGGTAAGTTGGGAGGCAATGAAGTAATTGTATAAATTTGGGTGGGCCAGGCCTCCTTTTAGTTTGGGAGACTGCAAAGATTTCTTGGCTATCCGCGGATGGGAAATTTGCCAGATAAAGGAGGACACAATAGACTCAATTTTCAGAAATAACTTCTTAGGGAGATAAACCGGAACAGCTCTAAAGCAATATAGAAATTTAGGAAGGAAAATCATTTTGAAGATGTTGATACGTCCTATTAAGTTGAGAGAGAGGGTTGCCCACGTTTGGCGTTTGTCTACCATCTGTTTTGTAATAGGGGCAATATTTAAGTCTTCATATTTGGGGAATTCGTTATGGATCTGTATACCTAGGTATTTAAATGATTGAGACGTCTGAAGTTTGGAAGTTTTCAAATAATCATAGGAACTGTGAGGGCCAATGGGAAAAGCTGTCGACTTATCCCAGCCAACCCTCAGACCAGACACATCCCCAAACTCTTCCACCACCTGCATAAGGCCCCTGAAGGAGCTTTCCTTACCATCTAAATAAATCAAGGCATCGTCTGCATACAAAGATATCTTCTCCTCCAGCATCCCAAGTCGGATGCCCCCTATCCCCGTATATGAGTGTCCTCCAGCCCAGGGAATACCAATGACGAGAAGAAACCCCTAAAGGTGGCCTCCGAGGGGGGTGCCGGATCGTCATATAATCTACTGTAGTATGATGCAAATTCCTGATTAATAGCTACAGGATCCACGGTAGTGGAGCCATCAACTAATTGTATAGCACAGATGGAACTATCCAAATATTCTATATGGGCAAGAAAGGCTAGCAGTCTCCCGTTCTTCCCCCCCATGTTCGTGTAGTATTGCCATCAGGTGTAGTTGTTGCACTTTAGTCGTGTCCATGAGATGTAACTGTAACAGCTTATGGGCAGTAGTTAGCTCCCCACGGGTAGTCTCTGTCGGGTTTAGCGTGTGCCTACGTCTTGCCTCCTCTAGGGATTGCTCAAGTGTAGTTTTTTGGGCCTTCCCGGCTAATCTATGATGCTTAATACGGGATATATACGACCCACGCAAAAACGCCTTAAAGGTGTCCCATGTGGGGCCTGGTGCTGTTGTGTCAAGATTAGTGGACCAATAATCCACCATATCCGACGGGATGGCCTCCTGTATCCCGGGCCTGGATATCCACAAGGGACTAAGTTTCCACACCCGAAATGAAGGTTTGTGTCCCAGGGTAAGGGTAACCTGGAGTAGTGAGTGATCCCACACTGTTTATGAAATGTATTTAATTGCCCTGACAACTGGCAGAAGGTCCCTGGTGGCTAGTGCATAGTCCAGCCTGGATAGAGAACCGTAGGTTTTAGATTGACAGGAGAATATTTTTTCCTCCGGGAACTTCCAACGCCAAATATCTACATATCCATATGCCTCACACCATTTACTAAACAGCTTGGACTCATTCACATGAGGTTTCAGTCTATCCAGAGCAGGCTGCAGTACTGAGTTAAAATCCCCTACAATTAATGTAGGGCAAACAGGTAAAAGCGATAACTTAACGCTCAGGTCTGAGAATACCGTGGCCGTGGCTGGCGGAGGAACATATATTGTGACCAGAATAACAGGCGTTCTCTGCACCGTAGCATATAACACCAAAAACTGACCCCTGGCGTCCGAGACCACCTGGTGGCACTCAAAAAGAAGCCCTTTACGAATTAGGATGGCCACCCCACGAGTATAATTAGAGTACGTGGAGTGAAAATTTTGAGCCACCCAACACTTTTTTAATGCAAGGATTTTTGAGCCCACAAGATGAGATTCTTGTAGGCAGAGAACATGCGGGTGTAATCGTTTGAATTGCTCAAACACCAATGCACGCTTAAATTTAGAGTTCAGCCCATGCACATTCCATGAGCAAATGTTTACCTCAGCCATGGGGGGGTCAGGGTCATCACAAAGGCGAGAAAAAACGGGTGCTGCCTGTCCAGGAGCCCCAGGACAGTCCCCTGCAAATCAGCCAGAGCCACAGCACCTCCAGTGGGACAAAGTGACACACACACACATCCATCCAAACTCCTTTCATACCGCTACTAGACTATAGACAAAAAATAAAGAGCTGCCAATCAGCAGCAACAATCCTGCCCTGCTCCCACGGAAATGGAGCGGGCTTGTACCCAGAACTAGGGCCAAGCATGGGGCGCATGGCCTGATATCCATGTGGTTAACTGCAACGAGTCAACTTCACCACTGAGTGGCTCAACATCGTTCTCCTAGAGCAGCTCCCAAATACTCATCCAAAAAAAGGGGAGTAAGTGTGTCCCGCAACAAAAATAATCATGGTTGATCCCATTATGTTTCAACAAGAGCAGCGTAGAAATCACTGCTCAAACCAGAGGCAGAGATGAGAAGGGGGAGAGGGGGGGGCAAAAGAAAGCAAGTCCGTCCGGGCCGACATCCTTCAGGCAGGGTCACGAGGGGGTTGGGGTAGGGACTCCCACCATGCGATGACATTCTTGGGTGACTGGAAAAAAAGAACTTTCTCCTGATGGACAATGCGAAGGGTAACTTTTGTTTAACAGACTGGAATTGCGCCCTTTGATTGCGGACAGTCACCGAATAATCTGGATACAGTGACACTGTAGCATTGTTAATCTTCAAACTGCCTTTTGTTCTGGCCGCACGCAAAATAGCGTCTCTGTCCCTGTAGTTCAACAACCTGATGACCATTGTGCATGGCGGATTACCTGCGGCGAAAGGTCTGCCCGGGGCTCTGTGCGCCTGTTCTATCACAAAGCAAGGGGACAGTATATCACGGCCAAACTCCTGCTCCAGCCAACTTTCCAAAAAAGCCACTGGGTCAGACCCCTCCACCCGCTCAGGAAGGCCAACCAACTTCAGGTTGTTTCTTCTGAGGCGGTTCTCGAGGTCGTCCACCTTGTCCTCAAGGGTAGCTATTTTACCCCCCGCAGCATTGAGTTTAGGCAATAAGGGGTTAACTGAGTCTTCCAAATCACTAATACGTTTTTCAGTTTCATCCACCCTTCCACGTAATTTCTGGAAATCCTGCCTTAGTAGTGTAAAGTCACTTTTGATTTCAGCCACTGTCCCCATTAAAGCAGCATGGTTTACCTTAATGGTCTGCAGCACCTCCACCAGTGTAGGCCCCCTTTCGCTCTCCCCCGCTGAGATCTGCGACAACAGGATCGGGGGGTCAGGCTGTACCAGGGAGGATGGCGGAGAAGCATCGCCGAAGAGATCCGGCGTGGAGGCAGGGGATTCACAAGGCGCTGTGGCGGTGGTCCGGCGGCCATCTTGGCCTGAGCGTGTGTGCACATACATTCGCACCGGTGGCTGCCTTCTACGCTTGCCCATCCGCCGATATCACTGTCCGGTGAAGCAGGGCAGTCCTCCGGTGCAGGCGGCGTCCTTCGTGTGGTGGTATGTGGGAGATTAACTGAGGATTAAGCAGGATTGTAGCAGGAGATGTCGGAGCTGCACGGAAAGACATCCGCTCACATGACCATCTAGACCACACCCCCCCAAGGTTTTTTATCTTTAAGATAAAAAACCTTGTGCCTTTACAACCACTTTAAAGTGGTTGCAAAGGCACAAGGTTTTTTACCTTCATGCACTCTATGCATGAAGGTAAAAAAAACTTCTGTATGCAGCAGGCCCCCCCCCCCCCACCATACTTACCTGAGCCCCCTCTCAATCCCGTGATGTCCACAATAAGCTTGGCTCTCCGGGGACTCGCACCCCAGATTGGCTTTCGCCGGCAGTGTGAGCTGTTGGCTCCTGCTGCTGTCAATCACAGCCAGTGAGCTAATCAGGAGATGCAGGGCCAGGCTGCGGCTCCATGTAAATGGACACACAGAGCCGTGGCTTGGGAGCATGCCTGCTTGGGTACCCCCAGAGCAAACCGCTTGCTGTGGGGGCACCCAGCAGGAGGGAGGGGTCAGGAGCGCAAAATCATTGCACAGAGCAGGTAAGTATAATATGCTTGCTATTTTAATGTAAAAAAAAAACATAGTTTAGTAACACTTTAAGGCTTCAAGCTCTCTTGTCAAGGCAAGACCGTTATACAGGGTGTTTGTCATGGCAGTTTCCACTTCAATCTCCCGTTTCTCCATGGGATTTGAATCTCATGATTTTGGTTCATTAAAGACTTCCCTTTAAATTAATTTGGGGTATCCCACTGACCATTGCTTTTTGCAGGCAAACCTTTAGAGTTGGCAGCATTTTCATTTAATGAATCTTTTCTTATCTTACATAGAGACAAGGTGGTCCAGAGACCCATACTCTTTCTTTTCAAGGGTAGTCTAGTCCTTCCTTCCCAAGAAGAGAAGCAGCGCCTTCTAAGTGTAGCATAAAATTACTGGCTTTACTATGTAACAAAATGGCAACTCACAACAGTAAGAAGGAACAGCGCTCATCTAGGTAAAACATCTGTGATGAGCCAGTCTCGTTCCACTGGTCCTGCTGTGGTGCAATCTGAGCAAAGCCCTCGGCTGTGCTGGTGGCTCCCAGCACTTCCTAGTATATCTGGGTCCTCTGGGTAGGTGGAAGTGGCATCACCACCGAAAGAGCAAGCGGTTCCTTTCACCTCAATAAGCATATTATCCTTACTTCCCTATGTCATGCCCTAAAGCTTGCCAGAAAATTTTAATCCACCGCCTGAAACTGGTCAGAGCAATTTGGTTCTATGTAGCTGCAACATCTGTCCTCTGTGAAGGTCCAAAGAATGGACATTCTGCTTCCTTTTCCACCACTGCTAGGTGGCTCAGACAGCTCATTCCCTCAAGGTTTCCTTCCTATCAAGACTCATTCCATCAGATCTGTTGGTGTTTTACCAGCTTTTTAGCATCAAGCATCTGTTTTGCAGATTTGCAAGACTGTCACATTTTTTTTTCCCTACCTTCATAAAGTTTTACTGGGTAGATCTCCAGACATCTGCTAGCGTGAGCTTCGACGGCAAGGTGTTAAAGTTATTTATTTAAAGTGATTGCAAAGTCCTGTTTTTTTTTTTTTTTTTTTTTTGTTAAAAATAACAAACATCATACTTACCTGCTCTGTAAAATGGTTTTGCACAGGGCAGCATTGATCCTCCTCTTTTCTGGTTCCTCTTCAGTGCTCCTAGCCCCTCCCTCCCGTTGAGTGCCCCCACAGCAAGCAGCTTGCTATGGGGGTGCCCAAGCGGAGTCACAGCTCCATGTGTCAATTCATACACGGAGCTGCAGTCTGGCCGCACCCGCTTTCTCTTCTCATTTGCTGGCTGACTTTGATTGACAGCAGCAGGAACCAATGGCACCACGCTGCTGTCTGAGCCAATGAGGAGGGGAGTCCCAAGGACCCGAGACACTGCTGCAACTTTTCTGGATGTACACGGGGCTCAGGTAAGTATTAGGGGGCTGCTGCACAAAGAAGGTTTTTTATCTTAATGCAATAAAAAGCATTAAGATAAAAAAACCTTCTGCCTTTACAACCACTTTATGGTACTTATATAGCACCAATTTACGCAGTGCTTTACATATATTGTATAATCACATCAGTCCTTGCCCTCAAGGAGCTTACAGTCTAAAGCCTCATACACGGTACGATTGTTGGCAGGGGATTATCTGTTGACAGACTGTTGTCCTAAAACCTTAGCGTTAGTATGCTCCTTTTGACAATTGTTGTCCAACATTCGGCCAACAAATGTTGGATAACAGGATAGTATATTTTCAGTGGACAACGGTTTGACGTCAGATTTTCTTACGGTCAGTATACAAATCCATCACACAAAAGTCGAAAGTACAAACACGCATGCTCGGAATCAGTGCTCACCAAATACAAAATTAGCAGAAGGGGCCAAAGGGTGGCGCTCAGGAGCTGAAATTCCTCAGCTAGCATGACAATTGTGTACCCTTAGTATGCAAGACAAGAACCTGGCACACACCCTTTTGACAAAAATCAGACACTCGGTTGGGCAACAGTCATACCGTGTGTATGAGGCTTTAGATCTATAAATCACATACACATACTGGGGCCAATTTAGACAAAAGCCAATTGACCTACCAGCATGTCTTTGGAGTGTTGGTGGAAACCAGAGTACCTGGAGGAAACCCACACAAGCATAAGGAGAACATGCAAACTCCAAGAAGGTAGTACCATGGTTGGGATTTGAACCAATCACCCTAGTGCTGCTAGGCAGAAGGGCTAACCATGTAGCCACTGTTCTTTAAGCACAAGGGTCTAACAACAAATGATGTTATGGCTCAAACAAATGCCAATGCACCAGCCACATAAGTTAGCCTATACCCCCCTAGATAAAAGTGAGAATACACTTGTGTAGCATAAAAAGTAGTTCACAAAATGTTCATAAGAAGTTCATAAAAATTCCATAGGAAGGGTGTTGTACTTCAGTAGGCAGCTCCACCTGAGACAGGAACAAAGCACAAGGATCTGTTTGTTACATTGCTGCCCGCCCGCGCTTCAGTTTTTAGTTTGGAGACATCCCTTGTTCAATGACTTCAAGTCCTGTGACCTGTACAGTACAATTAAGTTAATGGGAATTTTGACTTATTTGTAAATTCAATATCTTGGAGTAAAGTAAAGGGCACAGGTCCCTCCCCTCTGTCCTTTGTTTCTCCTTATTGCTTGCCACAAAACTGGATTCCCATAGAGTGGGTGTGGTTATTGTTAGGTTGCTCGTCTTCTGTAAGTAACCCCTGGTAGCCTAGGCTAGGATTGAAGGGCGGAGGTCCCTTTCACCGGTGGACAAAACATTACACATACACGCTATTGTACGTGAATAATGAATGTGCCTATTGAAGCACACACAACAATTTTATTTAGTTTGAACAGAAGGACAGCCCTGTGGTTTAACCAATCAGGTAATTCATACATACATCGACATTTTTCTTAAACTCATGACATTATCTAAGTCAAAGGTGAAATACAGTCTTCTGATAGTTATTTCGTCATTTCAACATCTGCTGACTGACCATATTCTTGCGTAACCAGTCCTATCTTAGCTTTGTACCTCTTACCGCAGACAGATGCATCCTAATATGTCAACATCTTGCATCTTAATTCTGAACTTAGTGAAATGCACGCCTAAGCATATTATCTTAGACCTTTAACCTAGTACCGTATATCTTTTGGCAACCTTAATAAGTATTCCCTTATAATCCTTCCTTTGATCATTCTGTGATTTACATAATGATCATTCCTTTTCTAATTTAATAGCACAGGCTTCATACTCCGAACCCTTGTGCTCTTGGTTTCTATACCATACCGTTGGATCCTTAACAATGGAAGTGAGTTTCAGATCCTTCGGAGCGACCGTGTTTCCCTTTTTACATAAACATTTGATTATCTTATAACAGGCATATAAAAATAGAATGAAGAGAATCACAGTGACAATTGTCATGGCAGCATTTCGGAGCCAAGATATTAATCCCCCAAAACTAAAACTGCTCGAGAAGGGATCCCAGTTTTTTCCTATGTTCCTTGCCTCTTTCTGTAGTTTATTTACCTCTTCCCTGTGTTGGGCAATAACGTCATAGTAGTCTGGGACTTCGATGCTGGTATTATGAATCCAGGTACAGCACTCATAATCCTCAGTAGTCTCACAGAGGCCAGTAAGGGCTGCACTCATACTTTCTATAGCCAACTCATGTAGTTCTAGTTGCTTCCTAATTGCCCTAGTTTCTAGATTTAGTTTGGTTATGTCATCAGAATTTTCCTCCAGAATCTCATCAATTATGCCAGTGTAATTATTTAATCTTTTCATTAGGTCAATTCCCCACCCTGTCCAGGAAGGGAACCATGCCCAGGCCATATCTTTTCCTAAAAACAATTCTCGTTTATTACGGTGTCTAAGGGGATATCTAGGATGCATGCTGGCTTCAAGGAGGTGACTTCCCTTGTTATCCCCTAATACCCCCATGATAGGAACCAGGGCTGCAAGGTAACACCACCCCTGGGGTTTGGTTGGGATCCAGGGGTGACAGAGTTTGCCGCAGCATATATATATGGTATTTCCTAGAGCTAGGGGTCGTTTATGGAACACGTTCCTAAGAGTATCAGAAAGGCCAGAGAGCACCAGAATTGACATTAATTGGTGTATTGTAGTCTTGGTACTGGAGCTAAGAAAGTCTAAAAAGGTGGCATTTAGGGTGGGATCTGAAGTATGGAAGAAAGAAGGACTGTTAAATGATGTCATTGAAATGTTAAGTTTTGCTTGTTTGCAAACCTCGGCTCCATCTGTGGTGTTTCCCAGTCGGAAACACCAGTCTGGGAAGTGGCTTCTACCTATAATTTGGAAAGTGAGGGTTTTATTTGGACGGGTCCTAGTAACATTCGTTAGGACGATAGGGGGTGTTCCATTAAGGAGGGGGGTAAAATTCAAGGGGACTGCCATGAGAGGGATTCTAGCTGTACTGGGATGTAGCTTGCTGCAAATCCAGCATTTCTCAAAACCAGATTTTTGAGCATAGCTATATTTGAATTTTAGTAGTAACATCTTGTTAGTCAGTCCCTTAGGTGACTCATTAACGGGTACAATACTTCTACTATGTCTTTGGCCGGGGGTATTATTCATCTTAGGTGGTCCACATATCCCTTTTAATAGACCTAAATCTTCTGGATGATATATACAGTTGGCTATAAACCATGTGGGCAGGAATACAAATAGTACCAGACTACCCCAAAGGCATACAGCCTTCCCTGACACTGATGGAGAAAGCATCTTTTTTTAAAGTTCTGATTATTTGTTATCTAAGAGTTCTGTTCTTCTTCTTCGTTTCTCATCCCGGCAGTTGTTGGCTCTGTTTTGTCCTTTTGAGGGGGTGTGGGATCTTCCAGGGAAATTTGTTCTATGCCTCTCTGAACTTCTTGTAGATCTTGTTCTTGGGAGTTGCTGCTCTCTGTCACTGCCAGGGGCTCTGGAGTCGAGGGAAGCTGGGGACACTTTTTAAGACGGCTGGCGTGGATCCAGGTGTTTCCTAGGTCTGTTAACACTGCGGTCCTGGATACCTTTTCCACCTTCCATGGTCCTGAGAAAGCCGGTCCGATACTCTTTCTTTGTGCTAATTGTTTGATCAGCACTTTATCCCCAGGGATGAAGGGATGCGTTGGTTCTGTGGGAAGAGGGAAAAAAGGTGACAGAAACTTATTCGTTCATTTCATGAAGCATACTTACCAGATTTTTCACGTACATTTCCTGTTGGGAATAAATGTCAATATCAGTGTCTTGGTCTAATGGGGGTAATTCTATGTTTGCGGGGATTCCCATGAGGACCTCAAAGGGTGATAGTTTTGTTCTTGCATGTGGATCTTCCCCTCTTTTGACCAAAGACCTTCAGGGTCTTTGGTCAATCCTTCCTTTGTCCAAAAATGGACATCATCTTCTGTGGCCATTGATTGCATCTGTGCTATGACAGTTTTAAAGTTAGGTGCTGCGAAGTGTTCCTTGAAAAACATTGTTGTGGGGGCAGGTGGGTTAGGGGAAAAGGCAGCAGCTCTTTTAGCTTCTCTGTCAGCAAGAGCATTCCCTTTTGAAACACGACTGCTGTCAGAGGAGTGTGCCTTTACTTTAATTATGGCTACCTTTTTTGGAAGAAGAATGGCTTGGAGGAGAGCACTAATCTGTGTGGAGTTGGCAATTATTTTGTTGTCTGCTGTTTTAAAACCGCTATTGGCCCATATCACACCAAAATCATGCACCACTCCAAAAGCATATCTACTGTCTGTGTAGACGTTCACCTCTTTACCGGTGAATAGAATGCAGGCCCTAGTGAGGGCTTCTAACTCTGCTACCTGGGCTGAAGAAGGAGGTAATGATTTTGCCTCCAGTACGATGTCTGGTAGTTGAACAACTGCATAACCGGTTAAAAAGGTGGAGTCAGAGGGACGTGAGCAGCTACCGTCAACGAAAACATCCTCTGCACCTGAGATAGGGGTGTCAGTGAGATCCGGTCTGGGACTGGTAATAGCAGCAACCTTTTCCGAACAGTCATGTATAATGTCTGGGTCATGTGGTAAACGCAACATGGAATGCAAAAGGCGCACAGCGGGGTTGCTGGCAGGCACATATTTGAGTGTGAGGTTATCAGTGTTCATCAGTGTTATCTCATAACCACTAAGTCTTTGCGAGGTCATATGTTGGGTATTCATGTTCTGAATAAGATGCGTGACTGAATGAGTGGTATAGAGAGTCAATGGGTGACCTAGCACTAATTTGTTTGCATCTTGTACAGCCATTGCACAGGCAGCAAGATTTTGGAGACAGAATGGCATTCCCTGTACTTGGATGGGGAGTTTTTTTTTTTTAGATAGGTAGGAGACAGGGCGGTAGCCTGTTCCATGCTGTTGTGTCAAAACCGCGGCAAAAGAGGTCCCCAAGACTACACAGTATAGTTGAAAAGCTTTACCATAGTCTACCAACCCTAGGGCGGGAGCATTTGACAGACTGTTTAATAGAGCTTGAAAAGCTTGTAGTCTGTCTTCAGTCCAATCTATTAATTTAGGGGCTGTCGAGCCAGTAGCCTCTCTTAGGATACTATCACAATGAGAACAGTCAGGGATCCATTGGCGGCAATATACAATTGCACCCAAAAATGAGAGTAGGGCGGCCTTGTCTTTTGGGGGACTGAGAGCTCGAAGGGCTGCGGCACGTTTGGGGGACACTAGCCTTGTCCCTTCCTTTAGAATGCACCCTAGGTATTCTACCTGTGGCTGGCACCATTGTATTTTCTTCCTTGAGGCTAGATGCCCGGCGTGAGCTAGGTGTTGTAACAGTGATGTTGAATCGACCGCACAATCTTCAGCAGTTCGACTGCACAGGAGCAAGTCGTCCACATACTGTATCAGTACCGACCCTCGCTCAGATGTCCAAGACTTGACAGTCTCGTTGAGTACCATAGAGAAGGCGGCTGGACTGTCTACATACCCTTGCCAGGTTAGTTGGCCCCCGGCCCAGGAGAAAGCAAACATAGGTTGGGCTTCCTCTGCAATGGGAATGCTAAAGAAAGCATTCGCTAAATCAATTACTGTGTAGCATAGAGAGTCTGCCGGTATGCATGAGAAAATAAAAGTGATGTCTGAGACTAGGGGTGGGAGGGGAATCACTTGTTTGTTTACTGCTCTGAGGTCTTGGACGAGTCTCCACTCGCCACTGGCCTTCTTTACAGGGTAAATGGGTGTGTTCCAGGGACTGATGATTGGTCTCAGGATACCTTTTGATATGTAATCATTAATTTGAGGGGAGATGCCTTGGACTTTCTCTGGGGGTAGGGGATACTGTTTTTGATATTGTATCCCTGCATCTGATCGCATTTGGGGTGCATATGGTGTGCAATTAATAAAGCCCACACTACCTTTGTTTTCTGCCCAAATTGTGTGATGGTCAAGGGAGGAAGGTATCATTAGAAAGAAATTCCTGTGTGCATGTCTTTTTGGGAACCCTCTGTGTGCATGTCGCTTAGGGCCATGTAAGTCACATAATGGTGAACTAGCGGTAAGGGAACCTTCTTTATTAAACTTAATGGTAATACACAGTTGTGCCAAGAGGTCCCGTCCCATAAGGGGCACAGGGCATGAGGACAAGATGGCAAAAGTTTGGGTACATAATTTCTGTCCTTCTGAAGTGGCTACAGTCAGTGGTGGAGTGATGGGATGGGTGACAGGTGTCCCATTAATACCAACAGAGTTTCCCTCGGTGCATTATTTGTGGCTGTGTAGGATATTGGGGTAGTGGTTGACGAGGGTTCTGGTATGGCAGATAACGGGGATACTGTGGGCGGGTCTGGGGGTTAAATCCCCTGCCTCTGCCTCTCGCTCTAATCTGTCCAGTCCTATAAGGGCACTGGGATTTCCAATGTCCTTGCTGTCCACAATTGCCTATATTTTCCAAGGCATTTGTTCCATGCACAGAAACAATCCTTCATGTATTGTGGGTCAGCCCCTTTGCAGGGAGAATAAGAATGCTTATGTACCTGACAAATTTTACTGACTTCTTGCCAGTCTTCCTCTGAACAAGGACCTTGGGGTCCTGGGTCATGGATTCCCAATTGGTGACACCTTTCTCGGACTTGTGTCCAAAATGGTTCTACCTGGGGGCCAGGGATCATATTACTGACAAATTCATAGGGTGATGGGGTGGCCATGGCTTGGGTTGCTGCAGAATTCCCCATCTAGTAGTCTGGGCAGTGTGTGTCTAGTGGCAGGACACAGGTGATAACACCCGGTTTGTCCAACAATCCGGTCTCTGGTCTGGGAGTAGGATCCCTGATCTTTTTTGGGGCAGATGGACTTATATAAAACTATGAAGATTTACCCTTAATATACGATGAAGGGTAAATCTTTCCTGGTGGCGGGATATACCCCTCTTACACCAAGTCTGCAAGAGAACCCCCCTGGTCTGGTGGTCAGTAAAATCCACTTGTCATCTATTCTTAGGAAGAGTAGACCTAACGTGCAATGGGGGCAGGCGGATACTATGTCACTACAAGAGGGCTCCTCATATTCTGCACTTATTTAAACAACAACAATTATTTTCCTTATACTCTATATTAAAACTTATACTCTATATACTTACACGTGTACCTAGAGAGAAACAGACATATTCTTAATATACTTTAAGACATGAAATAACCGTATTGCAATACATTTATCAATTTATAGTGCACTTTTTTTAAAAAAAAAAAAATTTTTTTTCAAATGGGCGTCCACTCCACCAATCCCTTTGTCACGGGCGTAATCTACTACTTCCCGTGTTAAAAATACTATCACCAATAGTTTTAAGTCAGACCAACCTAGTCGGACTCCCCTAAACCTATAAATTCCTTGCGAGCCCTTTTCACCTCCCGAGTGACCAGCCTAGTCCATCGCGAAGGCACAGTTACTTCTTTTAATTTTAAACTAAGTTCGTAGCGGCCGCCCGGACAGAGTAAGTGTTTACACCATTCACCAATCAGGTAAAAAAGAGTAAAGTGACTTACCTGTCGCAAGACGAGACGAACCCCACTTTGCTGGTACCAAAACTGTTAGGTTGCTCGTCTTCTGTAAGTAACCCCTGGTAGCCTAGGCTAGGATTGAAGGGCGGAGGTCCCTTTCACCGGTGGACAAAACATTACACATACACGCTATTGTACGTGAATAATGAATGTGCCTATTGAAGCACACACAACAATTTTATTTAGTTTGAACAGAAGGACAGCCCTGTGGTTTAACCAATCAGGTAATTCATACATACATCGACATTTTTCTTAAACTCATGACATTATCTAAGTCAAAGGTGAAATACAGTCTTCTGATAGTTATTTCGTCATTTCAACATCTGCTGACTGACCATATTCTTGCGTAACCAGTCCTATCTTAGCTTTGTACCTCTTACCGCAGACAGATGCATCCTAATATGTCAACATCTTGCATCTTAATTCTGAACTTAGTGAAATGCACGCCTAAGCATATTATCTTAGACCTTTAACCTAGTACCGTATATCTTTTGGCAACCTTAATAAGTATTCCCTTATAGTTATATGAGGGTACAATGGGGCATTCCCAGCAAAGCCTTTGTCAGTGTCCAAACATTTGAAGATAGCAGCATATCACACATGGTCTATGAATACAAGGCCTGCACTGTATTCCAAGATCTGGAGTTCACAGGCATGTAAAAAATTCACAGTCCAGTCATGTGACATAATGATACCCCCTTGGGAGGTGGGTCCATGATTCCCTGCACTCCATAGCATGTCCTCAATTGGGGGGTTTAGATCAATATTTCTCAACTCCAGTCCTCAAGTACCCCCAACAAGTCATGTTTTCAGGACTTCCATTATTTACACAGGTGATTTTATCAGTTTCACTGCCTTATGCCCCGTACACACGATTGGACTTTATAACGAACGGACTTGGCCACACACGGACAATCCGAAAGTCCAGCGATTTCTAACACGATGACGTACAGCTCAAGGAAGTTCAATAGTCAGTAGCCAATAGCTTCCTTCTCGTAAGTGCTTCAGAGCACGCGTCATTCTTAGTCCGCTGAAAGCCAAGTCTGGCGGACAAATTTTGAGTCAAAACTACTTTCTAAGTCCGCCGGACTCTATGATGAAAAAGTCCGCTGGAGCCCACACACGATCGAATTGTCCGGCGTACTGTGGTTCGGCAGACTAAGTCCTCCGGACAATTCGATCATGTGTATGTGGCATTAGTGATTACCACAGCTATTTCATCTGAGTGAAATCCTGAAAAAATGACCTTGTGGGGGTACTTGAGGACTGGAGTTGGGAAACATTGGTTTAGGTGATGCTGAGCATCATTTAACTTGAAAGTTAGACTGAAGACATCCTGGGGCAAAAAACATTTAAAGTGGGGAGCAGCACTGGAGCAGACATGTGTATTGCAGTCTAAACTGTTTTGTTTTTTTACTCCTAGGCATAGGTGACTTTTTAAAAACATTTCTAATGAAGCTGGAGTTGAGCTTTAGAGCATTTAACAGACAGCCAAGTAACAAGAATGTTCAGGAGGCCAGTAATGGCAGCACTACATATTTACTTGAAAGCATTGATGATTTTTTTTTTTTTTACACCTTTTTCACATGTGGCTATGCCCTAGCTGTTTCCTGTCTCTTCTAAAAGCATGCTGTGGAACACATGTTAGGAACTTGCTGTAGCCACATGTGGAACAAAAGTATTGTTCTTGAGACACAAAAAGCCCTACTTCCAAAAATTTACCCCAGCAATGCAAATCTTAAATACTTGTTTAGTCTGGGGACAGGACTTTTATTAGCCCAATTCTCTGCTCTGCCAGTAGATGGCGCTCCCCTAGGCTCTGGCTGTGAGCTGTCCCCCTGTGTCCTTAGTTAAACCTTTAAAGTCATTGTCATTGTTGGCATATCTAAGCCCTTGTACAAACGGTCGGAAATTCCGATGGAAAATGTCCGATCGGACCGCGTTGTCGGATAATCCGACCATGTGTGGGCTCCATCAGAATGTCCGACCAACAAAGTTTGAGAGCTGGATATAACATTTTCATGATTCAATCGGACTTTGTCCAATCGTTTGTAGAGAATTCCGATTGGACAAAGTGCCACGCATGCTCAGATTAAATTACAAGACCAAAGCTATTGGCTACTAGCCTGAACGTAGTCCCGTTGTAACGTACAAACATCATCACGTTCCGAACGATCGGATTTCCTGACAACTTTGTCCGACCGTGTGAATGCAACACCGGTTTTGGTCAAAATCCGTCGGAAAAAATCCATCGGTTTTGTTGTCGGAATGTCCGACCGTGTGTACAAGGGCTTACACTTTCTCAGCAAAGGTTAAGATTTACATATTATTGCACCATGGGATTCTGGCCTCCTGAAGCACTCATGAAGATAACTAATGGTGCATGCAGGTATCTTTATTTCATTCAGGATTTAAGAACTTTATATGTTTTAATGTAAACCTTCTATAGCTATAAACATATTCAGTAATGTATTGCAGAGTGCAGCGAGTTCGTGCAAAGTGCAGTAATCCATATCAGCCAGGCAGAAACTTAATAGGTCTTTCTTGGGAAATTCAAGTCTGGTTCCTCAGTGTTACTGCTGCAGCGTGAGAGAATTGCTTTAAATGCTGTCTTTTATATCTGTTTGGTTGTTTTATTAATGCAGATCTTTAAATAATGTGTGGTACACAACATACATATTCTTGAAAGAGTTATTGATTCCAGAAATAACTCCCACCATGTATGGCATGCATGAGCATCTTTTATTATAATTACTATTATAAAACATACATGTTCTGCTTCAGTCCAGCATTTCTAGGCATCTGGTACCATTTGCTATGTTTTTTTTTTCCTTTTTTTTTGCAATTAAAAGCTAGTTGAGAACAGTTGAAATTGCAGAAGACTGTTGTGTGCGTGTGTGTGGCCAGCATCAGAGGAGCTTGTTTTCATTGACTCTGTTGGTTGTGTTGGTTATAATTATCATTATTATTGTTGATATTAACTCTTAAAGATGAAGTTCTACATTCTACCCGATTCAGAAGTAGAAAAATAATGTTGTTTATGATGCATCTTCCATGCCTGGGTAAACAGGCAACACTTTTTAGGTTTTCGTTGAGCATAGCATCTGTTGCTATGTAGAGAGTCCAGATGAAGTGGGTGGTCTGAGGTATCCAGTATTCCTTACATGTGAGCAGCATGAAAACACCATAAAGACCTTTCCTGTACATTTACCAAAGTTGGGCATAAATGGACAGTATTTGTTTAACAGTTTCGATCTGAACATGAGCTTTAATCAGTCCATTTATATTACCAAGAGATATCTATGTAACATGAAAACAGTGTTTTGGTTCACTTCCAGCGCATTCTGTCTAAAAATACATAAAGGTAAATAAACAGAGAATCCAGTGAGGAACATGTGTATAGCACTAGTTCAAGGTTTGATTGTTCTGTGTTAGCAGCAAATTTTCGTACAACCCAGTTTTGTTTATAGATGATGGATGGGACAGAAGTATTGTTCATGTGAAGTAAAGCTGTTGCATTCATGTTGCATGTTGTGCTGTATTTATATGTGAAAAAATTCAATAGGGAATAAAAGTGAATCTGTCGCTGAGCTAAGAACCCCACTTTAAAAGGAAGCAGTTTTTCACAGAACAGTGAACTCTTACCACTAGTATGCAGTCAGTTCTAGCTTTTTTTTTTTTTTTTTTTTTTTGCATCCTTATCGATATATTTCTTCCTGTTTTTCTCCTGTGGAGATCTACAATCAACTGTCGGGCTGGGCGACGGGCTGGATATTTAGATCCAGTGGTCCAGCCATGGAGCGCGTGCAGACCATCAGCTACGCCCTAGGTCAGCCGCTACATAGCCCCACTGATCAGAGGCTGGCCAGTGTGTTAAACGCCCTCGCAGGGTCGCACACGACTGGGCGCCTGGTCCGAGTTGCAGTGTTCCCCTGGCCGACAGCTCCCCCACTTCGGTGGCAAGGGGTTCTGTCTGGAGCTGTACCTGCATGCGTGGATCGCTGAGTACTGTCCCCTTCTCCCCCTGGCGCATTGTGGGGCGGACGCAGGTACCCCCTGGGATGGTCAGACCTGTGGATTTTCCTCCTCCCACATGAGCTTCCCAGTGAGTTGCCGGTTTCTCCCCCTTCCACCCTGTTCCTTCCCCCTCTTTTAGGGCTGCTGGGGTGCGGTTAGGTCACTGATGGGTGTGTTGTCTCCCCCGTGGGGGCTAGCTCTGGGAATGTTTTTGCATCCACATACCTGGTTGTCCCCCTTTTTCTGTTTGGTGTGGTGGGCCCTTGCTCTCGCAGGGATTAGATGGTTTCCGGTGGAGGAATCCCCGGCTTTTAAAGACCCAGCTGACAGAAAAGTGGAGTCTGTGACCCGCAACATGTTTACTATTGCCGGTTCAGTGCTGAGGCCGATCCTGGCCACTGCCTTGGTGTTCCAAACACTAACTGAGTGGGCAAAACTTTTACGCCACTGTCTGGGTAGTGAGCAGGTTCCCCCTGCTTATGTTGAGCTAGCGGACCACTTGGTCCAGGGGCTGCAATTTGTGTGCGATGCATCTCTGGATATGGCTCCTTTGCTTTCACAGCTCCCTGTTTTGGCTTTGGTGCTTGGGCGCATTTTCTGGCTTAAGTGTTGGTCTATGGGACCAAACCTACAAAAATGCCCTCACCAATTTGACTTTTCAAGGCAAAAGCCTGTTTTGGGCTACCCTGGATCACATCATTAAGATTCTCAAGGACGGACCAAGATCTCCAAGTGGATCAGACAGACGATGATTCAGGCCTATTCTATTAAGGGTCAGGTGCCTCCTTTCCCTGTGACTGCACACTCTACTCGGGCGCCTTGTGCTTCTTGGGCCTTCCGTCATCAGGCATCAGTGTCACAAATTTGCAAGGTGGCCACGTAGTCGGTGCACACTTTCACTAAGTTTTTTAAAGTGGAAGTTTTTGGCATCTGCTGATGCTTCCATTGGCCACAAGGTTTTGCAGGCTAATGTTTAGATGGTCTAATCCCTCTTTGGGGGTGTGTTTTTTCAGGTGGGGCTCCTGTTCTTGTTGAGCTCCTGTGTTTAGCCTTGGGTTTTTGTCTCACCCCTCATTTCCTTTATTGGCAGTGCTTGGGGACGTCCCTATAGTTCTGAGTATGGAGCATCATGTCTGTCAATGAACAAAAGAGAAAATAGGATATTTGTTACTTACCGTAAAATTCCTTTTGTTCATTGACGGACATAACACCCACCCCTGTATGGAATTTTTGTAATACTTCTAATGATGCTTACTACTAAACTCGAGGCCTATAGCTGAGGGGGGGATTTAACCTCCCTGGCAGGATGATTATTTCAGATTTGAGGTGCTGAAAGCCGTACCATTATTTTGCATGGAAATTTGGCGTTTTATATTGTAGGCCTGTAATTCTTAGAAATAACTCACTTAAATCTCTCCAAACAAGAGTCTTGTAGACATTCCGGGTATGAACACATAATCATAAATATAATAAATAACTATAAATAATTATAACAAATAATAATATAATAAAAATAAAAATTATTCAATAATGTAATCAAATCAAAAACACAGAAATTTGCTAATTTGCAGAATTGTCGCTGTCATTACTTTTAGTGTTTGATGATGAATTTCCCCACAAATCACTATTGCTTAATTCTGCAAGTGATTCTAATTTATTATTGCTGTTTTCTAGCTGGTCTAAAAGCACTTTTGACGTAAACTGACATTTTTTGGTTGCTATGGACAATCTCCAGTTTCTTGGCAGAAAGAAAAGTATTTATAATATAAAACTGCATGCAGGACACTGGACAAACCACTAGGGACAAAGGGGATGTGTAATTATTTGATACAGTACTGTAATCTGTAAGAGTACAGTATACTGTATCTGTACTGGGTTTTTCTTTTTGAATTTGGCGCCGAACTCCGTCCCCGTGCGTCGCAGCACTCGCAGGGAAGCTCGGCATTGTGACAGATCGAGCGAGACACGGCGGCTCACAGACCACAGCAGGGAGACATTGCAGGATTCGGGGACAAGGTAAGTAAAGGTAAGTAACCCCTACATGGATCCTGCAATCCTGAATCTGGCTCGGGGTTACCGCATTTGGTACCGAAATCTCACCCCAAGCCAGGCTTGGGAATACCGCCAGGGAGGCTACACCAGCTAGGACCGTCCACAGGCGTAGCCAAGTTTGATTTTTCTGCCTAGTGTCCTACTCCTGTAGGGGCCAGTATAACTCTATGGTTCTGAATATGGAGCACTGTGTCTGTCAATGAACTCAGAGAAAGGGATTTCACGGTAAGTAACAAACATCCTGTTTTTCCAAGAATTGAACATGAGTTTGCAAGTAGGACAGTTTTTCTTTAGAACACTGGTTCTTCTGATTTAAGATGTCTGAAGGAATTACTGTGTTACACAGAACATCTAGTGATGATCTCTTTTTCTATTTTTTCACTAGATCTGGAGACAATACAGGAAATTTTATGTTATGCTAAATGTGACAAAACTTGTTTATTATATTCATATTTGTTGGAGAATGGAGTTTGTGTGGCTGTCCACAACTTGCCCACTGTCATTTAGCCACACAGAGGATGATGGATCTAATAGTAACTTGATACAGTAACCATTATTAGTGTGTGCATCTAGTTATGCTAATCATTGTTATTTTTCTGCTACGTGATTGGACAGTCTGGTCGGTGTGCTCAAACAACCAGATCATGGAGATGTTACAGTGCAAGTTTTGTATGTCCAGTCTTTATTTGTTTGCCAAAGCTGATAGCATGTTGTTGGTTTTTAAAATATATGGTGGTTGTATTTCTGCTGCAAATAATAAAATTAAATTTTTTTAAGAGATACATATATTCATTACCGAGATAATGTCATGACTCTGTGGAGAAAAAAAGAACTACATAACTTATTTGAGATTTTTTTCAGTGGTGCACCACAAGTGTTAGCATGCTCATCTTTTTCACTGGTTATCTCAGAGCAAATCTTACATTTGTAAATCCAAGAAATAGCTAACATCTGGTACATATAGGCGGTTACATTCATCAAGCTGTACCTTTTTGCTTATAATGTTTAATTTGGCAGTAAAACAGATGAGAAATTAGTAAGTTGAATGTAGTGAATCTGACCCGAAATGGCTTCTGCCCTAGTTTGAACTTGGACATTCTACATCAATAGTGTTGATTTACTAAGCGAGTATGTTAATTTTGCAAATTGAAATTTTCACCTACCTCAAATGCTTTTCCTTAGTTTTCATTAACAAAGGGCCGTTGTTGTTCCAGAGTACACAAGAAATGTGAATTCTTCAGATTCAAAATGTTTAGCATTTTATACATACAGGATAATGATAAATAAAAATACCCCAAAACAGACAACATCCAAAAAAGAGGAAAATGTTGAGGTTAATAACTCTAAAAAAGCTTTGTTAATACCTTTAAAGTGGTTCTAAGGCTGCATTCACACCTAAGCATTTTCAGCTTGTAAAACGCTCATCACAAAAGTTCAAAACGCCCAACGAGCAAAATCCGATTTATTTAAATGGCCCCGTTAACATCTGAGCCTTCTGTCACCTGAAGCCTAAAGCTCAGAAAAGTACACAAGCTTCTTTTTGGGCAATTACAGATGTTTTTCTGCTTTTTACATTGGTGACTTTTTAAACTGTACAAAATTGCGGCAAAAAAACGTGGTAAAAATTTTGGTAAAATCGCGGTAAAACACCGACTTTTGCCTGAAAACGATACACTCAGGTGTGAATGCATCCTAAAGGTTGAAAGTTTTTTTTTACCTTAATGCATTCGCTGCATTATGGTAAAAAACCTTCTGTATGCAGCTCCCCCTCCACCCCCCTTATACTTACCTGAGCCTGATCTCAATTCAGCACTGTGCACAAAAACAGCGGTCTCTAGTATCTCTCTCCCTTTTCATAGGCTCAGAGACAGGAGCAGGAGCCATTGGTTTCTGCTATTGTCAATCACATCAGAGAGCAGGGGGCGAGGCCAAGTGTATCAATGCATACATAGGAGTTGATTTACTAAAGGCAAGTGCAGCTGCTCCAGAGCTTTGTAAATGAGCAAAAGCGCTGTTGAATTCCAACATCCAACCATGTGCAAGCAAAAATGCTGTTTTTAAAATTTTCCTTGCAAGTGATTGGGTATTCTTTGCAAAGTGGATCTTTCCCTTATTTACTAAGCTCTGGAGCAAGTGCACTTGCACAGTGCAACTGCACTTTTTAACCACTTCAATACAGGGCACTTTCGCCCCCTTCCTTCCCAGCCCAATTTTCAGCTTTCAGCGCTCTAGCGCTTTCAGTGACAATTGCGCAGTCATGCTACACTGTACACAAATTAAATTTTTATCATTTTGTTTGCACAAATAGAGCTTTATTTTGGTGGTATTTATTCACGACTCCGTTTTTAATTTTTTGCGATATAAGCGCAAAAAAGCGGAAATTTGGAAAAAAAAAACAATATTTTCTTTTTTCTATTTAAAAAAAAAAATCCAATAAAATCTAATTTTGTTATAAATTTAAGCCAAAATGTATTCTGCTACATGTTTTTGGTAAAAAAAATTCCGTTAAGTGTATAATAATTGGTTTGTGTGATCACGGACATATGTACGCAAATGATCATGTACATATGTGTGCAGGTGATCACGTACATATGTGTGCAGATAATCATTGGGACATGTGATTTTAGTGGGACATATGTGGAGGACATGTGTTTTTATTATTAGGGACATGCGTTTTTATTATTTGGGGACATGTATGTTTTGGGGACATGTGTGGGGACATTTTGTTTATACTGTGTGGTGTGTTTACTGTGTGGTGATTTGTGTGTACACTAGACTGATGATCAGTGAGTAAAAAGCTGTAAAAAACAGCTCATACTCACTGATCATCAGCCGGCTGCAGCGATCCGCTCTCCTCTCCTCAGCGATGACTTCTGTGTGAGGAGAGGAGGAGCCAATTGCCTAGCAACTGGCTGTTTGTTTACATCACATGACGGCCGTGATTGGACACGGCCGTCATGTGATCAGGAGGGCCAATCACAGAGCCCTCCTGCCGATCTGAGATGCGCCGTGTCCGGGTGACACGGGCGCATCGGGATCGCGCCGCTGCGCGGGCACGCGCGCGCGCGATCCCGCTACTTCTGATGGACATTCCTGAACGTCCTATCAGGAGTAGACGGCTCCCACCCGGCCGTATATGTGCATTGGCCGGGTGGGAAGTGGTTAAAGTCCACAGTCTATTTTCCTTTAGTAAATCAACCCCACAGAGTGTGACTAGGGATCAAGCGCTCATGAGTGCCCCCATAGCAGATGGTTTGCTATAGGGACACTTGCTGGGTGGGCGTAGCCAAGAGCACCATTGGGGGGACCCCAGAAGAAGAGGATCGGGTAACTATAACATGTTTGTTATTTAACCCCTTTTTTTTTTTTTTTTTTTAACAGGTAAGTTTTTATTTATCACCATTAAATGAATTAAACAAACATTAGTACAATACAACAGTGCATCGTACAACACAACATAACACAGTGTTCAGTATCCAGTCGGTTAATCAAACTTACAGATCAGCTGATAAGGGTCAAAAGGTAGAGGAGAGGAAACATGGTAAAAGGAAAAAGGAAGGAGAGGAAGAAGTGGGGGGGGGGGGGGGGGGAAAGAAATCAGAGGCCAAGCCTCCAGATACAGCTCATAGGAATAGACAAACCACATCAATTCTGCATTTCACTCGTAGCATTCAGTAGTGATCAAGTAAATACAAGAGAACATCCCAGATCCTACAACCACCCATCCCACGGTTGACCCATCTACACTCCCACCCAAGATCCCCAAATCTTGTCAAATTTAGACGGGCACTTCCGACTCATGTAAGTCAACTCATATAGTGGAAGAGCGGAGTCAATCAACCCTTTCCATTGAGAAATCCCAGGGGGGTCCGCCTTCTTCCAGTTAAGAAGAATAGTCTTCCTGGCATAAAATGCCGCATAAAATACAAACAGTTGTCTATGCGTACCCACCACCACTCCATCACACACCCCCAACAGCAGGACCACAGGGTCCATCCCCACCGAGAGGCCCCCCACCGAATTCAGAACCCCCACCACCTCCCTCCAGAAGGTCTGAATAACTGAACATTCCCACACTACATGCATAAATGTCCCAACCTCCACACCACATTTCGGACATCTATCGGAGCTTAGTGGGTATATTCTCGAAAGTCTCTGTGGAGTGTAGTAAGCCCTATGTAGAAACTTCAGCTGAATGAATCTATCGCGCGCAGAGATCATCCGGGGGATATAATTCTGGATGCCTTCCTGCCAGTCCTCCTCATTCAGTGATGGAAGATCAGACCTCCATTTGCGAAAAAGCGCAGACTCTGCTACGGGTTCCGAAGCGGAGAGCCGGAGGTACAAGGAGGAGAGGACACGATCAGCATATTTGGAGATGAGGAACTTTTCAATCTGGTGCGAGCAGACCGAGATTGGGGCAGGGAATTGGGCCCGCGCCGCATGGCGCAGCTGCAGGTATCGAAAAAACATCTTATTCGGCAACCCGAAATCCCTCTTAAGGGTATCAAAATTTAGGAGGACCCCCCTAGGCATAATCTGCTGTATGGTTGTGATGCCATATTTGGCCCACAGGGCAGGATCCGGGATAGAGTTGAAATGGCGCAGCTGCGGGTTGCCCCACAACGGCGTATGGGGTGAGACCTCCAGAGGATCGTTAAGTTTCCTCGACACCTGCATCCACACACGCACCGTCGTCGCCATATTCGACGTGACCGTAGGGTGAGCTTTAGGGCCCCTAAATACCAAATTACTAAGCGCAGCATAAGACCCCAGAATGGCCGCCTCTAGGTTAACCGACGGATTGGACCTCGATTGCACAAACCACCACCTCACTGTCACCAGCACCGCCGCCCAGTAGTATTGTTTCAGGCATGGCAAGGCCAGTCCCCCAGCCGAAAGAGGCAGCTGAAGGGCCCGCCTCCCCACCCTGGGCACCGCTCCAGCCCAAATAAACGTGTTGATCACCCGATCCGCCCTGAGGAAGAAGGAATTCGGGATCGGGGTAGGGGTGTTTCGAAAGACATACAAAAACTTTGGCAAAAAGGTCATCTTCAAGAGGTTGATTCTACCCACCGGTGATAAGGGCAAAGATTTCCACACTTGGCACCTGACAGTCAGGTCGTCTAAGATAGGGTACACGTTGTCAACTAGGTATTGCTTGGGATCTCCTCTCACTAGAATTCCCAAGTAACGGAACCCCTGCACAAATTTCAGTGGCGTTGGCGTGACTTCATCACGGGGGTCTTGAGAGAGTGAGAACAACAAGGATTTATCCCAGTTAATCCTAACTCCCGAGAAGGAAGCAAATTCCTCCATGATAGACAGGGCCCTCTGTAAGGAGGCAGATGCATCAGGTAGGTAAAGCAGTGCGTCGTCCGCATAAAGCGAAATTTTCTCGCTAAGGGGGCCCACCCGCAGCCCCACAAACTCCTCCGACGCCCTTAAAAGTATGGCCAGGGGCTCTACTTCCAGCGCAAAGAGGCCAGGGGACAGAGGGCACCCCTGCCTCGTGCCTCTACCCAACGCAAACTCCTCTGACACCGCACCATTGGTGCGAATTCTGGCCACGGGGTGGTTATAAAGCAGCCGAATCCAGGAGATAAATTTGGGGCCAAAGTGAAAGCGCTCTAAAACTCCCCAGAGAAATTGCCATTCAACAGAGTCGAACGCTTTTTCCGCGTCAAGCGACGCCACTACTCCTTGTCCCTGACCCACCTTAGCCCTAGAAATGTGGGTATAGAGGCGTCTAATGTTAATGTCAGTGCCCTTGCCCGGCATAAAGCCCGTTTGATCACCATGAACCAGGGTCAAGATAACGGAGTTAAGCCGATTTGCCAAAATCTTTGTCACTATTTTTGCGTCAACATTAAGCAGAGAAATTGGGCGATAGGAGGAGCAATACTCAGGGTCCTTATTTGGTTTAGGGATAACGACTATCACCGCCTCGGACATAGTGGGCGGCAGACTCCCCTCTGCTAGCATAGTACGGAGTAGGGCGTGAAAGCGCGGCGCAAGTGTGTCAGCGTGCATTTTATAGAACTCTGCCGGTAGGCCATCTGGGCCCGGAGTTTTCGAACCCTTGAGGGAGGCAATAGCCGCCTGAACCTCTTCAAGAGAGATCGGGGCCTCCAGGCGGGTACGGTCACCATCAGAGAGCTGCGGAAAGTCCACCTGGTCTAAAAAGTGACCAAGGGCTGCCAGAGTAAAAACCTCCCTAGGAGCATAAAGGGCCTTGTAATATTGTACAAATCGAGCGTTAATTTGAGAAGGGTCTGAGATCACCTCATCGTGTTCCCCTCTGATCCTGGCGATATGCGCCACAGAAGCCCTCTCCCTAGCCAACCAGGCCAAGAGTCTACCCGTTTTTTCCCCCTGTTCAAAAATGCGTTGTGATTGGGCCAACAAGATCTTTCTACTACCCTCTGTCCTGAGCAAAGCGATCTCCCTGTGTACCGACTGCAAGGCAGTATAGGAGGCTCCGCCACCCCCCAGCGTGTAAGCTCTCTCAAGCTCCTGCGCCTTCTTCTCCGCCTCCGCCAGTGCCAACCTAGAATGCTTCCGGGCCTTGGAAATGGCAGACTGATATTGACCTCTGGCGTAGGCCTTAAAAGCGTTGTTATTTAACCCCTTAACGCCCATTGCCCCTTTAAGGATTTTAGAATGCCGGAAGGTGGGGTGGGACTTTTGGTCATGTGATCGCCGTTATTGGCTGTCACGACGGTCACATGATCTGAAAACTCCCTAATCGCATGCAGCGATCGGGAGGTTTCCATTAGTCGCAAGTCATTCTGCCAAAACAGTGCACCGTTTGTGCTCTAAGCACAGCTCTATTGGTGCTGTTGCCACCTAGATGCTGCTTGTTTGGGTGCGCGAATGGCGCTAACAGGTTAAAAAATAAAAGAACCTTTACAATCACTTTAAAAGTCAAAAGGGCAATATCTGAAGGAAAGAAATGGCAAAGTTGGCATTTAAAGATTTGTAAATAGGTCACCCTAAATGTATTTTTTACCTGTTATTGTGGATTATCTATGTTGCAACAGTATGCATTCATTTCGTTGACTAAGATATTTGGAATGATCTTTTACAGATGCAGGTTTTGGATAAGTTTCCCAGTGAAGCCGGACAGAAAGATCCAAAGCAAAGAATTATTCCCTTTCTTCCAGGTAATATTATTTTAGTATTCCAATTTTTTAGTACTGCGATTTTTGAATACGGTTGAATAAAAATTCTATGTAAATGAAAAATCTTTACAAAACTCTGAAAGGAGCCAACATTTGCTGTATCTTTAGTCCGTTGGGAGGCTTATGTGTCTCTGCAGGGAGTACTGTACTCCTAATGCATATGAATTACTGTCTTTGTGCCGCTGACAGCTACAGTGACATTTCCCAAAGTAAAATTACATAGGAACAACTCTGAAATTAAAGTAGAAGACCAAGCTATTCCTAAAGAAACTTTAACCTGCTTCACTTTCTTTTAACTCTCCTTTGAAAGGTAGATGCTTATAATTGCCTAGTCTTAGGGCGCTCTGGTCTGGTCACATGATCTCACAGGCAACAGCTGCAACTCCTATGCGGTGATGTTACCAATGGGCTTTCTCTGGGTAATCTGTTTGTTGGCTGTCCCTCCTCTCACCTGAAACTATGACACTGCTACAGGCATGGCAGATTACATTCCCAAATAATTTTATATTGTATACTCTTACTTTTTTAGGCAATCATACACCTCTTTGTAGGGAGCTTACATGATGGTGTAAGTTAACTGTGTATGTTCGCAGTCCCAAATAATGCTATATGATATGTGCATACTTTTCTACACATTCATGTACCCTTTTGTAGGGATACTTACATGTGATAGTATAAGTTAAGTGTGTGTGTGTGTGTGTGTGTGTGTGTGTGTGTGTGTGTGTGTGTGTGTGTATATATATATATATATATATATATATGTGTGTGTGTGTACTATGTGTATGTAGAGGAGTTCCCTGGGTTACAAACAAAAGGGTCTGTAGGTTTGTTCTTAAGTTGAATCTATAAGTCGGAACAGGTACATTTTTTAAGTGTAGCTCTAGCCCAAAAAAATATTTTTAAGCTTTTTGGATAGCATAGGGAAGGATTAACACCCCTGTAACATTTGTTCTGCTGTCTGTGCCCCTGTTCATAAGATTTTACCTCACTTTCTGTCCCAGTGACAATTGGATTTTAAAAATTGTGGGCTGTTGTGGAAACAAGCCTTGGTGATAAAGCTTCAGTGGAGGTACCTTTTTTCTCATAATAACTCTTACAGGATTGAATTTCTCTTCCATGGGGTAGATTTCATCTCACTTCCTGTTGTCTCCTTCTGTTTTTAAGTAGGAGTCGGATGTTTGTAACTAGGGGGACCACCTGTATCTGCTTCTTGCAGATAGAAACAGCATTCATTGCATACATTCTCATTTGGCCTTATTTATTAAGATGTCTCATTTAAGAGCTGTTTATTTCGACATAGCAACCAATCAAATTCAAGCTTTTACTGAAAAGTTATGGTTGACCCAGGTCTCAATATCAAAAATTGGGGGGACTAATAAAGGCCTTATGTGAGTAGCTGACATGTTCATTGATTAAGGGAATCCTTTAAAGGTTCGTTTTACGGGATAAATTTCAAATGCTAACTACACAATTGTATCGTTATAAACAAATATTTCATTTTCTCAAATCTCTTGGATGCCAGGCAGATTTAATATCAATGACATCCCTAGAATACCTGTAAGAACCTTGATCAGATTCCCAGAAACATCTCTGCAATCTACGCCATACTTGATCCCCAAGAAATTAATTTACATGGACAAATGGGAATGGGATCTAGAAAGTGATGTTACATAGTTACATAGTTAAATAGTTAGTCAGGTTGAAAAAAGACACAAGTCCATCCAGTTCAACCAAAAAAAATATATATATATAATAAATATACCAGCCCATATACCCAATTCTATACCCACAGTTGATCCAGAGGAAGGCAAAAAAAAACAGCAGAGCATGATCCAATTTGCTAAAGCAGGGGAAAAAATTCCTTCCTGATCCCCCGAGAGGCAATCGGATTTTCCCTGGATCAACTTTACCTATAAATTTTAGTACCCAGTTATATTACGTACACTTAGGAAATAATCCAGGCCTTTCTTAAAGCAATCCACTGAGCTGGCCATAACCACCTCTGCAGGGAGTCTATTCCACATTTTCACAGCTCTTACTGTGAAGAAACCTTTCCGTATTTGGAGATAAAATCTCTTCTCCTCTAGACGTAAAGAGTGCCCCCTTGTCCTCTTTGTTGACTGTAAAGTGAATAACTCGACACCAAGTTCCCTATATGGACCCCTTATATATTTGTACATGTTGATCATATCCCCCCTTAATCTCCTCTTATCAGGAGTGAATAAATTCAGTTCCTCTAATCTTTCCTCATAGCTGAGTTGCTCCATGCCTCTTATCAGTTTGGTTGCCCTTCTCTGCACTTTCTCCAGTTCCCCGATATCCTTTTTGAGAACTGGTGCCCAAAACTGAACGGCATATTCCAGATGAGGTCTTACTAATGATTTGAACAGGGGCAAAATGATATCTCTCTCTCTGGAGTACATACCTCTCTTAATACAGGAAAGATGTGGACTTAGATGAATGGCACAAAATAATTATTTAACATAATCATACATAAATACCTCAATCTTTTAAGCTAATTATAAATTTTTGCCATGTTATATGGTTACAATGCATCTAGCTTCCTTTGTTCTGGGTGCCTCCACAAAATGCTTTCGAGGTTGTGGATAAGAAGATACAAATGGTGGATATGGCCAAAAACAAAAAGATTTTAGCCCCCAACAATTGCCTACTACTTTGAATGATACTGCAATTGATACTTTGAATGATAGAATGAAACATTTTGAAAAGATCTAGGACCCCTGGGCAAAATATAATTTGAGAATTATGTGAATAATTTAATGTGAGATCTTCCCCATCCCTACCCCTTTTGTTTCTCTTTTCCCCTCTCTACCGTTTTCCCTTTTTTACTCTTTTTTCATTTACCCATTTTTCTACCTGTTTCAGGACTCGTTTTTTAAATAAATCCCATAACAGGTCATAATGAATATGTGCATTTTGTAGAAACAATACAATAAAAGGATCTGTAGTGTTTCTGAACTTCCACAACTGAGGAGTAAATAGGATCTCCTTATTGGAGAGTCCCTTAGCTTTATTATTCTAGAATACCAAAGAGTTTCATTATACGGTAGGAACAGCAAAGAATTTTTTTTATAATTGTACCCTGTGCCTTATTTGCCAAGATATCCTCAGAAAATGTAATCTCTTTGTACTTCAAAAGTATCTTTGTACTTATATTTAAACATTTAATAAGACTACTGGAAAAAAAAGTGATAGTTGGGAAGTATGTTGATGGGAAAGGCACAGTAAGTGCCAGAGGGGTCTTGCCCCACTGGATTTTTTCTTCACTATAAGCTTTACTAAAGCACTTGTCTAAACTGAATACATTTAAAGTGTTACTAAAGTCAATAATAAAAAAAAAATTGAAATAACAAACATGTTTATACTCACTTGCTCTGTGCAGTGGTATTGCTCAGAGCAGCTCGAACCTCCTCCTCTTCTTGGGTACCCCGGCGGTGATCCTGCCTCCTCCTCCTCTTTGTGTGTCCCCATAGCATGTAAAAAAATTGGAAAAAACAGCGCTGTCTATAAACATTAAAAGAATATCCGTGTAAAAAATATTAAAAATTCCTGCTGCAACTTAATGTGAGACACACAATTTAAAGCAATTTAAAAAAGAAAGCTGCACTGAAAAGCATATACCATAAATATAGCAACAAATCAAATAAATGGTGTTGCGCTCCCTTAAACTAAATAATATTAATCCATAAAATGCTACCCAATAAAAACATAAATTATCTGTGCATAAATTCTGATTCCCGTGATAATCGTGATCAGTGATCAAAGTGACTAGTGCAACAAAGCATTCCAAACATATATATATATATATATATATATATATATATATATATATATATATGTAAAGAAATAGAAACCACATATATAAAATCGCATAGACCAAAGTAAGAATCGCATAAAATCACTTAGTGATAGTGATGAATACCAATAAATAGATTTTCTTACTCGGTGTAAATAGAAACACATAAAATCGCATAAATAGAAAAGAAATCGCATATACCCATAAAGTGATAAATGCAAATGAATAAAGTATAAAATCACACAGTGATAGTGATGAATACCAATAAATAGATTTTCTTACTCGGTGTAAATAGAAACACATAAAATCGCATAAATAGAAAAGAAATCGCATATACCCATAAAGTGATAAATGCAAATAAATAAAGTATCACACAAAGTGTGTATAAAGCAAAATTAAATAGTGAAACATTCAGTGCAGACAAATGTAGAAGTCTCTCAAACTGCAAACAAAAATAAAAAAGTGGCAAAAAAATCCGTAAAGTGCTTCTCGTAGTAGCCGGTGCAATACAACGTAAACTGTGCACACTCTGGTGTCTCTTCAGTGTCCCGCAGTTAACATATAGGGTGGCCCCTTACCTTACTGCTGTAAGGCAAACAGCATAAAGAGACCAAGGTCTCAGATGGTGACAGCGGTGTACCCTTAGTTCCAAGCTAGGAGGACTTCTCCCCACATTAAGGCAGGATCTCACAGAGAAGGAAACAGGAGGGCTCCAAATGGTGAAGTATGTATACACTTTTATTACAAAACTCAAACAAATGGAAAGGTACTCACAAACAAATCAGTTTAAAAATGCCAGATAGCAGTTTAAAATGTTCCTTTTCGTCTCTCAGACATGGCTTCCTGTATCCACAAGCACTTCCTTCCCTAATTGAGGCTTAATAGATTTTTGATAGCGCAGGGATACTTTTGTCTATTACTCTAGCCAGGGCTCGACAAAACCCGGGCGCCAGGTCGCATTGGCGACTAGAAATAGCGATCTCGCGCCTGGGGCAGCACAGCTGGGGGTATCCTGTCTCTGTGGACCCCCCCAGTGTGATCGCGTCGGGCCGTTCCGCCGGCGGCCGAAAATTTAGGCCGCGGCTTTGAGGCCTTCTGCGGTCCTATGATTCCTTATGGAATCTGGTGCCCTCTTGTGGTCGCCGTTGGTATGACAAACCAGCAATGCTAATGAAGCTTCCTCTGCCTGTTTTATATTACCTGCCTCTTCTTCCCTTTATTTAGAACCCCCTAAACATTATATATATTTTTTATTCTAACACCCTAGAGAATAAAATGGTGGTTGTTGCAATACTGTCTGTCACACCGTATTTGTGCAGCGGACTTACAAGCGCACTTTTGTTGGGAAAAATAATTTAGTTAATAAAAAAATAAGACAACAGTAAAGTTAGCCCAATTATTTTTTATATTGTGAAAGATAATGTTACGCCGAGTAAATTGATACCCAACATGTCACGCTTCAAAATTGCACCCGCTCATGGAATGGCGACAAACTTTTACCCTTTAAAATCTCCATAGGCGACGTTTAAAAAAATTCTACAGGTTGCACGTTTTGAGTTACAGAGGAGGTCTGGGGCTAGAATTATTGCTCTCGCTCTACCGATCACGGCGCTACCTCATATGTGTGGTTCGAACACCGATTTTATATGCGGGCAGGACAGGGCGCGGTTAAAAATTATTATTTTTTCTGCTTATTTTAACTTTTTTTTTTTTCCACTGTTCTTTTAAAAAAAATGTTGTGTCACTTTTATTCTTATTACAAGGAATGTAAAAATCCCTTGTAATAGAAAAAGCATGACAGGTCCTCTTAAATATGAGATCTGGGGTCAGAGAGACCTCGGATCTCATATTTACACTAAAATGCAATTGAAAAAAAAAATTGTCATTTGAAAAAAATAAATAAAATGTCCCTCTAAGAGCTATGGGCAATGACTTGGAGACGGGGGGGGGGGGGGGGGGGGGGGGGCGGCGACGGCGCTGCTATCTTCCCCTCACTCGTCTCCATGTCAGGCCAGGGACAGGTCCGGATCGCCGTCACGGACCTGGCGCCTAACTTTTTAAGCTGGCTCCTAGATTCCAAGCAAATTTGTCAACCCCTGACTCTAGCTTATTATATACCATAAATAGTGCTAAATTATATCATTACCACCATAACAAAACTTCCACCTTGTGTACAAATTATTGATATAAACCCAAATAAAAAGGTGAAAAACAGTAATAAAAAACAAAATGTGAACAGTCCAAAAGTAATATTAAATATAAAAGCAGAAGGATTAGAAGATGAAACTTCAATCCGCTTAGGTGACTCCACACACAACACCCTCAGAGTATGAAGCAAGAGCACCCAGAAAAGAATCCTCCACAACTAGATCCAGTGAGGCTTACCAGCTAGCCTGATCTCTTTTTAGGGAGATCACACGTGCCTGTAATTTTAACCACCGATCCGGACCTTTAAGAAACACTGCTGATACCTCCAATCTGTATATCCCCTCCTCAGAACGTCTCTCCCAACGTTTTGAGATGGGTACATAACTTTATGTACCCAAATTATTTATCCTTTGTGCCTTAAAGGGGTTGTAAAGTTATTTTTTTTTTAAATAGCAAACATGTCATACTTACCTCATCTGTGCAAGGGTTTTGCACAGAGCGGCCCCGATCTTCCTCTTCTGGGGTCCCGCTGTGGCGCTCCCGGCTCCTCCTCTTTTTGAGTGCCCCAACCAAGAAGCACTTTCCCTGGGGGGGGGGCACTCTTGTGGGCATGCTCCCATGTCCTGCTGCTGCATCCATTGACACAGGCGGCGGGACCCGGCCCCGCTCCAGGCTACAGCATCATTAGATTTAATTGATAGCTGCGGGAGCCAATGACTCCCACTGCTATCAATCTGTCCAATGGGGAACCAAAGACACCAGCTGGAGCTGGTGTTCTCATCCCCGCCGCTGGAAAGACTGGGTTCAGGTAAGTAAAAGGTGGGCTTTAGGGGGCAGCTGCAGCACGGGCAGGTTTTCACCTTAATGCATAGAATGCATTAAGGTGAAAAATCCCTTTAATGTACTCTAAGAAAAGGATTTTATGCTATGTCGAAAATTCTGTTTTTTTCCATACAGTTTTATTTTGCAGCTAGCAACATTGAGTGATTTTAAAAGTTGAAGGGGGCCCAAGCAGTATTGACAGATCTTGCATTTTACTGCAAAGTCTGCTTTATCTAGATGCTGTAAATGTAAAAAAAAAAATAATGCATGGTTTTGTGAGTTATTCATTTTTTAAATAAATTCTCATGGGTTGAACTGCAGTTAGCATTCATTTTAAGACAGCTCAAAACTCTTGATTTCCTCTACAGATGCATTATGTGCCTGTTATTTGCTGATTAGTTGATTTATCAGTTAGCTTTTTAAGCATTAACCATGTATAGTCCATTTTACAGTTATGCAGCTGATAGGACACAGGAAGTGAATCACTCAGTGATGTATTACTGCACAGTCAACACTGAGCGAAAGTGTTTTTTTTATTAAGGATGTGAATAATGCTTTGTCCTGCTGCACCACCCTGACAAGTGTCACCTATGTCGTATGCCTATCAATTGTTATCCAGCACACAAAAGAAAGCTATAGCAGGATGTGTTATCGGAGCACAGGGTATATTTATTCTGTAATGTTGTCCTTCACTCTTGCACCAAAATGAACACTCAACCCTTGTCAGTGGGAATCCCTCTACACTGATGTCATTTGGCAAGAGCTAGATATAAATAGTCTACACCCTGTGATTTTTGTATTTAATTTTGGCAGTGAAAATATGATACAGAGAAATCTTTTTCTTTTGTTCCCTCTGGGCTCTGCAGCAGAGAAACCTACTTACTGCTGCTAAGGACATTTTGTTTTACATTCTTAATATTCTTTGTTGCTTTAGGTTTTAAAACATCTTACCAATTAAAAGATCCATCCTGTTTAATTTGTTTGAGCACGTTTTACAACCACGTCATTAACGCTGTCTTTCCTTTGTTTCAAATTGTTTTTGTATAAAGTACCAAACAAATGATGATGAATGGCTGTTTATTTGCTTTTAAAGCTGCATTATATAGCACTACCAATAAAGGAATTATTCGCACAAAGTCTGTTGAGCTGCGTTTTCATGAACACCTCCATACATCCATGGTGTGAACTGGGCACATAAAAAACAACAGTTTTCTATGTGTCCTGTTAACAGCACACATGTACGGTGGTGTAAAGAAAAACACAGCTCAATAGATATGATGTGAGTGAGCCCTGTTAAAACAAAACGTGCTTTCTAAATTTTCCCACATTCTCCCGCACTTGAGCAGTATTCATCAATGTTTCCTAAAATCTGGATTATACCATCCTGTAATGCTAAATCCTGGTCATAGTGGCTTTCTTGTAAAGCATTGTTTCGCCTTCCACTATTGTTTGCTGTTTTCCTGTATTTTAAGGCCTCATGCACACTGGGCTTTAAAAAAATGCTACTGTTACAGCTGTTTCACATTATTTTTCCTATAAAATAACCTCTATATTAGCCTATGTGTCTATGCACACATTATTATTATTATTATTATTATTATACAGTTTATATATAGCGCCAACAGTTTGCTCAGCGCTTTACAACATGAGGGCAGACATTACAGTTACATTACAATTTGGTACAAGAGGAATCAGAGGGCCCTGCTCATTAGAGCTTACAATCTAAAAAGGAAGGTTCAATTGATACAAAAGGTAATAGCTGTGGGGAGATGAGCTGACGGAGGAAGTAAAACAGTGTTAGTTAGAAGCAGGATAGGCTTCTTTGAAGAGAAGGGTTTTCAGGGATCGTCCAAAGATGGATAGATTAGGGGACAGTCTGACAGATTGGGGTAGGGAGTTCCAAAGGATGGGAGAAGCTCTGGAGAAATCTTGGAGGCGAGCATGGGAGGAGGTGACAAGGGAGCTAGAGGGAAGGAGGTCTTGGGATGACCGAAGAGAGCGGCTTGGTTGGTATTTTGGGACTAGGTTAGTGACGTAACTAGGGGCAGAGTTATGGATGGCTTTGTAAATTATTGTTAGTACACATAGGTGTTTACAGGCATATTAGTAAGGGAGCATTTATAGGCATCAAAATAAACAACAAAATCGCATGTAAACACACTTAAATGCATATGCAATACACAGGTTTTTTTTTTAACAAGAAGAAAATTTATATTGAGTATAAATCGGGCAAATATTAACTGAGCTGCATGAGAACCATACACGAAACAAAAAGGGGAGGCATGAGTACAATCCACCATCATCAAATACAGAGTCACTGATGAAGGAGCTACACCTAAAAATGATTACAAAGATGCCCAAGCAAAGTTACAAGGAAAATCTACCAACTAGCTTATCAAATAAAGCATAATAAACCAAAATGTAGAAATTATTTTTCCCTTTTTCCTTTCTCCTTCGTCCCTTCCCTTCTATACAGGAAGACCATATCTTATCAAATTTTTATGGACAATTTCTACTTCCATAAGTCAATTTGTACATTGGTAAAGCAGTGTCAATAGCAGTACGCCATGGGAAGGTGAGGCGACTTTCACTTTAAGAGAATGTGCCCTGGCACTATGCCACACTAAAAGGGTTGTTTTCATTAGGTAATAGCTGGATTAGATCTAACACCCCTTAAAACTAAGTTACTTAAAGTACCATATAAGCCCAATAGGGCTGCGCAATACACAGCTTTGGGTGCATTTTTAAGCAGTTTCTCCCTGCCTGGAGTTCTGGTATTGAGAGGACATGAGGACTAGTGATAACCCATGCAAACCTTCTCTTCTTGTTTAGATCTATATGCACATCTGACAGGTTGGATATAAACATTTTAATTTAAAATCCTATTTTGCATATGGCACATTCACCCTAGGTATGAGCTCTAACACGCATAGCTAAATCAGTCGTGCTCAGAAATGAAGAGGAGTGGCTTTATGCACATATGATTCACCTAAAAAAGGAAAATGTATATACTTTTATGGGTTATATTTAGGTGTAGTTTTAATGCTAGCAGGAGGTAGTCAAAGACTGTGGGCATGGGGGGAGGCCAGAGATTCCAAAAACTCTGTAGGAATTGTTGGGACACTGGATGCATACTTTAAGAGACGGTCAATGACTAGAGACGCATTACATGAGACTTGTAGAGATCACAGTATTTACGTTCCCTTTACAAATCATTGCTTCTACACCCATAATCTTTAAAAGTTTCTTGTGTCACATTTCACAATCTCCTGTTTATCTTCAGGCTCAGCAGTAATTATTATTATGGCTTATCCACACAGGGTTTAAAAAAATGCTGCTTTTACAGGCGTTTGGTGTGGGGTTTTTTTGCCTGTAAATGCACCTCTATGTTAGACTATGCGGCCATGCACACATAGGCGTTTACAGGCATATTAGAAGAGGAGCGTTACAAGCAGAAAGAAAACCCATCACCAGCGAGTTCAGGAGAGGAGCTTTTGAACAGAAAATGCTAGACGTGTTTGGGTGTTTGTGCAATAATCCATTCTAATGGCCAGAATAAATTAATTACCTTACAATATTTTAACACAAGAATGTGTGTGCAATACGTGGCTTTTACTGAGTTTTTTAAGGAGCTTTTCTCCTGTAAAGCTTGAGGCCTTAAAGTGGAGTTCCAACTATGAAAAAAAAAAAATTATTTTAGGATGAATATCTTATCTTTAAACGGTGCTCGATTGACGATTTAATTGAGAAAGATCTCTTATATTCATTGTTCTTGTCTATTACCATCTTGCTTGTGGGCATGTTAAGCCCACAAGCACTATCTTCTGGGCTCTGGTGCAGCTGAGCGACCAGCATGCACTAACCATTCTGGCGCATGCACAGTATGTTCAGCGCAGAGCCGTACATTTCTGACGTTGCCATCACAATGGGCGTCATCGTCGGAAGTGCTAAGCCCTTGGCGCTGCCCACTGACTCCTGGAAAATAATGACAGACAGCTCCCAGTACTAGCCAGCACGGAAGCTGAGGGAAATGACATCAGGCGCCGTGGAGAGGAAGAGGCAGATTACTAGGGACCCCCTAGCTACAGACCTGAAAAGGTGAGTAAAAAAAAAAATTATATTTCCAAATGTTGTTATTGTATTTAATGCAGCTGCATATTAATTTTATGAGTGGAACTCCGCTTTAAAGATCAGAGAAAAAAACAAACATAAAAATAGTTTGCACAGCATAGAAAAAGAAACTAGAAGCAACTTTCAAGAATATTTAATTTCTTTCCATCATTAGCTTGAATAAGAACCAAAGCAGAGATTTACTGTTTGCAGGAGTCCTGTGAGCTGTACAGTAAGTGACAAGGGCCACATGCGGCCCCTTACCATTTATGTAGTTAAATCCTAAAAACTCTTTCCTCTTCCCATCATGAACATGAAAGATTTGCTAATCCAGAGAATTACATAATGTGGGACAGGGAATATCGCCTGCTTTCGTCAGTGTTGACATCTGATAGAGAGGATATGACTGAAGGGCTCTGGAAATCTCTGGCACAAGGTTCTCATTGCAACAACTCTGTGCTGTCAGCTGATCAAAGCATAAGTGATTGTGTCTTCATTTTTTTTCTGTTCTAGCTAATTGGAAGCAGTGGTCTTGTACAAAAACTTGAGATTTAATCATGTAACTAATAATTGTCAGTTTATATAAGCAAAGTAAAAAAAAGAAAAAAAAAGCAATTAAGCTTGTATTGCTGCCATTTCTGCATTTTGTTTGTTTTCTATTGTTATTTAACATTTGAGCATGTAAAATAATTAGCCGAAAATTTGTAAACATAGGTTTTGATCCAGACTGTCCACACACATGTATATACACAATTAATTGTCAGCCATACTTGTGGGCCAACTAATGATGCATCTTAAAAAGACTCTGTGTACTTGCCCATTTAAGGTAGCATTATACACTATATTGCCAAAATTATTGGGACACCTGCCTTTACGTGCACATGAATTTTAATAGTCCGTAGGGTTCAATATTAAGTTAGCCCACCATTTTCAGCTATAACAGCTTAAACTCTTTTGGGAAGGCTGTCCCCAAGGTTTAGGAGTGTGTCTATGAGAATGTTTAACCATTCTTTCAGAAACATATTTGTGAGGCCAGGCACTGATGTTGGATGAGAAGGCCTGGCTCTGAGTCTCTTCTCTAATTTATCCCAAAGGTGTTCTGTCGGTTATCGGAGGTCAGGCCAGTCAAGTTCCTCCAAACTCGCTCATCCATGTCTGTTAGAGATTTAATTCTGGTTTATGATCAGGATTTTGTTTTGTTTTTATAGTATGTTGGCATTGTGTTGGTTATTATTTTTGGCAAGTATAGCTATACATCAACATGAAGGTGTACCTGGCAAGAACCAGTAAAAGCTAAAGCTTGTCTGATCACTCATAAACAAGATATTTATTGTGTGAATTCTATGTTTTCTCATATGTACAGCAAGCCTCACTCCCAAAGTAGTGCTTAATAAATGTTAGTACAGGCAAAATGCCCCATTGCCCTAGAAACAAGGTGTCCATGGAATCCCACAGGTATGAATACAGATATTCTCCTGGGTGTTCCTAGAAAGTGTGCCTGAGGTGTGGCTTGACAGACCTTGATGTTGTAGACTTTCCATCATCACATTACAACCCACAATGTAACACATTTTTTTTACATCTCTTATTTAGGGTCTTTGCAACACACCAACGTGGATTTTGTATCCCTAAAAGCAGAAAGCAACCATTCTGCTTCTTAATGTATTCTGTTGCAGTGATAATTAACAAACATAAAAAACTTGAAAAATGAATCGCTGATGCTGTATTATTAAAATGGAGCAACCATTGAGGCAAATAGGTTTGTTTAGATAGTAATCCATCTAAGCATACTACTACACATAGTAAAATCTGATATATTTTGATACAATATATCAAAATATAGATATATAATGGTGGTGTGCTTAAACTCTTTACGAACTGATCAGAAGCTGATTCTGCTGTACAAAGAATTCTCAAAGTGTTTCTGTGAGCTACTGTAATCCAGTAAACTTTACAAACAGAATGAGAACCCATGAGGGCAGAAATAGGGCACCTTCTACTGCTGACTTGATTGTGGGGCAGTTTCCAGGGCTGTCTGCCTGGAGCCTGCCAATTCCAAGACATTTTGCCAGTAGGGGTTGTATAGTTTACAGAAGCTTGGAAAACTGATATCGTTGAGGACCAGAATCGACAGATATTTTTCTGTTCTTGCAGAAAATGTACTTAGTCCGAAGATATAAAGCTAGTGCTTGTACCAGATTTCAGGTAAACTGTATTATATAAGAAAAATTTGACTTGCCAAGTTTACACCTTACAGAATGAGAAAGGTTGGGGCTATAACAAAGAAGCTAAAGAAGTGTCTTAGGCCTCTTACACACAGGCAGCTTACATTCCGATTAGCAGGAGATCTTGAACAGACTTTTGTGACACACGTATCTCTTAACCCCCCAGCGGTATTCCTGAGTCTGGCTCGGGGGGAAAATTCAGAACCAAAAGTGGTAACCCTGAGCCAGACTCGGGATCGCATCACTGGATCCAGGATGAGTATGCTTACCTTATCCCCTGGATCCAGCGATGTCTCCCCGCAGTGCGAGTGGCTCGTCTTCCGCTTGATTCATCACAGAGCCGAGCTCCGTTCCCTGTGAGCGTTGTGACGCACAGGGACAGAGAACGGCGCCAAATTAAAAAAGTGAAACACACACATTACATACAGTATAATGTAATTTACAGATTACATTACTGTATGTAATTATTTCACATCCCTTTTGTCCCTAGTGGTCTGCCTGCATGTAGTTTTATATTATAAAAACTGTTATTTCTGCCTGGAAACTGGAGATTGTCCATAGCAACCAAAACTGTCCCTTTACATCAAAAGTGGTTTTAGACCAGCTAGAAAACAGCGATAATAAATTAGAATCACTTGCAGAATTGAGCGATAGTGATTTGTGGGAAGATCCGTCATCAAACACTGAAAAGTAATGACAGTGATATTTCTGCAACTGAGCAAATTTCAGTGTTTTTAATTTGATTACATTATTGAATAATTTTTTATAATTATTTGGTATAATTATTTATAGTTATTTATTATATTTTAATTTATTTTGTTTTTCAAATTTTATCACACCCGGGATGTCTACTGGACTCTGGTTTGGACAGATTTAAGTGAGTTAATCCTAAGAATTACAGGCCTACAATATAAAACGCCAAATTTCCATGCAAAATAATTGTACCGCTTTCAGCACCAAAAATCTGACATAATCATACCGCCAGGCAGGTTAAGGTTTTTCTTTCATATTGAAATAGACCCATGATAGGTCTATAGGCAGGTGGATGCAAACAGACATGCATTGTTTTTTACCACTAATGCATCACATTTAGGTCTAAAAAACTGGAAAGGGTGCAAATGTTTTTTATTGACCTATGCAGACTAGGAGGTAGCATGCAAGCATTTACACCCTACACCCCCCATCCAGAGACTGACATTGAGCTTCTGTTCAGATAAACCTGAAAAACAGGCAGCCAGTTCTAAATCGAACATCCATATGAAATGTGTCTTGTTGGACAATAAATGCTATAAGATAATGTGAATGACAGGAGAGGAGTACAGTACAGAGGGGGGCAGTATGTGCAGACAGGGCCGCCATTAAGGCAGTATAGCCGACCTTCTGTATGAGAGCCATGCTCCATCAGTTTAACAAACCAACACTACTGTAGCTCTTCCGGCAGCTCCCTGGCAGCACAGCCAGCTGCTCCTCCTCCTCTCCCTCCTGACAGCTTTTAGCTGCTGCAGGGGAGTGTCACTCAACCCCCCCCCCCCATTTCAATCACCCTCCCTTCTCAATGCCCAGATCCTCTGTGTTCCTCTCAACCCCCCCCCCCCCCCCCATCCTGGCTTCTTCTCCTCTTTCTCTCCCAGAGAGAAGGTGCATATTTACCAGCCTGTTCCTTTCCTGAACGAACACAGTGAGCAATCAGTACTAAACGATATTGTGTTCATTCACAACTGAAACATATTAAGGATTTCACTATCTAGAGCAGGGGTGCTCAACCTGTGGCTCTCCAGCTGCTGCGGAACTACAAGTCCCATGAGGCATAGCAAGACTCCGACAGCCACAAGCATGACACCCAGAGGCAGAGGCATGATGGGACTTGTAGTTTTGCAACAGCTGGAGAGCCACAGGTTGAGCACCCCTGATCTAGAGATTATTTTAGGCCAATGTGTGGTTGCTAATTAAAGCACACATGCTTCTTTGATTCTAGACTGGGCTGAGTAGCTCCTGAAATTTTGTATAATGGTTTTGATGCTGTTACTGCGATACGACTTATAGTTGCAGCTTTACTGCAAACCACAACCAGCTAATCTATATGATAAAAACATTTGTGGATGATGTATTGTCAGCATTCCTGAATGTTTTAATGTTTGTTTTTTTTGTTTTGTTTTTTGTTTGTTCAGCGGTAGCAACATATTAAAAGCAATTTGCATTGCTGTCACAGCTTAGCTTATTCAGCCACATGGTATCCATATCTACACAAATTTATATTACAAAATAATTACACATTTATACTTATGTTTCATGCCGAATAAATCAGGGGTTGATGTCCATCTCTGCTTTGCCTTCCTCCTTTTGTAAAGACTGATTCTGTAGGTCATCATGTAAGAAGCGCAGATTGGGAAAAGTTATGTTACATCCCCTGAAGGCATGCCCTCTGTTTTCTTTAGTAGGTGTTGAGAGCACAGAGGTGCATTTAGTTTTTCACTATATCTGCATTTATGCCCACAGACTGTCTGGTGAAGGCTTCATTCCTTGTGGTCAGCTTTACCATAAATCAGCCCTTTATAATAGGTTTTTCTCCTGTTATTATTGATGCTTTATACTGAACAGTATTGGACAAATTGGGATTTGTTTCTCACAGGAAATTCTGCTAACATCCCAAATTCCATAGGACTGACAATTTTATATTGTAAATAATTTTTCACGAAATTGAATGACTACTGTGAGACAGTAGTCATGACTGGCAGACTGGCAGGATGGTGAATGGTGTGATATAGGAAAAAAGCCAACTCTTACCAGGTTCTGTTCTGGGTCCTGCAGCCCTTTGGGTGGAACAAAGCCTCCATTACATCTTACCTGATAGCCAGACCTCATTAATCGTTTCTGCTGACCATCGGTCTTTATACATACAAGCTGGCTGAGGCTACGTTTCTATTAGTGCGACTTGTCATGCAATGTGGGACTGGAAAAAGTGAAGGAAAAGTCATACCTCATGATTTCCAATGAGTACCGTTCATATCTGTGCGACTTAAAGTTGCAGCAACTTCAAAGTAGTCCCTGCACTACTTTGGTCCGACTTTGATGGAACTTGAGGTCCATAGACCTCAAGAATACACAGGCATTGCTTCACGTCTCATCAAAATCGCAGAAAAATTGCACGACTTTCAGGTCGCAATAGTGGAAATCTAGCCTGATGCATTTTGTTCTCTCTTTCTCACTCTGCTATGGAAGCCTGCTACTGGGTGAAAAGGCTAAGTGCTGACAGAACAGTAAAAAGTACATGTTGCTGTCTATTTGTTATGGGGAACCGATTAGTCAGGAACTTGAGATGTGCATGACATGACTTTGATGTCTGATTGTTGTACCTAATGTAGCAACAATGGAAACCGAGACACCACTCCACTGCTAAGAGGTCCAGATACAACGTTATTCCAACAAAAGTCAGAATGACAGTCCCAAGAGTAGCCAGTACGTTTTGGGGGGTCCAAAAATGTCTCCATCAGGTCTAAAAAAAAAAAGGGCATCTCCATATCGGTGTAATACCAATACAATACCCCTTTCTCAGTGTCATAGTTAAAACCAGGTACCCAATAGCCAATAGTATTGGATGTATAAAAATAAATGTATTGATATAATGATCTGCAAATGCCCTTATCTTTTCTCTAGCCCTGAGGAAGGGAGCATTTTTGGACACTCAAAATACGTTGGATACTCTTAGGATTGTCCCCCTGAGTTTTATTGGAAAAAAGTTGTATCTGGACCAATTAGCAGTGGTGTGGTGCTTCGGTTTCCTTTTTTTTTTTTTTTTTTTTACTACAAGCCAAGAAGACAGTGGAAATCCTCTGGAGACTGCCTGCCTGGGAACACGATTATTTACATGAACATTAAAACTTTAAGATAGCAATACCAATAAGATAACCTTACGGATCCAACGGTAGTTTTCTATTTTCCTAAACTTGACTGGTGTGCCTGTCACTAATATAAATTACTTATGGCAGGTAAAACAGATCAGATAGATGTAGATCAACTTTCTATTTACCTTACCCTTTTCTGAGATTCCCTTAATAGGATAAATAAAATATGCCTCATAATTAAGAATCATTACCTTCCTTCCTCCATTACCTCCCATCCTACCATAGGAGCATTTTCCATGGTCTATAAAAGAAATACAATCTCTAATATAACTAGTTCCCTAACCTTGCTACAAGGAAACCTGGAATTTCCTAAAATGTTCTGTCCGCATGGCATCCTGCACCAAATCTCTCAGCCCAGATGGTTTTTGAATAAGAACCTGATGCCGTAGTGAGGAGTACTTTAAAATTCAACACTTTCTTGAAGCCCCACAACCTAGACAAAGCTATGCCTGTATTCCTACACCTATTGAAGCGTTTGGCTTGATTTACTAAAACTGGAGAGTGCAAAATCTGGTGCAGCTCTGCATAGAAACCAGTCAGCTTCCATTTTTTTCAAAGCTTAACTGAACTAGTTGAAGTTAAAAGCTGATTGGCTACCATACACAGCTGCACCAGTTTTAGTAAATCAACCCCTTTATGTTACTTAACTGGAGATATCAGGTGAAATTCACTTTCCCACCAGATGTGGATAATTTATGCTATTCTGTTCCAATCTTCATCTCCTAGGTTCCTTACTTCCAAGATTTGGTAACTGAAATCAATCAAGACTTTACTAAAGTAGAGTGGGATGTGAATATTCAGGAGACCAACTATAAGCTTCCTCCTTCACATATGGCAGCAGTGCCTAAAAATTCAAGTATTCAGTGCATTACCTCATTACTAATATAATCGACATTTCCCTGCCTTTTCACACTGCTCTATTCTTATTACACCACACTGTCATGACCATGAAATAATATAAGCATTTGTTAATACCCCACTTGCTAACTGCATTTTTCCACTTGAAGACGGGAGACGAAGCACATAGGAAGGGGGAAGAAAATTGTACAGTATACAATTGTCAGTAATGGCACTAGGTAATGTACGTTCTTGCTGTGTTTTTAGAAATAAATAATGTAGCGGTTTTCTGCACTATGAAGGCTTTCCTCTTTCTCCCTTCTGATTGGGTCCTGGTGTGAGCCGTATCTAGTGATTTAATGAGCTGAGTTCTCTCCGGGAGATTTAGAGGTAGATCTATTGAGAGAGTGACTCCGAAAAAGGAAAATTTATATCAAATACTTACCGTAATTTTCCTTTCCTGATGGACTCCATGGCAGCCTACGTATGGGTTAATCCCCGCCTCTCATACTTCATAGGACCCCACTCCCATAAATCTTTGCTTCTGAACAGAGACTGTGTTCCGTAACTTAGCCTACTCCAGCAAATGGGAGGGAACTCCTGCTGCCATGGAGTCCATCAGGAAAGGAAAATTACGGTAAGTATTTGATATAAATTTTCCTTTTTCCTGACAGACTCCATGGCAGCCTACGTATGGGAAATAACTAGCCATACACACCCGGGTGGGAAATTGCTGGTTAACAGAAAAAGGTTTAATTGGCACCGTCAACAGATAAGACATGCAAACCAAAATTAACCGACGATAAAGAAGCCGGCTCAACACAATAATGTGTCATAAAGGTATTGATTGATGACCATGAGGCCGCTTTACAGATTACTTCTGGAGAAACATGACGAGCAGCCGCCCATGATGTTGAAACGCTCCTGGTAGAATGAGCCGTCACCGCCTCTGGAGGAGCCAAACCCTTAGCTTTATAAGCCCCTTGAATAGCCTGAACAATCCAAGCTGCGATGGTTCTTGAAGAAGCACGCGATCCCTTATTCTTTCCATGGAAGTAAACAAAGAGATGGTCAGAAGTCCGAAAAGGAGCTGTGGATTCTAAGTACTGTTTTAGAACTTCTCCAACATCTAAAGGATGAATGTTAGAATCTCCGGAAGTCCGAAAAGTAGGAAGAACAATCTCCTGGTTCTCATGAAATACAGATGTGACCTTAGGATTTGACCCTAACATGGGAACCAAGACCACACGATCCGGGAAAAACGTCAGAAAAGGTTCTTTGCAACCCAGAGAGCTGATCTCGGAGACCCTCTTGGCCGATGTTATAGCCACCAGAAAGGCGGCTTTGAGAGAAAGAGCCTTGATAGATGATTGAACCATATGCTCAGGTCTTTCCTCTGAAAAGGAATCCCGGACAAAAGGAAGATCCTATTTGGAGAATCTTGGTTTTTTCTGGGGTCTGAGTCTTATTGCTCCCCTGAAAAACTGTCTGACAAGACGGTGTTTGGCCCAGGAAACGCCAGTAAATGCTGAAATTGCCGAAATTTGAACTCGTAAGGAACTCACTGATAGTGACAGGTCTAGTCCCGTCTGTAGGAAACCCAAAATGTCTTGAATCTTCGGATCACTACAGGAACTGCCAACGGAAGAAGTATAGTCAGCAAACTTCGCCCAAATTCTTTGATAGACTTTATTAGTACATGGCCTTCTAGCATTCAGTAGAGTAGCGATGGCAGTACTTGGACACCCTAATGCTTCCAACCTTCCCCTTTCAAGAACCAAACCATCAGATGAAGATGGGCCGGGCATGGGTGAAGAGATGTTCCTTGTAGCAGGAGATCTGCCCTGGAAGGGAGAGGAACTGGATCCCGAAAACTCAGCTGCATTAGCAGCGGAAACCAAGGCCTGTTGGGCCAAAATGGAGCAACCGTCACCACCATAACTTTCTCCTACCTGAGTCTTGAAAGGAATCGTAGGATGACCGGGACTGGGGGAAAGGCATAAGCCATGCGAAACCTCCACTGATCCGTCAGTGCATCCATACCGAAGGCCTGAGGACAACGACACCTCGTATAATATTTCTCCGGATTGAAATTGCACGGGGAGGCAAACAGGTCCACTTCTGGCAGGATCCCCAGAGACAGAATCCATGTGAATATCTCGGGATGGAAAGACCACTCGTTGTCCAGGGAGAACCTTAATAGGAAGTCCGCCTGGACATTCTGAATTCCGGGGAGATAAACCGCGGTCAGATTTGACAAGTTCATCTGAGCCCAAGACATGATCGGGCTCACTTCCCTCGGCAGAGAGAGACTGCGGGTGCCTCCTTGTCTCTTGATATAAGACACTGCTGTCGTGTTGTCCATCCTTAGGAGAACCGAGGTCCCTGAAATGTAAGAAAAGGCTTGAAGAGCACGGAGAGCAGCACGAAGCTCTAGAACATTGGATACTACCTCTTGGGCTGGAAATTCCCACACGCCCTGGGCTATTTCTGACAGACACAGGGCGCCCCAGCCCATGTTGCTGGCGTCCGTCGTTACTGTGATCCAAGAGACGGGAGCTATGGAATGGCAATTGAGGAGGTTCTTTCTTTGGAGCCACCAGAAGAGACTCTCCCACATGGAGGGGGTTATCCTGACCAGATGGTCTCGAGATCCCTGGTGCCATTGTAGAAGAAAACCCTTCTGAAAGGGACACATCCTCCATTGTGCCCACTTTATCATGGGGCTGTGGATACCATAGTGCCAATTATCTTGAGGCACTGTGAGGCCCTGAGAAGAAGAGAATGCAATGCAGGCCGAATCCTGTCTCAGATCACCGGAATTTTCTCCACCGGAAGGGAGATGGTACATTCGACCGTGTTGAACTGGGCTCCGAGAAAAATCAAAGACTGAGTTGGGTCCAGATGAATTTTTTTCCCCGGTTCAACAGTCAACCGAATTCCGTGAGTGTCGAGATGACTTGAGTTCGATGTAACAGTAGCTGTTCTCTGTCTTGGGAAAGCAATAGTAGATCGTCTAGGTAATGGTGTAATCGAATACCTTTGATCATGATTAGTGCTACCACAGCCAGTAAGAGCTTCGAAAAACACTCGATGCGATGTTGTAAGCCCGAAAGGGAGACATACAAATTGAAGATGTAATTCGCCCACTGCAAACTGAAGGTACCTCTGAAACTCTTTTGCGATCAGAACATGGAAATAAGCATCCTTCAAGTCTATGGAAATCAACCAGTCGCCTGGTTGTATTGACTGACGTATTGTTAGTAATGTCTCCATCTTGAATTTTTCCTTCTTGATGAAGGAATTCAGATGCGTTAGGTCGATAACTGGTCTCCAGGAGCCATTCTTTTGAGGACCATAAAGAGGGGGGAGTAGACCCCTTGAAATCTCTCTGGTTGGGACCGGAATGGCAGCGCCTTGAGTCAACATGGAATCTGTGTAAGACAGGAGTACCTTTCTTCTTTTTTTTTTCTTCCACAAGTGGTAGGATTGTACCTTGATGTAGTTGACTTAGAGGATTTTTGGCTTGAAGACTGAGCCCTTCTCCAATTCTTCCTAAATTCCCGACCAGGCCTGTAACGGCGAGCATCTCTAGCACGCTCTTGTTCTTGTCTGGGCTGAACGTTCCTCTGACCCAAGAGGCGACGATCCTGGGGTAAGAACCCTGATTTACCCCCAGTAGCACTGGAAATGGCAGAATCAAGTTTGTTCCCGAAGAGGGAGGGTCCCTCACAGGGAATCTTACACCATGCCTGTTTAGGGGCAGGATCTGCAACCCACGGACGAAGCCACAGAGCGCGCTTCGCAGTAACTGAGGAGAGCATGACACGTGCCACTAGGCGGATAATATCAAGGGATGCTTCCCCCAAAAGACTGATGCTAACTTCAGTTCATGTACTGGTGAATTCCGGATAAGTTCTTCCGAAACGCTTCCCAAAGCCGCACCAACATCATCCGTCCAAGACTCCATGGCTTTAGATAATGCTGCAAGAGCCAGAGCTGGCTTACAAGCCATGCCTGCGGTGATATAAATGCGCTTCAGGTCGGTGTCAATCTTCCTCTCTAAATCATCCTTGAACGAAACGGAATCTTCAAGAGGGAGTGTAACATGTCTGACTAGACGCATTAGAGCCGCATCAATAAGAGGGGCTGAATCCAGATATTTAACTTCCTCGCTTTTAAACGGGTACATTTTGGCAATCTTGGAAATTAAGGAGTTCTTCCTCTCCACTTTTCCCCATTCGTCTGAAATAATCTCACGAGCTCACCCAAGAAGGGGAAATTCGGGCGGTCCTTCTTAAGGTGTTTAAAGTACTTCCTCTGTTTAGAGGGTGCTTCAACTGGCTCTTCCCATTTTAGAGTGTCCTTGACTGCTCTGACTAACTGCGGGACAAGAGAAAAATCAAAACCTGCAGTTGAATCATCAATCTCACTGTCTGAAGATTCACTTGGAGAGACACTGTGTCTGGAGGGACCCGGAATTACGGGGTCTGCATCTACATCGACAGGAGCTGTAACGGAAGGAGGGTTAAACATCCGATCAGACTCTGCTTTGTTCAGAGATTCTTGAACCACCTTCCTGACCAATGCATCCACTTGCTGGTCTCCGGCTCCCCTTTCCTTCATAGCTCTGGAATAACAAGACTCACAGAGAGATTTACCCTCTGGAACGTGAGATTTACAACCCCAGCAGGCTTTCTCTAAGCGGCTGGAACGGTGGGTTGAATGACGACCAGATCCAGATCTTGATCTATGGTGTCTGGAGGGTGATCTAGAGCGTCTAGAACTTGACGTAGACTGACGATGATGTAACCTAGACTGGTCAGTATCTTTGCGTGCCGATAAATGACGTTCAGACCTAGAAGGGCTAAATAGAAAGAAAAAACTACAGCAAGAAAACCAAAAGTAATTACCGAAAACAACCCAGCAGAAGGAAATAATATTCCTACCTGCAGCGTAAGGGTTGGCCACTGGGGGGCGATGATACGTCCATAATGAGAAAGTCTGTATGCTGGAGAGATTCGAAAACACCATAAGCACCTGACAGGAATCAAATAGTAGAGCTTCCTGGCGAACAGAACATACCTCCAAGCAAGACACACAGCACACCGGGAAGCTGCTTTTCTCTCGCAGAGCGATCCCAACCATAGCTGTATCTGACAGCTATTTAAAAGTTGGCGCCGATGGTGACGTCACCATGCCCACCTGGCGTCGGTCAGCGGAGTTCGTGCGCATGCACGATCACTGCCGTCTTCCGAAAACTGCGCACGTTTGGACCAAGCCTCGATCCGAACGAGGCACGCGCCTGCGCAGAACGAACGGAAGAGGCGGCGGATTGGAACGCAAATGCGCTCCAGCCGCCATAGTGGGGTCCTATGAGGTATGAGAGGCGGGGATTAACCCATACGTAGGCTGCCATGGAGTCTGTCAGGAAAGTATATTTTATCAATGCCCATCTTGCTGTTTTTTATGGTCACCAGCGTGTTTGATTTGAATGGTGTTGGTGGACACTTTCTGTGGTTGAGTTCAACAAGGACATCTGTCCACTGGGATTCTTTGTGCATTTTAAAATGTTTTTTTGCACTGGACACTTTATGAATGTGGGAGAAGAAATTATTTGCTGCACAATTTTTAGCATCGGACTATGAACTTTATGAAAGCACATGGAACTTTAATAAAAATATTGATTTTGCTTTTAATTGTTTGCACTTTTCAAGCACTGGACACCATTTGTTTGTTACACTGGATAGTGATTGATGATTTTTATTGGGATTTTGTAGCACAATTTTGAGTGGTGATAGCACTGTTTTATTATTTTTACACACCTTATGTGCACCTCAGTACAGACACACCCCAATGACTTGAAATTTTAATACAACTGCAAATTCTAATTAAAATTTTCTATAGTACCTCTGGGAGCTTAGAACTGCTTCCTCTATCTTGTTACACCCTTATGTAACCTTTACTGTCAACTTCTGTACTAAGTTACTCATTATACTGCTGTGCAACTCCTTTTAAAAATGTTTAAATAAAAACGTATTTGGGAAGAAAAATATGCCCCATAACATTTTTTACCCTCATAGAAAGTGTATACTTGCTCATGATCTGTTGGGAAGTTCAGAAATTGAATACCTCAAAGCACATACAGAAGAATTTCAATTTTTACTGGACTCGGTCCACTCTTCCTTTCATATCGTGGTTGGAAACCCATCTCCAACTGACGCAAGCAAGTATTAAATATGATACATGCTGATCTGTTTGTTTTGTCAGGTCATATTTACTTTGGATAGCTTTTCATAATCCTAGTATCCCAGTGAGTATTTTATTTTTTTTGCTTGTGTTCTAAACTCAGTTAACGGCTCCAACCATTCTCTGAAAGGCTGGTACCTTGAGATTTCCAACTTTGAAATTTATATAAGTATTCACTCCCCTTGAAAATTTTCCACGTTTTGTCGTGTTACAACCCGAAAATGTAAATGCATTTTATTGGGATTTTATGTGATAGACCAACACAAAGTAGCACATAATTGTGAAGTGGAAGGAAAATGATAAATGTTTTTCAACATTTTTTACAAATAAATATGTGAAAAGTGTGGCATGCATTTGTATTCAGCCCTCCGAAGTCAATACTTTGTAGAACCAACTTTCAGTGCAATTACAGCTCCAAGTCTTTTTGGGGTTGTCTCTACCAGCTTTGCACATTAAGAGAGTGAATTTTCTGCCCATCTTTCTTTGCAAAATAGCTCAAGCTCTGTCAGATGGGATAGAGAACATTTTTCAACAGCAATTTCCAAGTCTTTCCACAGATTCTCAATTGGATTTAGGTCTTGACTTTGACTGGGTTGTTTTAACACATAAATATACTTTGATCTAAACCATTCCATTGTAGCTCTGGCTGTATGTTTAGGGTCGTTGTCCTGTTGGAAGATGAACCTCTGCCCCAGTCTCAAGTCTTTTGCAGACTCCAACAGATTTTCTTCTAAGATTGCCCTGTATTTAGCTTCATCTATCTGCCCATCAACTCTGGCCATTACATTACCCTGTCCTTACTGAAGAAAATCATCCCACAACATGATGCTGCCACCAACATGTTTCACGGCGGGGATTGTGTGTTCAGGGTGATGTGCAGTTTTAGTTTTCCGGCACACACATAGCATTTTGCTTTTAGGCCAAAAAGTTAAATTTTGGTCTCTTCTGACCAGAGCACCTTCTTCCACATGTTTGCTGTGTCCCCCATATGGCTTCTCGCAAACTCCAAACAGGACTTCTTATGGCTTTCTTGCAACAATGGATTTCTTCTTGCCACTCTCCCATTAAAGTCATGACTAATATTTGTCCTGTGGACGGATTCTGCCACCTGAGCTGTGGATGTCTGCAGCTCCTTCAGAGTTACCATGGGTCTCTTGGCTGCGTCTCTGATTAATGCTCGGCCTGTTAGTTTAGGTGGACAGCCAGGTCTTGGTATGTTTGCAGTTGTGCCATACTCTTTCCATTTTCAGATGATGAATTGAACAGAGCTCTGTGAGATGTTTAAAGCTTGGGATATTTTATTATAACCTAACCCTGCTTTAAACTTCTCCACAACTTTATCCCTGACCTGTCTGGTGTGTTCCTTGGCCTTCATGATGCTGTTTGTTCATTAAGGTTCTCTTACAAACCTCTGAGGGCTTCACAGAACACCTGTATTTATACTGAGATTAAATTACACAGAGGTGGACTCTATTTACTAATTAGGTGACTCTTGAAGGCAATTGGTTCCACTAGATTTTTGTTAGGGGTATCAGAGTAAAGGGGGCTGAATATAAATGCATGCCACACATTTCAGATATTTATTTCTAAAACATTTTGAAAACCATTTATCATATTTATAATTTTCCTTCCACCTCACAATTATGTGCCACTGTGTTGGTCTATCACATAATATTCCCGATAAAATACATTTACATTTTGGTTGTAACATGACAAAATGTGGAAAATGTCAAAGGGTACGAATACTTTTTCAATGCACTGTAGCTGGGAATGCCCACAATTGTAATTGTAAATATACTGCATTATTGCAGCTAGCTTAAAGGGGGAGAAACCGTTCCTTCTTATTTTGGGAAGTTCTTGTGTGGTCAAATGAAGGTTTATTTTTTCAGGACTTGGTTTGCTTGTGTACTTTCCACTAGGTACACCTTGAACTCAAATGTAGATGTCAGTGGTAGAGCTGTGTGGTTACACTTTTATGTCTGTGTTTGAATAGGGGGAGTTTTTCTAACAGTGGGAACTTCTTTCTTTCATTTTTTTTCACGGTGTCACTGAGCTTTGCAGTTTTAGCACCACCTCTAGCGTACAGCTGTAGCAGATGTTTACAGGAGGACTTGATTTAAGTTGTGAAAATTATATTTAAATTGAATTTAAACAGCCATTAGAAATACGTTCCTTGCAGTTGGTTAATACTTGTACATAAGGAAGAGTTTAGAAAGTGCAACTTTGACACTGTAAATCTCCAGATTCCCTGCCCACTTCTCATTCCCCTCAGTACATGCACAATAAAATACTAAAGGCTATAATAGAGAGGAATACATGGTTCCTCCATTCCATTTCCAGTAGTGGTGACTATTCCCTCACAACCACTTCTCTTCTATGGTCGATAGACATTATCAAATCCAGCATTGGTACATGATGACATTCATGGACTGGAGAGTAGACTGGGGTGCCAGCTGCTGAGGCCATGCTTTAAGGTAAGTATCATAACAAGCATTTTATTCTTCATATGCATGACTGTACACCCACATTTGAATATTTAAACTGCAAAAACATCTTAAAACAGGTTGATTTCAGTTTAGAAGGAGATCAAATGCATATCAGTAGGCTGTCAAATGAACATTCCAATGAACTCTGAATCATCTCAGAAGTGTTTAAAACCGATGTCAGTCACCAGTGGAATGTAAGGCCAAAGCCCTTTGCTACAGGCCCCTAGATGGAATAGCAATATGGATGGCATGATAAAGAGTTCCTACAAAGGCTGAAGCTTTGGGGCACTTCAGACAAACATTTACAAGCCTGTTGTAGTGGTCCTGGGCAGTGACCTGCAGATTACTACAGCAGCTATTGGAAAATCAGTTCCAAAGCTGGCCACACATGTAACAATCAGATTTTCTAGAATTTCCTTTTGATCTCCAACAGTCTTTTGTTTGAAGGTCTACCTAAACAGTCCATTCATTTTATAGTAGCCTGGTTTGCAGTTGGATTGCAAAGTTGATAAATCTATCGGAAATTATGCATTCTGTTTATAGCTTGTGTAGTCAGCACAAGGCAGTCTTAGGAGACCCTATTCATAGAAGGTGCAACTGGCTGATTATTGACTTTTCCGTAGCTTTAAAGCGTAGCTAAAGTGTAATACCACCCATCTAGCTGTTCTGCCCATCTTTCTGTGTGCAGGAAAGTGGGGGTGCCATTTACATTAGTTCAACTTTAATGGGACACAAAGGGGGAATTGCATAGTACAATATGCTGCTTCTAAGTGCAATACAATATATGCATTTCTTGAAGAATTTATTTTGATTAAAAATGCAAAATAAAACAATTCTTTAAACAAATATTGGTGTTTGAACTAAAGAATAAACAAAATGTAATAGATACGACATTGTAAGAATTTTTACTCCCCAAACATTTTTAATTTTTCTGTAAATTCAAAATTTTAATACTGTTTTGATTCAGTTGAAGAGCTTTAAAACATACAGTGGCTTTGAATTACTGATTGTATTGCTTCCATTCTTCCAGAAATAGAAACAATCCATGTTAATTCTCCATCTGAAGTTCACAATACGCACTTTTTGACAGCCCATTGTCACCCTTGTCTCGGGCCTGTTCTTTATATTGTTTCTGGCACAGAATGGTCAACTTTGTATTACCTTAAAAAAAACATTTAGTAACTGGATTTGGTATTTGTTTAGACTGTCATCCATGAGCCTAGTCATACTTTGTTTACATATTTAATACAACCTATCCAATTTAGGAAAGGGGAACACAGCATGTCAAACCACAAATCATTTCTCTCTCATGTTATATTATAACAAACATATTTAAAGGCAAATCAAGTAGGTAACTGTACTCTTGTTACAGTACCTTTGTTTTTATAGTTTTATCATTTATACGTCTCTACACACAACCCTATAACATAGCTCCCAACTGTCCCTATTTTGAGACAAAATTCCCCTGTCCCTCATTCAGCCTCAGTTGTCCCTTTAACTGTAACTGGGGCAGTGGCCGAAATGTGTCCTTTGACTACATACTGTGTGCTAAAAGGTGTCCCTCTTTATCATTTAAGAATGTTGTTGTCCACAAACAGATTCAACTTAAGAACAAACCTACAGAACCTATCTTGTTTGTAACCCGGGGACTGCCTGTATGTACAAAAACATTATAATCACCTTTTTTTCCCCTTTTTAAAAGTGATCACATTCTGTCTGTTCTCAGCTGCTTAACCTCCTTAGCGGTAATCCCGAGTCTTCCTCGGGTTGGAATTTTAATTACAATAGCGGTAACCCCGAGCCAGACTCGGGCTTGCACCGCTCGATGCAGGGGAGGACACAGGTAACGTTACTTACCTTGTCCCCTGGATCCAGCGATGTCCGCCGCGCTGTGTGATCGAGCCGTCCTGCGCTCGATTCACAGTGCCGAATGCCGCCGAGCTCCGTTCCCTGCGACGTTACGACGCACGGGAGCGGAGAACGGCGGCAAAAATGTAAAAAGACACAAAACACACACAGCACTGTAATCTTACAGATTACAGTGCTGTAGTAAAAAATACACACCCCCTTTGTCCCTAGTGGTTTGTGCAATGCCCTGCATGCACTTTTATATTATAAATACTGTTTTTTACTGCTTGGAATTTGGAGATTGTCCATAGCAACCAAAACATGTCCCTTTTTCATTTTTTTTTGGATTTGATTACATTATTGAATAATTTTTATTATTCTTTATTATATTATAAACTTTATCATACCCGGGATGTCCGCTAGACTCTGGTTTGAAGAGATTTCAGAGCGTTATTCCTAAGAATTACAGGACTACAAAATAAAAGCCAGATTTCCATGCAAAATAATTGTACCGCTTTCAGCACCTTATTCCAGACTGAATCATACCGCCAGGGAGGTTAAGAGCTGGGAGAGTGTAGCAACAGCACACTGAACTTCCCAGTGAATGGCTGTGCGGCGGGGGGGGGGTGCCATTATGCCCCGGGCGGTGACGTCATCATGGGTGTGGTCTCTGGATGACATCACACAGTAACACCGCCCCATGCCAATATTTGTAGTGGCACACCAGCTTTAGAGCGGGAGAGAGCGTTGAGTCAGCATCGGAAGAAGACAGCGGACAGAGGGAGAAGAACTAGAGAGGCTAGAAAACATCAGCGGAGAAGAACCGGAGAGGGGAGAAGAAACGGCAGAGGCAAAAGACATCAACGGAGGAGGCAGAAGAGCAGGAGAGGGGAGAAGAGATCATAAGTGACCCAGGAGTGATGCAGGAGCTGCCTTTAATAAATTAATTTAAAAACATGTGTAATGTGTTTTATTTTTGACACTTTTTTCAGGTGAATGGGTAGGGGTACAATGTACCCCATACTCATTCACATAGGGTGGGGGGCCGGGATCTGGGGCCCCCTTGTTAAAGGGGGCTTCCAGATTCTGATAAGCCCCCTGCCAACAGACTCCAACAACCAATGGCCAGGGTCGTCGGGAAGAGGCCCTTGTCCTCATCAACATGGGGATAAGGTGGTTTGGAATGGGGTGCACAAGGCCCCCCTGCCCTATAGCACCTCCCCATGTTGAGGGCATGCGGCCTGGTACAGTTCAGGATGCTCGTCCCCACCCCCTTTCCCAACCTGCTGTGCTGCATGCTGGGTAAGGGTCTGGTTGAGATTTTTGGTGTAGGGGTTCCCCTTAAAATCCATACCAGACCGAAGGGCCTGGTATGCTCTTGGAGGGGGAATCTTTGCCGTTTTGTTATTTTACATTTAGCATGGAGTTCCCCCTAAAGATTCATACCAGACACAAAGTGCCTGGCATTGTCGGGATCCAAGTCGGATCCCCGTTCATTGAAATCGGACGGGTTTCAGACTTCAAGTTGCAGGGCAAAGTTGGACCCGGCCTGAAGCTGGTTTCTATGCACAGCTGCACCAGATTTTGCACTCTCCAGTTTTAGTAAATTACTTCCATTGCATTAGAACATTGGAAATATGCTATACAGTAGCCCAAGACAATATCCTGGTTTACTGCTCCTTTTGGAAGTAATTGTCACAAGCATACATTACAACTCTGCACAATATGATCACATTTTATGTGTGAATCAATTTGTGAAATTACAAAAAAAATTAAGTAAATAAAAATTTTCTCATGCCACCAATACATTTTGAGTGGAAAGAGGCGCCTTTCTACAGTTCGGTTTGAAGTGTAGCGGAAGAATGCATAGTACAGTCTGGAGCTCAGTCCTGGTACGTGAACAAACACTGCAATTTCCAACTGGCTTATTAATTAGCCACATAGCGTGATTGCTTATTTAATCTGTGGATTTGTATTCTTATTTTGGTATCATGCTGACAGTCAGTTAATTTATTTTGATGGTTTTTATGCAGCTATTTCTTAAAATTGGCAATGGGGGCTGTGTTGCACTAGCGTTTCAGCATTAGATCCTTAATATAATGTTATGGGTTGGGAGAAGGAGCTCATTTTTAATCAGTCGTTGTATGTAAAATTATAAGAATTCTTGCTCTTACTGGGACAAACACTGCAGCTTCAGGATGATGTAAATTGTTCTAAGAAAATAACTTTAGGTATTAAAAATTGGACCCCAGCTCAAATAGATTGAGATCCCCAGAGCATGTGAACTGGGTGGAATTCTGAGTGGTTTCATGCTGATGCCTGGTTCTCAGTATACTCCTGTGTCTGCCAGTTGGATAGATGCTTTTACTGGAAGCGCACAATGGACAGCAGTGTTGTGATAGACTGGACTCACTGGATGCTGATGTGCAGCATATTCATATTAACATGGTCAGACTAGATTTACAAAGTTAACATGAGCTCTCTACATCCTCTTGGCACACGATTATAAAAGCAGCATGACACATTTGTCATTTTAAATGGGATCTTTGTACCCATAGGTTTACTGCTCAGCAGGTAAAAATGATGCCTCCAATGCCATGTTTGCATTTTATTTATTTTATTTCTCTATTCCGTGGCAAATAAGAATTGATTACAATATATGCAGTTAGATTTATCTACTGGCTTTCAGGTTTGACAGCAATACCTCTGCTAATCTGAAATATGAGTTCAGACACTATCCGTTTTATTGAATGTTATGTTGAGACACTGTCAGCTTTATGTTGAATAATGTATGTCTGTAAGTTTATTTTTTATTTTTTATATACTTATATATGGTAGCTTGAAAAAGTATTCACACCCCTTGAAAATTTTCCACTTTTAGTCATGTTACAACCAAAAATGTAAATGTATTTTATTGGGATTTTATGTGATAGACCAACACAGAGTGGTACATAATTGTGAAGTAGAAGGAAAATGATAAATGGTTTTCAGAATGTTTTACAAATATCCCCTGAGTCAATACTTTGTAGAACCACTTTTTGCTGCAATTACAGCTGCAAGTCTTTTTTGGGAGCATCTGTGAACAGCAATTCTCAAGTCTTGCCACAGATTCTCAATTGAATTTAGGTCTAGACTTTGATTGGGCCATTGTAACACATTAATATGCTTTGATCTAAACCATTACATTGGTAGCTCTGGCAGTATGTTTAGGGTTGCTGTTCTGCTGAAAGGTGAACAGCCACCCCAGTCTCAGGTCTTTTGCAGACTCTAAGTACAGACTCTCAGAGCTCTGTGCTCACATGTGAGTTTATTGCCAGCACCCTTCATTCCACAGTGACTCACCTGGTCTTCATTTCCTGCACGTCAGCTAGCTCTGCTAGCTATTTAAACTGCATGGATCAGATCTTCTGTGCCTTTGCCTTGGTCAACATATCCAGACTCTCTCTGCTGTGTTTTACTGTGAAAGACTTTTGCTTGGCTAAATTTCCTTCTGGTTCCTGATCCTGTTTGCTACACCCAACTTCGCTGATCTCCGGACTCCTGTTTTTCTGGCTTTTTCTGACTAACCGTCCTGGTTATCAAACTCTTGCTATGCTTTGACTATGCAGAAATAAAAAACTGCGCCAACCCTATAATAAAAAATGTCTAAAAGTAATATCAAAATAAATAGATATTAACTTTAAATAATTATCACAATGAAAAAAACACCTTAAGTGCATAAAAAACAAAGCAATATGTAAAGTGAAAAAACAATATAAAAAATAATATAAATCAAAATCCATTCAAAGAAAGTTCATGTGTGAATCCAAATAAGAGTCGGTGACACCGCGGTGATTTAAACACGATCCAAAAACTCTTAAAAGTGCCCGTCACCATACAATGAATGTGCTTACCAGAAAAATAAGCAATTTGAGCGTTTGTGAATAATAGATGGATCCCGTCAAAAGATATCCTCCTTTTAAGTGGGTCAGATTTCCATCTCCCAATAATGCCCTCCAGATATTGATATGCCTCGTGGAGCTCAGTAATACCCGAAAAAGAAAGGGGCTAACATGGCATGATATCGTTTGAACAATTTATTAAAAAAGATAAGGTAGCACACTTACATGTGGATGAATAAAATACAGCATATACGAACAATAATAAGAAACCGGCCGGTAAAACAGGAGCCCGTCCTCCTCTCAAACAGCGTGGTGGCGTCACTACGTGCCCTCCCAGACGCGTTTCGTCACACCTGACGTTGTCAATGGGGAACGGGCAACGCAGTGACGCTCCACCTTATAAAGATACTGCAGCGTACCAAGCCTCATTCTGAGATGCAGGGCTGGGTACTTACACGCCATTATGGTTAATGGCAAATGGCCCTAAAGATTCAATCTATCTACTGCTGATGATACAAAAAGACTATAGTATACTATAGAACGCTGACTCAACAGACATCATACAAATGCAGCGGATATTCAGAAAATAAATAAAATAAAAATAAAATAGATAAAAAAGCTTGCACATACTGAAAATAACATTCAGTACAGGCTCATGAGTGTTAGTGCGCCGCCAAGTGCAAAGTAAGTGTTACACCTGCAACACACCACATCCCACTTTCTAAAAACAGAAAGAATCTGAAAGTAAAAAAAGGGGAAATTACCCCAATGGTGGGATAAATAACATTCAATCATGTAAGGGGATCAGTACAGAAAAAACGTGCCGAACAGCATTTAACACATCCAACATGTCTGACCCCTATACATGAATGGTGACAAAAAATATAAAAATAGCCAAAAGAGATCACATTGATCAGAGAGTCTGTTGGTTATATAATGACCAGGGAAAATAGTTATAAAGATAATCCATACACATGGGTTCGTCAAAATAATCACAAGAAATTGTTCATACATCAAAGTGAAACCCTTTAATTGCATAGGAACAATAGCCTGAATAGTGACGAAGAATGTGTACGAAAGAAAAGACACCAATCCAAAATGAAAAGGATATAATGAAATATAGCAAAGAATAAAAAGTTTAAATGTGTAATGCACAAAAACTGTGCAAAAACAAATTCAAACACATATAATGAAACTGTCCTATATCATAGCCCAGTCCAGCATCCCAGAAATGGCGAGGCCGCAACGACTCTCATAGTGCATATAAAACATAAAAATAAAATTGACATAATACATAAAAGATGTATGTGTATCTTACATAAAGCCATCAACCCTAGTAATGAGAATAAATCAGGAATTGTCAATGAAGGCATTGACATCAGTGTCAATATTAAGACCAAAAGGGACATAAGTTTTGAGGCGATGGACCCAAGACATCTCAAGTTTTGAAATTTCCCTCACTAAAGAGCTGCCCCGCCAATGAGGCTTATATTTATCAATCCCTAAGAAAAGAGTCTTGGAAGGGTCTTTGTTGTGAAATCTCAAGTAGTGCTTAGACACAGAATGATTTGGGAAACCTGTAATGATGTTAGTAATGTGTTCATTAAGTCTGACCTGTAGGGGGCGTTTTGTGCGTCCCACATATTGCAGCCCACAAGGGCATTGCAACATATAGACCACTCCCGTGGTGACACATGTAATACATGGTTTAATGATATGATCTAATCCAGTAGCCGTACTCAGAAAAGTGGTGGTCCGTCTCTGGTTACAAGAATTCAGAGAACAGACCCTACACTTTCCGCATTTGTAAAATCCAGTAAGCTGGTCGAAAAAACCCCTACTCCTGGCGGGAGGGTCAACAACATTGGGTGCTAAACGATTACGTAATGACGAAGCACCTCTGAATACCACTTGAGGTTTCTCACTGATCACATTTTTCAAAGTGGCATCACTACTAACGATGTGCCAGTGTTTATTTATAAGTTTTTTTATGCTCTTCTGTTGAAGAGAATAAGTAGTTATAAAAGGGACTTTTCCATGGAAATCATTTATACGTGGGCCCCTTTCAACTAATAAGTCATCACGGTTGGTGTCGGTCACTTCCTTGAGGGTTTTGATCAAAAAATCCTGTTGGTATCCCTTTTCCAGAAATCTGGAGGTAAGTATTTCTGCCTGTACATGGAATTCCTCTATTCTAGAGCAATTACGTCTAAGTCTAATAAATTGACTTTTAGGGACTGCTTTAAGCCAGGGAATGTGGTGACAACTATCGATAGGGATAAATGAGTTCCTATCTGTGTCTTTAAAGAATGTCGAAGTGACAAAACGATCATCTACCACTGAAATGTTCAAATCCAAAAAATTAATTCTTACCTGGCTCAACTCATAACTAAGACTTATGCCTCTTTCATTGTCGTTCAGAGACTCCAAAAAGTTCCTCAACTCACTCTCTTGGCCATTCCAAAGGAGGAGGATGTCATCTATATACCTGGCCCACAATCCTATCTGAGGTATATTGCGGGCATAGATGACATCCTCCTCCCACTTGGCCATAAAGAGATTGGCCAAGCTGGGGGCATATTTAGCCCCCATAGCTACGCCCATGGTCTGTCTATAAAACTGGCTCCCAAACCAAAAATAGTTATGGGAAGCAGCAAATTCCAAGAGAGACATGAGGAAAGATACCTGCTGGACAGAGAGCCTAGGGTCTCTATCTAAATAGGAATGAACTGCAGCAAAACCTAAGTTATGCGGAATGCTGGTATACAAGGAGGCCACATCTGCCGTGACCATCCATGTATCAGGACCAGCAGACAGATTTTCTAAAAGGTTGATGACATGTCTCGTATCTTTAACATAGGAGGGGGTCATCTGGACCAAAGGCTGCAGATATGAATCAATATATCTGCCCACCCGGGAAGTAATGGAGTCAATACCACTAATTATAGGTCTTCCCGGGGGGCAGACGGGGCTCTTATGTATTTTAGGTAAATAGTACAGGATCGGTGTACGTGGAGCTCTAGGAATCAAAAAAAGGCTCTCTTTGTTGTTCAGAAAACCGGCTCCCTGCCCTGCCTTAACCAACTTTTGCAACTCCTTAGTATAGGTAAGTTTTGGATCAGAGGGTAGTTTAATATAAGTGTTGGTATCACCCAAAATTCTATTAATTTCTGCCTCATAATCTGCCCGATCTAACACTACAATGGCCCCACCCTTGTCAGCAGGCCTAATGACAAGATCTTTACTCTCACAAAGCGAGTCCAAACCTTCCTGCAATTCTTTTTTCATTTTACATCTCTTCACTTCCAGTGCATCTAAGTCTCTTAAGACAACGTCTCTGAAGACACGTAATGCGGCAGGGAGAGTCCCGGGAGGGTTAAAAAGGGAAGCATTAGCCAAGCCTGAATGAACAACCTGTGGGACTACATTATTGGATGAATTAAGATTAAGTGTGTTAGATGATCCCATCATATATCTTTTAATATTAATCTTTCTAACAAACTTATGTACATCCATATAAGTTTGGAATTTATTTAGTCTAGCTGGGGGTACATACTTCAAACCTTTGTCCAGAATTAGTTGTTCAGATTCTGACAAAGTTTTGGAGCTCAAATTAAAGATGCCCTTACCAATTACATTCTTGGCCTTTTTAATTGTTCGGGCTCTCCTCCCCCCTCTGGTTCCTCTCCTCTTTCTCCCAGTCTTTTTATACCTTGTGTGGGTTTGTGAAAACCCCAACTAGTAGGTGCATTAAGGCCCAAAGGGCCCTCAGCAAGTTGTTCCTTGGTAGGGGCCTGATGGAATTTGGTTCTTAAAGGTTCCTGGACTGGGAAAAAAGAGGCTTGCGAGTTACCTTCTGTCCCAGGGGCGTTAAGATCGCTTAGTGGAAAGAAGGAGTTCCCAGTGGGAATACCATAATTCCACTCCGAAATTCCTCCCATATCATAATAAGGAGAGGAGTTATGGTCCCAATAACTACCCCCCTGGGAGTTCCACCCATCATAATAATTGTTGGGGGGACCTCTTCCTCTTGTATTTGGATGTTGTACCCAACCTCTCCCACGGGGTGGGTAGTTCATATTATGGGGGAGTGTGTAATCACCATTCCCATTCCCATGCCCATTATATGGTCTCGACATGCCAAAAGGTCTAAATTGGCCCCGAGGGGGAAGTGCACCCCTATTGTTACCCCGTCCTCTCCGGGGGGAAGGGTGTGCATGGTTAGTGTTGTTGGACTGGACTTTGTTCATTGATTGAGGTCGTTTTTGATTGAACGATTGTGGAGGTGGCCCAGGTTGTGAGACTATATCTACTGTAGGGCCCACTGTTTGTGTGGAACTCACCTCCATGCATTCCTGTGTGGGACCCCCTTCCAACAGTTTTTTTTGCCATTCAAAGACAATATTATTATTATAATCCACTAAATCCCTATTATATTTTTTCTTTTTTTTGGCCCTTTGGTCTCTATCCTCTTTTTCAAGGATTTTTAATAAGTTCTGCGATTTTTCTTGATAATCTATACTTCCTTTGACTGGAAATAACTTAGTTTGAATTTCTTTTATCTCATCATCTAGTTTTGATAATTTAGAGGTTTTCCTACCCACCAAAAATTTTAAAAAAGAGACACCTGCTTCATTAAAATATTTGAACCATTCCTCCAAATGTGTATCCCCTTTCTGAGGTGCTACCTCCCACCTCAAGCTCCTAGGGACCATTGCGTGTCTGATGTAAGTTTCCAGATAAGCAATGTCCCATTTAGTGTGGTTTTCGGAGATCATGAGGTTTTTTAGTCTCATGAAACTTCCACCCAAATCATCTTCATCATCTCTATAGAGTTCAAATACTCCATCAATGTTCACCACCTTAGTGGCCCGAAAGTCAAAAATATCCATGAAGGCTATATAGAAGGACCCAGTAAAGGGTATCGTTAACCCAGCAGCAGTAAAAAATATCAGAACAGTGCAAATGGAAAAAATTATTCCGCGCTAGGAAAGAAACATGAAAGCAAATAAAATGTGAAATAGGCAGCAGCAATAGATGTGATGTAACACCAAACAAATATGCAGAAATAAAAAACTGCGCCAACCCTATAATAAAAAATGTCTAAAAGTAATATCAAAATAAATAGATATTAACTTTAAATAATTATCACAATGAAAAAAACACCTTAAGTGCATAAAAAACAAAGCAATATGTAAAGTGAAAAAACAATATAAAAAATAATATAAATCAAAATCCATTCAAAGAAAGTTCATGTGTGAATCCAAATAAGAGTCGGTGACACCGCGGTGATTTAAACACGATCCAAAAACTCTTAAAAGTGCCCGTCACCATACAATGAATGTGCTTACCAGAAAAATAAGCAATTTGAGCGTTTGTGAATAATAGATGGATCCCGTCAAAAGATATCCTCCTTTTAAGTGGGTCAGATTTCCATCTCCCAATAATGCCCTCCAGATATTGATATGCCTCGTGGAGCTCAGTAATACCCGAAAAAGAAAGGGGCTAACATGGCATGATATCGTTTGAACAATTTATTAAAAAAGATAAGGTAGCACACTTACATGTGGATGAATAAAATACAGCATATACGAACAATAATAAGAAACCGGCCGGTAAAACAGGAGCCCGTCCTCCTCTCAAACAGCGTGGTGGCGTCACTACGTGCCCTCCCAGACGCGTTTCGTCACACCTGACGTTGTCAATGGGGAACGGGCAACGCAGTGACGCTCCACCTTATAAAGATACTGCAGCGTACCAAGCCTCATTCTGAGATGCAGGGCTGGGTACTTACACGCCATTATGGTTAATGGCAAATGGCCCTAAAGATTCAATCTATCTACTGCTGATGATACAAAAAGACTATAGTATACTATAGAACGCTGACTCAACAGACATCATACAAATGCAGCGGATATTCAGAAAATAAATAAAATAAAAATAAAATAGATAAAAAAGCTTGCACATACTGAAAATAACATTCAGTACAGGCTCATGAGTGTTAGTGCGCCGCCAAGTGCAAAGTAAGTGTTACACCTGCAACACACCACATCCCACTTTCTAAAAACAGAAAGAATCTGAAAGTAAAAAAAGGGGAAATTACCCCAATGGTGGGATAAATAACATTCAATCATGTAAGGGGATCAGTACAGAAAAAACGTGCCGAACAGCATTTAACACATCCAACATGTCTGACCCCTATACATGAATGGTGACAAAAAATATAAAAATAGCCAAAAGAGATCACATTGATCAGAGAGTCTGTTGGTTATATAATGACCAGGGAAAATAGTTATAAAGATAATCCATACACATGGGTTCGTCAAAATAATCACAAGAAATTGTTCATACATCAAAGTGAAACCCTTTAATTGCATAGGAACAATAGCCTGAATAGTGACGAAGAATGTGTACGAAAGAAAAGACACCAATCCAAAATGAAAAGGATATAATGAAATATAGCAAAGAATAAAAAGTTTAAATGTGTAATGCACAAAAACTGTGCAAAAACAAATTCAAACACATATAATGAAACTGTCCTATATCATAGCCCAGTCCAGCATCCCAGAAATGGCGAGGCCGCAACGACTCTCATAGTGCATATAAAACATAAAAATAAAATTGACATAATACATAAAAGATGTATGTGTATCTTACATAAAGCCATCAACCCTAGTAATGAGAATAAATCAGGAATTGTCAATGAAGGCATTGACATCAGTGTCAATATTAAGACCAAAAGGGACATAAGTTTTGAGGCGATGGACCCAAGACATCTCAAGTTTTGAAATTTCCCTCACTAAAGAGCTGCCCCGCCAATGAGGCTTATATTTATCAATCCCTAAGAAAAGAGTCTTGGAAGGGTCTTTGTTGTGAAATCTCAAGTAGTGCTTAGACACAGAATGATTTGGGAAACCTGTAATGATGTTAGTAATGTGTTCATTAAGTCTGACCTGTAGGGGGCGTTTTGTGCGTCCCACATATTGCAGCCCACAAGGGCATTGCAACATATAGACCACTCCCGTGGTGACACATGTAATACATGGTTTAATGATATGATCTAATCCAGTAGCCGTACTCAGAAAAGTGGTGGTCCGTCTCTGGTTACAAGAATTCAGAGAACAGACCCTACACTTTCCGCATTTGTAAAATCCAGTAAGCTGGTCGAAAAAACCCCTACTCCTGGCGGGAGGGTCAACAACATTGGGTGCTAAACGATTACGTAATGACGAAGCACCTCTGAATACCACTTGAGGTTTCTCACTGATCACATTTTTCAAAGTGGCATCACTACTAACGATGTGCCAGTGTTTATTTATAAGTTTTTTTATGCTCTTCTGTTGAAGAGAATAAGTAGTTATAAAAGGGACTTTTCCATGGAAATCATTTATACGTGGGCCCCTTTCAACTAATAAGTCATCACGGTTGGTGTCGGTCACTTCCTTGAGGGTTTTGATCAAAAAATCCTGTTGGTATCCCTTTTCCAGAAATCTGGAGGTAAGTATTTCTGCCTGTACATGGAATTCCTCTATTCTAGAGCAATTACGTCTAAGTCTAATAAATTGACTTTTAGGGACTGCTTTAAGCCAGGGAATGTGGTGACAACTATCGATAGGGATAAATGAGTTCCTATCTGTGTCTTTAAAGAATGTCGAAGTGACAAAACGATCATCTACCACTGAAATGTTCAAATCCAAAAAATTAATTCTTACCTGGCTCAACTCATAACTAAGACTTATGCCTCTTTCATTGTCGTTCAGAGACTCCAAAAAGTTCCTCAACTCACTCTCTTGGCCATTCCAAAGGAGGAGGATGTCATCTATATACCTGGCCCACAATCCTATCTGAGGTATATTGCGGGCATAGATGACATCCTCCTCCCACTTGGCCATAAAGAGATTGGCCAAGCTGGGGGCATATTTAGCCCCCATAGCTACGCCCATGGTCTGTCTATAAAACTGGCTCCCAAACCAAAAATAGTTATGGGAAGCAGCAAATTCCAAGAGAGACATGAGGAAAGATACCTGCTGGACAGAGAGCCTAGGGTCTCTATCTAAATAGGAATGAACTGCAGCAAAACCTAAGTTATGCGGAATGCTGGTATACAAGGAGGCCACATCTGCCGTGACCATCCATGTATCAGGACCAGCAGACAGATTTTCTAAAAGGTTGATGACATGTCTCGTATCTTTAACATAGGAGGGGGTCATCTGGACCAAAGGCTGCAGATATGAATCAATATATCTGCCCACCCGGGAAGTAATGGAGTCAATACCACTAATTATAGGTCTTCCCGGGGGGCAGACGGGGCTCTTATGTATTTTAGGTAAATAGTACAGGATCGGTGTACGTGGAGCTCTAGGAATCAAAAAAAGGCTCTCTTTGTTGTTCAGAAAACCGGCTCCCTGCCCTGCCTTAACCAACTTTTGCAACTCCTTAGTATAGGTAAGTTTTGGATCAGAGGGTAGTTTAATATAAGTGTTGGTATCACCCAAAATTCTATTAATTTCTGCCTCATAATCTGCCCGATCTAACACTACAATGGCCCCACCCTTGTCAGCAGGCCTAATGACAAGATCTTTACTCTCACAAAGCGAGTCCAAACCTTCCTGCAATTCTTTTTTCATTTTACATCTCTTCACTTCCAGTGCATCTAAGTCTCTTAAGACAACGTCTCTGAAGACACGTAATGCGGCAGGGAGAGTCCCGGGAGGGTTAAAAAGGGAAGCATTAGCCAAGCCTGAATGAACAAATAGCCTTCATGGATATTTTTGACTTTCGGGCCACTAAGGTGGTGAACATTGATGGAGTATTTGAACTCTATAGAGATGATGAAGATGATTTGGGTGGAAGTTTCATGAGACTAAAAAACCTCATGATCTCCGAAAACCACACTAAATGGGACATTGCTTATCTGGAAACTTACATCAGACACGCAATGGTCCCTAGGAGCTTGAGGTGGGAGGTAGCACCTCAGAAAGGGGATACACATTTGGAGGAATGGTTCAAATATTTTAATGAAGCAGGTGTCTCTTTTTTAAAATTTTTGGTGGGTAGGAAAACCTCTAAATTATCAAAACTAGATGATGAGATAAAAGAAATTCAAACTAAGTTATTTCCAGTCAAAGGAAGTATAGATTATCAAGAAAAATCGCAGAACTTATTAAAAATCCTTGAAAAAGAGGATAGAGACCAAAGGGCCAAAAAAAAGAAAAAATATAATAGGGATTTAGTGGATTATAATAATAATATTGTCTTTGAATGGCAAAAAAAACTGTTGGAAGGGGGTCCCACACAGGAATGCATGGAGGTGAGTTCCACACAAACAGTGGGCCCTACAGTAGATATAGTCTCACAACCTGGGCCACCTCCACAATCGTTCAATCAAAAACGACCTCAATCAATGAACAAAGTCCAGTCCAACAACACTAACCATGCACACCCTTCCCCCCGGAGAGGACGGGGTAACAATAGGGGTGCACTTCCCCCTCGGGGCCAATTTAGACCTTTTGGCATGTCGAGACCATATAATGGGCATGGGAATGGGAATGGTGATTACACACTCCCCCATAATATGAACTACCCACCCCGTGGGAGAGGTTGGGTACAACATCCAAATACAAGAGGAAGAGGTCCCCCCAACAATTATTATGATGGGTGGAACTCCCAGGGGGGTAGTTATTGGGACCATAACTCCTCTCCTTATTATGATATGGGAGGAATTTCGGAGTGGAATTATGGTATTCCCACTGGGAACTCCTTCTTTCCACTAAGCGATCTTAACGCCCCTGGGACAGAAGGTAACTCGCAAGCCTCTTTTTTCCCAGTCCAGGAACCTTTAAGAACCAAATTCCATCAGGCCCCTACCAAGGAACAACTTGCTGAGGGCCCTTTGGGCCTTAATGCACCTACTAGTTGGGGTTTTCACAAACCCACACAAGGTATAAAAAGACTGGGAGAAAGAGGAGAGGAACCAGAGGGGGGAGGAGAGCCCGAACAATTAAAAAGGCCAAGAATGTAATTGGTAAGGGCATCTTTAATTTGAGCTCCAAAACTTTGTCAGAATCTGAACAACTAATTCTGGACAAAGGTTTGAAGTATGTACCCCCAGCTAGACTAAATAAATTCCAAACTTATATGGATGTACATAAGTTTGTTAGAAAGATTAATATTAAAAGATATATGATGGGATCATCTAACACACTTAATCTTAATTCATCCAATAATGTAGTCCCACAGGTTGTTCATTCAGGCTTGGCTAATGCTTCCCTTTTTAACCCTCCCGGGACTCTCCCTGCCGCATTACGTGTCTTCAGAGACGTTGTCTTAAGAGACTTAGATGCACTGGAAGTGAAGAGATGTAAAATGAAAAAAGAATTGCAGGAAGGTTTGGACTCGCTTTGTGAGAGTAAAGATCTTGTCATTAGGCCTGCTGACAAGGGTGGGGCCATTGTAGTGTTAGATCGGGCAGATTATGAGGCAGAAATTAATAGAATTTTGGGTGATACCAACACTTATATTAAACTACCCTCTGATCCAAAACTTACCTATACTAAGGAGTTGCAAAAGTTGGTTAAGGCAGGGCAGGGAGCCGGTTTTCTGAACAACAAAGAGAGCCTTTTTTTGATTCCTAGAGCTCCACGTACACCGATCCTGTACTATTTACCTAAAATACATAAGAGCCCCGTCTGCCCCCCGGGAAGACCTATAATTAGTGGTATTGACTCCATTACTTCCCGGGTGGGCAGATATATTGATTCATATCTGCAGCCTTTGGTCCAGATGACCCCCTCCTATGTTAAAGATACGAGACATGTCATCAACCTTTTAGAAAATCTGTCTGCTGGTCCTGATACATGGATGGTCACGGCAGATGTGGCCTCCTTGTATACCAGCATTCCGCATAACTTAGGTTTTGCTGCAGTTCATTCCTATTTAGATAGAGACCCTAGGCTCTCTGTCCAGCAGGTATCTTTCCTCATGTCTCTCTTGGAATTTGCTGCTTCCCATAACTATTTTTGGTTTGGGAGCCAGTTTTATAGACAGACCATGGGCGTAGCTATGGGGGCTAAATATGCCCCCAGCTTGGCCAATCTCTTTATGGCCAAGTGGGAGGAGGATGTCATCTATGCCCGCAATATACCTCAGATAGGATTGTGGGCCAGGTATATAGATGACATCCTCCTCCTTTGGAATGGCCAAGAGAGTGAGTTGAGGAACTTTTTGGAGTCTCTGAACGACAATGAAAGAGGCATAAGTCTTAGTTATGAGTTGAGCCAGGTAAGAATTAATTTTTTGGATTTGAACATTTCAGTGGTAGATGATCGTTTTGTCACTTCGACATTCTTTAAAGACACAGATAGGAACTCATTTATCCCTATCGATAGTTGTCACCACATTCCCTGGCTTAAAGCAGTCCCTAAAAGTCAATTTATTAGACTTAGACGTAATTGCTCTAGAATAGAGGAATTCCATGTACAGGCAGAAATACTTACCTCCAGATTTCTGGAAAAGGGATACCAACAGGATTTTTTGATCAAAACCCTCAAGGAAGTGACCGACACCAACCGTGATGACTTATTAGTTGAAAGGGGCCCACGTATAAATGATTTCCATGGAAAAGTCCCTTTTATAACTACTTATTCTCTTCAACAGAAGAGCATAAAAAAACTTATAAATAAACACTGGCACATCGTTAGTAGTGATGCCACTTTGAAAAATGTGATCAGTGAGAAACCTCAAGTGGTATTCAGAGGTGCTTCGTCATTACGTAATCGTTTAGCACCCAATGTTGTTGACCCTCCCGCCAGGAGTAGGGGTTTTTTCGACCAGCTTACTGGATTTTACAAATGCGGAAAGTGTAGGGTCTGTTCTCTGAATTCTTGTAACCAGAGACGGACCACCACTTTTCTGAGTACGGCTACTGGATTAGATCATATCATTAAACCATGTATTACATGTGTCACCACGGGAGTGGTCTATATGTTGCAATGCCCTTGTGGGCTGCAATATGTGGGACGCACAAAACGCCCCCTACAGGTCAGACTTAATGAACACATTACTAACATCATTACAGGTTTCCCAAATCATTCTGTGTCTAAGCACTACTTGAGATTTCACAACAAAGACCCTTCCAAGACTCTTTTCTTAGGGATTGATAAATATAAGCCTCATTGGCGGGGCAGCTCTTTAGTGAGGGAAATTTCAAAACTTGAGATGTCTTGGGTCCATCGCCTCAAAACTTATGTCCCTTTTGGTCTTAATATTGACACTGATGTCAATGCCTTCATTGACAATTCCTGATTTATTCTCATTACTAGGGTTGATGGCTTTATGTAAGATACACATACATCTTTTATGTATTATGTCAATTTTATTTTTATGTTTTATATGCACTATGAGAGTCGTTGCGGCCTCGCCATTTCTGGGATGCTGGACTGGGCTATGATATAGGACAGTTTCATTATATGTGTTTGAATTTGTTTTTGCACAGTTTTTGTGCATTACACATTTAAACTTTTTATTCTTTGCTATATTTCATTATATCCTTTTCATTTTGGATTGGTGTCTTTTCTTTCGTACACATTCTTCGTCACTATTCAGGCTATTGTTCCTATGCAATTAAAGGGTTTCACTTTGATGTATGAACAATTTCTTGTGATTATTTTGACGAACCCATGTGTATGGATTATCTTTATAACTATTTTCCCTGGTCATTATATAACCAACAGACTCTCTGATCAATGTGATCTCTTTTGGCTATTTTTATATTTTTTGTCACCATTCATGTATAGGGGTCAGACATGTTGGATGTGTTAAATGCTGTTCGGCACGTTTTTTCTGTACTGATCCCCTTACATGATTGAATGTTATTTATCCCACCATTGGGGTAATTTCCCCTTTTTTTACTTTCAGATTCTTTCTGTTTTTAGAAAGTGGGATGTGGTGTGTTGCAGGTGTAACACTTACTTTGCACTTGGCGGCGCACTAACACTCATGAGCCTGTACTGAATGTTATTTTCAGTATGTGCAAGCTTTTTTATCTATTTTATTTTTATTTTATTTATTTTCTGAATATCCGCTGCATTTGTATGATGTCTGTTGAGTCAGCGTTCTATAGTATACTATAGTCTTTTTGTATCATCAGCAGTAGATAGATTGAATCTTTAGGGCCATTTGCCATTAACCATAATGGCGTGTAAGTACCCAGCCCTGCATCTCAGAATGAGGCTTGGTACGCTGCAGTATCTTTATAAGGTGGAGCGTCACTGCGTTGCCCGTTCCCCATTGACAACGTCAGGTGTGACGAAACGCGTCTGGGAGGGCACGTAGTGACGCCACCACGCTGTTTGAGAGGAGGACGGGCTCCTGTTTTACCGGCCGGTTTCTTATTATTGTTCGTATATGCTGTATTTTATTCATCCACATGTAAGTGTGCTACCTTATCTTTTTTAATAAATTGTTCAAACGATATCATGCCATGTTAGCCCCTTTCTTTTTCGGGTATTACTGAGCTCCACGAGGCATATCAATATCTGGAGGGCATTATTGGGAGATGGAAATCTGACCCACTTAAAAGGAGGATATCTTTTGACGGGATCCATCTATTATTCACAAACGCTCAAATTGCTTATTTTTCTGGTAAGCACATTCATTGTATGGTGACGGGCACTTTTAAGAGTTTTTGGATCGTGTTTAAATCACCGCGGTGTCACCGACTCTTATTTGGATTCACACATGAACTTTCTTTGAATGGATTTTGATTTATATTATTTTTTATATTGTTTTTTCACTTTACATATTGCTTTGTTTTTTATGCACTTAAGGTGTTTTTTTCATTGTGATAATTATTTAAAGTTAATATCTATTTATTTTGATATTACTTTTAGACATTTTTTATTATAGGGTTGGCGCAGTTTTTTATTTCTGCATATTTGTTTGGTGTTACATCACATCTATTGCTGCTGCCTATTTCACATTTTATTTGCTTTCATGTTTCTTTCCTAGCGCGGAATAATTTTTTCCATATGCTTTGACTATGTTTGCTCTGTTTATACCATTTTATGAAATAGTGTGATTTTTACTGTACTTCTGTCTCAGTCTGATTCATGGTTCCTGACAACAGGGGGCTGAAATGCATGCCACACTTTTCAGATATTTATTTGTAAAACATTTTGAAAACCATTTATCATTTTACTTCTACTTCACAATTATTTGCCACTTTGTGTTGGTCTATCACCTACAATCCCAATAAAATACTTTAACGTTTTTGGTTGTAACATGGCAAAATGGAAAATGTCTGCAGTTCCCTGATTATAGAATATTTTGCCTGCTCCTACAGATCCTTGATTGAGACCACTTTTGGATACCTCAGTGTTCAATTGCCATAAATGACTTATACAGAAGATTGGTGCTACCTGTTCTATGGGCACAGATGTTACTCCCCCAACCGGAGCTTTACATACAAACAAACTTTACTGAAGAGGGGTCAGTGGCACTACCTGTACTATGGGTACATAGAAGAGAGTTGATTAAAGGCACCACAAAAATTTGTTCGCAAGGGTGTGTGTCCTTATTAAATTAAATTTGTGGTTAAAAATATATCAGATATTAATAGCGTGATACTAAACCCACAGAAAAGTGAAAGTGCTTTACTATATATATTGAACTAGGTGTCTAGAACAGTAAACTAAGTGTCTACAATAGTATAAATTATATTATAAAGCCAAATTGTGAAGAATCACTTGTTCATAGAAACAAGTTGATTGTAAAGTACAGTAAGTGCTCAACCTTAAAAGGACGTAGTGTGTGTGCTACAAAAATACTATACAGTACACTAAGTTCAAATACCACTATAATGAATGTGCGGATGCACGTATATATCCTCCGTGCCATATGTTCTGTGAACAAGTGATTCTTCACAACTTGGCTTTATAATATAATTTATACTATTGTAGACACTTAGTTTACTGTTCTAGACACCTAGTTCAATATATATAGTAAAACACTTTCACTTTTCTGTGGGTTTAGTATCACACTATTAAAATCTGATATATTTTTAACCACAAATTTCATTGAATAAGGACACACACCCGTGCAAACAAATTTTTGGGGTGCCTTTAATCAACTCTCTTCTATAATAGGCATACAGGTCTGTGCAGTTCATTTAAAAATATCTAGGGACTAGTAACATATGTGCCCATAGTACAGGTAGTGCCACTGACCCCTCTTCAGTATAGTTTGCTTGTATGTAAAGCTCCGGTTGAGGGAGTTTTATTTTATTTTTAGGGGAGGCAGCAACCTAGGAAATCTAACCTAAGCACAGCTTTTGCAATAATAATCATATACAGAAGAAGATTATGTGCTCTTTAGATTAAAGTGTGTGTAAACCTTAACAATTAACTTTTATTTGTCCTCTTTTTGTCTTTTAAATTAACTTTTGAAAGCTTTATATCTGTTTGATAATGCAAACTGCTTCTATGAATGAAACATTATCTATGAATGTAGGAGGTGGACCTTTCAACCACCTGCTTTTCCGCCATTCATAGATTGTGTTTCATGTATAGAAGCTGTAGTCTCCGTTTCTATGATTGAAGCATATGGGTGGAAAGGGTGGGCATAGTTGGGCTTGATGAGTAATGGCTCTTACAGTATTGACCCCTGCCGAACCAGAAGAATATGGGGTGGGAGCACATAAGAGACATCAGCACAAGGGACACATCCTAATAAGTTGTGCTGATTTTTTTTTTTTTTTGCCTGCACTTAGACTTTAAACCCAGAGAGTTAAATGGGAAAAAAGTAGAAAAAAACATGATCTGATTCCCCCATCCACACAATCAATGTGGATGGGGGAATCCTCCTGTTGTGTTCAGAGTACAATGATCATTGGTGCCAACTGTACCTGGCTTTACTCCATGTTTTGGTCCATATTCCATGTTATACCTTCATGGTACTACCATGCCCAAATCTCTTAGAGACTTAATTGGCAGAATCTTTGCATTTGTGGACGTAGATGTGCAGATCTGGGAACATGAAGAGGTTAACCTTTCTTAATGGATTTTTATTTATACAATGAAGAATGTAATGGGATGCGTGGAAACACCCTAAGGTGGGCAGGAACATGCAACATTCCAATTCAAAAACAGGGCTAAGACAGGGATTGCACCATTGGTGGCCCCTATTGAGATAAGAAGCTGGCAGGTGAATCATCCCACTAGAATCCACAAATACCAATACTGGTGTGTTATTTAACAGTCAAGGACTGCACAATAGTTTGTGATTTCTTTCAAGAGAGATCCAACCATGAAAACATTTTTTTTTCCTAACAGGCACATCAGTTGATTAGTGGATACCAGATAAACTATCCATAGAGTCATTTCAGCAGTGCCAACTTTTTTGATAAGAAATACAGCAACAGTGTTTTCCCAACCAAAGTCATTATGTTCAGCAATCATCTATGATCATCGTGAATCTGTATATGGTCACATTGAGACACCATTGCCTCAGAATCATTCAGATATTAAAACAGTTTATTCCTGTGTAAATTGTATGCATGTGACAATATAAGCTGAAAGCAATGGTTTCACTGGGTAGCAAAACCTAAAACAAATGATGCAGACTTTTTTTTATTAATATTTATTTAAACTGTTTCCATGCAGTTTACTGGCTGGCTGTACTTTTACAGTAATCTTGTGTGATTTTTAGCATTCCCATACACATAGGTATAACATGTCTTTCTCTTTTCCAGGCAAAATTTTGTTTAGAAGGAGTCACATACGTGATGTAGCTGTGAAAAGACTAAAACCCATCGATGAGTATTGCAGGGTAAGGAGATTTTAAGGAAGAGGTTTACATGGTTTTCATTGTCCGTCCTCTCTTGTCTTGTCTTGTCTGTCTCCTGTCATTTCTTACACATTTGCTGTCACATTGGTTGAGGGAGGGACAGATGTAGGATCAGATCAGCCCTTGCTGAATGTACATGTGCTGGCATGGAAAAGGATAACGGGAAAAGAGGGCAGAATTGATTTATCTGTGTGTTGAAGGTGGGGCAGTGACACAACTTTATTCTTTAGCTTTCTCTAAAGAATTTAAGTCCAGCTTTAAAGGAGAAAATCTCTACATTCTTTTTACTTTTTTTTGTCATTTGTCCACTAATGCAATTCTATAATAACTATGATATCTTAATCTAAGTCAGTAATCTGCCATTCCAGTCTGCAGATGTTGGGGTAGGGGACTAGTGGTAGTGTGAAAAGGTGGTCGATATCAGGACTATTTTTTATCCTGCCAGATTGTTGTTCCCCCTGAAAATGGTTGACCAGTGGTTATGTGCCTTAAGCCGGCCATATATGGATCGAAATTCATCCGATCAGCAGGGATGAATGAATTTTGTTCCATGTATGGGCACTGAGGTTGTAGAAAAGTTGATCTACCGATTGATTTTTGTACAACTGCACTGTCGGATTTTTATAGCCTGCAATGCTTATCGGTGTGTTCTGACGTCTCCCCGCTGTCAGGATACAATGATACAGCTGGAGGGATTCCCCCATCCTTCTCAAATGTGTGGATAGGGGAATTGGGTTAGTGTTTATCTAGTTCAACCTGCTGTTGATGTAATGGTTTCCCAAAGCAGTTACATGAAAGGCATGCCTCTGATGATTACATCAAAGCTGATGACTAAGACTGACCCCCTTTACCAGCTGTAAGGGATAGAAGGGTATGGTTCTCCTTTAAATAAATTGATATTTTTAAACGTTGTTTTGTATCTTTTGTATGTCATTTGAGACTTTAATAAATTACGGTATGTTATCATTCCCTATGGTTACCGTGACAAAATCCTGGCCTGGTGATAATTTATAAAAACCAGCACAACATAAAGATATTACAGCCAATCTCTTGTTTTTTATTCTGTTAGAAAGTTAAACAATTCTGTAAGAACGTTAAACCATAAACAGAAATGGTATTATGTTAATAAACCTCCAATTGTCTTTTAGTTTTTATAAATATTTACCAATTAAGTTGTAGAAAATGGAATAAGGGGATTTTTAAGGTGCCTAGAACAAAGAAAAACTATAGCATATATAGTAAAAATATCAAATTTTATTGACTGCATTTGTTAATAAAGATATGATCATTTTTAGTTTAAAATTGCGTGATCAGACCAAAACATTAAAACAAAACATAACTACTGTACAAAAACATAATTCGCTACATGTTTCGCTAGAATATAAACCTTCAGGAGAATTGTAATTGTCTGTGTACAGCGCATTCACTGCAATATATAAAGAAAAACATAAGACAAAATATAATGGTGAAAAATAAGGGCTAAATGTCCTCAATCATCTTAACATCTCAAGATGATTGATTGAGGACAATCCTTATTTTTCACCATTATATTTTGCACTGCGTCGCTTTAACTGATAATTGCACGGTTATGTGACATTGCGCCAAAACAAAATTGACGTTCTTTTTTCCCCACAAATAGAGCTTTCTTTTGGTGGTATTTGATCACCTCTGTGGTTTTTATTTTTTGCGCCATAAACAAAAAAGAGACAATTTTGAAAAAAAAAAACAATATTTTTTACTTTTTGCTATAATAAATATCCCCCAAAAATATATTCCTCAGTTTAGGCCGATATGCATTCTTCTACGTATTTTTGGTAAAAATCTCAATAAAGGTATTTTGCGCAAAAGTTATAGCGTCTAAAAAATAGGGGATAGATTTATGTCATTTTTATTATTATAAAAATTTTTTTTATTAGTAATGGCTGCGATCTGCGATTTTTATCATGACTGCGACATTATGGCGGACACATCGGACACTTTTACCACTGTTTTAGAACCATTGTCATTTATACAGCGATCAGTGCTATAAAAATGCACTGATCACTGTATAAATGACACTGGCAGGGAAGGGGTTAAAACTAGGGCCCAATCAAGGGGTTATGTGTGTCCTAGGGAGTGTTTCTAACTGTGGGGGGGGGGGGTTAAGGGGGGCAGTAGATCTCTGTCTTGTCACAAGGCAGAATGGGGAAATGCCTTGTTTACATAGGCATCTCCCAGTTCTGTAGCTCCGTGATACAATCGCGGGACACTGGCGTACATTGAGTCCGCGGGTCCCAAGGGCACAGAGCACACGGTGCGCGCCCACAATGCCACTTCTTAAATGGCGCTCATTTGCGCAGCCGTGCCATTGTGCTGATGTATATCGTTGTGCACGGGGTCGGCAAGTGGTTAAAAGTCCCCTTATTCCATTTTCCATTTTTTTCAATTAATTTGGGATGTGGTTCCTTGCTCCACCTATCCTTGGCTGATTCACTTTATTTCCTAAATTAAGTTGTATAGTTTACATATAGCACAACACATTGTGCTTATTTTGCAGGCCTTGGTGAAATTACCAACTCATATATCCCAATGCGAAGAGGTCTTGAGGTTTTTTGAAGCCCGACCTGAGGATCTGGATCCGCCAAAAGAGTAAGTAGATAAAACTCTATTTTAAAAATTCTAAGTATGTTTTTAAAGCTAAATTCCAGGTATAGATTTTTATACATAGTTACATTGTTCCAGATTTTAACAATATAAGCCTACATATTCCATACCTAGCTGATCACTGTGGAAGCGGAGAATCACTGTAGTAGACGTTGCTGTTACAGTGATCTTCGCTTTCTTCTTATTCCTGTGCAGTTGAGGACCCGAGAAATGGCGAGGATCAGTGTAGTAGCAATGGCCACTTCTGTGATGCTCCACTTTCACAGGCATTAGCCAGATATGCAATATCCATTTGTTCAAAGCTGGACCAGTGTAACTAAACAGATAAAAAACACACCTGGAATTCAGCTTGACTTTTTACTTACTCTAACTTTGCTGATTCACAGAGGTTTACATTTTTTAAAGTGTGTCTTAGTCCTTGACAAGCCCTTGCTGTATTGCCAAAATTCTGAGAGAACAAAGACGGAATGTTATTTATCATATTATAGTTATACAGTACAGCAATTTGTGCTCTAGATGATTGGTAACCATGTGTAGCCTGTATTATAGTTTATTATACAGTGAGGTATTCAGTATATCATGTTACTGATAATGCTGCTATTTGCACACAGTGACTCAGTCCTCCTCTGCTACAGTAATAGAGCTGGTTGATTTGTCTCTGAATTATTTCTTAGATGTCTGAAATCTGGGTTTATTTGAAAGCTTTGAGTGATTTCCTTTTGACGCACTTCAGTGGTTTCTCATTACCAGATGGTCAAGTGAATAAATTGCTAGATTCAATATTCTCTTGAAGTTATTTTTTGGTAGTGTAAGAGTTAAACTCTTAGAATGTTGAGAAATACTGATGAAAAATCAACATTCTGTCTGAGTTCTCTTGTAGTTTTTCATTTTCAGTGGCGGTGCAACAGTGAATATCTGTTTCTGCAAGGTGTAGATACATTTTGGTGTGGTGTGGGTTTCTTTCTAGATACTTGGTACATGGCTGTTGATCAACTAGACAAGAACTCAAAACTTGTACTTATCTTAAGCTGGGTACACACTAAGTTTTTTTTTTCTCGCTCGATCCAGAGAGCTGAACGAATTTAAACTTACAGATTGTTGTACTAGCACATGCGTCAGTTCAGCAATCCCTCTGCTGAGCTATTGTGTTCCCACTCCCCCCGCCAGAACACACTGTTCAGCTCTTGCAGCTGTTGGCTGTAAGCACTGATTGGATACTGGTTTTCTAGCATGCTCTTTCAACAAATACACATGGGCCGTTTTTGGCAGATTTTCAGCTTGTGTGTACCCTGCCTTACAGTCGGTATTGTTCTAAACAAACTATACACAAAAGGCAGAAAGGGCAGAAAATCTGTACAGTTTATTTGATGTAAAATAGGAAAGGCCAAATATTTTTTTTTTTCCATTTCTGAGATCTCGATGTTGCCTGTATACATTTTATTAGCAAGACATCATACTATTTTAACCATTTCGCGCCCAGGCCAAGTCTGACATTTCTCTCCTACGTGTAAAATTCCAAATTTTTTATGCTAGAAAATTACATAGAACCCCCAAACATTGTATATGTTTTTTTAGCAAAGACCCTAGAGAATACAATGGCGCTCGTTGCAACTTTTTATCTCGCACGGTAATTGCGCAGTAATTTTTCGAAAAAAACTGTTTCATGCTTAAAAAAAACAAAACTGTAAAGTTAGCCCTTAATGTGAAAGAGGAGGATACGCAGAGTAAATAGATACCCAACATGTCACGCTTCAAAATTGCACGCGCTCGTGGAATGGCGCCAAACTTTGGTATTTAAAAATCCCCATAGGCGACATTTAAATTTTTTTTACTGGTTACATGTTTTGGGTTACAGAGGAGGTATAGAGCTAGAATTATTGCTCTCACTCTAACGTTCGCGGCGATACCTCACATGTGTGGTTTGAACACTGTTTTCATATGTGGGCGGGAGTTACGTATGCGTTCGCTTCTGTGTACGAGCTCACGGGGACAGGGGCACTTTACATTTGATTTTTTTATTGTTAATTTTATTTTTATTTTTTTAGTTTGACACTTAAAAAATAAAATAAAAAAATTGATGACTTTTATTCCTAAATATCCCTTGTAATAGGATTATGGCATGATCGGACATATTTACAGTGAGATATGGGGTCAATAAGACCCCATATCTCACCTCTAGGCTGGGAAGAATAAAAAAAACAAAAAAACGATCCTGGCTTCCTAGCCAGATCGGCACCATTAATTTGAATACAGAGGCCGGGCGTGACGTCATAACATCGCGCCCGACCTCCGAACGATCATAGAGACTCCGGGGACAATCTGGTCCGCCAAAAATCTCTATGGTAACTTGCTGGGGCTGGCGGATCCTGTGACCGACTCACCGATGGAAACGGTGAGTCGGTACAAGCACTGGCTGGAGGGGGGGGCATCCCCTCCCGCCGCCCGTAAGAACAATCAAGCTGTGGAACAGCCGCTATGATTGTTCTTATGGTGCAGGGAATCGCAGGCTGAAAACGGCAATATCTGAATGATGTCTGTGGCCTCAGGCATCATTCAGATATAACCACCGAAAGCCCATGATGTCAGTAGACGTAGTATGGGCGCCAAGTGGTTAATGAGTATAGCAAGTCAAAAAATGCCAATTTAGACTGAGCATATAATGAAACCAATGCATAAGTAGAGGCTACTTATAATAATAAAGCCTATTTTTCTTTATTTCATTTCAAGATGTCCAGATTAACATAATATGTAAAGTCTGCTTCCTTTAAAATATTTTTTTTCTCCCAGATGATTCCTGAACCTTTACCCCTTCCCCCCTTTCATATTTGTGGACATCTCCTTTAGCTGGTCGACTGCTAAAGAGATACACATGCTAGTGCGCTCCCAACCAGGGTTGTGTGTTTCCATTCAAACACACAGCGCCTGACAAGCCAGGCCTATGGTTCCTGCTTCCAGACAGCTACAACAGCAAATTGCTACGCTACCCTCACCAAAATCAAGAAGTTCAGAGAACAGTGCCAATTGTGGAGAAGTCAGTAGCGGTGACAAGGGACACTAGAAAGTGTTTAAGAACGGGGAGAGGGGGGGGGGGGGGTTCTGTAAATGTACTGTAAATCTATTAAGGTAAAAAAATATTATTAGACTTGTACTCCTGTACAATAAAAAAAAGCATTTCAAATGGTCAGTAGATCCAGAGTAAGAGGCAGCTTAAGTTTTATGCAATTCTCAGCTGGTATGTAGAGCTTAGTCTTATCCTCTGCCAGTTATCAGCCCTACTATTGGTAAAGTAAGCCACCCATTTCAGAACTAGAGAGCACAGGGCAAAATATGACTTTTACATGGACAATTTGCTGACTGTGTATCTCTGGAGACCCTCTTTATCATTTTGACATGTAGCTTTTATTAAAGGTAGCCTATGCATATACTTTGTTTGTTTTTTTACTATTTGCCCAGGTTTATGCTTAAAGTGACGCTGTCACCAAACAAAAATTTCCCAGAAAAGCTATACCAATCATAAAGAAAATACGGTATATACTGTACATACTGTATCTTTCTGGGTGCCTGTGCTACTGAGCAACACTGCAATGAAGAGGATATGCCAGATGATGATTCTTCTGCCACCCAAATATCAAAGAGAGAAACTTTAAAAGATAAATGGCAGTTGGTTTTTCATTTTTAAGATTAAATAAGATTATAAGATATATAAGAAATAAGATTAAACGGTCAGACATTAAATGCAGTCTGCTCACATAATTTGTAATAAACACATCTTTGCCATTCTGAAGCTTCCCTCCAACAACTTTGCATATTATTTTATATATACTGTGATTCTGTGCTTGCTAAATATGCTGCAGAAATCTCCCTCCACTAAGTCTGGCTGCATCCATTTTAACTGTGGGCAGCTGAAGCTGCTGCCTGTTTACTTCCTGGATTTACACAGAGACATGTCTGCAGCTCTCATTGGCTCTCTTATGACTCACCCCCCTCCCTTCCCGGCAAACTCTCACAAGTGTAAGAGAGAGCTGTACATGACCTCCTAAGCCTAGGGTTTTTAACAGACAAGAAAGAGGAAGTGGGCTGTATAAGGTATTTACGGGCAGAAAGAAAATCTGCTTGTGTTTTTTTGTTCTTCTAATGAAGTTGGTTCACTCTGCCCTCTGGGAAGTTGAACGGTAATCAGTTGGTTGTTTCGGCAATGTCTTGTCTCTGAAATCTGTTAGCCAGGCAAATTTCTTTCAGTGTTGCTCAAGATGAATGTGCAGGGTAATTTGTGTACTCCCAAAACATTTTTATATATTGTCCATTGAGGGTAGAAAGGAATAGTAGATAATCTTGGGCTAATAGGTTATATTGTCCCTTCAGGTGGTTGGGACACTGGTAAACAAAAAAAAAAGCAAATTGAGCTGTCTTGCTAGTGTCCTAAGAGTGATTTTTTAAGGTGACTTTTCTCCAGCTCTGCTGAGGAAAATGCTGACTATATATATATTTTTTCTTTTATGAAATACATGGTTCTCCCTATATGGTTTTTCTTGTTATTAAAATTGTCTAATATGCTGCTTGAACTGGTCACAGTAGCCTTCTGGTTTGATGTATCTTCAACACTAGCTTTGGAGGCAATACCTGGACCCAACTGGATATAAGAACAGCAGGGATAGCCTGAATTGTGCCTGGGGGCAGTGAGCTCTGATTGTGGCATTTTTCTACCATTTGTGTGCTGTGTTAGTTAGCCATAAAGCACTTTCCTGGTCCAGAGACATAGCAGTGCCTCTACTGTGGCCTAGGCTCTGAAGAATCACTCTGTGAGTACGCCTCTGTACGTGATGGAAACATCCTGATATGTGGTCTTTGGACACTGAGCTCTGCATTGCAGCCCTTTCCAGACCTGGTATACAGGGCTACTTGGGTGGAGAGTGTTTCCCTGATCCAGAGTAGTTGCACAGCCTCTAGTGTAACCCAGTCTCTGGAACCTCTCTTTGTCAGTGAGGCTCTGAATAGGACATAGAGTATATCACAAAACTGAGTACACCCTTCACATTTTTGTACATATTTTATTATATCTTTTCATGTGACAACACTGAAGAAATGACACTTTGCTACAATGTAAAGTAGTGAGTGTACAGCTTGTATAACAGTGTAAATTTGCTGTCCCCTCAAAATAACTCAACACACAGCCTTTAATTTCTAAAGCACTGGCAACGAAAGTAAGTACACCCCTAAGTGAAAATGTCCAAATTGGGCCCAATTAGCCATTTTCTCTCCCCAGTGGCATGTGACTTCTTAGTGTTGCAGGGTCTCAGGTGTGAATGGGGAGCAAGACCATACAGCGGTTTATCAGGACAGGCTCCACTCAGAACAGGCCTCGCCATGGTCGACCAAAGAAATTGAGTGCATGTGCTCAGCGTCATATCCAGAGGTTGTCTTTGGGAAATAGATGTATGAGTGCTGCCAGCATTTCTGCAGAGCTTGAAGGGGTGGGGGGTCAGCCTGTCAATGCTCAGACCATACGCCGCACACTGCATCAAATTGGTCTGCATGGCTGTCACTCCAGAAGGCAGCCGCTTCTAAAGATGATGCACAATAAAGTTCGCAAACAGTTTGCTGAAGACAAGCAGACTAAGGACATGGATTAGGAAAAATAAACCGCGCTGGGGAAGATAGTAAAAACAAGCAAACTATATGTAATATAGGCAGCAGCAATAAATGCGATATGGCACTCAACAGCAATAAAAAATAAATAAAAAGCTGCGCCAACCCTCTAATTAATTAAATAACTAAAATAAAATGTGAATAATTAATATATGAATAATTAATACAATCAAATAAACACCTCAAGTGCATAAAAATCGAAAAAGTTCATAAAAAATGACACAAACAAAAATCCAATCATAAAAAGTTCATATGTGAGTCCAGATAATAAGCGTTTGTGTTCTTAAATGGCAGCACCACAGTGGTTCAACACATTCCGAAAGCGCATGAAGTGCCCGTCACCATATAGTGAATGCGCTTACCAGAAAATATATAAATTGAAGCGTTTGTATATAGTCGGTAGGTCACATCAAAGATATCCTCCTTTCAGTGGGTCAGCACTCCATCCCATAACAGTACTCCCCGGACAATGATCTGTTCCGTGGTCCCAATAGGGAACTCAGTAGTCCACAGAAAAGAAAGGAACCGACATAGCATAATATCGTAGGGACAATTTATTAAAAGTAAAAGTAGCACACTTACATGTGAGTAGATAAATCACAGCGTATAAGAACAACATAAAAAGCCGGCCGGCAAACAGGAGCCCGTCCTCCTCTCCTACAACGTGGTGGCGTCACTGCGTGCCTTCCCAGACGCGTTTCGTCATACCTGACGTTGTCGATGGGGAACGGGCAGCGCAGTGACGCTCCGCCTAATAAAGCTAGTAATGCGTGCCAAGCCTCGTTCTGAGATGCAAGACTTAGTCACAATGCGCCATTGAAAGTAATGGCAAATAGCCCTAAGACTGCGCTTGTCTTAGGGCTTTTTGCCATTACTTTCAATGGCGCATTGTGACTAAGTCTTGCATCTCAGAACGAGGCTTGGCACGCATTACTAGCTTTATTAGGCGGAGCGTCACTGCGCTGCCCGTTCCCCATTGACAACGTCAGGTATGACGAAACGCGTCTGGGAAGGCACGCAGTGACTCCACCACGTTGTAGGAGAGGAGGACGGGCTCCTGTTTGCCGGCCGGCTTTTTATGTTGTTCTTATACGCTGTGATTTATCTACTCACATGTAAGTGTGCTACTTTTACTTTTAATAAATTGTCCCTACGATATTATGCTATGTCGGTTCCTTTCTTTTCTGTGGACTACTGAGTTCCCTATTGGGACCACGGAACAGATCATTGTCCGGGGAGTACTGTTATGGGATGGAGTGCTGACCCACTGAAAGGAGGATATCTTTGATGTGACCTACCGACTATATACAAACGCTTCAATTTATATATTTTCTGGTAAGCGCATTCACTATATGGTGACGGGCACTTCATGCGCTTTCGGAATGTGTTGAACCACTGTGGTGCTGCCATTTAAGAACACAAACGCTTATTATCTGGACTCACATATGAACTTTTTATGATTGGATTTTTGTTTGTGTCATTTTTTATGCACTTTTTCGATTTTTATGCACTTGAGGTGTTAATTTGATTGTATTAATTATTCATATATTAATTATTCACATTTTATTTTAGTTATTTAATTAATTAGAGGGTTGGCGCAGCTTTTTATTTATTATTTTTTAAGGACATGGATTGCTGGAACCATGTCCTGTGGTCTGATGAGACCAAGATAAACTTATTTGGTTCAGATGGTGTCAAGCGTGTGTGACGGCAACCAGGTGAAAAGTACAAAGACAAGTGTGTCCTTCCTACAGTCAAACATGGTGGTGGGAGTGTCATGGTCGGGGGCTGCATGAGTGCTGCCGCCACTGAGGAGCTACAGTTTATTGAGGGAATCATGAATGCCAACATGAAATGTGACATACTGAAGCAGAGCATAATCCTCTGCCTTTGGAGACTGGGCTGCAGGGCAGTATTCCAAAACAATAGTGAACCCAAACACTTCTCAGTTCTTTATGTACTGTATTTGTAACCTGTGGACTATTAACCAGTTGAAGAGCCATGGCACAGCCTGAGGGTGTAACTCAGTCTCTCATAATTCATTTGAAGAATATTGCCGTTTGTGTGGCATTTTTAATGATGTATAGTATCTGACCTGATGAAATTTCCGATCCTTTCAGCTCCAAAGAAAATCTCTTCCCGTTGCTGCTGCTTTTTGAAGAGTATTGTGGATCATCTGGTGTCCAGTCTTGTTTTACTGTCTGCCCTCAGTGATTTCATATCTTCATTATGGGGTAATTCCCTGTTTACTCCTTTGGTGTCTATGTACATAGTGCGGTCTTTTTCCTTCATGGGAAATTTGGTCTTTGGACTTTTATTTCTTGTTTACTAATGCCAAATTTGTACATGTTACTAATGCTTTGCTCTTACCTTTGATGGACGCTCCTAGGTATCTTCGTAATATTTCCAAACTTGACATTTCCATGTCTTTGGGGTATTCTCATTCCACGTTTGTGAACAGGTTGGACTGGCACCAATTTTTTCGGCGTCTGGACATTGTTTTTTGTCTATTGTATGTTATATTGTTTTGTGTCCCCCCGTCTGTGCTTGTCTTGACTGACCTATTTAGGCCAGCTGGCAACTTTTATACACGGAGTGGTCCAGATAGTGTTTGTACTCTTTCACCCACATGTGTGTTTGTGTTTTTTGTACCAATTTATTTATGAATAAACAGTATTTTTTGATAAGAGATGCAGAATGTGATTCGCTTTTTAGTGAGCCTCATCTTTCTTGTCCCCTCCTGTTTGGGATACTTTTTGTAACAGTTTACATAGGGGTTAGATGGCAATCACTTCTTTGTTTGGTACATAATACACACATGTTTAGCACGCCTCTTTTTTTCGACATTTTTGGCACATTGTATTTAACCCCATGCTCCTCTCCTCTATATAGGTATCAGCACTCCCATACTTGTCTCTCCGTGGTCAGTGAGAGCTCTACTTGAAGGTGTCCTCTACATCTCTTTTCACTCATTATTCATCCCATATATACCCTGAACTGCTTAAACTCACTGAGCATGTCTTGCTGCTGGATTCACTCAGGAGGAAGAAGTCCCACGAAAGTCCCTTAATGGATGATTAAAAAAATAAGATGTTTGCATCTATCGTAAAATCTTTTTCTTCGAGTTCATTGGGGCAATGGTCCCCAACCTTTTAGGCACCAAGGGCCGGTTTCATGGCAGGCAATTTTTCCAGGGAGCGGGCTGGGAGGAGCGGGTTTAGGGGAGGGGCTATTCACAGAGTTTGTTCTCAGCCCCCCCTTATAGCACAACCCCCCCTCCTTTATATCAGTGTCCTCAGTTCCCCTTTACAGTGCCGTCCCCTTTATATTACAGTGCCCCTAGTAATTACAGCCTCCTCCATCACAGTGCCCTTGCAGTCTTCTCCCCCCTCTTTCCTCTCTAACCAGGCACTTTCCCGTTCCAATCTCTGCCTCCCCTGCACAGGACTCCTACCTTTTGCAGGGCAATGGCTGTGCTTATTCTGAGTGTCCTCTCCCGGCTCCACCACCCACCCACCGATGTCATCCTTTAAGCAGGGTAGGCAGCGGGAGGTGCTCTCCATTTCTATTGCAGCTCCTCGCACCCCCTGCCCTGCTGATTGTCTGACATTGTTGGTGGGCAGAGGAGCTGGGGGGTCCAGTCATGAACAGGCAGAGGAATGGTGCCTGTCCGTGGCCTGTTGATGACCAGGCCACACAGCAGGAGATGAGCAGTGACCAGTGGTTGCGGATCCCTGCATTAAGGGACACAAGTCCCACCCCTCTGAGTATCTGGCCTTGTGCACTGCTTGCGTACAATAATGAGGCATAAAGATTGGAGGCTAGGTTTTACAGGGGGCTAGCTTGTTTTCCAGTGTTCCATCCTCATGAAGGTGAAGGATAAACTATCTAAGATCATCCACTATTTGTGTCCCTCAATGGACTCCAAGAAAAATATTTCACTTGAAGTAAGAAATCTTACTCGCCCCCCCCCGACACCCACACATACAGGCGCGTAAATATGCAGGCTTGAATGTAACCGGACACTTCTACCATCTTATCATAATGGGAAAAATGGCATTCTACTGACATTATTAAACAAGACCCAACACAATTTTTCCAGTATGACCTAGCCAACTATCATCCCATGTCTTTGGCCACATTTAATCTGACAATACACATTAAATTCTAAATGTGCAATCTCCGTTAGATCTACAAACAACTATGTAGTGCAGAAGCTTACCTGATTGGTTGCAGATTGAGCCTCGCATTATATAATTTTATAAATGTAAAAAGTTATATAAAAATTGTACAATTATTGTAATATGTTTGTCTAGCTTTACAAATGTACAGAGATATGTAGAAAACACATCCTGTTAGCAGTAGCTTTATATGAAATGTTCATATTGCTACATTAAAAATAATAAATAATAAATTCTCTAGAGCGGCCTTTCTTCACCTTTTTTACACCAGAGAGCCTTTCAAATCATTTTTAGGTTTCATTGACCCCCAGCTAAAATGTATTCATCAGGGAACAGTGGGAAGAATACCCATTACATTGGTGATCACTGACCAAAAATGTCTTTTACATTTGTGGTCGATGGGACGAACACCTCTTAAAAAGGTATTAAAGGTATCAGGAAAAAAAGGGGGTCCCCCCTGTAGGTTTAAGCCATAATGTGCCATTGCATACTAGCACATTATGTTAGACTTACCTTTAGAACGTATCCCTCCAGCGGTGTCCTGTCATCGCTGACAGAGGTTCCATCTTCACCCGGTCTTCTTTCGTGTTCGCAAGCTCCAGCCAGCTGATTGGCTGGAGCCGCAATGACGCCATTCCAGTGCACGACACAGGGCTCCGCACGGGTATGTCCTCCTTCAGAGCGCATGTGCTGGTGATGTTACCGGCTCCTGCTCATTGGAATATCTTTTAAACTGTGCATGTTTAGGAGATTTTATTTTTCATTTTATCTACAGATAAGCTTTATTATGAGCTTACCTGTAGGTAAAAATGTCACTACCACTGGGTTTACTGCCACTTTAAGTTGGTGGTGAGTGGAAAGAATGCCCCTTACATTAGTTACATAGAACCCTGGTTGAGAATGGCTTCTCCAAAGTAAATCAAAGCAGTAAATATTTGATTGGGATGTATAGTCAGCTCACTGTCTGAGCTGCTATAATTCTATCTGTTTTCAATCTGATTTGTACATGTATGCTTAGTGTTATTTATTAACACTATTGTTCTGCATTATTCTAAATTGAACATGTGTTTGTGTCAAACCATGTTTATAGTACAGCCTTCATTTCAGCCTATGGGCAGGCACCTTATGGTGAAGCCTACTTTCAGTATAGTATCATTTTAGCATTTTATTCTATTCTACTCCTTAGCCATGCTATTTATAAAGTTTTCCTCACTTAGTTATTGAGGAAGATTTCCTATGGGAATGTGCTCCTTTTTTGCTTGTGTGTGTAAATACACAAAAAGACAGATTTTCTTAATAATTTGAACACTATCAGAACTTTTGTGCAGGTTTTCCAGTTGCTGGAGATTTGGACTAGCTTAGGTGATAAATCACTAGATAAAACAAACTGCCATTATAACATAAAGATATATCATTCACTTGAGATAACACGCTGCCTTTTTTAATCACCCTGTCTAATGTCCAAGGATAAGAAGCTTTCATATTCTACCCCAGTATTTGTCTATAGCTGACTTGCTATTGTGTGTTTTTTTTTTTTTTTTCGTGGCATTTTACAGATACTCATATATATTGGTCTTCAAGTCTAGAATATTCCTAACAAATCTTGGGACCATTTCAAGCATATATGAATAGTCACATTAAAATGCTGCCTGTGTGTATAAGTCTAAAAATGACCACATTGTCAACTGAGATCATGAATGTCCTTCTAGTGGTTTTAAGTGCTCATAGACGTTGTAATCATCTCCCTGACTAAGCCCACATGTGTACAGGGGTGTATGCACAGTGAAACGTGTCATTCCATTTTCTCCAGAAAAGAGGGAATTATTAGTATCTGATAAAATATAGATTTGGTGTGTTAGAAACTTTCTTTGCAACAATGAGCATGTCTGTTGTTTTGGTGAGTTTGCTATCACATGTCTAATTAACCTTAAAAGGCCCTAATTTTGGCCTGATTTTGCAAACAATGATTGAATATGTAGAATTGTTTAGTAGAGTGTTTTTCGTTCACTCTTGAAGGAGTGTTTTTCTATAGTTAAAGAATGTTATAGGCAATAAAAATAAACCTCTTATGGAAGTATTACTTATACTACATTAGGCTGTATTTAGGTAGTGTGGAAAAGTTGAAGGATTCTGCTGTGCCAACAGTTTTAAGCCCTGTATTCATAAACAATAGTCTTTTAGGGCCCATTCACACTGCAGCAGTGCACAGCAACAAACCTGTTCTATGTGATGCTATTTATAGTGAATGCCACCCACACTCACTGTACAGTAGCATGCAACACACAACTTACCACAGTGGATCACAGTGCATGAACCTTGCATTGTGGTGCTCTGGACTCTTAAACACACTCTTGTGTGTTTTTGAAATGATTATGGTGCATGTGGTACAGTGACAGCACAATCTCTTTAACGCAATACACATTAGTTAACACACTTCAAAGGATCGCTAAAATGTGAAATACAAAAGTAGAGACAAGCAGCGCCAACCTAAGTGCAGTAATATGACACACAGTTTATTTGTTACAGTAGAGATACACTCACTCTGTATTGTATAAAAACAGGCACATCATGATAGGGAGGTCCGGATGGACAATCTGATAGGCGACAAAGACTCCAGTGGGGGTGATCCTCTTGCGCCGCGTGGTCCCGCCTGGCGGCGCTAGTGGATTGCAGTGTCCCAGGCTCAGGTCGGCTAAGCGCTGCGGTGATCATTCGTCTGTGGAGTCATGATGTGATGATGCTAATTGCATGCCATTGCTGAGCCTATCATCTACTAGGACCCCCAGGTCCTTTTCCATCCTAGGTTCACCCCCAAGTGAATAGATTGCATTCATATTTTTGCCACCCAAATGCATTATTTTAAATTTTTCCACATTAAACGCCATTTGCCGTGTAGTTGCCCACCCCATTAATTTGCTCAGATCTTTTTGCAAGGTTTCCACATCCTACGGAGAAGTTATTGTCCTGCTTAGCTTAGTATCATCCGCAGATACAGAGATTGAACTGTTTACCCCATCCTCCAGGTGGTTTATGAACAAATTAAATAGGATTGGTCCTAGCACAGAACACTGGGGGACCCCATTTTCTACCCACCCCTGACCATTCCGAGTACTCCTCATATATCACCACCCTCTGAACTCGCCCTTGTAGCCAGTTTTCAATCCAAAGTCCATTGATTATTAGTATGATGGACTTTGCATTTGCACTTTTAATTGATAACATTCATTGTATTTGTAAACAAAGTCTTCTTGAAATGTTAAAATTTTTCCTGAACTAAAGATGGTAGTCAAAAAATGTGATCACTAGAAAATCTTTTTCAAGGTTTATGTATATATGTGTCATTATCAACTGAGCATGCATGTATATGCATTGTACAAGTATCTCTGAATTAAAGTGATTGTAAACCTTATTTTTTTTGTTTTTTTAAAAATAACAAACATATACTTACCTCCACTGTGCAGTTAGTTTTTCATAGTGTGGCCCTGATCCTCCTCTTCTTGGGTCCCCCGACGACTCTCACGGCTCCTCCTTGCATTGGTTAACCCCCTAGGAGAAGTGCACTCCCTGGGGGTTAACTTGCGGGCGCACTCCTGATTCCAGCATTTGCGTCCATAGACACAGAATGCCGGACTCAGCCCTGCCCCTCGGCGCCTGCATCATTAGATTTTATTTAGAGCAGCGGTATCCAATGGCTGCACTGCTATCAATCTATCCAATCAAGATCCGAGAACCCAGAGCATAGAGGAAGAGCGTGTCTTTGTACAGGGCTCATGTAAGCAAAATGTGTGTGTGTGTGTGTGTGTGTGTGTGTGTGTGTGTGTGTGTGTGTGTGTGTGTGTGTGTGTGTGTGTGTGTGTGTGGGGGGGGCGTTCACTGTCAGAAGTTTTTTCACCTTAATGCATAGGATGCATTAAGGTGAAAAACACGAGGGTTTTAAATCCCTTTAAGCTTAATGGGCAATAGCATTTTTTTGTAACCTGGTCAGTCAATTATTCACCCAGCCTTCCCCACCATCCATGAGTTGTCAATAATTGTGTTTAACCACAAATTGCTTAGATAATGCTTATAAACATGTATTTTATCCATTTGGAATTAGAGTGTATAGGGACCATTGCATGTCTATGGTCACATTTTCCAGTTGTCAGTGTGATACTGAGCTCTTCTGACTGTCAGACCTTGTACTTCTCTTCTGTGAGTGTACAAGGTGAAGACTTTTCAAAGTCTGCACTTCAAAAGCTCCACAGGCCAATTACAGTGTGGCTTGAAAAGGCAATAGTTTCCTCCGCATCTTCAAAAGTGAAATAAATGTAGCACTCTGACATTCTGAGGTTAAATGCTAACACCTTGTTTTCTAAGGAAATGTATTTGTTAAATGGAAAAATGCAGAGATAACTCTTGTATTTAAATATGGGTGTTCCTGTCCTAGTACACAGCTTTATGTGTTTAGTGACTTTGCAGAAGCTATGTCATGCAATAAGGGAATAATCTAGGACTGTTCTTCAGAGTAGGCTAACAGAGTCTGGATCAGGCCGTTCCCGGCAGCGAGGTCAGGAGGAGTGGGAGTTCTTCAGGGGACAGAAGATAAAGAAAGGCTTTCAGGCATCTTGTATTTTCCAGATGTGTCATTTGAATTAGGAGGCGGGGAGAGCTGCCAAACTGCGTTGGTGAAGAAGGTTCCTTTGTGATGTTTCCTTACTTCCAGAATATGATACTTTTTAAATGGGTGCCTTTAGGGTTTTGGGAAGAGGTATGAAAATCAACGGCAAAAACGTTTTTTGTACTTTCATTTTAAATGTAAATTATCACCATGGTTTACCTCAACGGTGTACAGCATTTCCACTCATTCTGTTGCATTTGTTTTCTAGAGCACAAAAGTTTTTCTCACTTCATGCAGGATACTGCTTTAAAAAGTGCAAGCAGTACACGTTTTCACATTGCATTTAGTGCAAGAAATAACTGATTGATATGTTACTTTGTATAGAGTGCTGAACATGGTTTCTCCTAATATGCCAGGTCTGGCATTGTTTTATCCTGTGTGTCAATTTAAATCTTCTCAATACAGAAATAAAGGCAGATAATAGTTTTTCATCTGAATCTATGATAATGCCAAACAACTTTTTATATGTGAGCCTAATGCTGCGTACACACGAGCGGACTGTACGGCATAATTAGTCCGTTGAAACACATTTCAGCGGACAATCCGCTCATGTGTGGGCTTCAGCGGACTTTTTCAGCGTGCAGTCCGGCGTACTAAGAATTTAGTTTTTTTCGAAATTCTGTCCGTCGTACTCGCATTTCGGCGGACAATCCGGCCGTGTGTATGCCAGTCCGCCGTACTTTTGAAATGAGCGGAGTTTTCCCGCCCGGAGGAAAGTCCGCTCATTTCGAGTGCGTCTCCAGGTAGGCGGGGCCCGCGAAGGAGACGTCGCTGGCCCCGCTGCCTGGTATGGACTTAAAGGGGAACCCCAACGCCAAAAAAAATCGGCGTGGGGGTCCCCCCCAAGTCCACAACAGACCCTTGTCCGAGCACGCTACCCGGCCGGCCAGGAAAGGGGGGCGAGCGAGCGCCCCCCTCCTGAGCCGTACCAGGCCGCGTGCCCTCAACATGGGGGGGTGCCTTGGGGAAGGGGGGGCCGCGCGGCCCCCCCACCCCAAAGCACCTTGTCCCCATGTTGATGAGGACAAGGGCCTCTTCCCGACAACCCTGGCCGTTGGTTGTCGGGGTCTGCGGGCGGGGGGCTTATCGGAATCCGGGAGCCCCCTTTAATAAGGGGGCCCCCGGATACCGGCCCCCCACCCTATGTGAATGAGTATGGGGTACAATGTACCCCTACCCATTCACCTGTAAAAAAAAGTACAAAAATAAACACAACACACGAGATAAAATACTTTATTGCACAGCTTCGGGGGTCTTCCGAAGTCGGGAGAAGAGGCCTGCGGCGAGGAAGAAAGCCGGACTCCTCTGCTAGCAAAAGAGCTACAAGAAGATAGCGGAGGAGTCCGGCGAGAAGACCCCCGAAGACGGAAGTCCCCCGGAGCTGTGCAATAAAGTATTTTATCTCGTGTGTTGTGTTTATTTTTGTACTTTTTTTTACAGGTGAATGGGTAGGGTTACATTGTACCCCATACTCATTCACATAGGGTGGGGGGCCGGTATCCGGGGGCCCCCTTATTAAAGGGGGCTCATGGATTCCGATAAGCCCCCCGCCCGCAGACCCCGACAACCAACGGCCAGGGTTGTCGGGAAGAGGCCCTTGTCCTCATCAACATTGGGACAAGGTGCTTTGGAATGGGGGGGCCGTGCGGCCCCCCCCTTCCCCAAGGCACCCCCCATGTTGAGGGCACGCGGCCTGGTACGGCTCAGGAGAGGGGGCGCTCGCTCGCCCCCCTTTCCTGGCCGGCCGGGTAGCGTGCTCGGACAAGGGTCTGTTGTGGACTTGGGGGGGGGGACCCCACGCCGATTTTTTTCGGCGTTGGGGTTCCCCTTTAAGTCCATACCAGGCAGCGGGGCCAGCGACGTCTCCTTCGCGGGCCCCGCCTACCTGGAGACGCGCTCGAAATGAGCGGACTTTCCTCCGCGTGTGTAGACGAGTCCGTTCATTTCAAAAGTAGGGCGGATAGTACGGCGGACTTAGTACGCCGTATTAGTCCACTCAAAAAGTGCCGTGTGTGTGGGCAAGTAGCCCGTTCGGAAAGTCGGACGGACAGTCTGGCGGAAAGTACGCCAGACTAAGTACGTCATACAGTTTGACCGTGTGTACGCGGCATAAAACATGTAGACTAGGCTGAATTAAACAGTTCCTCCAAGTAAAATAAATATTTATTTTAAAGATGGATATGGCCAGATTATTTTCTCCACAGGTTCTTCATTAATCTGTCTGTGCTTTGTACTTTTGGATCTGGCCATACCTGGGTCATTTTTTTTTTGGTCAACCAGCGGGTTTAACAAAAAGAACTGATCTGATTCCCCTATACACACATTTGTGGTGGGTGAGGGAATCCTCTGCCCTTTTATATTCTGACAGCGGGAAGACTTTCCCACTGTCAAGAGTACACAGATCAGTGCTTTAGCTTATTGCCTGCAGCGCTGATCGAGCAGCTTTTATCTGACAGGGCGGTTGAACAGAAGTTAATTGGCAAATCGATTTCTGTTTACCACAGTGACCACACATGGATTGCAATTCAGATGGTCCCTGCTGAACTGGACACATTTTGATCCATGTATGGCCTGTTTAAAGCTGGCTATACACAGTTTGCATTTTTGCTGATTCTTGATAATTTGTTGGCAGCTCCAGGCTGGAAAAACGTATTTCAAAATCTGAGGAGGCGGGTGAAAGATTATCACACGGAGAGTGACTTCATTCAATAGGAATACAATAGCTAGCAGGGAAGATCCTCCATCAACAGTCTAAGGCAGGCCATACATTGTGCAAATTTCTTTCCTTCAACTCATGAAAATTGCTCAATATCCCCATCAACACAGCCAGTGTTGATGGGGGAAACCTTCCCACTTCACTATCATATTCTTACACCGGGAGGTTTCACTGCCATCAGAATAAAATGGTCACTGCTGGCAGTTATAGCTGCTGGTTGTACTGAAGATGAGCGACAGATTGACTTCCGTACAACCAGCCTGCCCATAGATAGATCTAAATTTGATTGTGTGAAATATGGCACACTGACATCCTGTCACTAGACAAAGAGGATTGGGAGGACTGTCATGAACATGGGCCCAAGCTGGTTATTTCTTCCCGGGATAAACTTATACAGGTAAAATTCTTACATAGAATCTATTATGCCCCCTCAGAAACTCGATCATATTTTTCCAGACAAAGACCCTATTTGCCCAAGATGTAAATCACATGTTGGAACATTCTTCCACATGTTTTGGGACTCTCCAGTTATCTCGTCCTATTGGATGGCAGTGTTTGCAGAAATGAACCACAGGTTACAATTGCCCCTGCCAGTACTACCAGAGTTGGCCTTGCTGGGGGTTCATGAGGATGCCCGACGCTCTGATCTCTCTAAGCTATTGGTTTCCTACCTCATATTCTATGGCAAAAAAGAGATTCTTATGGGTGCAAGTGGAAATATGTATAAGGTATGGGCTCCTTGGACCTCCACCTGAAACTGTTAAGTTACTATGCACAGTATGGCACGTTATCTAAGGCCTGAAGCACTGGGATGGAGGGTCTGGTTCTTTTCTCCCCCTCCCTTCCTGCTCTTTGCATTTGTTCCCCCCCCCCTTTTCTGCTTTCCCTGGATTTGATCTACTGGTTGCACTATCCTCCATTGTTCAGCTCTCAATAGTGTCTTACCGTATATGCCATTATGACCACTTCTGTACAAATTAGATTTTTTGTTTGATATACCTGATGTCAGCATACCATGCATTGTTTTATGTTAATTTGCATACTGAATATTGCCCTGTGAGAAACCAATAAAACACCTTTGTTTTGTAAAAAAAAAAAAAAAAAAGGGGTACCCGGTTTCTGCTAAACTGATTGTAGTACAGATGTATGGAGGGGTAGTACTCCCCACACTGTCCCCCCTGTATACACTCCCCCCCACACTGTCCCCCCTGTATGCTCCCCCCCACACTATCCCCTCCGTGTAAACTCTCCCCCCACTGTCCCCCCCACACTGTCCCCTGTATACTCTCCTCCCACACTGTCCCCCCTGTATACTCTCCCCCCACACTGTCCCCCCTGTATACTCCCCCCAGCACTGTCCCCCCATGTATACTCTCCCCCCACACTGTCCCCCCTGTATGCTCTCCCCCCACACTGTCCCCCCTGTATACTCCCCCGGCACTGTCCCCCCTGTATACTCTCCCCCCACACTGTCCCCCCTGTATGCTCTCCCCCCACACTGTCCCCCCTGTATGCTCTCCCCCCACACTGTCCCCCCTGTATGCTCTCCCCCCACAATTCCCCACTGTGTGCTCCGCTCCCCCCCTCAGTGTCCCCCTGTGTGCTCCGCTCCCCCCCACAGTGTCCCCCTGTGTGCTCCCCCCCCACAGTGTCCCCGTGTGCTCCCCCCACAGTGTTATCTTGTGTGCTCCCCCCCCCACAGTGTCCCCCTGTATGCTCCCACCCCACAGTGTCCCCCTGTGCGCTCCCCCAGTGTCTCCCTGTGTGCTCCCCCCCAATGCCCCCCTGTGCAGGTGTGGCTTGGACACAGGGGGCACCATGATCTTCTATTGCCCGGGGGCCCCAACAGTTGTCAGTCTGCCCCTGTTTGTTAGGTCCATCCTAAATTTGATTCAGATAGCAAGCAAGTCTCAAGGCAAGCATTTACTGATCTTATATATGCTTATAACCCATATTGCTCTGGAAATCTTATATAAGGTATTACATTTGTTTTTCAAGCTATGTTAATGTATAGTAAAAAAACAAAAACAAAGGATAAAGTTAAAACACATAAACGTAAAAATAAAATATAATTGACCGCAAACTAATATAGTTTGCCTGCAAGACAAATCACCAGCTCATTGGAAAGACAAGGTTTTATTTACTAAATTGTTTCTTTTGAGGAAGAGATTTTATTGAAGTGGATTTTGTCAATGTTCCAGTAATACAAGGGGAAAGTTATCTTGTAATTATCCCCTAACACTGAAAATATTTCAGAGTATTAAATTTTAGAAACTTTGTTCTCTCGAATTTGTAGGCGTACAAAAGTCTTTAGAAGTGTAGAAGGTTAATTGGATTACAAGATAAAGTAAAAGAAAGACAGTTTCATTTTATATATGTGACCTGTCATGACCTCTTTTGTCTCTCATCTCATTTACACTGTTCAGCCTGTATTCCCCATCTGTTTTAGGTCATCATGACAGGCAAGTGCAACTTAAAAAAATAAAAAGTTTTTAGAGAACATTAGGGCAGGCATGTTACATCTAAATAACCTTTAGAGCTCTAGTTATAGTGCCGTAATATTTTTGCAAAAGTGGAACTTTCTTTTTGGGATTATAGACTTGGTGAACTATAGCGGATTGTACGGTTTGAGTGATCCTGCACTGTGCAGGCACACCTATGTTGGACATTTCTTTGAAGAACAATGACAACTACCCAGTAAAATCCATTTCAGAGCAGTGGTTCTTCCCAAGGAGATTGGCCAGTGTGGGGATGGCTGTAAATTGTAGGCATATGAAAAGGAGAAGTTCCACTTTAAGGCTTCCTGTTTGTGAAATTGAGATTTTGGGGAGGAGGGGGGAGGAGCAGGTACCCACTTTTGACAAGTACCCACTCCCACTTTCACTCCAACTGCCTAGGTGATTGGAAGGGGAAGTTCTTCTACCCTCCCTCCTAAAGTCTTCTGGGACACATGACAGGTCTGTGTGGGACCATTCACAGTGCACAGTGCTGCTTGTGCATGTGCAGTGGGCACCCAGCTGTGAAAATGCAAGCTGTCACAGCCGGGTGGCCATAGTAAAGATGCTGGCACTGGCGAGAGAGGGCACAGGGAGAAAATCACTGGGGTGAGCACAATGCTGGATCGTGGGACAGACGAGTGGCTGTTTATTAAAAGTCAACAGCTACAGTTTTTGTAGCTGCTGACTTTAAATTTTCACTTAAGAGAAAGGAGATCCTCTTTAAAGAATAGCTTGGTGTTGAAAATATATTTATTGAAAATTTCACAGAAAACACAGTGAACAACATGAGAAATCACAATCTAGGGACAGTCGCAAATAAACATGTGTAGGGAGTCAGCCCAATGGCTATCGCCCACAGCTTGACTCCTGTTCTGTAGTAGTGTTGAGCTAAGGTAAAAGACCGTTCTCTTTTACAAGGAATGATTCTGGCTAATAAGCCTTGATATTCATAATAAAGATTTACAGATGTAGGTTTTAGAGAGTAAAAAGAGAAAACAATGTCAAAAAAAGGAAAGAGAGAAAGAAGAAGAAAAGGGGAAGGAGATATGTGAATCAGAGAGGTACATAAGCAAGGGAAAGGGAGAGGTAGAGAAAGGGGAAAAATCAGGGAAGAGCAAAAGGGCTGCTGAGGAGACATTCCCATGGGGAAGTATATGTTAGAGTAGAAGGTAGCGGACTAGTGGACTTGTGCGCCAGTGCACCTCAGAGGTAGGATATTCGTTAGCATAATGCCAATGGGTTTGACAGCATGTTCATGAGGGTGTCTGAGGTGGAGAAGCGGAGTCAGATAGACCACAGTACCTTATACTTATAATATGTGTCATTATCAAGGGCCAACATTTCCTCCATTCTCATGGTATCATTCATAATTGAGACCCAACGTGACAAGGGAGGAATGGTGGTTGTTTTCCAAAATGATGGAATGAGCGGTCTCACTGAGGACATAAAAAACGTAGGATGTTCAGTTTCTGTGCCGTTATAGATCCGGGGAGTATGGAGAGGAGAGCTATCTTTGGGGAGGTCGCTAGTGTTTCATCATAAATTTTATTATAACATTCAAATACCTGAGTCCAGAAGGGGCAGATCCTCTCACATTCCCACCAGACCAATAGATAATTCCCAGTAGAGGAGGCTCAACAGGAGGCTGGAGTGGATGGGAACATTTTGTGCAAAGTGGGGGGTCCCTGTACCACCTGGACAGAATCTTGTAGTTCTTTTCCTCAGAGTAGCAAGATATTGTTGATTTATGAGTAAAATGGAACGAGGTCTGCCAGTCCGGTCTGGAGATGACCTTACCCAAGTCCGCAGACCACATCTTGGTATAAGGTGGCAAGTGATCATGTGTTAGGGCCTGTAGTAGACTGTAAAAGGATGAGAGAAGGTGTCTGGGTGTTTCAGAGAGGGAACGTAAGTCTACAAATTTAGAGTGGGGGCGGTGTATTTGGGAGAAAGCGTGTAAGTGTTTGGCGAATGTGGATATGTGCAGGGCAGTGAGCCAAGGGCAAGATCCTGCCGGTATAACCAGTGTCCCTTGGAGAAGCTGTACAAAAGAGTGCACTTGAGGCCATTCAGGGCGTTTGAGAGACCCCAAGGTCGTCGCTCCCAAGCCCTGAGGAAACGTTGGGTTATCAAACAGAGGTCAACGGGGATGGGTCGGCAGATAGAACGGCACACAAACCCCTGTAGTACCAAAGTTTAAGGCTACTTTCACTCGCTATAGTGCCACTAGTGGCCGACTAGCACCTCTAAAACGGCGGTAAAGTGGCTCTAAATATATTGCCAATTTACCGACGGTGCCCGCCCGCCCCAGTGTGAAAGTAGCCTGTGAGAGGCGAGCGTTAGTGGTGAAGGAGCCGGTAAATGGGCATAGTCATGTCTATATCCCCATAGGAGAGCCTGTAGGTCCACAGGGGCCAAGTCCTGCTCTATTGATTCCAATGCCTTCAGGAAGGGACGAGGAAACCATTCCAGAATGCGTGCCATATGAGTGGCTTTGTAGTAGAGCTCAAAGTCAGGGAGACCCGTAAAGAATAATTTAAAGTAAGATGCGAAACCTATTATTTGTCCAGTAAGAGGCAGTTTTCAGACGTTTTAGCGTTAAACACAGGGCCTGTAAGGCTCCTGAAAACTGCCTCTCAAGCCACCCCAGTGTGAAAGCTGGAGCGGTGCGCTTGGAGGATGGTAAAAAAAGTCCTGCAAGCAGCCTCTTTGGGGTAGTGTATACACCACTCCCAAACCGCCCCTGCCCATTGGAATGAATGGGCACCGCTTTCAAAGTGCCTGAAAAGCACTTTGGAAGCGTCACATTACGTGTGCTTTGAGCCCATTTTAACCCCTTCTTGAGGGTTAAAAGCATCCTACTACCGCCCGAGAAGCAGGGCCAAAGCACCGCTATAACAGCAGTAAAACGCAGCTAAAATGATCTGCGCTTTACCGCTAACGCCGGCAACTGTCCCATTGTGAAAGTACCCAAAAGCTGCCACAAAAGGCAAATGTGTTAAAGTCAGAGAGTTCACTCAGTTTACTTTAATCTCTGGTCTCTGTTATCAGCAGAATCTGACCTTATGTGCTTTCTATCACGGGTTGCTGTGAATGTACTTCCAAATCTTCTGCTGTGTAAGGCTTGCAGTCTATGAGTATTTTTTTTTTCCTTCACCAGTGGGCTGAACAAAAGAAAATGACTCGATTTCCCCATCTACACATTCAATGTGGATGGGGGAATCACTCCCGATGAGCTATTGTGTTCTGATGATGGAGAGACTTCCATCATAAAACACTGATCAACCCCACTGGCTATAGCCAGCAGCCCAGACTGAGAGAAAACTGTCCAGCAGGCTGTTTGTCCATAAGTCGATCAATAGATCAACTTGTGTACAACTAGCCTTCCCAAACATGGATCGAAATTTGGTCAGTCCCTTCTGATTCCCTCTGCTTTGTGTAACCCCAATCATATTTAAACTTCCAAACATCCAAGGCAGGTTTGAAAATTAGTGGCTGGGAGACATTTATTTTCACACTTTGCATACATGAGAGACAGTAGGTGTTTGGGAATTGTATCAATAGCAGTTGTTCTCTGGTCACAAGATGACTTAAAGAGCACTGTACCAGTGCCTACATGAAAAAATTATGTAATGTGTAGGTAGGCTGTAATCATTGTATGTCTTTCATAGTTTCATTTCAAGTTTTGTCTCAAGTGCACATTTTAATCTCTCCTATTAGGTAGGATATTCATAGTCAGAGAAGTGACTGCACAATATCAGTAGTGTACTGCAGTTATATTGCTCTATGGCAGGGGTGTCAAACTCCATTTCATTGTGGACCACATCATCAGTGGGGTTGCCCTGAAAGGACCTGTTGTACCTGGTGTGCCGAGTTCAGGGGTATGGTGTGTATAGAGTGCAGGGTTTAGGGGTGCGCTATGCCCAGTGTGCAACCCCCCACCCCTTGAAGTGGTTGTAAACCCTCCCCCACAACTTTGTCCCATGTATCTACACTGCTTGTAGATATCTCCTTACTTGCTTAGTATTTTAATCCTTTTTGTTCTTTAGAATGACGTCACTGAGCATGCCCACATCTCCCCTGATTTACGGCACACTCTCTATGTGCTTATCTATCTGTTATCAGGACTTCCTATGGCACACAACTGATATCCCAGGAGGCTTCATAATCACTCAGAGCTTCCTCCTACACACCATGTGACACAATATAATAGTAATATGCAATTTGGGCTGGATTACAGTGGCTATAGTCTGATAATTACTTATTATAATGGACTAAATGAAAAGAAGCATCAGAGTGGGAGAGTTTACTTCCTCTTTAAGCTTCTTCACATCTTTACTCTCACCCACCTTGTTTGGCTCTAGTACCTCCCATGTAGGCAGCTCTAGTACCTCTAGTAGTGCCTTGCCTTGCAGAGAGATCGTTCTCTCTCTCAGACTCTAGAGATCTGTCCCTGCTGTGAGAGCAAAGCTGTCTCTTGTAAATACCAAAGGCTTCTGTGTTTACAAGTGACAGTGGGGAGCAGGAGTGGAGGGTGAGAGCCAGAAGTGGCAGAATGGAGTTTCATCACAACTGATTGCGAGGGCCACATGGCAAGCCTGGCGGGCTGGATTTGGCCCACGGGTCTTGTCTTTGACATATGTACTAAGAGAAATGTATTTTAATAAAAAGCAATCTTATGAGGACCCAATTATTCAGAGACAAGATCATATCCCTTCATGCTTGTCTGACTTAATGGTGGGAGATGGAAAGAATGTTTAAAAAAATGCAGCTTTGTGTATTATTTGTTGGCTGATTAGGAAAACCCATCAGTATTGACATCTGCCTGGAAATGATCTTAGACTATCAGTCAGCTAGAACAACTTTTAGCCTAGGTTGTCATAGAGAAGAGGCCTGATATCTGGAAAAACATATTAGAATGAATGCATCAGTTCTTTAAACCATAAAGGGGTTTAGCCTCCTCTTCTTGATAGCATTGCTGTTATGACAATAAAAAAAAAAGTGTCTATTTTCCCACTAGGGCCAAAGCAGGCAGTTACCTCCAGGATAGCTGTGATGTTTATGCAGAAGCTTGTAAGAATATTTTATGGTTGTCAGTTCCCTGTTGCTTCCCATGAACAGGGAAAAAACTACAGAACTTCTGGCCTTGAACTTTCTCATCTCTCTGCTAGCCATGGGAGGGCCTGAGGTTAAAGGGGCCTTTAATTAGACCATAAATAGCTTCTTCCTGACTTTTGTTCTCAGACCTCTAGCACTGCTTTTGTACAGTGAACTCCCTTTAAAGTGATGTCAAGTTTGGTTATGTCTCCTCTCCAGGAAGCTTTATGGGGTTTTGGTGAGGAGAATTTGATCTTCTGTTATTGATTACTTCATAATTCATGAAAATAGGTGGATCCCCTTTGAAAAATGATGTTGTTGAGAGGATATGTATGCTGTCAACACTTGATTATCAAAACTCATTTGAAAGAAATTAAAAAGAAAAAAACAAAACAAAAAAAAACACAAATTACTTTAGAAAAACATCCACAATTCCCTGGTGGTATAAAAAATGCCTTTTATGTTGGTTCACTCAGCGGTAATCTAAAACAGTAGCTAAAACATATGTTTCAGTATGGATTCAAAATAACTGAACCCCTTGTATTTTTCTGACCAACCACCCTTCACCATTTTGACTATATTCATTTGGATGCATAATTATTTTGAAGGATATTTTCTATCATGTGGGAATAAAAGGAACGCTTCATTTTGAATTAAAATTCACAGAGGTCCGGTCAGTAAATTTTTTTTTGGAGCAGAGGTCCATATCACATATTTTGCCAATTATCAAGATCCATCACATCAACCCCCCCCCCCCCCCTCTCTACATTCATTTATATCACAGTCCCCTTCTTGTTAGCAAGCTGCTTAGCAAGGCCACCCAGTGTCCTAGCAACCAGTCACCCATTTGCAGCTCCTGCCCTCCATCCATACCTGCCACCTCTCCTGCCCTGCTGCAGAGATGATATCGTGGAAGCACTGAGGAAAGCAGGAGAGGGATGTACACTGCAAGAGCAACCCGGCTCCTAAAACTGTGGCGGTCTGGAAGAGACTGTCACTCGGTTCAGATCCAGACCATGGTCTGCCATTTAGTGATGCCTGGTATATAATTTTGGCAAGTTCTACACAGCAAACAACAAAAATGTGAATTAGTTTAATCAGCAATGTACTCATTCATTGAAAGTATACTAAGGCCGCGTACACACGGGCGGATTGTCTGGCCAACTAAGTTCGTCAGACAATCCGACAGACAGTCCGTCCAACTTTTGAATGAACGGACTTGACCACACACGATGAACAGACAGTCCGCTGAAAGCTTGCGCGATGACGTGTACAGCACGTACGACGGGACTAGAAATACGACGTCCAATACACTGCAATGCAACCTTCGGCGTGTAAATCCTTTCTGAGCATGCGTCATACTTAGTCCGTCCAACTTGCCTACACACGAGTGGACTGTCCGCTGAAACCAAGTTTGGACGGACAAAATTACGGAAATTCCGAAAGACTTAGTCCGCCAAAAAAGTCCGCTGAAGCCCACACACGAGCGGATTGTCCGCTGAAACACGTTTCAGCGGACTAAGTTGGACGGACAATCCTCTCGTGTGTACGCGGCCTCAGTCACCCTTCCTACCTTGGCCTAGGTTTTTTTAATTTATTTTTTATAAAAACCCCAACCCTAAGTGCTTTAGGCCATCAGAGAGCATACAGCCATATCCTGAGCTCCAACCTCACACTTTAGGATATTAAAACTCTATTACTGCTTACTGTGCAGGTGCGGCTATTACTGGTGAGAAGTCAGTATTACATGGGATATACTGTCATTTTAAAAAGGAACACTAGGGAAACTGGATTATTTTTATTAATTAAAATTTACTTGTCTATCAAAAAATAGCAAGGGAGGTATTAATAAGAATGGCAGTTCTCTGAAGCAAAATTGCTCTGCACTCACCCCAGCCAACCAGTATCCAACATCTAAGTAAAACAGGTTTCCAAAATAACAATAAAAAGAAAAGTCTGTGTAATGCCGTGTACACACGAGCGGAATTTCTGACAGAAAAAGTCAGACGGGAGCTTTTTATCGTATATTCTGATCGTGTGTATGCCCCATTGGACTTTTTACGTGGAAAATTCTGATGGACCTAGAAAGAGCATGTTCTAAATTTTTCAGATGGAACAAATTCCTGTCGGGAAAACCACTCGTCTGTATACTGTTCCGACGTACTAAAAACGACGCATGCTCTGAAGCAAGTACAAAACGGAAGCTATTGGCTACTGGCTGTTGGACTTCCCTTTTCTTGTCCCGTCGTATGAGTTGTACCTCACCGCATTCTTAACGGTTGGACTTTGGTGTTAGTGTGTATGCAAGACAGCTTCAGCGGAATTCCGTCGGAGAAAACCTTCAGAGTTTATTCCGACGGAAAAACTGCTCATGTGTACACGGCATTAGTGTTGACCCTGCTCTGATCTACAAGGGTGCTAACATAAGAACTTTGAAGCAACTAAACTACAAGCAAGTTTATCTAGGCATTACCCCATTTATTTCTGAAAGGGAATGTTTAGTGTGTTGGTATATATTTTCATAGGTAACTAGGACAATAAAGGAACAATTCAAAAAGGATTCCTTTTTTAACTTATTAAATAGGAATATTTGATTTAAATATTTTCCAGCTTGCTTATTACCTGATGTAAAAGTTAGTAAAGCCAACTGTTCAATCTGAAATTTACACCTACAAGTGATTTTTGCAGGGAGCGACTGATTCTTTGTGTCCATCACAGATGTGACAACTTGGGGGTTGTTTAACTCAAATGTAGCTAATACCAGTGAGTTGAGTCCACTCCATACATGCCTTTTCAGGGCTTGTAGGGCTATTTTTTTTTTAAAACAGAAAGAAAATGTTCACAGCAATCTGCTTCACTTGCATGGGGTTTCTGCCATCAATATGAAATTGACAATATTCAGCCTTCTGGCTCTCTTTAACAGCAGCGTTGCTCAAACCTTGTGCTTCAGTCCTCCTGACTGTCCTAACACATTATCCCAGTGCTCGGGCACAAACGCTGTACATCTATCAGCTCTCTTTCCTGCTGCTCTGTCTCTCAGCTCGGGCCTCTGTCTGTCCTGTCCCAGACAGCACAGTGAAGACATGCACACCTCTCTGCTATGTTGCACACACACGGGCTCCTCAAGAGGGTAGAGCCCTGAACTATAGACCTGATTACCCTAAGAACCCAGCACCCACCTGCACCATCAGTGTCCTGATTTTCTACTAAACCTGTTCCAGTCTGCCTTTTTACACCGTGACGGAGCACTACACTGTCACACCGGTTTCAGTTAGACTGGGAGCTACTGTTGTGATGTCTCTTTAGATAACCAACATTTTTATTTGTAAATCAAATTGTATACCTGTACTAAAAACACATGTAAAAGATAAGTAAAAAATGTATAAACCTTACAAAAGTTGAAATAAAATTGACTGAAAATCAATATAGTTTTCCATTATAGGACAACGGTACCTAGTACCTATGCAAGTTTTCCTTTAACCTTTTTTATACATCTCCACACTGCAGCGTGAACCCAGAAGTTGTGTTTATGTGCATCTAATTAATATGAGTGTATTTTTTACAGAAAATATAGCCTTGATAACTAGTTGCACTGATAACACATAATGTATAAATAATTGCAACTACCATTTTTTTGATTCCCCCACTTTCAGAACATATATAATGTTTTGGGGGTTTTAACTGGAATTTAATGTACAAAGTGTGCATGTAAACATGTGCGCAAAAATAAAAAAAATGCTTTCTGGAAGTGCTGGTTTTATGATATGTAGCCTATCCAGCATCTTCAGTATTTAGGGTCACTAGTCTGAAACAAGCATACACAACAGATGACTTCACTTGCTGCATAAATATTCTGGATCATTGACACCTTTCTTTTAAAACTGATGTCCAGGCAGCTTTTTTTTTTAAAACATTAGTTGGAGCCAAATTCTGGACAGGTACTGTGCTCATCCCTGCTCCTGCCTTGCCGCTGCCTTTTCTGGCATGATTTAAGTGCTGCTGTCTTCATCCAACTTTGGCAGAGAAGCCTGGAGCCTGAGAGAACCTCATCACTGGACAGGCAATGGGAAGTGTCTTTGTTACCCAGAAAGTGACATGGGCACCCCTATAATGACCCTACTCCTCTGAAGTCCTGAGGATACACATGAGAGTAGATGGGGTGGGGTAAAAAGTAGTTGAGGGGATGGGGGGTGCATTCTCAGTGATGAGCTTTAATACAGTTCATTTATTAGGGTATGAATAACTAAAGGTGACTTTTTTGGGGGATAGAGTGGACAGGGATTAGAACAGCTGTCAGGCTTTATTTGCTTCTGTGCCCCAGTTAGAGAAATGTACCCTGTTTATTTGTTCTGGTTACCCTTTATCAAGGGTTGTCACCAGAACAGAAACAGAAGGGGAATCTTCCAGTAGTAGTTCTGGTGACCACCAGGGATTCCCTCACATTGGAGGGATGTCCTCTTACCTCCTGTTTTGGCTACGGGACAGGAAGTGAATGGAAATCTACAAAATAGGGACCCGGCTGGCAAAAAAACCCCAGAAAAACTGAAATGGTTAGAACCATCTCTTCCTCTATCTGAATGGGAAATGTGCCTTTAATTCTACTTTAAAATAAAACTTCTTTCTTATAAGAAATTTAGTAGTTGTCATTGCTATAGATTCACGCATGAAAAGGATTATTGATCACTTAAAAACACACAAAATGCTGGACCAAAGCAGCAAGGCTTGACTGAACCATTGATACAAGGCAGGATGGATCCATGCTTTCATGTTGTTTACGCCAAATTCTGATTCTACCATCTAAATGTCACAGCTGAAATCGAGACTCATCAGAACAGGCAACATTTTTCCGATTTTCTATTGTGCAGTTTTGGTTTAGCTTCAGTTTCCTGTGCTTAGCTGACAGCGGTGGCACCTGTTGTGGTCTTCTGCTGCTGTAGCCCATCTGCTTCAAGGTTCGATGTGTTGTGCATTCAGAGATGGTATTCTGAATACCTTGGTTGTAACAAGTGGGTATTTGAGTTATGGTTGCCTTTCTATCATCCAAAACCAATCTGCCCATTCTCCTGTGACCTCTGACATCAACAAGGCATTTTTGTCCACAGAACTTCCTGTCACTGGATAATTTCCCTTTTTTGGACCATACTCTGTAAACCCTAGAGATGGTTGTTCGTGGAAATCCCAATAGATCAGCAGTTTTTGAAATACTCAGACCAGTCCATCTGGCACCAACAACCATGCCACATTCAAAGTCACTTAAATCTTCTTTCTTCCCTATTCTGATGCACCGTTTAAACTTCAACAAGTCATCTTCACCATGTCTAGATTGCTGCCATGTGAATGACTGATTAGCAATTTGTGTTAGCAAGTAATTGAAAAGGTGTACCTAATAAAGTGACCTTAAGTGTATCTTTCCTCTCCATTCACAGAGAGAAAACACAGGGATGGGCTTCACAGTGATTGATCACTGTTATAGCCTTTCAGAGGCTACTACAGCAATCAGGTGACCTGATATCTGGAGTTCTGGGTCCTGATCGTTAGTAGGGGTCCCGGGTTTCTCAGTGAGACCCCAGTCTCTGTGCTGGGAGCGCTCTGTGCGGCGTGCTTCCAGCACAAAGACAGCTAGGCATATATGCAGCCCCACGGCAAAAAGACCAGTACAGTGAGGCTGCATATATTTGTTATGTCGGCATGAAGGGATCAATGCAAGGCTTGCATTAAGGTAAAAATTGTTTAGGCTTTAGAACCACTTTACAGTCTGGAGGAAAGAAGGGAATGGGGAAACCTAATTGAAACCTTTAAATATATCAAGAGGGAGAATAAGGTTCAATATGAAGATCAAGATCAAGAACACAGGGACATAACCTCAAACTAGGAGGAGGAAAGTTCAAAACTAATCTTATTTTACTTAAAGAGTGGTTGATGCTTGGAATAGACTTCCAGCAGAGGTAGTGAGTCAGTCAACAGTAAATGGATTTAAAAAGGCTTGGGACAAACAAAGATCTATACTTGGACAAAGCAAGTTATTAGAGAAGTTCAGGATTTAAAAAAAATAAACATTTATACTTCAAGTAGGTGCCACTGATATTGGGCAATATCGGGTGTTAGCAGCAAGATTGACACCTGCGAGCCCCGTCGCGAGAGGCAGCGCCGAGCTCTGTCGCTCCTCCCGCTCTCTACCCCCAATGGATTCCTATGGATACGCGGCATCTTGTGGGGGCAGCAAGCTCCAGAAGCACAGCCTCGCAGCAGTGATTTCCAGCACGATCTCATCGCAGTGAGAATGATCAAACACTGCTGATCACTCAGTTCTTCCCTTCGGCTTTGAGCAGAGAGCCATGACTTTCAGTCAGCGACTCTCTGCTCTCTCTTCCAATGCTCACTGAAGCACTGGGCTGTGGAGTGGGCCGGATGGGCTGGCTCAGGCTCTTAGTGATCGCTGAGAGGCTGAGCTGGGTGCGGTTTCAGGCTTTTGGGCTGATACTGCCCATATGGTCGGGATCTTCTTTGAGTCTGGACCGGCTCTGTGATGTCAGCCGACAATGGGCACAGAACGAAATGCACCCCTGTGATCCAATTGAGAAGTAAGGCCAAAAAAAAACAAAAATGAAAAAACATGGATACATTTAAAAAAATGGGGCAGAATCAATAGACCTGCCATCACTTTTCTATGTGCCCCCCTCCCCCAACACAATGCTTTTTTTTGTTTGGGCATCAAACAGACATGAAATGAGGGGAAATCTCCTTGTTTGGAACATAAATAGAAATGGAAACAGACATTGTAAATTCCCATTCTATCCTAAACACTTAAAAAAAAAAGTTTAATCTGGAGTTTGACTAATATGTAGTTACTCATTATATCAACTAAGGATACCTCATCAATAATAAATAAAATTATAATGATAAAATAAGTGCAACGGCACTAAAAAGGAAGTTACACTTTTAAGGTAGAATGACAACCTCTCATTTGATTGCTTATATAAGAAGAAAAGCAATGGTTAATCTGCTAGGGAAACATGCATAGTCCTAAACCTTAGGGGTCGGTAGTGTCTATTTTTTATAGCTCGTAAGTAAGAGTTAAACGTGCATATATGCTCCGCTCCCATGAAATCTGGGAGGGTAAGCCGAAAACATCATGTGCTCTTTGTTCATGTTAGTAAAATCCAGATCATCTCACAGAACAGAGTTCTGGAAAAGAACAGTTTATATAGGGATGAAGCACGCTGCAGCTCTAAACTGCTTTATATACATCAAACAGGAAGACTCAGAAAACCAAAATCTAAAGTAAGTGATTGATAAACAGCTTCCCTTTAGACAATGTCTCCTTTTAACCTCTTTATCTGTGCTGTCACTGACTCATCTGAGTGTATTTTCTGCTCACTGTCAGCCTTGTATTCTCAGAGTTTATGTCTTCCTGATTTTATCTTTGCCTTGTTGTTTCTCCCAGCAGTTTGGTAGTGTCACCGAAGAGTTATGTGGCTTTCTTTGTTCAAACTATTGTTCTGTTAGCTGCCATTTTAGGCTGCCTTAAAGTGGAGCTTCACTCTCCCAATTTACATAGATTATTTTTAATCTTTATGCTCGAAGCTTTATTAAATAGATAGGAAGGTATATATTTACTTGGGTTAAACCTTTTTGATCCATTTCTTCAGTTATTCCTGGTTCCTATGCCTAGGAAAATGATGTCACACATCCCAGGACTCTTCAGGTGGGGAGAAGGGTCTTTCTTAGGTAAGCACACCCTTCTGCTTGCATGTCTGAGCTAAGAACAGGTGAATTCTAGGAAACAAATGCAACATGCATCACCTGGCCTTACTCAAGAAGGCTATGGCCGGAAATGCTAGGGAGTGTTTTTCAAAGTGATTTCTCAGCAAAATAAAGCATGGAGACATGGATGGATGGGAGAATTAGTTTTGAATACTAAAAATGAATGAAATTGTGTTTTTGTTTTGTGGTGTTCAGATACAGTGTAGATCCGCTTTAAGGGCCAGTTCACATATGTCCAGTGCATTTTTGGCTCCTTGTTTTTTAGGCACTTTGTACGTGCAATTTTGGTGCGCTACCATTGAATTCTATAAAATGTGCTTTTTGATAAAAGCTCATCAAAGATGTAGCACGGGTGTGAACAGTAGTGATGGACGAACTTCCGACGGAGCGTTTTGCAAACCGCGAACGCGGCCAAAAGTTTGGCGGACCCCATTGACTTTAATGGCAGGCGAACCTTAAAAAACTCCAGGTCATATTTTCAGCCACAAAATACTTACTAGCTGTGCACACATAGTCCCACAACATGGACACTGACATAACAAAAGTATTAAGTGAATCTGGGATCGACAACAACAAGCATTTTTTTTCTATCTGTAAAATTTTGACAATTCAGGAGCGCATGAAGGCCATGGAGGAGAGGCAAGGTCAGGGCAGGCTATGAAGGGGGTGCAGGAGATAATCAGTGCCACAGTCAGGGCAGCGCAGTCCTGTGCCAGTGTCCCAGTGTGCCAACCTGTGCTTGAGCCCCTCCCTCTGCCTGGCCCTTACCCCCATCTATGCAGGGCTCCACTGCGGTGGTCCGGAGGTGCCAGTCCAGTGCTGATCCTCAGCCATGGTGCTGGCACCTCCTGCTGATTGGCTTCTCTGCTGCTATCTCCCTCACTGTCTGAAACCAGCACCGCGATAGGGACTGACCACTGACACCAGCACTGTGATAGAGACTGAGCACTGACACCAGCACCGAGATAGAGAGCACTGACACCAGCACCGAGATAGAGAGCACTGACACCAGCACCGAGACAGAGAGCACTGACACCAGCACCGTGATAGAGAGCACTGACACCAGCACCGAGATAGAGAGCACTGACACCACACCAGCACCGAGATAGAGAGCACTGACACCAGCACCGTGATAGATAGCACTGACACCAGCACCGTGATAGATAGCACTGACACCAGCACCGAGATAGAGAGCACTGACACCAGCACCGAGATAGAGAGCACTGACACCACACCAGCACTGAGATAGAGAGCACTGACACCAGCACCGTGATAGATAGCACTGACACCAGCACCGTGATAGATAGCACTGACACCAGCACCGTGATAGATAGCACTGACACCAGCACCGAGATAGAGAGCACTGACACCAGCACCGAGATAGAGAGCACTGACACCACACCAGCACTGAGATAGAGAGCACTGACACCAGCACTGATACCAGCAACTCGCTGCGGGACCCAAAAATCTGACAGTCGGTCAGCAACACAGCAGTGCAGTGCACTATAATATGCTTTCTATATTTGAAAGAAAGTATATTATACGTGTACAACCCTATATGTACACATATACCAGTCCTTAAAAAGACCTTTGTGGACCTAGTAGCTAGTGATTTGCAGACTGTCCCTGCTCCAAAACACCAAACTGTCCCTCAGTCCCTACACTGATAAAAGACAGCTGCAGAATCGGTCAGCACTCAGCAGCACAGCAGTCAGCAGTGCACCATAATATACTTTCTATATTTGAAATAAAGTATATTATACGTGTACAATCCTATATACTGTACACCTATACCAGTCCTTAAAAGGACCTTTGTGGACCTAATAGTAATAGCTAGTGATTAAACTGACTGTCCCTGCTCCACACAGCGTCCTGTCCCTACACTGACAAAAGACAACTGCAGAATCGGTCAGCAGTGCACTCAGCAGCAGTGCACCAGAATATACTTTGTATAATTGAAAGAAAGTATATTCTAAGCGTATTACAACCCTATATACTGTACACCTATACCAGTCCTTAAAAGGACTTTTGTGGACCTAATAGTAATAGCTAGTGATTAAATTGGCTGTCCCTGCTCCACACAGCGTCTCTGTCCCTACACTGACAAAAGACAATGTTAAATGGCCGCCAGATCAGGTCTATTTATAAGGTAGGGGGAATGTCCAATTGTCCATGTGCTGAAATGTCTCAATTGGCTGTCCTGTACCCCATGATGGATGTGTCATCATGGGTCAAAGTTCTTTCACAATGTAAACGCATATGTGCGCCACGGGAACAGCGCCAGAAGTCCGCCGGTTTGGCGAATCGCGAACAAGCAAAATTCACCGCCAATCGACCACCGGGCAAACTGCAAGGACATCTCTAGTGAACAGGGCTTAAAAGTGGCGGTTAGTGGGCAATGTGTTGCTAAATATTATTTCTTATGTATAACACCTAGATTTTAATTATTTAACTTATTTCTATAAAATCTAACATTTTTACATAAATAAACTTCTTCATATACAGTGCCTTGCGAAAGTATTCGGCCCCCTTGAACTTTTCAACCTTTTGCCACATTTCAGGCTTCAAACATAAAGATATACAATTTTTATTTTTTGTGAAGAATCACCAACAAGTGGGACACAATTGTGAAGTGGAACGAAATCTATTGGATTTTTGAAACTTTTTTAACTAATAAAAAAATGAAAAGTGGGGCGTGCAAAATTATTCGCCCCCCTTGCGTTAATACTTTGTAGAGCCACCTTTTGCTGCGATTACAGCTGCAAGTCGCTTGGGGTATGTCTCTATCAGTTTTGCACATCGAGAGACTGAAATTCTTGCGCATTCTTCCTTGCAAAGCAGCTCGAGCACAGTGAGGTTGGATGGAGAGCGTTTGTGAACAGCAGTTTTCAGCTCTTTCCACAGATTCTCGATTGGATTCAGGTCTGGACTTTGACTTGGCCATTCTAACACCTGGATACATTTATTTGTGAACCATTCCTTTGTAGATTTTGCTGTATGTTTGGGATCATTGTCTTGTTGGAAGATAAATCTCCATCCCAGTTTCAGGTCTTTTGCAGACTCCAACAGGTTTTCATCCAGAATGGTCCTGTATTTGGCTGCATCCATCTTCCCCTCAATTTTAACCATCTTCCCTGTCCCTGCTGAAGAAAAGCAGGCCCAAACCATGATGCTGCCACCACCATGTTTGACAGTGGGGATGGTGTGTTGAGGGTGATGAGCTGTGTTGCTTTTACGCCAAACATATTGTTTTGCATTGTGGGCATAAAGTTCGATTTTGGTTTCATCTGACCAGAGCACCTTCTTCCACATGTTTGGTGTGTCTCCCAGGTGGCTTGTGGCAAACTTTAGACAAGACTTTTTATGGATATCTTTGAGAAATGGCTTTCTTCTTGCCACTCTTCCATAAAGGCCAGATTTGTGCAGTGTACAACTGATTGTTGTCCTATGGACAGACTCTCCCACCTCAGCTGTAGTTCTCTTCGGTTCATCCAGAGTGATCATGGGCCTCTTGGCTGCATCTCTGATCAGTCTTCTCCTTGTCTGAGCTGAAAGTTTAGAGGGACGGCCAGGTCTTGGTAGATTTGCAGTGGTCTGATACTCCTTCCATTTCAAAATGATCGCTTGCACAGTGCTCCTTGGAATGTTTAAAGCTTGGGAAATCTTTTTGTATCCAAATCCGGCTTTAAACTTCTCCACAACAGTATTACGGACCTGCCTGGTGTGTTCCTTGGTCTTCATGATGCTCTCTGCGCTTTCAACAGAACCCTGAGACTATCACAGAGCAAGTGCATTTATACAGAGACTTGATTACACACAGGTGGATTCTATTTATCACCATCAGTCATTTAGGACAACATTGGATCATTCAGAGATCCTCGCTGAACTTCTGGAGTGAGTTTGCTGCACTGAAAGTAAAGGGGCTGAATAATTTTGCACGCACCACTTTTCAGTTTTTTATTTGCTAAAAAAGTTTAAAATATCCAATAGATTTCGTTCCACTTCACAATTGTGTCCCACTTGTTGGTGATTCTTCACAAAAAATTAAAATTTGATATCTTTATGTTTGAAGCCTGAAATGTGGCAAAAGGTTGAAAAGTTCAAGGGGACCGAATACTTTCGCAAGGCACTGTATGAATGGACAAATGTGCTCCAAAAATAATGTTTTAAAAATAAGTGCTAATTTCCACCTTCTTGTTGTCTTTCAGGAAACTTTAAAAGACATGCTTTCTGCTATTTTAAAGCCTAAGTTTAGAAAAAAAATATGTTTTTAAAAATAAGCACTAAGCATGTTACCAACATTTACACTGAAGTATCCCTTTTACTGGTGCCAGCCGTAACAGTGAGAATCAGAAGTCTTTCACTCACTCCCTCACATACCACCCAACTATAATCTGCAGGTGCTGCGGGGATTAATACCAGGACTGGACCTGTGATAGGTACCCCTCAAGAGGGGCGAGTAGGCCCATCTATTCTGCCCCCCCCCCCATTCATAGAAGCAAATTCTTTCATGAATGAAAAGCACTCTATAAATGGAGGACAGGCGGATAAATGAAAGGTCTTTCTCCTCCAGATTCCTTTTCATTAATGGAAGCTATAGAACAGTACATCTGAGTGCCTGTCACAGGTTCAGTGCTGGTATTATCCCCCACAGCATCGGAAGATTATGGCTGTGGGTATGGGAGGGGGCCAGAGGATTTTGGTATATAGGCAAAGGGCACTTAATCCCCTGAGATGCCCCCCCCCACCCCAACACAAAGAAGGGGATTGATAGCCTCAGATGTGCATGTTTCCCCGTGTACATTCCCTCCCCTCATGTTTCAGATTACACTCAGCTCCCTGGTCTGTGCTGTGCAGTGCTTGACATCAGATCCCCACCCCCTGCCTTCAGAAGCTCAGAAATGCTGTGTAAATTCTCTATTTTGAATGGCTGTGGTGAAGAGAGCTGCAGATAAAAAGGTGTAACTTATGTAGGAGGTTTTTTATAATCTCTGTGTATCACACGAGACTCATCACTACACTGGGTTTACAACCACCTTCATGGGAGGAAAATGCTTTTGCACTACTACTGAATTTGAAGCAGTGACGCTGCTCTCATGTAGCCTGTGGTTATTTGCAAATTCATATTGCTGTAGCTTGTCAGACAGCAGCTGACTACACTGAGCCCTTCCCACTGCTGTCTGGATTGGCAGAACTGAATATGCCGCTGAAGTCACCCCCCCCCCCCCCCCCCAGTTTTGGCTTCAGTGGCTGGGAGGAGGAGTGTACGGGACACAAATGTAGCCAACTTTGGCTTTATCTAGGAAGGTGAAAGATTTTACATTTTTATTGCTCCTGCTAATGTATTTGAGACCTGTTTAGATTGTCACAGAGGAACCTTTATAACTATTTTAATGGTTTGTGTATATAGACCCTTGTCTGTTGACATGTTGACAAAAACAGGTAGCAAAGTTCATAAAGAAATAAATACAGATCCTATATGTGGTCTGCTATGGTGTTTCTCTAAAGAGGTCATCCTTCAGGTTTACGACTGCACATGGTGAAATAACAAGAACTGTTGGGAACTCCACCTCCACCCCAGAATGGGCATTGCTGGGCAAGGATGTATGCAATAAAGAGCACTTGAGTTAGCTGGAGGTACTCGTATTCTTTCCCTAAAAGGGATTGGAAAAGGGCCGTCATTACAATATTTGACCACCTTTAGGACAAAAAAAGTATTTTGGAACAAGTACCAGATGCTTCTTCCAAGAGTATCTAGAGTGTTCATGTTCATTAAGACTGTGTTTATGCAGTGTTTTTTTTTTATATGTATAGACAATGGATCTGATGTCCATTCAGCATCCATGCCAGGTTTTTAATTTCTTCATTATACTCCCACTTTCCACACACAGCTGGTTTGAGCATTTTTATGCTTTGTTGTGAGTTGGTAACTATGGCTATAATCTCCTTGCAGTGTGTTCTGGGACACCGATCTCCATTCCTGGGTGCTAAATCAGGCCTCACTTGCCAAGAGCTGCAATGTGTGTGGAAACAAATAGCATGTAGGGAAATCAAAGTAGGTGGTGGATCACTGCTTTCCATTCCAGCTTTACACATCAAACAAGCAAGATATCTAATCCTGGTAGGTCACCCTGGCCACTGATCAAGTGCAATAAATCTCTGACACTTCACGATTCCAAATGTTCATTTTGCCATTTTGCACTTTCAAATTTCATCTGGTTAAAGTCTTTAGTGTCCTGTCTGCTCCTGATGTTATGCAGTAGTGCATCTGGGAGAATAGAGAGCTACTAGTGCTCATCAAGGAGATCATTTCATCCAGATGAGCATCAAGCTGTGCTACATAAGAACGTTAGCATTATTGTCTTGTTTATAAGTGTTCATATAAGGCCTAGTTATTGAGTAGATTAGGATCTTTCAGACACAGGTAGCACTTTAAAAGATCTTTTCATGCCTATGGCCCTGTCAGATGAGAGGATCTTTTCATGAAAGATGCTGCATATAAGAACGCCTCAAAACATCATTTCATTTCACAAACTTAATTTACTAGTATGAGAGGTCCTCATATGACCTTGTCCTCAATTTGGTGGTTGCATTGTGTATGTGTACAAAGTGTTATCATAGGCATGTTTAGTCATAGAATTGCTTCTGTGGATGGATAGTTTTTGGGATGTTCACATTTTGACTTAACCATGCATCAGCCAGTTCTGTTAAGGTTGGTCTGTCCCCTGCATGGACACCCTAAGAGCATCTCAAGTATCATGTATACCAAAGTATAAGTACAGGTGTTTTGTAGGCAAGTATACTAAAATGTGTAGCTCAAGGGTGTCAAACTCAATTTCATTGTGGGCCACGTCTGTATTATGGTTTCCCTCAAAGGGCCACCTGTATCTGTAAGACTATATAAATATATCCAGGGCTTATTTTCTCAGAGAGTAGGCGCAGGAGCTCAACCATGCCCCACCCCTACGGAACCGCATTGAATGTTGGTTGGGCCAAATTGCACTTTGAAGAGTGGGGGAGGGGGATCTTAAAAGAATAATAAATACCAGGAGTGCGTTATGTGTGTGGTTCATGGATGTGCTGTATAGAATGTAGTTTCAGGGGTGTGCTATACACATAGTGCAGAGTTCAGGGGTGCGCCACGGACATAGTGCAGAGTTCAGGGGTTCACTACATACGGCTGTCCACATCTCACTTCTACCCCTCCTCAGCTCTGATCTCTACACCACTATCTCCCATCCCCCACTTCTGCGCACACCTCCCTCCATATACCCCCCCCCCCCCCCCCCCGAACCTTCCTCATATCTCACCATTTAAAAAAAATACCTAGCCTGCCTCTATTACCTCCCTGCAGTGTGTAGGTGGCTCCGCCTCTCTCACTTGCAGCAAGATCATTGGTCGACATCTCTGCACCAGGCACAGATGGAGATCCCCATGTGATACCCTATCCCACCTATGACCACACTGCACCTACATCTCACTTGTCCCTGCCATGAGTGCAGGGCAGGCAGGGATCTGTAAGAGCCCCAGAGAGGAAAGCTATTCTTGTAAAGACAGAAAACTTGTGTTTGACACATGTGGGGAAGGTTTCACCTAAAACCTCAGTTATTTGGTATAGTGGGCGGCACAGTGGTGGAGTGGGTAGCACTCTCGCCGAGCAGTAAAAAGGGTTGCTGGTTCGAATCCCAACCACTACCTGCCTGGAGTTTGCATGTTCTACCTGTTGCCTGTGTGGGTTTCCTCCCACACTCCAAAGTCATGCTGGTAGGTTAATTGGCCCTAGTATATGAATGGGAGTTAGGGTCCTTAGATTGTAAGCTCCTTGAGGGTAGGGACTTATGTGAATGTACAATGTATATGTAAAGTGCTAAGTAAATTGACGGCGCTATATAAGTACCTTTAATAATAATAATAATATCCTGCTGTAGAAGAATGCCATTTGGATTGTAATTGTTAGCTATGTGGCCCACCCTTTTTTCTACTCCACTGAGTTCATTGTACATAAAATTCCAGAATGTGTTTCCTGCAGATGATTTCCAAGAGGTGGAAAGGAAAGGTTGATTAAAAATGTGTAAATTGTGAATGGTTCACATTAGAGATGCAGAATTGTCTGTATTTGCATGGCCCACCTATGCTTTCTAGTCTATTGTGGTATGAAATGAATATCCAAATTATGATACAGAAAGAATCTTCTTTTTCAGCATGACACTTAATGGCAACTGTCCATTTAAATGCATGCGAGTGAATTACACACTGACAGTTTGACCTTGTCCTGGCTTAAAAATTGATGCCTCTATGTAAATGGGGTAAAATAGGTCACTCTTGGCTTCCATCATTTTAGTAGAATTCCCTATAGACATTACGTCTCATGCCTGTCCCTGCATTTAACCTTTTATGGCCTCAGTGTTTTAAAATGTTTAAAAGGATTAGAGGTCATATTTGAAATCAACACCAAGCAAATTACTGCTGTAAGTCTAATGCCCGATTTCAAGGTAATCGGCAGCTCAGAGAGAGAGAGCATCTGGCGTGAGTTTAAACAACAAATGATATCCACTGACTGTTTAGCCAAATTAACCCTCAACTCTTCTCCTGCAGTGGTCTCCAAACTCCAGGGGTCCTATGCTTGCCTTTATCTAGTCCTTGGGGCACTATTCTTCCCAATGATAGGGGACACTATTCTGCCATCTGAAACCGAAAATGGGACACTATTCCCCCCTATATTTCCAACAATGGGACAGTATTCCTCCCGCTAATACCAAATGTACAGTGCCTTGCAAAAGTATTCACCCCACTTGGCATTTAACATAATAACATGGATTATTTAAGGATTTGCATCATTTAATTTACAGAACATGCCCACAACTTTGAAGATTTTTTTTATTATTATTGTGAAGCAAACAACAAATAGTACAAAATAACAGAAAAAGTCAATGTCCATAACTATTCACCCCCCGAAAGTCAATACTTTGTAAAGCCACCTTTTGCGGTTATCACAGCTCCAAGTTGCTTTGAAATAGTAAACCTTGTACACACAGTCGGACATTCCGACCACAAAATTCGTCTGATTTTTTCAGACGGATTTTGTCCAAAACTGGCATACACGCGGTCGGACAAAGTTGTTGGAAAATCCGATCGTTCAGAACGTGATGACGTTCATTCGTTACGACTACGTTCAGGCTAGTAGCCAATAGCTTTGGTCTCAAAATTTGATCTGAGCATGCGTGGCACTTTGTCCGATCAGAAATCTCTACAAACGATCGGACAAAGTCCGATCGGATCATGTTGTCGGAAAATTTTATATCCTGCTCTCAAACTTTGTTGGTCGGACATTCCGATGGAAAAAGTCCGATGGAGCCCACACACGGTCGGATTATCCGACAACATTTTCAGTTTGAATTTCTGACCGTGTGTACAAGGGCCAAGTCTCTATGAGTTGTCACATCTTACCACTGGTATTTGTGCCCATTCCACTTTGCAAAACTGCTCCAGCTCCTTCAAGTTGGATGGTTTGCGCTTGTGAACATCAATCTTTGAATCTGACCATAGATTTTCTATTGGATTGAGGTGTGGGCTTCGACTAGGCCATTCCAACACATTTACATGTTTCTCCTTAAACCACTCAATTGTTGCTTTAGCAGTGTGTTTGGGGTCATTGTCCTGCTGGAAGGTGAAGCCTCAAATCACACACAGATTGGTACAGGTTTTCTCAAGAATATCCGTGCATTTAGCACCATCATTCTTTCTCTTAACTCTTACCAGTTTCCCAGTCCTAACTGGGATGGTGTTTGGGTGATGTGATGCGTTGGGTTTGTGCTAGACATAGCATTTTCTTTGATGACCAGAAAGTTAAATTTTTGTCTCATCAGACCAGAGCACCTTCCTCCATACATTTTGGGAGTCACCCACATACCCTTTCGCAAACTCAAAACGTGCCATTTTGTTTTTTGCTGAAAGTAATGGCTTTCTTCTGGCCACTCTGCCATAAAGCCCAGCTCTATGGAGCGCATGGCTTATTGTCGTCCTATGTACAGATACTCCAGTCTCTGCTGTGAAACTCTGCAGGTCCTCCAGGGTTACCTTAGGTCCCCATGCTGCCTGTCTTATAAATGCTGTCCTTACCTAGTCCCTGAGTTTTGGTGTGCGGCCGTCTCTTGACAGGTTTGCTGTTGTGCCATGTTCTTTCCATTTGGTTAGGATAGATTTGATGGTGCTCCTAGGGATCATCAACGATTTGGTTATTTTTTTATAACCTAATCCTGACTTGTACTTCTTAGCAACATTGTCCCTTACTTGTTTGGAGAGTTCCTTGGTCTTCATGGCAGTGTTTGGTTAGTGGTGCCTGTTGCTTAGGTGTTGCAGCCTCTGGGGCCTTTCAAAAAGGTGTGTATATGTAATGATAGATCATGTGACACTTAGATTGCACACAGGTTTACATCATTTCACTAATTATGTGACTTCTGAAGGTAATTGGTTGCACCGGAGCTTTTTATGGGCTTCATAAGAAAGGGGGTGAATACATGCGCACATGGCAATTATCAGTTTTTTATTTCTGAAAAATAGTTTTATGTATATATTCTCCTATTTTTACTTCACCAACTTAGACTATTGTGTTCTGATCCATCACATATAATTCAGATTAAAAAACACTGAACTAAAGGCTGTACTGTAACAACATGGGTAAAAAGCCAAGGGAGGTGAATACTTTGCAAGACACTGTAGCTATGTTTACTCCCAATGATGCCAGGAAAATTTCTGCTCACATTGGCCACAGTCCGGCCCCTCTAAAGTCTGAAGGACAATAAGCTGTCCCTTTGTTTAGAATGTTTGGGGACCCCTGGTCTAAAATATAAATTTTTGAGTTCTGCCAGGTATTGGAAATTGGCAGATTTAGTGGCACTAATTTAACATATTTTATATTGTGTTTTTTTAACCACTTCCCACCTGGCCTATAGCAAAATGGCAGGCAGGCGGTGGTTCAGTTATCCTGACTGGGCGTCATATGACATCCAGCAGGATAACAGCCGCCATGCGCCCGTGGGGGTGCGCATCGCAGCGATCGGTGGTGAGGTGTGTCAGTCTGACACACCGATACACCGATCTTGGTAAAGAGCCCCCGACAGAGCCTCTTTACCACGTGATCAGTGAGTCCAATCACGGCTGATCACAATGTAAACAGGAAGAGCCATTGATCGGCTTTTCCTCACTCGTGTCTGACAGATGCGAGCAGAGGAGAGCCGATCGGCAGCTCTACTGACACGGGGGGGGGGGGGTCTGTGCTGTTTGTTTATCAGCGCAGCCCCCCCTCGGATCCCGCCCAGGACCACCAGGGTTGCCACCCACACTGGACCACCAGGTATGCCCTCCCCCCAGACCACCAGGGAAATGCAAATCTGTGCCCAGGCAGCTGCCAATCAATGCCCGCTCACAAGGCCTACCACTGCCAGTGCCACCAGGGATGCCTATCAGTGCCACGTATCAGTGCCATGTATAAATGGCCATCAGTGCCGCCTATCAGTGCCATCTATAAGTATCCATCTTTGTAGCCTTTCAGTGCCAACCAGTGCCACCCATGAGTGCCCATCAGTGCTGTATATCAGTGCCACCCATCAGTGCCACCTAGCAGTGCCCAGTGCTGCATATCAGTGCCCATCGTCGGTGCCCATCAGTGCCCGATCATTGGTGCCACCTCATCTGTGCTGCCTTATCAGTGCCCGTCAATGCTACCTTATCAGTGCCCATCAGTGAAGGAGAAAACGTGCTTTACTTTACAAAATTTTATAACAGAAACTAAACTTTTTTTTTTTCAACATTTTCAGTATTTTTTTTATTTCTTTAGCAAAAAATAAAAACTGCAGAGGTGATCAAATACCACCAAAAGAAAGTTCTATTTGTGGGAACAAAATGATAAAAATTCTGTTTGGGTACAGTGTAGCATGACACCGCAATTGTCATTTAAACAGCGTCAGCGCAGAAAGCTTAAAATTGGCTTGAGCAGGAAGGGGAAAAAGTGCCTGGTATTGAAGTGGTTAAACAATGCCATTTTTTTAAAGTAGTAGAATGTTCACATGTGTCATATCTGCTTTGATTATACTACTTAGCTGTATTGAACTGCACTGTACTTTATGGACTATTAGTATTGAACAAACTAACTAAAAGCTTTCTTTTCCTAAGCACTTTTGTTTGAAATTCGGGCCATCTATTAACTGATCTGCCAGCAAGGTGTTAAAGCCTAACAGCAACACATGCAAAATAAATAATACATTTCATCTTGAGAATGCTTAAACTCTGTTACACTTTATGTAAATGTAAACTTGGATATCTGACCCCTCCCCCCCCCCCCCCCCCCCAGCCTTTTCACTGACGTGATATCTGCTTGCTAACACCACTGGCCACCTCTTTATAAGAGCAGATGAAAGAATGGCTTAGCCATCATGGGGTTTACCTGGACTTATGTTTATTAAGGAGAAAACAAAAACTATTTATTTGAATTGCACTGGAGGAAATTAGGTTCTCTTATGTAATTTCCTCCTCTGTAGCACTTCTCTTATCTTCTGAAGATTTATAAATGAGGTCTTTTTTGGCCCTACTGCTTTTTTTAGGAGAATCGTAAGGAAAGTGAGTGACTCATGCCTAATATTAAAGCTGTGCCATTGATTGCCTGTCTAGGTGTAAAATACAAACTTTGTGCAAAAACATATGTTCATATAATTTGTAGGAGGTAAATAAGAGCAGCTGTTTGTTGGCTGTTTAGTTATTACTACAAGTAGACATGTTTCCATATTGTCATGGGACTGAAATGGATATTTTAGTTTTGGATGACATTTTTGTTTCTACATTCCGATTTTTAGATGTGAGAAGGTGACTTTTACCTTAGCATCTTCTGAGCTTTGCAACATTGCAGTAGCCACTTTCATGATTATTTAAATTGTATGTCAGGAAAATTGTCTTAAAACATTTAGTACATCTCAGAGCATACATATTGCCCCATGCTTTGGGGGTGGATGAAGTGCAGTTGCTCCAACGCTTAATAAATGCAAAGAATACCCGATCACATTTCTTTTTTTCACAAGAAAAAAAGAAAAAAACACACCATTTTTGCTTGCACATGATTGAATGATGGAAGTCAGCAGACTAAGCTCTGCAGCAACTGCACTTGCAGAGTGCACAGACTATTTGCCTTAAAGCGTTTGTTAACCCAAAACAAAAAATACAGATCCTGTTCCTTTAAAGCACATCATACAGCAAATTGGTGGTCAGTGAGAAGTGTGCCCCTTTCATAGTTCATCAGTGGGGAAAAATGCCCCGTATTCTGTGTACTGTGGGAAACCACGTATAGTGAATTCAGGGTCCTGGGTTAAGTGACACTTTAAGTAAATCCACCTGCTGCAAGTACTGAAAAACAACTGTTGATCCTGACAGAAATGCAGTGAGCTACAAATGCTGCTACTGAAATCCTAAGCAGGGCTGCCAGCTCTACACTTCTGAACTACTAAACACGTTCCCCTCTCCTCTTCTCCATAATATAGGGGGGAAGTGTAATGCAGTGTTTTATAAAACATGGAAAATGTGCATGCAGGAGATTTATTGCATGTTATTCTTTTCTTTTGTGCTGGCCACACGTACATATTAATACAGCATTGCAAAGAAAAGATGCAAGAACCAACAACAAGAATCTGCCACCAGTTTAAAGCAACGTTTACCTTACTTTTTACTTCCAAAGAACCCTTAAAATAATTTCCAGTTCTCAGTGAACTGCTGCTAAAACCATTTTTTGGGGGATTTGGTGGGAAATTACTCCTTACATTTGTGGTCAGTTGGAAGTATGCCCCCTTTACAGTGATCATCCAAGTATTACCCCTACAGACAGCTAAAAAAAAAAAGTCTCTGGTGTCATGCTGTTGGGTTTGTCAAGTGGCATTGGCTGTGGAACTGTAGACGTCATTGGTAATTCAGTCAGACCCAGCTCAAGGATCCCCTAGCAGCCTCTGAAAGGAACCCAGGGGTACGTATACAGTACATCCATGATCTCTACAATACATACACATTTCTCCATGTTGTGTCCCATTTCTCAGTGCTGTGGTATTTTTACTGGCATCATAATTACTCAGTCATGCAAAATTGTACCCAAAATACATTTTTTGAAGATAGATAAGAGCTTTCTTTGGATGGTATTAGTAACGGCTGGGTTGTTATTTTTTTTTTACTATGAAAAAGGAAAAAAGACTAAGAAAATGTACAATAAAATGCCTTTCTTTCTGTTAAAATAAAAACAACCCCTTTTTGGAAAGTAGACACCCCAAGAGAATCTAATTTTTTGCTGCAGTTTTGGGAAATGTTATGTAAATGGAGGCACAAGCTGGCCTTTAGGCTACATTCACACCAGCGATTAGGGCCAGTGCAAATAGTAGCGACAGGAATCAGAGAGCCACATCATGAACTGCCGCTACAATCTGCACCGTCCTTAATCGCTGATGTGAATGTAGCCTTAGGGGTTAAAATATAGAGCTTTTGGTAATGGTGCAGTAGATACAATATTGTAAGGGTCATACATAGGAGAAGGGTTAAAGCCTAACTCAAGCTTTGTCATCACTTTAAGTAGTGTGTTTGGGCCAAGTTGGTGAAAGAAAATTAAAAAATTTAAATTAATTCAGTCAATTGAAAAAAATTTGCTGCTTACATCTTCTGTTTCAACGTAATGTTAAGGAGGGGGCTGGGGAGTTATAGTCATAAATAACCCTGTTTGTACAGTGCTGGCAGATCTCCTTATCAGTTGTAAACTAGATGTATGCACTGTCTGTCCTAATAAAGGGTTAAAGAGGTATGAAACCCAAAAGCAGACATTTTTTTTATTGCAGGTTTCTAAATTCTTGGATGTGGTGGCTGCATTCGTTTTCTTTTTTTTAAGATTTCTTTCCTTTTTTTTCACCTTGTGATCTGGCCAGTAAGTGTAATATTTTTCAACAGAACAAGCTGTCCTGCAGATGTAGCAGATATAGCAGTGGTCATCACCTGGAAAATTATAGAGGGCTTCAGGTGTGGCCTCCAACACTTCCAGAGGGCCGCAAAGTAGCAGAGTATTTTCACACCTCAGTGCCCAAAAATGTTGGTCCTGCTGCATTTTGTTTGCAGCATTTTGCTATGCACACCAAAGAAGCTGGATTACAAGAACCCCCAGTAGTGTCAGTGGCTGAAAAAATAACCCTCAACATTGATTGATGTCATTTACTATTAACACACATTGTTGGTCAGTGGTAGTGAAAGTTTACCCCCATCCCTCCCCTGCATTGGTGGTCAGTGACAGTGAAATTCAACCTCAAACACCCTGCAATGATGGTCAGTGCCAGCAAAAAGATCCCCCCCCCCCCCCCCCCACACACACACACACACATTGGTTGTCATGGCATCAAAGTTTTTGTTTTACAATTCATTTTAGGTATGCTGTGTAAATAAATGTGAGCACATAAAACGGATAGTATGGGTTCCTCAAATTCAACTTCAAAGGTGGGAAATACACTTTATGTTACACATGCCAATGTAGTCATCTATTTTAGAATAGTGCTCCTTGGCTGTCTTATGCTGCCATCTACTGGTTGTAGCTTTCATAGCACTAATGTTTACACAACATTTAGAAGTCCATTCTTGGAATGTTTGTTTGTTCGTCCAATCATTGATTCAAAGATGTAATATTTGTCTCTTTTGTGTTTTGATCACATGCTGGCGGTGCAGACAGCCTAGAAATTAGTGGAAATCCTGAAAGAATGCCAGTAGCTGTCACAAGACCAGTTTGGGTAAACAGTGGATAATTTTGTCCTGATGCAACATCTCTTCAAACATGTGATTTCTTCCTTGTTAACACATTTAATTTGAACATAGTGAACTGTGAAGTCCTCCCATATTGACGTGCTAAAAAGAGGACTATTAGTATACATTATTAGCACAGCAGGGATTATTCCCATATCCACCTCCAATGTGTGGATGGGGGAATCGGTTCAGTTTTTCTTGTTCAAGCCCACTGGCTGAATGAAAACCTGAATCCTGTATTGTCAATTTTAGAAATACATTTATGGCAGATTAACAGATCTTTTTCTGTAAAGATAGCAATGTGTCGCTTCAGGTCAGCCCACACTTGCATGCTTATACCCAGGTGCCCGTCTAGCTCATTTGCTGGCAACCACTATACAAGAAAATTGGATGATCTCCATATATTTTACACTCTCTATGATTACACACCTGAGGTGTGAAATGCGTCAGTTTCTCCATTCATCACTATGTATTATTAAAATTCAAAAAAGTGCATATTAAGTGATAATCATATAATAGTCATAACATAAGTGAAGAAAAAAAACATATAAAATATAAACCACAATCCATAAAAGGACATCTTGCACATAATTAGTGTCCATAATAACAGTTCATAAAGTGAAAGAATTTCCAATGACAAATAAAAAAGCTTTCCACGTGATGTACATCAAGATAAAAACACGGCCGGACGTACAGCAATGTCCGCCGATCCACAACCACTCCCGGTGCCTGGCCTCAGCCAATGAGGTATTTCGTGCAGACTCACTGCACCTCCAGGCTCCCGCCCTGCTGTTTACATCAATGCACTTTAGAGCTGAAACTTTAAATACAGCGTGCCTGTGTAACAGTAAAGCAGGTGCCGACATGGGGAGGTGCAGAAGGTCTGCACATTAGACACACTGTACAGTGGTTGGGGTTTATTACTCTGAAGGGTACACAGTTTTGGTGGGGGGTGATAGCACTGAAGGGAACACAATTGTGGGGGGAGGGGGTTATGTCACTGAAGGGAACACGATTATGGAGGGGGGGGGTTACGTCACTGAAGGGGACACAATTGTGGGGGAGTCTGATGGCTGTTATAGGGACACAAATGTGCAGGAAGACACTGATGGGCACACAAATGTGTGTGTGGTGGTGGGAGGTGGGGGGCTCCAATGGGCACACAAATGTGTGGAAGGGCTCTGATGGACAAACAAATGTGTGGAAGGGCTCTGATGGACAAACAAATGTGTGGAAGGGCTCTGATGGACAAACAAATGTGTGGAAGGGCTCTGATGGACACACGAGTTTGCAGGGATCCTCTTATGGGTGATGGACACACACATATGCGGAGGGGCTCTAATGGGCACACAAATGTGTGGAGCGGCTCCGATGGGCACACAAGTTTGCAGGGATCTTCTGATGGGTGATGGGCACACAAATGTGCGGAGCGGCTCCGATGGGCACACAAATGTGTGGAAGGGCTCTGATGGACACACAAGTTTGCAGGGATCCTATGATGGACACACACATGTGCGGAGGGGCTCTGATGGGCACACAAATGTGTGGAGGGGCTCCTCTGATGGATGACGGGGACAGAAATGTGTGTGTGGGGGGGCTATGATGGGGATATCAATTTGAAGGGGAACACTGATGAGTGACGGGGACACAAATGTGCAGGGAGATTCTGATGGGGACACAAATGAAAGACATTGGAAGTTTAAACCACTGCATGAGGCTACCGCATTAAGCTGCAGGAGTAGGATACAGGTGCATCATCCCACCCCTCTTCCAGCAGCCTGGCAAATTTTATTCTATTTCGCTGCTGCAGATTTATTTATAAATTTTTATTTTTTTCGGCCCACGAGTATGTGTAAAATGAATGGTGTGGCCCGTTGTAATGAAAAGTTTGGAGACCCCTGCCATAGATCAATCGCTCTTACTCCAACATGTGCTAATATGTGTCACCCAGCTGCTGGTAGGGGTCCTTTAGTTATTTGTCAGTGTTTCTTATTTCTTTGACCAATTTTTAGTATTTAGAAAAAAATATTTTTTATTCCCCACTTCATTTTGTTACTTTCACAAAGGGGCATGATAAGCCCCTGTTTAATAGTACATTCAGTGTGGCATGACCTCAGAAATCAGTTAAACCCCTAATGTCTCCCTACATTGCTTCCAAACAAATCCAGTACTGATTTGTTGACATTTCTGGCTGCAGGTAGACAGAATCTAACAGCCACGAACCTTGAAGTGCTTAAAAGAGAAGTTTAGTTTTTTCTTTTTGAAAAATCATACTTACCTAGGTGGATGTAACATCAGTCTAACTGCATCTATCCCCTGCCGGCTCTAATGCCCCGTGCACACGATCCGAAAATCAGACAACAGATCGTCCGACTTTTTTCGCTTACTAGTAGAAATTGAATAGGTTACAGAAGTCCCGAAAATTCTCGTATGACAGAAAAAAAATCGGAAGTGATGTCATGTGTTGTAGTGTATTTCTATTGTATTTTCGGACGACAACTGTACTGACTAAACAAAAATCATACGATCTGGTATCGTACAAGGAAAATTGACGTGCTTGTCCGATCGAATAATATTCGGTGAACTGTGATGATCGGTTCTCGAAAGCTTTGTACTAACAATCCGATTATTGTACGATCGCGACGAAAGCGGTATTTTTCGTCTGATTGTGTACGGGCCATAAGGCTGAGAACTGAACTATCAAACACTGCTGATCACTCAGTTCTCAGTGCTCCCTGAGCATAGAGCTAGTCAGCAACTCTCTGCTCTGTTGCCCCAAACAACCCCCCCACCCCCGCTTTCACTGGAACGCTGTGCTGTGGATCTGAGCCAGGTGCCGGACCAGGCATCTGGGTGGATCCGTACCATGTGGTCATGATCTTTCCCCAGCCTTAATCTGCTCTGTGACGTCAGTCGGCAGCTGGCTTCAACGACTCATTCTGCACTCCTGTGATCCACAGGAGAAGTACAGCCAAACAAGCTTTGGCTATACGTCTCCTTTAAGGCTAGGTTCACACTGCTACGATGTTCGAGATCGGATGTGATTTGTACCCCACTGCAGTGCAAATCACATGCAATCTCTGTGCGATGCGATTTCAGCCATACAGATAGTATGGCTGAAATCGCATCAGGCCCAAACTCGTACAGGACCCTTTTTTTGGTGCACAGCAGAATCGGATCTCATGGGTGTTCACACCATGCGATCCGATTCCTGTCCGAGTTTGCAGATCGCACTGCGATATGCGAACTGATTTGGAGGTGTCATTAACTTTTAACTGACACTCCCAGCAGTTCGCATAGGGCAGTGTGAACTGCCGCTGGGAGACATGCAATGCGGGAACCCGCAGTGGATTCGCAGTGTGCCATCCTGCAGATTCAGCCTTCATAAGGGTAACCTCATTATGTAACAATGGTTGCCCGGAATTAATGCTCAGGATTTGTCATTTTTACATAGAATTCTAAGCTTGATTAACGCTCCAGGTTAATACATCCTTAGCTATGTTTTTTGAGATTCGGCACTGCGTCGCTTTAATTAACAATTGTGCGGTTGTGCGACGCGGCTCCCAAATAGAGCTTTCTTTTGGTGGTATTTGATCATCTCTGCGGTTTTTATTTTTTGTGCTGTAAACAAAAAAAGAGTGACAATTTTGAAAAAAAACACATTATTTTTAACTTTGTACTATAATAAATATCCCCAAAAAATATATAAAAAACTATTTTTTTCTCTCAGTTTAGGCCAATACCTATTCTTCTACATATTTTTGGTAAAAAAAAAAATTGCAATAAATGTATATTGATTGGTTTGCGCAAAAGTTATAGCGTCTACAAAATAGGGGATGGTTTTATGGCATTGATTACTGTAAAAATGTCACTGGTAGTAAATGGGGTTAACACTAGGGGGCAGTGAAGGGGTTAATCTGTATCCTAGGGAGTGTTCTAACTAAAAGTGGGATGGGACTGTGCAGGGAAACTAACAGATCGCTGTTCATACTCTGTATGAACAGACGATCTGTCAGTTCACTGCTCAGAGAGCTGGAAACTGTTTACACACACAGCTCCCGGTTCTCCGTGTGCCCCGAGCGATCGCGGCGGTGATCGAGACTGCCGGGCACTCGCATGGGCTCGGGGATGCGAGTGCGACAATTTTGAAAAAAAGGCAATTTTTTTACTTTTTGCTATAATAAATATCCTTAAAAAATATATAAAAAAACGAATTTCTTTCAAAGTTTAGGCTGATATGTATTCTTCTACATATTTTATGGTAAAAGAAAATTGCAATAAGTGTATATTGATTGGTTTGAACAAAGGTTATAGCGTCTACAAAATAGGGGATAGATTTATAGCATTTTTATTTTAATGTTTTTTTTTAATTAGTAATGATGGTGATCTGCAATTTTTATCAGGACTGTGACATTGCGGCGGACAGAACGGACACTTTTGACACTATTTTTGGACCAGTGACATTTATACAGCCAGCAGAGCTAAAAATAGCCACTGATTACTATGTGAATGTCATTGGCAGGGAAGAGGTTAAACACTAAGGGACGATCAAGGGGTTAACTGGGCTACCTAGGGCATGACAGAGATTACTGCTCCTGATGACAGGGAACAGTAGATCCCTGTCATGTTACTAGGCAGAACATGGAAATGCCTTGTTTACATTTCAACATTTCCCCATTATCCCTCTCCTCGTTGCAATCGGGGGCCACCAGCGGGCATTTAGTCTGCGGGACCCCCCTGATTCTAAGGGGAATCCCCCCAAAATCCATTCCAGACCCTTATGCGAGCATGCAGCCCGTCAGGTCAGGAAAAGAGGGGACGAGCGAGCCACCCCCCTCCTGGACCATACCAGGCCACATGCCCTCAACATGGGGGTGGTACGTGCTTTAGGGTAGGAGGAGACACTCCAAAGCACATGGTCCCCATGTTGATGAGGACAAAGGCCTCTTCCCGACAACCCTGGCTGGTGGTTGTCGGTGTCTGTGGGCGGGGGATTATCGGAATCTGGAAGTCCCCTTTAATACGGGTGCCCCCCACCCTATGTGAATATGTATGGGGTACTACTGTGGTTATTCACCAAAAAAAGTGTCAGAAATAAACACAGTACACAGGTTTTTAAAGTATTATATGAAGGCAGCTCTTCTGTTTTCTTCTCCCTCTCCGGCTCTTCTCCCTCTTCTGTCGGTGTCTTCTCCCTCTGCCGGTCCTTCTCCCTCTCCCGTTCTTCTCTTCTCTGCCCTGTCTTCACTCCCTGCTGTCTTGTTGCTTTTTTATCGGGTCTTCTCCCCCTATTATTCTGCCGATGTTGACTCGCCGCAATCTCGCCGCATAGTGCTGGGTCCACAAGGGGCAATTACATATTGTCATGGGACAGGGCCACACACTGACATCATGTGGAGGCCCCACCCCCTTGTGACATCATCACCAAAATCATGCCCTTGGGTGATGATGTCACACATGGGCGGGACCTGTGGGGGCCCCGCCCCATGCCAATATAAGTCATTGCACCTGGCGGACCCAGCATTACACGGGGAGATTGCGTGGAGTCAACATCGGAAGAACAACAGAGGGAGACGACCCAGCAAAAGAGCGCAAAGACGGGGCAGAGAGGAGAAGAACCGGAGAGGGAGAAGGACCGGCAGAGGGAGAAGACGTCACTAGAAGATGGAGAAGAGCCAGAGAGGGGAGAAAAATCGCAAGAGACGCCAGATCTGCCTTAATAAAATACTTTAAAAACCTGTGTACTGTGTTTATTTTTGAAACTTTTTTGGTGAATGGGTAGGGGTACACTGTACCCCATACTCATTCACATAGGGTGGGGGACCGGGATCTGGGGTACCCGTTGTTAAAGGGGGTTTCCAGATTCCAAAAAGGCCCCCCGCCCGCAGACCCTGACAACTATCAGCCAGGATTGTCGGGAAGGGGCCCTTGTCCTCATCAACATGGGAACTAGGTGGCTGACGGGCTGCATATTCGGATAAGGGTCTGCTATGGATTTTGGGGGGGCCCACACCATTTTTTTGGCATGGGGTTCCCCTTAAAATCCATACCAGACTGTAGGGTCTGGTATTGTCCTGGCCCCGTCCCCTCTCTCTCCTGATTGGCTCCCACTGCTGTCTCAGCCAATGAGGAGGGAGAGTCCCCAGACTTTGTGGCTCTCGTGCAATATCGCTGGATCAAGATGGGGCTCAAGTAAGTATTAGGGGGGCTGTGGGAGGCTGCTACACACTGAAGATTTTTCATCTTAATGCACAGAATGAATTAAGATTAAAAAAAAAAGTCTGCCTTTAGAACCACTTCAGGCCCCTTTCACACTTGTGTGACCTGAAAGTCGCATGATTTTGCCGCATTTGTGATGTGACTTTAAGCAATACCTGTGTAAATATGAGGTCTGTGGGCCTGAAATCGCATCAAGGTCGCACCAAAGTATTGCAGGGACTACTTTGAAGTCGCTGAGACTTGAAGTTGCACAGATAGGAATGGTACTCATTGGAAAACATGGGAAACGACTTGTCATGTGACTTTGCAGTCCCAAGTCGCATGACAAGTCACACAAGTGTGAAAGGGGCCTTAATGCATGCAGTGTAAGTACCTTAATTTGGGTTAATATCTGTATCTTGCAGTAAGTGTACACCATAGCTGAGAGAGGGGGAGGGGGAAGTAGCACAAGGAGTAGTATTGCAGTGCAAGGAGCATTCTAATAGGAGGTGAATTCAGAGTAATAGATATGAGCTCATAAGTGTGCAGCTGCACCTTTCACTGTCTATTCACAAGGTGAAGAATAGACCTGTAACTGAAAGTGAATCTGCAGCAAAGAAGGATCAGGTGCTCTCCCCTTGTCAGACAGGACTGAGCTGTGTGGCAGAGCTGTGCAAATTTCATGACTTGATGGACAGAAATAATCCTTTTGGCAGGTGAAACTGCTCGTATCTGTATTTTATCATTATATTTAGTGGTTTGCCTGAAGTTTATATATAGGAAGATGCCTAGTGGTATCAGATGAATGCAGAGACCTTTTATTAGTCCTTTTAAAGTGGAGGGCCACCCTCCACTTTAAAAAAATAATACATTAAAAATTAGAAAAAAATCTGAAACAAAAATGAATTTTTTTTTTTTTTTAACTAACCAGAAATGCCTGTTGCTAGGCACATCATCCTAATCTGCCTCTTCCTCCTCCGCGGAGATCTTCTGTCTTCTCTCCTCCGTGCGGAGTCTTCTGGGTAATGGGTCGCGCTGTGTTCTGGGAACTGTGTGTCCCAGAACACAGCGCGCCCCATTCACAAAGCGCTGCGCGACTCGCGCATGCGCAGTAGGAAACGGGCAGTGAAGCCGCAAGGCTCCACTGCCTGTTTCCCTTAGCCAAAATGGCGCAGGGACCCGAGACCGAGGGACGGGTCAGCCTCGGGCGGCCGACATCGCGGTCGCCCTGGACAGGTAAGTGTGCTTATTAAAAGTCAGCAGCTAAAGTGTTTGCAGCTGCTGACTTTTAATTTTTTTTTTTTTTTAAACCGGCCTTCCTCTTTAAGGATTATTAAAGGAAACCACCATTTTGAGTTTCTTCATGACAAGTTTGAACCAAGAGTGTGGGTGAGTAATTTTTTTCCCAACACCATTCTTCAACATAATGTGCCTGCTGTCATAGTTCCAACCTCTCACTTCTATTAAAAATGGTAATTTAAGGACTGAGAAAGCTTTTACCTAATTGAGGGGAAGATCTGCATTAACCTCACCGTAGATTTTTCATAGGTGGAATACACAGGAGAGTTATTTGTAATCTGAGCCACATAAAGCAGTTTTTTCATTCTTAAAATGAAATAAATCACACAATCTGTGCCTCAGGAAATCCAATATTCTAGCTTTGATTTCATTTCTGTGTTTAGAGGTCTCAGCAGTGTTAACCATGTTAGGAATGTATTTGGACATTCCCTGTTAACTCATTTTTTTATCTGCGTTATCAATAATTTTGTATTGTGTTTCATAAAAAAACAAAGGTTTAAAGTGTATTTCCACATTTGTAGCCAAATCTGGATAACAACTTTGTATTTGCTTCATGTTCCCATTCACATAGCTTTAAAAATATGTAAAATGTGCAGCTTACCTTTTTTAGATGCTCTGTTCTGGAACTTCCACCAAGAAAAGCAATCCTAGCCAGTTCTCTTTGCTTTTGCTGGGGCTGGGCAGCTGTGTATGCCATAATTAACCCTGTCTGTATTATGCAGGCTAATCTTGCATTGTATGTTAATAAAGACAGACTTGGGGCAGATTCATTGTTAAAGTTAGCCATGACACTTCCTCCTCAGAGAGATCTAAAAGGTAAGATATCGTTTATTTTTGGAATGTGTTCCCAGTTACGCAGCATGTCTAAAAAAAAAAATATAGTGGGATTTTCTCAAATTTGCCTGTAAAAGTGTAAATACACTTTGACTGATAGGGAGTGAACAATCACTATTTATAAAGAGCATTACAGTTGTTTTTCCATTTTATATCAACCTGTGGATCAGTTATTTTCCACTAACAAGTACAGAATTGTTTTTTTGCTATCCAACTGCCGCTCTTGCTTGCTTCTTTTGGCTTTTAACAGAGAGAAAAGTAACTTGACAGCTTTTTCAGTGCTGCAGTTGACAGAATTCTATACTTTACCATTTTGTGGTTTGCTGTTTAATCTGGCACAGCCAGCCACAGAATTGCAACCACCATGACAAATAAAATGGAATCGCAGGAGAATTTTCACCTTCATAAAAACCCTAAAATGAACATGTGAGCATAAAAATGTTGGAGCTGCCATCGTGCACTTAAAAAACATTCCTTTGCCTCAACTGCAATCTTCTGTCATGCAGGCTTTCTTCAAAGTCTTGAGAATCAGTTTGCCTAGATACTGAAATCAGTACAGCTCCCGCTATACTCCTAATCACTCCAGTTGTAGGTGCATCAGGTCTCAGAGACCCCAGCACTGGTGTTGTGTCTCCACCCCCTTCTCCTCCTGGCCATTTACAGAACTAAGCCTAAGGTTATGTGTTCTGTGAATGGCCATCAGGAGAGGGGGGTAGAGAAATTATACCTGTATTGCGGTCTATGAGACCTGCAGGGCTACATTTGGTGTGGTCAGAAGTACAGCAGGAGCTGTACTATTTTTGACATCTAAACAAACTGCTTTATGTTTCAATACATTTTTATTGAAGGATTTAAACATGCATTGTGGTAGAGCGCTACAGAACAATGATACAAAGTCCAAGACTTTGAATTGTCACAAAATCATCTTCCCCAAAAAGTGAAACATATATAAATGACTATCGATTATACATTAGGACACCCCCACAGGTCTTGATATCAGTTAATTAAATTTTTATAGTCCCCAAGGGAACCAAGAAAGGGAGGGAGGAAAAGTATGCCTTGATATTTATCGCCCATGGTAAAACTGAAGGTGTGGAACCAGAGTAGAAGAGTAGAGAAAGGAAGAGGGTGTAGAAAAGAGTTTTGGAGAGGAAATTGGGTGGTTAGGTTTCTGATGCCGTATCATTGACCTTAATGACTACTTTGTCAAAGGATCCAACAACATGTGAGAAGTCAGGTGGGAAGCAGTGGTGGCTGGTGCTGCATATTTTGCGTTGGGTGTCAGTCCGTCGGTCGCTTAGTCAAACCCAACCAACCTGTCATTTGCTCGTCTTTCCTTCTACCAGCCCCGGACTTACCCCATCTATCAGCTTTGGCTCCTTCCTGCGTCTCCTCCCCGTGGGGGTGGCTTCCTCAGTGGCTTTACCCTGCGTCTCCAGCTTCACTGTGGTTTTTTTTCCTTGGTAGCTTCCCTTTTCCTTCCCTCGTCAGCCAATATGATCAAGTTCAGGAGAATCAGGAAGACAATAGTGAATATTAATTTGCTATTGTCACACAATTGGGTGGGCTCAGGGCGCAGTGCTCTGCTCCCACAGCCCACCTTTTTTTAAACCAATTAGAGTCTCAGGCTCTAAACATGTGCGTAAAAAAAAAAAAATGAAATCAGTGTCTGGCTCCCTGCATGTAGATTGGGGGCCAGATGCATGGATTTGGGGGCAGCGCCTCTGCGCCCCTAATGGATAGGGCGCCACTGAAAGTAATGATCAATTAAGGTAGTCCAGATACATTTGAACTTAGAGACTGAGTCTTAAGGATCAATATAATTTTCTCATTGAGAAGAAACCAGTTTATTTTCTGTTTCACTTTGCTGATTGTTGGAGTCAATGACCACATGGCCTTAGCGAGAACATGTTTGGCCACCAGGTCAGTAGATGAAATTGGTTTGTTTTGTGTAATATTCAGGTTTTAGATTTAGCCTCCCTTTGGTTTTTTGGACTGCCTTCTTCAACAAACTGATTTTCAAGACATGGAAGAAAGCCTGCAAGATGGAGGTTGCTGCTAAGGCAAAATAATTTTTAACAACTGTAAAATGGTAAGATCATCATGCCTGGACTGGGGCTTCAAATTTAAATGTCAAAGCTCTAGGGCTGTCATCCTGATTCAGATCGGTGACTGACTAGTTAGTCAAGTTAGCATGAAGAGAAAGGTCTGGAACATGCATTTTTAAAAACAACACAGCAACAGCAGCAGAGGCTGATTTTGAGAAATCAACATTTTACAGACAATGTTTATGGGTAGCTGTGGGTTTACCTCAACACTTTAGGTGGTTGGATATTCTGTAAGTGCCTTGAGAAAGCAGTGTGTGTGGTCTTTGAAAGCCTGGGTACCAGTCTCGTCTAGAGCGCAGTTTACACACTGGAAGCATCAGGAGTGTGGGTGTCTCTCAAGACTGTAACTTGTGAGTGGTGGTAGCTTGTGTGTGTTTGGTGTCCTTTTCTTTCCTGTGTCTGGATGGGGGGGGGGGGGGGGGGTGCATTTTATGTTTGCCAGTGTGCTGGTAAATGCTTGAAGGTGTGAGATACACGTGATTCTTTTTTGTTTGTTTAATTTTCTCTCTATTATCTCTACCTTCCTCTTTTATCCATGAGCCCTTAAAAACTTTGCATTCTGGAGGCTTTTAACTTGCTTTGGGTTTGTGTACTATTTATCAGACATTCTTTGGAAATTTCAAGAATGGGGGCCACAACTTAAGACATGGCAGTTTATTCCCTCCTACAGTGCCTCTTGGGGTAAGATGCTCAAATTGATTGATGGTTGTTGAATCCCTTGAATGGATTGGCAATAGTCACAGACTGAATACTGAAGGTCTGAGAATTAGTTGGACGACTCCTATTATTGCTCTATAAAGATGTTAAGTGGGCATGTTTTACCTGTTTCCAGATATATACGGCTGTGCTAAAGCTCAGATCTTCTAAGCCTAAGCCTGCAAGTTTCATTCAGCCTCTGCTGTTTAGTATGTGGGTCCTCTTCCTTTTTAATTTTTATTATCTTTTAATGTATATGACCCAGGGGCATCTGCTGTCCTCAGCAGCTCTCTGTGTGGCATCCGGGCAGAGCATTCACATCAACGACTTGTAGAAAGTCCCCGGATGCCTTACAATTGGTATATTCATCGTCTCATGAGCAGAGATATTAACAACGGGAACTGTTTAATGGTCATTGATGGCTTATTTCCATTATGATGTGATGAGTCAAAGGCCCTGTTGTCTTTTAATCTGTGCATGAACAAAATAACTCATGTAGGCTTCAAAGAAGAGGAAGTTTTTGAATACCACTTGATCTTCTTTCTATTTTCTATCCTCATTGTGGCACCATTACATATTTGCCAAAGGTTCCATTTCTAAGTGTTATGCCACCTACACACGAGTGGAATAGACAGAAAAAGTTAGATGGGAGCTTTTCATTGTATATTCGATCGTGTGTATGCCTCATTGGACTTTTTTATTTTTTCGAAAATTCTGACAGACCTAGAAATAGAACATGTTTTAAATATTTCCAACGGAACCAATTCCAATCGGGAAAACTGCTCCTCTGTATGCTGTTCCACGGACCAAAAATGACGCATGCTCTGAAGCAAGTACGAGATGGAGCCTATTGGCTACTAGCTATTGAACTTCCTTTTTCTAGTCCCGTCGTACGTGTTGTATGTCCCCCCGATCGGACTTTGGTGTGATCGTGTGTACGCCCAAGACAATTTCAACGGAACACCATCGGAAAAACCTTCAGAGTATATTCCGACGGTAAAATCGGTCATGTGTTTGCACTTCCAGTCTTGGACTGTACCTGAAAAATATCAACAACATATAAGATATAAGAAAAAAATGACTAGTGCTGTTATCCATCATTCAAAATATATTTCTAATGAAGAAAAGATGATTTTGAAAATACCCACAGTAAACTTGGGCATGTGCTTCTAAACGTTTAACAGTATTATCTATGAATTTGGCAAGCTCTGTAAGGTTAGACATTTGAAGTCCAAGCTTATCTAGGTTAGGTATTAATAAACCTAAGCGCCAGTCCTAGTTTTGTCAACTGCCTTCACTGGAATTTTAACCTTGTAAGAGTGTCATTTTCTATAGAATCTGTACATGGTGTTTAACCATGGCCTGGACAACAGTTGACTATGCATCCTCTTCATCTTCTTGCTGCAGTAGAGTACAGAATTAAGGAAAGTGTAAGTTTAAACCTGAAAATTTAAAGGAAAGACTATGCTTACACCTCAGAGGACCTAACAGCATGAATCCTGGTCTTTGGATTTGTTAAGATCTGTGCTAGATCATGAAGTTATTTTTTGTGTATAAGCGGCTTCATCCAATCACAAGTGGTATTGATCAGGGAGAATATTTGTGATCTCGCCCACTCTTCATACTTCATGTAACAATAGTGTTGTGATGATCAGAAATGATAATATGTACCTATTACTGGACAACTCAGCCATTGTTACTTTGTGAGTTTTAGCTCTATAATATGTTCTACATTCTATTTTTTTTCTGGAAGTAGCCATCAATTTGCAGAAGACATACTCTTCATTCTCTTCATGTGTATTAATCGAATGAACAGGCCATGTACTAGCATCATGTACTAGCATCATGCTGAACTTTGTTATAGTAGCAGTCCCCATACTTTCACTAGAGACTTTAAAACTAGTTCTCTGCCCCTCTTCACACGGGTGCGACTTGTAATGCGATTTGACAGGTCCAAAGTTTCACCGTATTGTCGGCAGTGGCACCATTCAAATCTGTGTGATGCTGACTTTGCAGGGCAGCACAGATTTGAAAGGGTAGTTCCTGCACTATAGTCAGCCAAGTCGCACCTGAAGTTGCACTGACTTGCAGCTTTGAAATCGTGTAAGTAAAGTTGCATGATGAACCAGGTCTAAGTACATTTCACCAAATCTACTATTGCCCCCAGCAGGTGATTTAACTGCTAGTATTTATCGTACAGAGAAAGAAATAGAGGTGGAATTGCTCTCTGTGTCACTGCGCAAACAGTGTCAGACAAGAGTCAGAACTTAATGGGAAAAGCAAATAAATGTTGCTTCAATTACTGTGCTGTATGTGTTCAGCTCCTTTTGATATTTTATTGTTGCGGGTAGGTACACAGATTTACTTTTAATTTATACTATTGTCCTTCTAGTTGTACTATAATCTGCAGCACTTCATTTGGCTGTGGAGATAGAAATTTTGAGCGAATAAAATAGTATTGTTTCTAATATGGGGAAAAAGTTAGACTTGTTAGTAGAATGGTGTTTCCTTGTATTTTACTATATTTAGAATTCATTACTTAATACTACTTGGCTATGGATAACTCTTGGTGTTGCACACTCTTTCCCTAGCCAAGTATTTGGTTTCATTGCTAATGACAGTTCTGGCAACGTATTCATGTGTTTGACTGCCTCTAGAAAAATAATAAATCTTGTTATCAATTTGGTAAACAGCATGGAAAAATCATTTGGCCTTGAATTATATCCTCTTGATATAATGTCAGTCTGAAGAATCTCATTTCATTAGACTTACCAGTTTCTCTGCCTAAAGAATCTTATTTCATTGCAACAACCAGTTTTTCCAAAAAAAAATAATTGTTAGATTTGGTGAGTTATTAGACTTGGAAAAGTTTAATTATTCAAAACATTCCTAATAGATCAATCTTCTGTCAAATAAAAATTAATTATGTCAAACAGTAACTGCAGTAATGTTTTGACATCTTTAACCACTTCAATACATGGCACTTACCCCCTTCCTACCCAGGCCAATTTTAATCGTTCAGCGCTGTCGCTTTTTGAATGGCAATTGCGCAGTCATGCAACACTGTACCCAAACAAAATGTTGTTAATTTTTTCCCACAAATAGAGCTTTCTTTTGGAGCTTCGCTGGATGACATTATTAAAAATTTTACCGGTGGGAAGAACACATTGCTCCCACAGTCCAGGAAGGGTAAGGAGCCACGCCGTAGGCAAGGGCCCTCTGTTTCCACTCAGAAACTGCTTTTTGACCCACCCAGGTCGGCTGATAAGTGTTTCCAGTCCGACAAGCTGCCCCCGCCCAACTTTCGGGTGGGGAGGTTGCCTTCGGGACTTTGCAGCCCGGTTGACCTCTCTACTGTCCGACCAGTGGGTTTGCAAACTTGTTTCATTGGGATACAATATAGAGTTTCTTTCTTGTCCACCAAACAGATTTTTTCCCCCCAACCTACCTCTACTTCCAGCTCGTCGGGAAGCCCTGTTCAGGGCAGTACGGGACCTGCTACTGCGAGGGGGGATAGTAGCTGTACTGTCGCTGGAAAGGCTTCAGGGATTCTACTTCAATCTGTTTGTAGTTCCCAAAAAGGAAGGGATATATCCAATCCTGGACTCGAAGGCCCTTAACAGCTTTGTGAAAGGGCAAAGGTTCAGGATGGAATCAGTTTGCACCATGGTTGCTGCACTCCATCAGAGGGACTTCCTGGTGTCCCTGGATATCCGGTACGCATATTTATATGTACCCATATGGCTCAGGCATCAGAGGTTTCTGCGATTTGCAGTCGGGGTAGAGCACTATCAGTTTGTGGCTCTCCCTTTTGGCCTGGCGTCAACACCCCGAGTCGCAATCATGGGTTACCTAGATGACCTCCTTCTAAGAGCAGCTTCCACCTCAGAATTAAGGGAGGATGTAGTGATCACCATGCAGACTCTCTGGGAGTTTGGTTGGGAGCTGAACCTAAAGAAGTCGGTGTTAGTGCAGACTCAACGATTGGAGTACCTGGGCTTGCTGTTGGACTCCTCAGAAGCGAGAGTTTTTCTCCCTTCCGACAAGCTGCAGACTCTTCAAGCTGCGGTGAAGTTGTTGATGAACAGCTGGTGGTCGTCGCTGTGCTTCTGCATTCGCATTCTGGGCCTCATGGTAGCCACTTTTGAGGAGGTACTGTACGCTCAATTTCACACTCAAGTCTTGCAGAAGGATATTTTGTCAAAGTGGAACAAATCTCCATTATCCCTGGATTGTCAAATTCTGGTGAGACAGTTAGTCAGGGCTTCCCTTCTTTGGTGGTTGAGGTCTCCGGCCCCTCGGCTCAGGAGATTGTTCCTTCCTCTCAGTTGGACGGTGATCACAACGGACGCTAGCCTGACCGGTTGGGGGGGAGTGCTGGGAGTACAGTTGGCCCAGGCCCTTTGGTTGCGGGAAGAATCCCAACTGCCGATCAATGTGCTTGAGCTTGGTGCAATCAGACTTTGCCTCTCCACATGGTCAATGAGGCTACAAGGGCGTCCGATCAGGATCCAGTCAGACAACGCTACGGCGGTGACGTACATCAACCATCAAGGACGAACATGGAGCTCAGCTGCAGCACGGGAGGTCACTCACATCCTCCAGTGGGCAGAGCGACATGTGCTGGCCCTGTCAGCTATATATATCCCGTGGGTAGAAAACTGGCAGATGGACTACTTAAGTTGTCAGATGCTGTACCCAGGGGAATGGTCGTTGCATCGGGAGGTATTCAGATGCGTTGGTGGCTCCATGGGGGCATTATCGGCTGATTTATGCCTTCCCCCCACTCAAACTTCTACCACGTCTGCTGCGCAGAGTGGAGGCCGAGGGGATTCCGGTAATTCTAATTGCTCCAGATTGGCCTCGGCATCCTTGGTACGCTGACCTAGTACAACTGGTGGCGGATGTTCCTTGGTGGCTACCGCTGCGAGAGGGCTTTCTAGCGCAAGGTCTGATACTTCATCCTGTTTTAACTTCGCTTGTTTTAACGGCATGGCTGTTGAAACCATGTGCTAAAGGACTGAGGTCTGTCAGACTCTGTAATTTCCAATATGCTGAGGGCACGGAAGTCTTCTTCCTGGAAGATTTACCATCGTACGTGGAAGGCTCACATCCCCATGTGTGAGGAGATGGGGTAGCGTCCGCTCACTTATTCAGTTTCCAGGATCCTGCTGTTTTTGCAGCAAGGAGTGGATCAGAAACTTGCCTTAAGCACCATCAAGGGACAGATATCAGCCTTGGCTGTCTTTTTTCCAACAGCCCTTGGCAACTCACTCATTGGTGAGTACCTTTGTGCAAGGGGTTCGACACGTAGTCCCTCCAATTCGACCACCGCTACCTCAGTGGGATCTGAATCTGGTGCTATTTGCGCTTCAGAAATCGCCGTTTGAGAACATTAGGGAGATTCCCTTGTTAACACTCTCTCAGACAGTAGTTTTTCTAGTGGCTATTACATCTGCCAGGAGGGTTTTTGAGTTGGCGGCCTTGTCATGTAAGTCTCCCTAACTGGTCAACCACAAGGATAGGGCGGTGCTACGTCTGCAGCCCCTTTTCCTTCCAAAAGTGGTTTTGGCATTCCATCTAAATGAAGACATTGTGTTACTTTCCTTATGTCCTAAGCCAACACACCCAAAAGAGGTTGCCTTACATTCCCTGGACGTGGTCAGGGCTTTACGGGTGTATCTGTCTGCTATGGCTCCCTTCCGGAAGTCAGACTCTCTGTTGTCTCAGTGGCTGGTCCGAAAAAAGGTCTGGCGGTCTCGTTGTCCACCATTTCTCAGTGGATCAGACAGATCGTGGTTCAGGCCTATACCTTAAAGGGGCGGATGCCCCCTTTTCCTGTCACAGCTCATTCCACCAGAGCAATTGGGACCTCCTGGGCATTCATTGACGGACACAGCACCCACCCCTCCTATTTATGTTTGTACTGCTTTTTGACGAACTGAGCTGCAGGAAGCAGGGCGAGGGGTTATAGCCAGAGGAACAGCCTCATGGGCTGTGCTGTGCAGTCTTGCTGTTTTTACATGTGTTACATGTTCTGCCTTGTCCTCTGCTGAAGTGGTGTGATAACCCTAAGGTCATGAATTAAAGGAGCTGTGTCTGTCAATGAACTTCAGAGAAAAGGATTTTAGGGTGAGTACAAAAATCCCATTTTTATGGACAGCAGCTCTACTTTTTCTTGCTAATAGACAAGTTATCAAAAATTGTCTGATTGTGTTAAAGTGAACTTAACAGGTATTAATGAATCGATTGGTGAAAACTTACAGGCAACTAGATGCAACAGAGAAAAATTAAATGCAAAAAAATAGCAATGCAGAGTTTCTTACTCGCATAACTATTGATGCACAGTGACACTTGTAAACAATGTAAGCGGGCTGGGTCTAGTTAGGTTACAGTTCTTCCCATGCTATGCGTCTGTGAGTTGGCAATGATAGTCATGGCTGTATTTATGGTAATTGACAGCAGCAAGAGCCAAAGGCACCACGCTGCTGTCTCAGCCAATCAGGAGGGGAGTCCCGAACAGCTGAGGCACTCCTGCAATATCGCTGAGTAGAGATGGTGCTCAGGTAAGTATTAGGGGGGCTGCTGCACACAGAAGGCTTTTTATCTTAATGCATAGAATGCATGAAAGTCTTCTGCCTTTACAACCCTTTTAATGCAGCAAATAAAAGACACATCATGCTTACTACCCTTTGACATCAGAAGATGTCCAACAGTAACATCAGCACAGAACTGGTAGAAACCAGTGGGATCCAGTTACACCCATCTACTGTCTCCAGAAGTCTGACCAGAAGTGGTCTTCATGGAAGAATTGCAGCCAAAAAGCCATAGCTCCGATGTGAAAACAAGACTAAGCAACTCAACCGTGCATGAAAACATAGCAACTAGGTGCAGAAAATGGCAACAGGTGCTCTGGGTTGATGAGTCAAAATTAACAATATTTGGCTGTTGCAGGAGGGAGTTATTTAAGGGCTGGAGAGAGGTACAATAATGAGTGTCTGCTGGCAACAGTGAAGCATGGTGGAGGTTCCTTGCACCTCCCTTATTTGAAAACTGAGGACCTCTGATTCTTTATATTTATCTCCAGGTGCAAAGCTCATCTATTCTCTATGTATTTCTTACTGTAAACCATTTGCAGCAAGCCAATGATTGTAAAGCTCAATGGCCTTTGAAATCATTCACATTTTATATTTCAGATTCAGGCTGAATTGACATGTCTGGGCTTGGGCTGAAGCACATTTTAGAGGTGCACTTGGTGTACTTAATAATACATTGCCATGCATTCCTTTTCCTATCCAAAGCTCTTTTAACAGGCATCGATAGATAAAGAAAAATTGATGTGTGGCTTTATGTCTCCTTATAATGGCTACTGTGCACAGAGGAATGCAAATCTTTAGGAGCCTATTGGAACCAATCACATTTCATCATCCAAATATATGGCTATTGGTCAAGGCCTAATGTGTGTAGCTCTTTATTGTATATATGAACAGTGTTAGGCACAGAAAGATCTGAACAATTGGAAATAATCCCTTAATCTCCATCAATTTTCCCTGTACATTAGCCATGCACTGTAAGTATGGATATCCCTATTACTAGATATGAAGAATCGCTAGCAGTTTGGACGTGGAAGTACCTTTGCTTTAAAGCTGAGTTTTAGACAAACGGCTAAATTCACAGTCGAAACTTGTATGCTTTTTTTATCTGTCCATCCAGTTTTGAGATTTATAAAACTCTAGCAGACAGAAAAGCATGCCTTGAAGCCTGTCTTTTCTCTACTGCAGTTAAGCATTACAGCCTGGTTATCTCCATGTCCCTATCCAGTTTTCTAGACCAAGTGCTATTGTGCAGATTACATTAGACTGATATAGTTACATATAGTTACATTGTAGGTGAGGTTGAAAAAAGTCACAAGTCCAACCTATGTATATATCATAAATAAATGCTATGGCATAAAGCATATCAATACTTTGTCATTTGAGTGAAGTGTACCTGCCTGAGGACCTTTAATCTCCAGTGGGCAAAATACAGTGCCTTGAAAAAGTATTCCTACCCCATGAAATTTCCACATTATGTCATGTTACAACCAAAAACGTAAACTTATTATATTGGGATTTTATTTTATAGATCAGCACAAAGTGGCATATCATTTAAAGTGGAAGGAAATTGGTAAATGGTTTTCCAATTTTATTACAAATAAATATGTGAAAAATGTGGCATGCATTTGTATCACTGCAATTACAGCTGCAACTCTCTCTGTCTCTACCAGCTTGCACATCTAGAGAGTGAAATTTTTGCCCATTCTTCTTTGCAAAATAGCTCAGGCTCTGTCAGATTGGATGGAGAGCGATTGTGAACAGCAATTTTTAAGTCTTGCCACAGATTCTCAATTGGATTTAGGTCTGGACTTTGTTGGGCCATTCTAACACATGAATATGCTTTCATCTAAACTATTCCATTATAGCTCTTGCTGTATGTTTAGAGTTGTAGAACGGATTTTCTTCTAAGATTGCCCTGTATTTGGCTCCATCAATCTTCCCATCAAGACTTTCCTGTCCCTGCTGAAGAAAAGCATCCCCACAACATGATGCTGCCACCGCCATGTTTCACAAAGCATGGATGGTGTGCTCAGGGTGATGTGCAGTGTTAGTTTTCCACCATACATAGTGCTTTGTTTTTAGGCCAAAAAGTAAAATTTTGGTCCCATCTGCCCAGAGCATGTCTGCTGTGTACCCCACATGGCTTCTCACAAACAGCAAAAGGGACTTCTTAGGGCTTTCTTTCAACAATGGCTTTCTTCTTGCCAATCTTCCATAAAGGTCATATTTGTGGAGTGCATGCCTAATGCCTCATACACACAACCGTACTTTCCGGCAGAAAATGTCCGACGGACTTTCGGGGGAGTTCCGACGGATTTCCGAACGAATGGACTTGGCCACACATAAACGGACTAAGTCTGTTAGTTTTGAACGTGATGACGTAAGACGGGACTAAAAAAGGAAGTTCGATACCCAGTAGCCAATAGCTTCCCTTGAATCGTATTAGGTCCGTCAGACCAGCATACAGACGAATGGTTTTCCCAATAGAAATTGAGTCCATTGGACAGATTTGAAACCTGTTCTATTTCTAGGTCTGTCTGATTTTTTTTTTTATGTAAAATTATCAGATTATCCCACACATGATCGGATTGTCTGATGGACTGATTCCGTTGGACCTAGTCGGCCGGAAAGTTCGGTCGTGTGTACGTGGCATAATAGTTATCCTGTGGACAGATTCTCCCACCTGAGCTGTCGATCTCTGCAGCTCCTCCAGAGTTACCATGGGCCTTTTGGCTGCTTCTCCGATTAATCCTCTCCTTGCCCGGCCTCTCAATTTAGGTAGACGGCCATGTCTTGATAGGTTTGTAGCTGAGCCATGCTCTTTTTCCATTTTCAGATGATGGATTGAACAGTTGCCATGTGAAATGTTCAAAGCTTGGGATATTTTGATTATAACCTAACCTGTTCTAAACTACTTCACAACTTTATCCCTGACCTGTCTGGTGTGTTCCTTGGCCTTCATCAGTGCTGGGACAAGGCCATTTGGTGCCCAGGGCGAAGATGGCAAACTACGCCCCACTTCCCCCGTTTTTAAGAAAGAATCAATGTCATTTCAAAACAAGAATATACTATACAAATATATAAATTCAATTAGGTTTAATGCGATAGAAACAGAGTTCACTCACACCTATCACCCCGCACAGTATTGCCTCCTTCACATAGCACCCTACACACAGTATTTCACCGTTTACATGACCCCCCCCCCCCCCACACACAGTATTGTCCCTTTACATATCACCCCGCACACAGTATTGCCCCTTTACATATCACCACACACACAGTATTGCCCCTTTACATATCACCCCTCACAGTATTTGCCCCTTTATATATCACCACACACATAGTATTGCCCCTTTACATATCCCCCACACAGTATTTGCCCCTTTATATATCACCACACACACAGTATTGCCCCTTTACATATCCCCCCACACAGGATTGCCCCCTTTACACAACCCCTCCACACAGCACTGCCCCCATTCTCCCGCTTCCCATCCTTCACAGTTCCATATATTTTCCCTTCTCCTCCCTTCTACCCACACAGCAGCACTGGGTGGGTCACGGGAGCTGCCGGGCTGACTTTTCATATTAGCGAACTGGGGATGGGCTGCTAGGACCGCCTCCTAGCAGCCAATCACCTCCAGCTTAATGTGACAGGCAGCTACCGCTCTCCACGCAGTGTTGGTCCTGCCCCCAGTGCAGAATTGTCCCGCCTCCCTCCGTCCGCTGCTCTCTACTCTGCTAATGATAGCAGAGGAGACTGGGGACAAAAGCGACGATTAAATAGCGCGATCACAGGGCTCCAGATAGAGCAGCAGCTTGGGCTGGATGACAGCCCGCCATTTAGTGTAGCCCAGCATAGGACTCGTATGCCTGCTAACAATGCTCCCCCTCTCACACTCCGCCCAGGGCTCCCACCCCTTGTACCGACTCTGGCCTTCATGATGCTGTTTGTTCACTAAGGTTCTCTAACAAACCTCTGAGGGCTTCACAGAACATCTGTATTAATAAAAAATTTGGAAAACCATTTATCATTTTCCTTCCACTTCACAGTTATGTGCCACTTTGTGTTGGTCTATCACATAAAATCCCTGTAAAATACATTTATGTTCTTGGTTGTAACATGACAAAATGTGGAAATTTAAAGTGGTATGAATACTTTTTCAAGGCACTGTATATGCAGTTCCGTTTCATCAACGGTACCCTGTAGTTGCTTCATTATCCCAGCATAGAATGCATGAAGGTAATAAACCTGCAGCCTATAGAACCACTTTAAAAGATGAATTCCATCCTTACCTTCAGTCTTTCACAGTTGTACAGGCTCCTCTCCTATACAATATATCTCCTTCACACACCTAATTTCCTAGCTGGAGGGTATCCAGCATCATGTATCATCTTGCTCTTTTCTCCTCAGCCTTAAAGCCTTACGTAGGACAGTCTACTTGCAAATACAGTCTCCATTGGAATTCCCACTCCTCTAGACTGACATCCACACATTAAAGCGGGATTCCACCCTAAAGTGGAACCTCCGCTGATCGGAACCCTCCCCCCCTCCGGTGTCACAATTGATACCTTTCAGGGGGGAGGGGGGTGGAGATACCTGTCAAAGACAGGTATTTACACCCACTTCCGGGCATAGACTCCGTGGGAGTCTACGCCATTTCCTGCCCTGCCGCGCTGTCTGCTGGGACACACACGGGTCCCAGTGACAGCGCGGATATTTCCAATTGCGTGGCGCGACTCGCGCATGCGCAGTAGGGAACGGGGAAGTGAAGCCGATTCGCTTCACTTCCTGATTCCCTCACCTAGAACGGTGGCTGCAGCAGCCGAGAGCCGAGCGATCGATCGGCCTCGGCTGCCGGCATCGCTGGAACCTGGGACAGGTGAGTGTCCATTTATTAAAAGTCAGCAGCTGTAGTATTTATAGCTGCTGGCTTTTAATATTTTTTTTTTTTGGTGGAATCCCTCTTTAAGTGGTTTTGACATTTATATGACACCTCTTAAGATCAGGGCTGAGGGCTCTTGAGAGAGAAATAGTCAGGGAGCTGTAATGTTTTCAGAAAGCTATACACAGCACCCTGCTGGGCCATCCTGCCAACCATGATCTGCCTGCTTTGCATAGAGAAGCAAACAACCCAGTGATGATGATGTCATTGGATGCAAAACAAAGTAATGATAATAGAAATGTTTTATTTAAAAATGGAATTAGCCTATTGATGGGAGTGTGGATGGGAGAACCAGGGAAACAAAACAGCTGAATAAACTTCAGTTTTAACCATTTTGACAATTTCCATGCACTACAGCCCTTCAAGCATGTGCCTATGTTGAATTGTGGCTCTCAAATTGTGCACACCTACACTAGTAAATGCCCATTGTTATTGTGTGAGAATAGGTTTATCCCAGTGTCAACATCAAAGGTCTAAAAGGAACATGGCGAAAATCATCAGTTGTGTGCGATAGTTTGGGAATTATTATTTTGGATTGTCTTCGGCTTCATTAAAAGAGAAGAATGTGGTTTTATTTTTCCCCCATATGCCCTTGTACACACGGTCGGAGATTCCGACGGAATGTGTCCTATCGGACCGTTTTGTCTGAAGTTTTCCAACTTGTCCGTAAAATTTTCAGACAAAATGCTCCGATCGGACATACTCCGATCATGTGTAGCCTACTCCGACGGACAAAGTGCCACGCATGCTCAGATCAAATTCCTAGACCAAAGCTATTGGCTACTAGCCTGAACTTAGTCCCGTCGTAACGAAATAACGTCATCACGTTATGTACAATCGGATTTCCCGACAACTTTGTCCGACCGTGTGTATGCAACAGTTTCGGACAAAATCCGTCGGACAAAATCCGTCGGACAAAATCCAACGGATTTGGTTGTCAGAATGTCCGACCGTGTGTACAAGGGCTTTTACTTACCTAAGTGATGGAGCATTGGTCTGATCCTGCTTCTGCCCCCTGCCACCTCTACACTGAGAACCAAGTGATGGAACATTGCTGATGTCTTGGTTCTCATAGCTCCGAGAGGAGAGATGCTGACTGTCAATCAGCAGCTCTCCTCTCTGCTCCTCCACACTCACAGGAGCGCTGAGCTGTCCAGGTACCTGGCAGATCCAGACTCTATTGTTGGGATGACACGGTGCCTGGACTGATCTGTGTGACGTCAGTAGAGAGCAGACTTCTGACCGCTCTCTGCTGAAAATTGGTTACAGGAGTGCAAAATGAATTGCACTCCTGTGATCCAGAGGAGAAACCCAGCCAAACGAGCTAAGGCTGGACATCTCCTTTTAACCCCCCTGGCGGTGTTCCCAAGTCTGGCTCGGGGTGGAAGTTTTGTACCAAAAGCGGTAACCCCGAGCCAGACTCGGGACCGCATCGCTGTATGCAGGAGGAGGTTACTTACCTTGTCCCCTGGATCCAGTGATGTCCCCCGTCCTCCCTCGATTCATCACAGAGCCGGGCGTTGCCACACATGGGGACAGAGATCGGCGCCAAATTCAAAAAGTGAAAAACACACATTACATACAGTATAATGTAATCTTACAGATTACATTGCTGTATGTAATAATTCCACATCCCCTTTGTTCCTAGTGGTCTGCCCAGTGTCCTGCATGCGGTTTTATATTATTAATGCCTGGAAACTGGAGATTGTCCATAGCAACCAAAACTGTCACTTTACATCAAAAATTATTTTAGATAATAAATTAGAATCACTTACAGAATTGAGCGATATCGATTTGTGGGGAGATCCGTCATCAAATATTGAAAAGTAACGAGTAAGTGTTTTTGATTTGATTACATTATTGAATCATTTTTATTATTGTTATATTATTATTTGGTATAATTATTTATAGTTATTTATTATATTATAATTTATGATTTAATTTTTCAAACTTTATCATACCCGGGATGTCTGCTGGACTCTGGTTTGGACAGATTTAAGTTAGGTATTCCTAAGAATTGCAGGACTACAATATAAAATGCCAAATTTTCATGCAAAATAATTGTACTGCTTTAAGCACCTAAAATCCAAAATAATCATATCGCCAGGGAGGCTAAAGTATGCATCATTGCAGGTGTTCATACAGGGCATTGGCAAACAAACAGAACAAAGCAGCTTGCAAGAGTCCCAATGCTTGCAAGTCGTTAGTGAAGTCCTAACATTGCAGATTTATTGCCAAAGTTTAAAAGAAGACTGTCTGCATTCCAATAAACCAGATATTATTGTATTGAGCTTTCACACTGTATGATGGCACCAGTGGACTATTTGGTCAATCTTCCACCATAGCTTCTTTTTTGTTTTTGCCTGGTTATCTACTGTTTTACCGCCTGTTGCTTATCTGAAAGAGTTGTGAGTACCACTTACATGTGTTTATATATATATACATTTTAGCAGTTCATCATAAATAGTTAGAGGCTGATGTTGACGGAGAGAAGATATTTTACTGTACTGTACGTTGAGAAATTCCACCAAAGCATGAATCAGTACTTTCTACCGCCGCCTCCCCCATAGTTTCCATGGATTGTGAGATATGTCAGACTATAGTAGAGAACTAACCACTCTTTTACAGTTGGGATCCAAGATTTTGTTCCATAAAGCATAACTAAACTTTCTCAATTAACATTAAAGTGGTTGTATAGCCTAAACATTATTTACCTTAACCTCACTGGCGGTATGATTATTTCGGATTTTAGGTGCTGAAAGCGGTACAATTATTTTGCATGAAAATTTGGCATTTTATATTGTAGTCCTGCAATTCTTAGGAATAACTCTCTTAAATCTGTTCAAACCAGAGTCTAGGAGACATCCCAGGTATGATAAAGTTTGAAAAATGAAATCATAAATTATAATATAATAAATAACTATAAATAATTATACCAAATAATAATATAACAATAATAAAAATGATTCAATAATGTAATCAAATCAAAAACACTGAAATTTGCTCAGTTGCAGAATTGTCACTGTCATTACTTTTCAATATTTGATGACGGATCTCCCCACAAATCGCTATCCCTCAATTCTGCGAGTGATTCTAATTTATTATCGCTGTTTTCTAGCTGGTCTAAAATAATTTTTGATGTAAAGGGACAGTTTTGGTTACTATGGACAATCTCCAGTTTCCAGGCATAAAGAACAGTTTTTATAATATAAAACTGCATGCAGAGCACTGGGCAGACCACTAGGGACAAAGGGGATTTGAAATAATTACATACAGCAATGTAATCTGTAAGATTACATTATACTGTATGTATACTGTGTGTTTCACTTCTTGAATTTGTCGCAACGCTCGCAGGAAACGGAGATCGGCTCCGTGATAGATCCGGTGGAGGACGAGTCGCTCATACAGCGGGGGGGGGGGGTTGGGGTGGACATCGCTGGATCCAGGGGAGAAGGTAAGTAATCTCCTCCTGCATTCTGCGATGCGGTCCCGAGTCTGGCTCGGGGGTTACCGCTTTTGTACAAAACTTCCACCCCGAGCCAAACTCGGGAACACCGCCAGGGGGGTTAATGCACTTTTGTAAAAAATGTTTAGTTGTCAGCATCCCCCCTCACCCCCCACCTCTTTTATTTACCTGAGCCCTCATTCAATCCAGCACAGTAAACAACTGCAGCTCTTCTCTCCCCTCACTTCTGGTTTCGCTGGCTTTGGACGCAAGCATGCACGAGTGCCCCCATGGAAAGCGGCTTCCCATGGGGGCACTGGACAGAGGAGAGGGGCCAGGAGCGCTGTCAGGGGAACCAAAAAGAGATTTGTGGCTGCTCTGTGCAATTATATTGCACAAAACAGGTAAGTATACACATTTTTTTTGTTTTCTTTTAAATTTGCCTTTACAGTCACTTTACCTATTTGTAATCCTCATGCTGCTAACATTAGTACATAGATACGGTAGGAAGGTATATTATATTTTTCTAACTTTTTTTTTTTACATTTCTTCAGTTGCTTCCTGATTTCTAGCATAGGCCAAAATGATGTCATACATCCCAGGAGTCTTCATGGGCATTTTTGTTTCCTTTCATGTGGAGGAGGGGTTTTCTCAGCTAAGCACACCCTCTTGCCTGTGCATGCCTAAGGACAGATGGATTCCAGGAAGTAAATGCTACACGAATCACCTGCCCTTACTCAAAATAGCCACAGATAGCAATGCTTAGGGGAGTATTTTTCAAAGTGATCTCTCCACAAAATAAAGCATACAGACTTAGAAGTATGAATGGGATTGCTTTGAATATTAAAAATGAATTTAATAGCATTTTCAGTTTTGTGGTGCTATGATGCAGTTCAATTCCGCTTTGAGTGCTTGAATTCACACTTTACTGTATGGCAGTTTATGCCACATTAGTGTCTCTCTCCTTTTAGTGAGATCTGAGTCTTTAGGATCCATGCTTTAAATAATTCACCTTCAAGATTAAATGACAGTAACCAAACAACTCCAAATATGGAGCAATACAGTTTGTTAGGACTGTAAAAGCAGAAGAAATGGTATTGTTTCAGTAAATAAACGATGATAGAAAATTTTCCATGAATACAAGGTTTTTTTTCTTATTGCAACATGGTTAACAAGTAGTGTTTTGTAATATATGTGCTTTCCTCTAATGACAACAGATTGTCTTTAGAGTCCAACACTGTAAACACAACAAAAGTTAAAACAGATGTGAATCTTGATGGGTGAGTTTATTTGGTGTCTTTCTAGGAATGAAGTGACTGAAGCTTTGCATGTTGAACAGTGACCAGGGTGGAGGGGGAATTGCAAGCTCAGCATCAGTTTTAATATAATTCTGAGGTTATGTTCTAAGCTTCTGGCTGCTTTGAGTTCAGTATAACGTCTGTATGAGGCACAGAGACCTGCTGTGAACCAGTGTGTGTGTGTTATAACACATCTGTAGTCTAAAGTTCCTTTTGTTAGTGCAGTGAAAAAAAAAAGTTTCGCAACATTCCGCATCACATACTGTACATTACATTTTTTAACTCGCCCTATAACTGGCTACGTGTTTCTTGGCCTCCTACTCTTTCTTGGAATAGAAAAACATTCCTTCTCAGTCAGGAGAGATAGAAGACTCCTCTGTCATGTTGCTGAAACTCCCAGGGGTCTGTTTTATATTTCAATGATCCAAAAGGTGAACAAAGCTGGCAATAAGATCCCATATGATGGTTTGTTTTGTATGTTTAGGAGATTCTAAGAATAGATTAGCAAATGTAGGTGAGTTTGATATGAGTGATGTTTTTTTAGATAATATTTTCCTACTTGGAGGGGCTGGGTGAGGATATCATTCCTTGAAGTTGTGGAAAGTATCATAGTATTATAAAAGTTCATCTTTGTGGTGTTAATGATCCTGCAGAGAGGTATTCAGTTGGGCTTGTGAAAGTGATATGGTTTTTACTTTATTGGTCAGTGCTCCTAAAGAGAATATGTTTTCTAATTTGCATAAAATAAAATAAAAATTCCAAGAGTTTAATGAAATTAAAGATATATGTGACCCAGTTGTGATCATGCCTTCCATACACAAAAGAAGAATAGCCACCCTCTGCAAGGACACTGGTGAAAACTTATCAAACCCAAAATGTCTGGTGGCAAAAAGCCATAAGGCTGGCCTTGCACAGAGATTATCATGTAATGTAGGCAATTTTGCCATAAGTGTGGTTTCCTTGAGTGTGGGGGACTTCGGGAAGCCGCTACAGGCATTTTAAAGGGTTAAGAAAATTTGCCTTGTCCAAACTTTGCTAATACAGCAGAGAGTTGGTGAGTGCCACATAGTACTGCTGATACCTTTTTGTCAATATTTAAATGCAAATTCCAGATGGCAAATGCCATGCCAATGAATACAGTAAGACAGCGGGTAATTGCACTAAGTGGCATCTACTACAAAACTTTACCCTATCCATTTCGAATCAACGTAAAAATATTGTCCATATGTTGTGCATACGGTATGTTTCAGTGCTATTTGAATGCTTTTCTATGTTTTCCAAATACAGATGAACTATTGTTGCCAGCAGTTATTTTAGGCTTCCAGGGCAAAAATCCTTAAGAGCTAAAGTGCCAGTATCTGTGTTGCAATTAAAGATCCTCAAAAAAGACTATTTTCCCTCCCATTGTTCATTGTTGTGGAGCAGAACAGTCATAGTGCATCCTTTCTGAACCTTTATATTAAATCCGAGAGCGTTTACATCCTACAATCTTATGGAACAATGTTAAGTACTAGGCTGCATTGCAAAAATCCTCTACTAGCTATACAGGTGCCTCCCAGATAGGGAATCCATACTGACAGATGCTGAACAGGTTCTTCCTTTGAAGCCTCTTGTAAAAGCAGGGAAAGCTCCCCCTGTATAATTAGGGATGGTTGCTTCGTCATCCTATCACATGGTCCTCTGCCTGCCAGTGTTGGTTGCAGCAGCAGCAGCTGTTTGTAGTACAGAGATGCTGCTGTGGTCCTGTCAGTCCATCCTCTGTCACTGTCTGAGCCTTCAGTGAAGCTGAAGATAGGAGAACATAAGGAGTTTTTCACTGCATGGGTGGGGCACATCTGTTTTTCAGCCCCCCAATACTGCCTCACTAATTATGTCTATCTGCTGCTGTTTCTTTTTCAGAGACTATGGCTCGTCAAAGCGTAAATCAGGTAAGCAAAATACATTTTTCCTTATGTTCCTGTTGCATTAAACCTATTTCTGAAACACCAAACAGTCAAACATACGGTAGTATATGGCGGTGTAGCTTTCGCATGCATGCTTATATTTTCAACCATCTCATCCTTTTCATTTACTGCTCTTTTCTATGTTGCCAATATCTATGTTCATTATTAATAAACTCATGTTTACAGAATCCAGCAGTTTTTTTAACAGCTCTGCCTCTGTTTTTGAAGGCGATATAGTGAAGTCTTAGTTCCTGTAATGCTTTGCTTTAATTTTTTTTTATCATTATTTCTATTTTTTTCAAACCTGTCTAAAAAAGTCTTAACAAATGAATAACCATTCAACTCAAATTCAGTGTAATATAGTGTAACTGTCATGTACAGCTTTGCTTAAACTCTGAGATGAGATGCAACAAGAGTACAATAAGTAATATTGCTTTCCCGAGCAACCAGAGTCCAGGAGATTTACAGAATCCTTCTAATTTGCAAGAGGGTTATTGATCACTTATCTACTTAGTATATTGAGTCTTTAGGGGTTTCTTGGAGGGGTGGGGTAAGGTTTATGCTACATCCTGTTCATCATTTCTGCTGACTAATGGACATAATTGTATATGGAACTATTCAAGGATGAAAATTGATTAAAACAATTGTACATGTTGCTGTATGCTTGTACAGGCTTATGCAGTATTCATGTACTGTATATGCTTGCAGGATATACACCCAATGCAAAATGTTTTACTTATTGTCACAGGTGAACTCTAGAATCTTGTATCAATGTGAACATTTTGTAGGCAGTGACAGCGATTTGCATGGGTGGGCATAGTGGATGTATATGCTCAAAATAAAAGGATCACAATCACACAGTTTGTGTTTGTTTTCTACCCTCCATTAGTTTTAGGTTTATCAGAAGAGCGACACCAATTGTTCAACTTTTGATTAGATGGATATGCCAAAATGTTAAACTTTACAATTGCCCAAGCCAGCCTTAACCACTTCCAATCTGGGCCAATTCTGACAGTCCTCTCCTACATGTAAAAATCAGCATTTATTTTTGCTAGAAAACTACTTAGAACCCCCAAACATTTTATATATTTTTAAAGCAGAGGCCTTAAAGAATAAAATGGTGGGTGTTAGATATTTTTATGTCATATGATATTTGTGCAGCAGTTTTTCAAATACACTTTATTGAATTTTAATGTGCAAAATTACAATGTAATGCCCAGTTGTTTTATATAAAAAGAAAAGATGATGTTATGCTAAGTAAATTTATACCAAACATGTTGCACCTGTGGAACAGCACCAACATAGGCTACCTAAAAATCTCTATAGGTGACATTTTATGTTTTAAAAACCTTTTGGCTCTGTTCACATATGCTGCTGCCATGGCTCACAGTATGGGGTCCAAGGGCATGACTGATTTTCACTGATTCAGGTGCAAATCAGGTCCAAATTTTTGCCTGAATTTGCACCTGAATCAGAACCAAAGGCGCACAGGATCCTTTTTAAGTGTGGTCACACTCTCCCGTCATGTGAATTGGATGTGGGGAAACGTGTATCCAATTCGCATATGTGTGAAGCAGGCCTTACAGGTTACCATTTTAGTTACATAGGGGGTCTGGCACTAGAATCTTTGCTCCCTCTCTCTCGTTCATGGCGATACCTCACATGTGTGGTGTGATCGGCGTTCACCTTTGCATGTGACCACAGGGGGTAACGGAGCACTTTAAAAACATATATCTTTATTATTTTATTTTAACAAAATTAACACTTGTTTTTTTAATCCACTTTTTTACTATCACATGGGCTGACAGGCCCTCTCTATGAGACCCCAGATGTCTCCTCTGGCCTCCAAAGCATCCGATCAAACCAGAATTGGTTTGTTTACATGAGACCAAACCAGTTTCTGGTTTCTGACGTCACATAGTGGGAGGAATAAAATCAGTTCCTCTCACTGTGTCCTGGGAAAAGTGTGTGTGCCGCTCAGGCTTGATAGGGTGGGGGTATGTAGGCAGTGCGTCTGCAGCTACTGCTATAGTGCTGACAGGGGATGGAGCCCATCCTGGCTCCTGCAAGAGTTCAAGGAAAGGGTGGAAGTCGCACATCTATGGTGATCTACTATGATGAATGGAGTGGTAACCTAAGCCTGGACTCCGGCCAGGCCATGCCCCCCCCCCAACATGTTTTACTCCACCCCCCCGGAGCTTAGTCATGGGGATCCCCATGACTAAGCTCTATGTGGTGGAGTAAAATGCATTGGAGGCGTGGCTTGGTCAGAGTCCAGGCTGAGGTTGCCACTCCATTCATCATAGTAGGACACCATAGATGTGCGACTTCCAGGGGTCACCCTCCTCTCACTGTGTCCCAGGAACCAGGTGACACCAAGTCCCATCCTTACCAGGCTCTCCAATTGGGCAGGAGAACCTGGTAAAGGCAGCAGGGGGGGGGGGGGGTAAATTCCAGTGCCTTTAAAAGTGATCCTGCTGCTGTATACCTGCTAGGATTACTTTTATTAAAAAGTGAATTGGCTGCTAAAAAAAATCGTGGGAAGAGGTTAACAGACAAAGAAGAGCAATGTGACATTTATGTGTACAGCACAATGTAGTAGACATTCCTGCTCCACTGTCTAATCTCTATCTCACTTGATTTCTTGGCCATTTTTCAGAGAATATGAATGACAACACAACCCAAATGACCCTGATCAAAAGTTTACTTACTCCAGTTATAAAGACCGTTTATTGCCCCATTTAACATCTTTATCTCTCTTTATCTTCTCAGATGGTAAAGCTGCCCATTCCACTTGGCAAAAAGCCTCCAGTTCCTGTAAATTCTTGGCCTGTCTTGCATGAACTGCACGTTTGAGATCTCCCCAGAGTGGCTCAATGATATTGAGATCAGGAGACTGAGATGGCCACTCCAGAACCTTCACTTTATTCTGCTGTAGCCAATGACAGGTCGATTTGGCCTTGTGTTTTGGATCATTGGCATGTTTGACATTGTCATGTATGTCCAAGTATGTTCCGTGCCCAGCTTCCTGGCTGATGAATGCAAATGTTCCTCCAGTATTTTTTGACAACATTTTGCATTCATCTTGCCATCAATTTTGACCAAATTTCCTGTGCCTTTGTAGCTCACACATCCCCAAAACATCAGCGATCCACCTCTGTGTTTCACAGTAGTAATGATGTACATTTCCTCATATGCCTTGTTGACTCTTCTCCAAATGTACCGTTTATGGTTGTGCCCAAAAAACTCAATATTGGTCTCACCACTCCAACGACTTTGTGTCAGAAGGTTTGAGGCTTCTCTCTGTGCTGTTTTGCGTATTGTAAGCAGGATAATTTGTGGCATTTGCATAGTAATGGCTTTCTTCTGGTGACTCGACCACGCAGCTCATCTTTCTTCAAGTGCCTCCTTATTGTGCATCTTGAAACAGCCACACCACATGTTTTTAGAGAGTCCTGTATTTCACCTGAAGTTATTTGTGGGTTTTTAGTGCATCCCGGACAATTTTCATGGCAGTTGTGGCTGAAATTTTGTTGGTCTACCTGACCGTGGTTTGGTTTCAACAGAACGCCTCATTTTCCACTTCTTGATTACAGTTTGAACACTTCTGATTGGCATTCTCAATTCCTTGGATATCTTTTTATATCCCTTACCTGTTTTATACAGTTCAACTACCTATTCCCACAGATCTTTTGACAATTATTTTGCTTTCCCTATGATTTAGAATCCAGAAACGTCAGTGCAGCAGTGGATAAAAGATGCAAGGGTCTGTCAGGAGTCCAGAAATGCATTGACCTTTTATACACACACACTAATTACAAGCAAACAGATCAGATCACAGGTGAGGATGGTTACCTTTAATAGCCATTCAAACCCCTTTGTGTCAACTTGTGTGCATGTTATCAGGCCAAAATCACCAGGGTATGTAAACTTTTTATCAGGGTCATTTGGGTAGTTTCTGTTGCCATTATGATTTTAAAAGAGTAAACATAGTTGATTGATAATAAATTGCTTCAGCCAAACACTAACCAAGAGTGAAAGATAAGTTTTTGTGTTATCATTCACATTCTCTGAAAAATGGCTAAGAAATCATAAATTCTGCCAAGGTAAACTTATGAGCACAACTATACCTGTTGTGCTATTTCCATATGCTGCATAAGATTCATTTGTGTGACTTATAATCTAAAAGATGTTGCAGACTTGCACTGAACATTACCCACAGCTCCTGGAATTTCAGATCCGATCAGAGATTTTATTTATAGTAGTACTTTCTTTAAAGCCCTTTCACACTTATGTTTGAAAGGTAATATATGTTTAAGTGCATTTTTGTATGATTTATGCCGCGTACACACGGGCGGACTGTATGGCCTACTTAGTCCGTCGAAACACATTTCAGCGGACAGTCCGCTCGTGTGTGGGCTTCAGCGGACTTTTTCAGCGTGCAGTCTGGCGTACTAAGTATTTCGGATTTTTCGAAATTCTGTCCGTCATACTTTGGTTTCAGCGGACAATCCGCTCGTCAGTAGGCTAGTTCGACGGACTAAGAATGGCGCATGCTCAGAAAGGATTTACACGGCGGAAGGTTGCATTGCTGTGTATTGGACTTCCTATTTCTAGTCCCGTCGTACGTGCTGTACACGTCATCGCGCAAGCTTTCGACGGACTGTTTGTGCATCCGTGTGTGTGGTCAAGTCCGTTCATTCGAAAGTATGACGGACTGTCCGTCGGATTGTATGACGGACTAAGTAGGCCATACAGTCCGCCCATGTGTACGCGGCTATATAGGCACATTTTTCTCGAGCTTCATACAAAAGGAAAGAGAAACATTCAGATAGGGATTTTCATGTTAATTTAATACATATATCGTTTTTTTTTGTTTGTTTTGTTTTTAGTTTTGAATAGATTAGGCAGAATCCCCCCCCCCCCCCCCCCCCCACCTGTGAGGCGATATCCCTTCACTTCCTGTACCATAAAAAAAATACTACAGAGAAGAAATCTCTCTTAGGAAGTTTTCAATACAACAAGTGTAAACATTGCGAGGTTACCCCCTTTTCCTTTTCCAGTGACAACTCAGCTTTTTGCTCGCTTTTGAAACTAACTCACCTGGATTCTAATAGAAGGATTCTTCCACTGCCGTTAAAGTCTTTGTATTCCTGCAAAACCTAAAGCTTTATAAAATAGTAAAGGTCCTAACTGACTAGGTAATGGTGGCCAGGTGGAACGTAGGATCAATGATTCTCTGTAGCCCCCTGACATCGCCATAAGGCTTTGTTTACATGTGTAGCCTTAGGCCAGGGCAATAAAACTAGGTGGTTTTGCTGCCCTCCCCCCCCCCCTCCCCCCCCCATGACCTGTGTGGACACTAACCCACAGCTGCTCATAGCTGTACAAATGATGTGGCAAAAATTAAACAGCTTGTAGTTTTTAGTGCCAGTTGCTACTGATGCAGGTCTGTGACACCACACCACAACTGCCCACTATGGCATGGTAGTACAGCATTTATAGGGTGAAATTAGGCGATTAGGTGGCAACATATCACCACCTGTTAAATGCCCTCTGAAAAGCAGTCCACTGCTCTTCAGGTGTCCCCACTTGAGTGAACAACCCCCAAAAGCATTAAATTCTTTTCTTCTTTTTTTTCTTAGATAGAATGGTGGACAGTTAGATCTGCCGCCATTTTTTTTATTGCATACTCCGCCCCTTCAATCAACATGCAGTAAATTTAAAGTGTTGGGTGAATAGGGAAATCCTGCTGTATGTCCATTTAATAGTGAACAGTCTTAAGATTCCTGTCTGATTTGTCTTGTTCATAAAATAGTGCTCATTTTAAAAGAGTCTTCTTCATTTACATACATTGATCATAAAATTGTTTCTGGATTGGTTTTACTGAACTACTCTCATGAAAATAGACTGGAAAATTACTATCACAGACTGAGAAGGTAGCAGCATACCAGATAATAACATTACGACTATATGAGGCTAGTCTCTTGGGCTCCAGCTGCACTGTAATGCAGAGTGTTAATTTTCACCAAAGGTTCTTGACTGGGGAAGTATTTAATACCTAGTTATATTTATTATCCTCATGTAACTAATGCCTAGTACACACAATAAGAAATCGGGTGAATAATACTGATTTCAGAGCGATCGTGCAATAATCTGATCGTTCATACACAGCTTTCAAGAGCCGATAACGACAGTTAATGCAAAATTTTTCCAAGGGACAAACAGAATTTTTTTTCTCGTACGATAACAGAATGAAAGATTTTCATTTAATCAGTACAGTAATTGTCTGTAAAAAATCGAGTGAACAAGACCACACATGCTCCAAAACGACAGAATACAATACAGTACAGTACATTACACTAAATCATCATGGGAAGTTGTATTATGTCTTACTAGAATTTTAGTACCGGTAACTCTAGTAAACTTTTTGTTTTCGATACAAGATTAGCATGCAAAAAAAAAAATCAGATGATCATTCGTCCGATATTCTCATCCTGTGTATGAGGCATAACACTTCATACATACTTGCACCATTATCTTGTGTGGCACATGTCTCTCTAGAACTGAAAGTCCCAGCATGCACCACCCTTTTCTCTTTTGGACAGCTAGGGATCTCTTACCTCACTGATTTCTATCTTAGATCTGTAGAATGACTACATTGAGCAGCCATAATTTTATGACCTAATATTCAGTAGCTCTCACTTTTATTTTATTTTTATTTTTATTGACATTTTCATAATAAAGTTACAAACAATAGCTCCCACTTTTTGCTACCAAAACAGCCCTGACCTGTTAAGGCATGGGTGCCACCAGACCTCTGAAGGTATGCTATGGTATCTGGCACCAAACCATCAGCATCAAATCATTTAAAGTGTTTTTTAGGCTAAAATAATGGATCCTGTTCCCTTAAAGCATGTTATTCAGCACAGTGCTTGTGCTGTGTAATTTGCCCCCCTGCATCACCTGAATTACCTGGCTGATCCTGCCTGGTTCTGCCCCCCGTAAACTGACCATGGTGTATCACGGCTGCTGTGGTCAGTTTACGTGCCTATGTCATCCGCACCTCTCCTCTGTCCTCCTCTTTGCTTCTGTCCCCCCTCCCTGCCTCTCAGCTTCTACCAGGGACACTCTGCTCTCCTCCCCCCGCTATAAAACTGTGTTATGTTTATACCATTCTCTATGTTAGATAACAACATGTCCTAGTGTCTGTGCTTTATATTAAAAAAAAAATGCAGATTTCTACATGATTTCACAGTGGAGAGGAGAGAGCGGAGGGGTCATGTGCGCCTGGAGGTGCTGTGAAATCAGGTAGAAATCGGCATATTTTTTATAAAGCACAGACACAAGGACACACGTTCTTATCTAACAGAGGGGATGGTATAAATATAGTGGCTTAACAACCACTTTAAGTCCTGTAAGTTGCGAGGTGGGGCCTCCATAGATTGGACTTGTTTTTCCAACACATCCCACAGTGGTACGAGTCAAAGTATTATCCACATGAAAGGCTGGACCAAGGTTACCCAGCAGAACATTGCCCAAACCATCACACTGCCTTCGCTGGTTTGCCTTCTTCTCATACTGCATCCTGGTGTCTTCTCTTCCCCAGGTAAGCGACGCACACACACCTGGCCATCCACATGATGTGAAAGAAAGCGTGATTCATCAGCCCGGGCCACCTTTTTCCATTGCTCTGTGGTCCAGTTATGATACTCACTGCCCATTATAGGCACTTTGGGTGTGAACAAGGGACACCAGTCTGCGACTCCGCAGTGCCATACACAACAAACTGCACATTTTTTCTGCTTCCAGCATAACAATTTCATGGACAGCATGTTTACTAGCTGCCTAATATATCCCACTTACTTTCAGATGCCATTGTAACAATATAATCAATGTTCTTTGCCTAACCTGTCAGTGGTCATAATGTTATGGCTGATTGGTATAATTACAACTTCCAGCATACTCCAAGGCCCAGTATTCTGCAGTGTGTCTGTCCAGCATGATCGACTTTTCATTGACATTCTACATTACAAATGTTACCAGAAAATTTACACTTCAACTTATATTATATAGAGATTATATAAGATAAGAAATCTTGCCAACATTTACATATGTATGTATTTCACATTCTCTACATGTGAACATCCTTAGCATCCTTAGATTACAGGGAACATTACACTTTCCTTGTAAACGTATACATGTCATTTATGATTTCTTTAAAGCAGCCAAGAAAAACATTCAGTAAATGGGTGCTGAGCTGACTATTAATTGCTAATTTAGCATTTTTGGGGGGGCTTTTGTTTTTTTTAACCACTTTAATACAGGGCACTATAACCCCCTTACTGCCCAGGCCAAATTTCAGGTTTCAGCACTGTCGCATTTTGAATGACATTGCATGTTTGTGCAAAACTGTACCCAAACATTTAAAAAATTTTCCCCACAAATAGAGTTTTCTTTTGGTGGTATTTGGTCACCATTATAAAAATAAATACAAATAAAAATAGACCAAAAAATGTTGAAAAAAAAAAGTTTTTCTTTGTTTCTTTAATTAAACTTTGTAAATAAGTAGGTTTTCTCCTTCACTGAAAAGTCTGCACTGATGAGGCGGCACTGATGATGCAACACTGATAGGCAACACTGATAGATGCCACTGATATGCAGCACTGATGGGCACTCATAGACAGCACTGGTGAGCACTTATAGGTGGCACTGATGGGCACTAAAAGGAATCGCTGTTGGGCACTGATAGGCATCACTGATGGGCACAGAATGGCATTTCTACTGGTCACTGATTGGCATGCCTGGTGGGCTCTAGTGGGCATCCTAGATGGTTCTGCACTGATAATCAATGAGCTCATTATCAGCGCAGACCGCCCCCGATCGGCTCTCCTCTACTTGTGCCTTGTCAGCGCAAGTGGAGGAAAAGAGGATAAACTGCACTTCCTGGTTACCATGTGATTAGCTGTGATTGGACATCGCTCATCACATGGCTCTTTACCAGGTTTGGAGATGCATAGGCTCTTTACCAGGATCGGAGATAGTGTGTCAGACTGACACACCACACCGCCGATCTCCATGCTGCGCTCCCCAACTGGGAGCGGCTAGCGTCTTATCCTACTGGAGATCATATGACGCCCAGTCAGGATAAAACAACCACTTTCCAGCCGTCATTCTGCTATATGGCGGGTGGGAAGTGGTTAAAGTGGTTGTAGGCCCTTACATGTACCCAGTGAAGGGACTGGCTGCAGGTGATACACAGAGATTAAACAAATCCTCCTATATACAGTAATTTGTACCTGTTTATCTGCAGTCTTCTCTTCTCTACATCTATTCAAAGTGCAGAGTTTATAAAGCTTGTCTAAGCTTTCAGAAAACACAGATGGAGAGCTGAAGTTACATACTCCAGAGCTCAGTGAGGAGAGCTCTGAAACTGATTAGAGGGTAGGGACACACACCCTTTACCCAGGAACAGAGCTGAGGCTGTCAATCACAAGCTGTGCACTGGAGGTCACCTTTTTTCTCTTGGTCTCAGAAAAACTTGTCAGAAGTGATTCATGCTGATAGCAGGGGAATGGAGCAGCAGACAGAAATTACACTTAGTGCTCTTAATTGAGACAAGTACACACTATAGAGGGATATGCTTTGTTCATATTTCATGTTTGAGGTTTACACCCACTTTAAACAGATTGTCACTTTGCCTAGTTAGGGTAAAATGAGTTTCTCTTTAGAGCCCACCCCTGCCTCACCCCACTTATACTCTTGCTTCCTGTGCTACCTTACTTCTCTATTGCTTATCCCAGTCCTAACCCTGTGTAAACTTTGTCTCGGAGCTTACACACACAGGTTTATGTTGTTGTCCATCTCACAAGTGTTTTTGTTTGGTTCTCACAATCATCAGCTCAGGCTCGATGACAGCAGCCCGTAACAAGGTTACATGTTACTTCACTGCTGGTCCTGAAATGCATGTGATGGCCTCTTATTATTAGCCATCATGAAGAGTGGCTTTGGGGGACTAGTACATTCGTTTTCTTAAGATGGGTGGTTTGGCATATGCCTTTTACTGTATACATGTGTATAAATTCGACTTTAACCATTCAAATTTCAGAAATTGATGATGGCTTGCTAACAAGCTTGAGTGCTAAAGAGTTTTTTTTGCCCTTCAATTATTCATGTGTTTAAGAGAACCATCTCCATATTCTGACATTTATGCACAAACGACATATTGTCCATTTACCATTGTAGTGCAAGAGTGTGCAGAGTAATATGTAATACAAAAGGACTCATTGACTGGGCATGTTTTTAAATCTGTGGCTTGAATGGAGATGTTATCCAGTGAAGAGTTGTGTTGTCTGTATCCCCATGTCACATGGGAGTCCAGCACTGCTAAAAACAAATAGGAATCAGGATGCCAGGGCTGTAGGAGATGTCTTCACTTCGTATTTGGACAGACTGGGTTTCTGAAATTTGCATGATGCAGTAAACTCTACAAAGTGATATTCTACAAACAGCTGTAGAGATGAATGGGTTAGTTGTCATCCAGTCTACTGAGTGCCCTGCCAGACTGGCACTGCCTCCAGGGAAGAGTTATCCTGGCTTCATATATAATTAAGAGAGATCAAATATGTAACTTTAATATTTACCTTTATTATTAATTATCATATTTCGTATTATCGTATTGGTTTGTCATAATGCAGCCTGGGCCCAGAGTACAAATGTGAGCACCGTGTGTATGCCTATTCACGTACAGGTATACATACAGTGTCTTGAAAAAGTATTCACACCCCTTGAAATTTTCCACCTTTTGTCATGTTATAGCCAATAACTGTATTTTATTGGGATTTTATGTGATAGGGAAACACAAAGTGGCACATAATTGTGAAAGGGAAGGAAAATGATAAATGGTTTTCAACTATTTTTTTTTTTACAAATAAATATGTGAAAAGTGTGGTGTGCATTTGTATTCAGGCCTTTTTACTCCGATACCCCTAACAAAAATCCAGTGGAACCAATTGGCTTTAGAAGTCACCTTTGTATAATTTAATAGTCTAAATACAGCTGTTCTGTGAAGCCCTCAGAGGTTTTTTAGAGAGCCGTAGTGAACAGATAGCATCATGAAGGCCAAGGAACACACCAGACAGGGCAGGGATAAAGTTGTGAAGTAGTTTAGAACAGATTAAGTTATAATCAAAATATCCCAAGCTTTGAACATTTCACATGGCAACTGCTCAGTCCATCATCCAAAAATGGAAAGAGTATGGCACAACTGCAAACCTATCAAGACATGGCCATCCACCTAAACTGAGAGGCCGGGCAAGGAGAGCATTAATCAGAGAAGCAGCCAAAAGGCCCATGGTAACTCTGGAGGAGCTGCAGAGATACACAGCTCAGGTGGGAGAATCTGTCCACAGGACAACTATTAGTCGTGCACTCCACAAATCTGGCCTTAATGGAAGAGTGGCAAGAAGAAAGTCATTGTTGAAAGCCATAAGAAGTCCCTTTTGCAGTTTGCGAGAAGCCATGTGGGTGACACATCAAACATGGAAAGAAGGTGCTCTGGTCAGATGAGACCAAAATTGAACTTTTTGGCCTGAAAGCAAAACACTAAGTGAGGTGGAAAATTAACACTGCACATAAACCTGAACACACAATCCCCACCATGAAACATGGTGGTGACAGCATAATTCCAAAAGATGAAAATAGTCATAAATGACCATAAGTGCTGAAACCAAAAATAAAAAAATGTAAAAAATATACTGGGAACTCATATATTGTGATATATTGAGTCATATATCCTATACTTGGTAAAGAATAGGGTAATGAGATGCTAATGAGTGTTTAGATAGAGTTTGGTTAGTGAGAGTGGAAGGTGATAAAATGGTGAAATACATGAAAAAATAGGAAACGGTATCACCAGAAAGATTTGATGAGATGAAACCCAAACGTGGCAAGTAAAATAATAATAGTGAAGAGTGAAAGTCAGATTACCTAATACAAACTTAAGTTCTAAGTCATCCAAGTGAGAAGATGGGACCCCCATGTGAGTCAAACACCCTAGAATGACCTATAAGGGCAAGTCCGCCACACCCACCGTCACGTTGACGTTCATTGTGGGGAGGAGGCACCTGCAGCTGGGCGGACGAGCTGCCCAAAAACAGCACCAAAATCATTCCTCCTCCTGGCCACTAGATGTAAAAGCGGTGAAGAGTGGCGGGGCCATGGGCATGGCACAGCAGCTCCGTCGCATGGAGCGTGACGTCGATGCGTAGTAAAGGGCTGTCCACCACCCTATATGGAGGGGAGGAGGAAGGCATAGCATGCATCGCAGCTCCCGGAAGTGATGGGGCCACTGCTCTTGTGTATATCATGTAACACCCTCAATTACCAAAGAAAAATTTCTACACCTGTGTGCTTTATCAAAAGTCCCAACCCTCAGTCCTCCTGTTTGTCTAATGCCGCGTACACACGGTCAAACTGTATGACGTACTTAGTCTGGCGTACTTTCCGCCAGACTGTCCGTCCGACTTTCCGAACGGGCTACTTACCCACGCACGGCACTTTTTGAGCGGACTAATACGGCGTACTAAGTCCGCCGTACTATCCGCCCTACTTTTGAAATGAACAGACTCGTCCACACACGCGGAGGAAAGTCCGCTCATTTCGAGCGCGTCTCCAGGTAGGCGGGGCCCGCGAAGGAGACGTCGCTGGCCCCGCCGCCTGGTATGGACTTAAAGGGGAACCCCAACGCCGAAAAAATCGGCGCGGGGGTCCCCCCCAAGTCCACAGCAGACCCTTGTCCGAGCACGCTACCCGGCCGGCCAGGCCGCGTGCCCTCAACATGTGGGGGTGCCTTGGGGAAGGGGGGGCCGCGCGGCCCCCCACCCCAAAGCACCTTGTCCCCATGTTGATGAGGACAAGGGCCTATTCCCGACAACCCTGGCCGTTGGTTGTCGGGGTCTGCGGGCGGGGGGCTTATCGGAATCCGAGAGCCCCCTTTAATAAGGGGGCCCTCGGATACCGGCCCCCCACCCTATGTGAATGAGTATGGGGTACAATGTACCCCTACCCATTCACCTGAAAAAAAGTACAAAAAAAAAACACAACACACAAGACTTCCGTCTTCGGGGGTCTTCTCGCCGGACTCCTCCGCTATCTTCTTGTAGCTCTTTTGCTAGCGGAGGAGTCCGGTTTTCTTCCTCACCGCAGGCCTCTTCTCCCGACTTTGGGGGTCTTGTCCCCCTCTTCGGTTCTTCTGCCGGGCCACCGCGCCTTCTTATAGCTCTTTTACAGGCGGTGGCCCGGTCTTCTGTCGCCGCCGCCGCCTTCCGTTCTTCTTCTTCTTCTTCTCCTTCTTCTCCAGGAGATGTTGACTCGACGCTCTCTCCGGCCACAATGCCAGGGACGCACTGCGCGGCCACTTATATAGGGACAAGGGGCGGTGTCACATGGCTTTATGTCACATGGGTTGGTGTCACATGGTGACCCCGCCCCCTTACGATGTCACAGTCCCCATGTGACATTAACCCATGTGACCAACCCATGTGACATAAAGCCATGTGACACCGCCCCTTGTCCCTATATAAGTCCGGTGAGAAGACCCCCGAAGACGGAAGACCCCCGGAGCTGTGCAATAAAGTATTTTATCTCGTGTGTTGTGTTTTTTTTGTACTTTTTTTTACAGGTGAATGGGTAGGGGTACATTGTACCCCATACTCATTCACATAGGGTGGGGGGCCCGTATCTGGGGGCCCCCTTATTAAAGGGGGCTCCCGGATTCCGATAAGCCCCCCGCCCGCAGACCCCGACAACCAACGGCCAGGGTTGTCGGGAAGAGGCCCTTGTCCTCATCAACATGGGGACAAGGTGCTTTGAGGTCCCCCCTTCCCCAAGGCACCCCCCATGTTGAGGGCACGCGGCCTGGTACGGCTCTGGAGGGGGGGGGGGCGCTCGCTCGCCCCCCTTTCCTGGCCGGCCGGGTAGCGTGCTCGGACAAGGGTCTGTTGTGGACTTTGGGGGGACCCCCACACCGATTTTTTTCGGCGTTGGGGTTCCCCTTTAAGTCCATACCAGGCGGCGGGGCCAGCGACGTCTCCTTCGCGGGCCCCGCCTACCTGGAGACGCGCTCGAAATGAGCGGACTTTCTTCCGGGCGGGAAAAGTCCGCTCATTTCAAAAGTATGGCGGACTGGCATACACACGGCCGGATTGTCCGCTGAAATGCGAGTACGACGGACAGAATTTCGAAAAAAACGAAATTGTTAGTACGCCGGACTGCACGCTGAAAAAGTCCGCTGAAGCCCACACATGAGCGGATTGTCCGCTGAAATGTGTTTCAACGGACTAAGTATGCCATACAGTCCGCTCGTGTGTACGCAGCATAATTTAGATAGGGATGGATGCAATTGACCTTATCAGGTCACCGCCTCATTTAACCACTTGCCACCCAGTCCAAGTCTGAAATTTCTCTCCAACATGTAAAAATCAGAGGATAATACAATGGCGGCTGTTGCAACTTTTTATCTTGAACGGTATTTGCGCAGCAATTTTTCAAACGCTTTTTTTTTGTGCTTTAAAAAAAAAAGGTAAATTAGCCCGATTTTTTTTCAATGTGAAAGATGAAGTTATGCCAAGTAAATGGATACCTAATATGTCTGTGTGCGAGCACATGGGCACAGGGGCACTTTAAATTTTTTTAATGTTAATTTTACTTTTTTTTTTTTTTTTTTTTTTTTAGTTTGACACTTTAAAAAAAAAAAAACTTTTTTGATTACTTTTTATTCCTGTTACAAGGAATGTAAACATCCCTTGTAATAGTAATATGGCATGGTCGGTCCTCTTTACAGTGAGAAATGGGGTCAAACAGACCCCACATCTCACCTCTAGGCTGGGAAGCCTGAAATAAAAAAGGAGGAGGGGGTGGCGCCGTTTGTTTGAATGCAGAGGCCGGGCGTGATGTCATAACATTATGTTAAAAATTCTTCAAGTGTCCAGTGCTGTAAACACAAACAATTATCTTCAATAATTATCTTCACCGCTTGCTATCCATCCTTCGCTCACATCCACCCATTTGAAATTAGTAGAAAAAAAGTTTGCAAAGTGTAAAACCAGAATAAGCCTTTTAAAAACACTTACAAGAAGTAGTGTTGCCACCAACACTAGTATAAATGCATTATAGCATATCCCTAAGCCGTCTCTAGCCACAAGTATAAAACACAAGATCCATATACTACCCACCCTATGTGTTTCTTCATCCGATGTCCTCCAGAGGCTTTTTTTTACACCCCTGGAGGATGTCGGATGAAACAAATTTACTATCACTACTAAATGTGACAGCTCCAGCTCAGAGTTGCTGGTTGTCAGGGAGCCGGTACCCACTGACAACCTAACAACCAGTGACTCATACCTATTTGCACATTCAACTGTCAGCCAGGATTCTAGGTTGAAGGATGGACAGTGTTTAAAAAAAAAAGCACATATATTGCTCCACAATCTATTTTAGCTCCCCGGTTACTGGGTCTGGAATGAATTTTAAAGGGGGCCCAATGCCAAATAAAAAGCATGCACACCCCTCTTCCCCTCCTGAACCATCCACATACCCTCAACAAGGGATGTGATACGTTGACTGGAGGAAATAAAGCACCTTATCCCCATGTTAATACCCAGATAACAAGGATAACTTGCCAAAAATTTGTGGCAGTGTTGAATTGTAAGTCTTGTTAACTTGCTGCACGTTTTCACTGGCAAGTTGTACACTTGCAGAGCACTTAAAGTACAAGTTCTAGTTGCCACTTTTCTAACTTCTAACTTTCTAACGCAGATTTCTGTGGTGAGTCTCTAGCAAGGGCGAATTTACAGTGGTGAGTCTACAGCAAAAGCTCTGCAAGGCACAGTGACCCCTGTGGTGGGATGACTATTGAACAACATAACTGAACCAGAACTTGCAGCAGACTTGCAGAATGTTTGCAAAGAAAGTTGATCTTGAGTCATGCAATGTGGATTTGCTGCAATTGTGCAACAAAGTTGTGAAGGCTGCCAAGTCTAGCAATAGCTTAGCAAGTCATGTTCAAATTTGCAGCTCCATTGCTTGCTATCAGGGATAAGGACAAGGACCTCTTCCCCGTAACCCTGGTTTGGTTGTGGGAGTCTATGGGCAGGGGGCTTATCAGAAGAGGTTGTAAAGTCTCATGGTTTTTGACCTTAATGCATTCTATGCATTAAGGTCAAAAACCTTCTGTGCTTCAGCTACACCTCAGACCCCCCCCCCCCTTTACTTACCTGAACCCGGTCGTTCCAGCAACGAGCATGAGCCCAGCGGCTCAAGCCGCTATCTTGGGTCCTCATTGGATACATTTATAGCAGCGGGAGCCACTGGCTCCCGCTGCTATCAATCAAATCCAGTGACATGGGAGACGGGGGCAAGGCCAAGTCCTGCTGTCTGTGTCAATGGATGCAGCAGTGGGACTCATGAGCACGCCCGCACAGGTCCCCCCCCCATGGAAAGCAGCTCTCTGTGGGGGCACCCAATGAAGAGGAGGAGCCAGGAGCGCCGCCAGGGAACCCCAGAAAAGACGGATCAATGTGCACATCCTACTGCTTGATAGATTTATAGATTTGTGATTAGCTAGCTTTGGTTGAAAACATGTCTCTTTAACTGAAAAAAGCCTTCAGTTGTAGGGCAGGCACACATCACATAAAACACAGGAATTCCTTTTTTCTCCAAGCAGCAGTAGTATGACATGCAGTTTTTAAAGATGGGCTTATTTAACGTTGTGGTGAATTTAAATTTCCATGAACTGTTTCATACAATTTTAATCATTGATCTGTTTTGTGTTACGACAGTGTTTTGTGTTTCAGAGATTTTTTTTAGGCCTTTAGATTTTATTCCAACATCCTTTTTTGTATTTTCTCTGCTGAGGACATCCAGATGTGCAGCACATTTGTAGGTAACATCACTGTAGAAAATATAAAATTGCTCCATCTCCATGTTGAAAGCCACAAATTCCTCTTGCCCCAGTGGGTTATAAATAGGGTCTTGATGTTTCATTGTGATTTTTCTTTTGTACCCAGACTGGCAAGTGTTAGACATGTACTAACTAATCTCTTTTTTTTTTCTGTTTTTGTTGCTTGACCACTTCAGCCCCAGAAGATTTTACCCCCTTCCTGACCAGTGCACTTTTGCGATTTGGCACTGTGTCGCTTTAACTGACAATTGCCCGGTCGTGCGTTACACCCAAATAATTTTTTTCCCCCCAAAAATAGAGCTTTCTTTTGGTGGTATTTGATCACCTCTGCGGTTTTTAATTTTTGCACTATAAACAAAAAAAGTGTGCCAATTTTGAAAAAAACTCAATATTTTTTACTCTTTGCTATAATTAATATCCCCCAAAAATATATAAAAAAAACTAATTTTTTCCTCAGTTTAGGCCGATACGTATTCTTCTACATATATTTGGTAAAAAAAATGCAATAAGCGTATATTGATTGGTTTGCGCAAAAGTTGCGTCTACAAAATAAGGGATAGCTTTATGGCATTTTTATTATTACTTTTTTGTATTAGTAATGGTGGCGATCTACGATTTTTATCATGACTGCGACATTATGGCGGACACATCGGACACTTTTGACACTATTTTGGGACCATTGTCATTTATACAGCGATCAGTGCTATAAAAATGCACTGATTATTACTGTGTGTAAATGACACTGGCAGGGAAGGGGTTAAACACTACAGGGAGATCAAGGGGTTAAGTGTGTCCTAGGGCGTGATTATAACTGTGGGGGGATGGGCTACCACTCACATGACAGCGATCACTGCTCCCGATGACAGGGGAGCAGTGATCTCTGTCATGTCACTAGGCAGAACGGGAAAATGCCTTATGTACATAGGCATCCCGTTTTGCAGCATGGTCACACTGTACGTGGTGGGCGTGCGCGTGCCCCGTTAGCCCCGCCAATTAAAGGGGATGTACAGGTGCGCCCATTTGCCCACAGCTGCCATTGTGCCAATGTATATCGGCATGCAGCTGTCGGCATGTGGTTAAAGTGGTTGTAAACCTCATTCACACCCCTTGAAATTTTTCATGTTCCAACCAAAAACTTAAATTTTTCATTGGGATTTTATGTGATAGACCAACATAAAGTGGCACATAATTGTGAAGTGGAAGGAAAATAATAGTTTTCAATTTTTCTTTCAAATATGTGAAAAGTGTGGTGTGCATTTGTATTCAGCCCCACTGAGTCAATACTTTGTAGAACCACCTTTCGCTGCAATTACAGCTGCAAGTCTATTTGGAGATTTCTCTACCAGCTTTCTAGAGAGTGACATTTTTGCCCATTCTTCTTTGCAAAATAGCTCAAGCTCTGTCAGATTGGATGAAGAGCACCTGTAAACAGCAATTTTAAATTCTTGCCACAGATTCTCAATTGGATTTAGGTCTGGACTTTGACTGGGCCATTCTCATGAAAATCATTTGATCTAACGCATTCCATTGTAGCTCTGGCTGTATGTTTAGGGTTGTTGTCCTGCTGGAAGGTGAACCTCCTTCCCAGTCTCAAGTCTTTTGCAGACTCTAGCAGGTTTTATTCTAAGATTGCCATGTATTTTGCTCCATCCATCCACCCATCAACTCTTACCAGCTTCCCTGTCCCTGCTGAAGAAAAACATCCCCACAACATGATGCTGCCACCAACATGTTTCACGGTGGAGATGGTGTGTCCAAGGTAATGTGCAGTGTTAGTTTTCCACCATACATAGCGTTTTGTTCTAAGGCCAAAAAGTTCAATTTTGATCTCATCTGACCAGAGCACCTTCTTCCACGTTTGCTGTGTCCCCAACATGGCTTCTTGCAAACTGCAAACAGGACTTCTTATAGCTTTCTTTCAACAATGGCATTCTGCTTTCCACTCTTCCTTTAAGGCCAGATTTGTGGAGTGCACAACTAATAGTTGCCCTATGGACAGATTCTCCCACCTGAGCTGTGGATTTCTGAAGATCCTCCAGAGTTACCATGGGCTTCTTGGCTGCTTCTCTGATTAATGCTCTCCTTGCCCGGCCTGTCATTTTAGGTGGGCGGCCATGTCTTGGTAGATTTGCAGTTGTGCCATACTCTTTCCATTTTTGGATTAAGAATTGAACAGTGCTCCGTGAGTTGTTCAAAGCTTGGGATATTTTTTTATAACTTAACCCTGCTTTAGCCCTTGTACACACGGTCGGACATTCCGACAACCAAATCCGCCGGATTTTGTCCAACAGATTTTGTCCGAAACTGTTGCATACACACAGTCGGACAAAGTTGTCAGAAAATCCAATCACACTTAACGTGATGACATTATTTCGTTAGGACGGGACTACGTTCAGGCTAGTAGCCAATAGCTTTGGTCTAGGAATTTGATCTGAGCATGCGTAGCACTTTGTCCGATCGGAATTCTCTACACATGATTGGACAAAGTCCGATTGGATCATGTTGTCGGAAAATTTTATAGCCCAGCTGGAAAACTTGGTCCGTCGGATACTCCACCGGAAACAGTCCCATGGAGCCCACACACTGTCAGATTATCCAACAACACAGTCCTATCGGACATTGTCCATCGGAATGTCCAACCGCATGTACAAGGGCTTAAACTTCTCCACAACATTATCCCTGACCTGTCGGGTGTGTTTCTTGATCTTCATGATGCCGTTTGTTCACTAAGGTTCTCTAACAAATCTCTGAGGGCTTCACAGAATATCTTTATTTATACTGAGATTAAATTACATACGGGTGGACTCTATTTACTAATTATGTGACTTCTGAAGGCAATTGGTTCCACTAGATTTTAGTTAGGGGTATCAGAGTAAAGGGGGCTGAATACAAATGCACGCCACACAAAAAAATTGAAAAGCATTTATAATTTTCCTTGTACTTCACAATTATATGCCACTTTGTGTTGGCATATCACATCCCAGTAAAATACATTTATGTTTTTAGTTGTAATATAACAAGATGTGAACAATTTCAAGGGATATGATTACTTTTTCAAGGCACTGTATCTGTAGTATTTACTTGTCTTTCTCCAAAGCTCTAAGTGTTGTTTCTATCTGGTGCTTCGTTTCTCTGTTATCAACATGAGTCACTTTTGAGACATTCTCTAAACACATCAGATAACATGAGCTAAACATTTGTGTTGGGGAGGGTGCTTAGAGGGATATAAGCACTGAGCATGCCTATTCAGTATACAGCTCTGCATTTGCCTTCATTCCTCCGTCTATATGGAGGGGGTGTGTGTTCCCTTCCTCCAATCTGCTCTCACATAGTATAAGTGCAGTTTCTCCACCCTTCCTAATACTAATCAGACTTCAGCACACATCACAAAACTCATGTGTCCAGGTGTGGGTGGGGTTACCCCTCACATCCTGAATTTCTCCTTTAACCTCCGAGTGTGGCTCGGGGGTAGATTTACCTTGTCACCAGGATCCTCTTTATCCCCTGCCAGATCATCCGCCCGATGCATCTATGTCCCAGGCTCTGTTCCCTGCCAGCGTTGGGGGCGGAGCCCGGCAGCAGATTAAAAAAGTACAAAATACATTACAGATTACATTACTGTATCAAATAATTTCACCTCCCTTTTGTCCCTAGTGCTTTGTTCAGTGCCCTGCATGCATCTTTATATTATATATACTGTTCTTTCTGCCTGGAAACTTGCGATTGTCCATAGCAACCAAAAAGTGTCCCTTTACGTCAAAAGTGGTTTTAGACCAGCTAGAAAACAGTGATAATAAATTAGAACACTTGCAGAACTGAGCGATAGTGAATCGCGGGGGAAATAATTTTTTTTATTTTTTATAATTATTTATAGTTTTTTATTATAGTATAATTTATGATTTTGTGTTTCAAACTTTATCATACCCAGGATGTCTACTAGGCTCTTGTTTGGACAGATTTAAGTGTGTTATTGCTAAGAATTACAGGCCTACAATATAAAACGCCAAATTTCTATGCAAAACAATGTAACACTTTGAGATTCAAAAATCTGACATAATCATACTGTCAGGGAGGCTACTAAATCATTGGGGTAAAAAAAAATGATGCAGCCCCCTTATTCCTATAAGTAGGCTGTACTCCCAGGCACTTCGAGTTGGCTACCCTGCATGCGCAGTAATGGTGAACTTGTCTTTTAAAGAGAAACCCTGCAATAATAAGTTAATGTGTTCCCTGAAATTACACTGTGCTTTCCCTTTAAGTGTTTGCGTTGGGTCCACTCTTTTTCCTTCTAATTCAGCTGACTGTTTGATGTATTATATAATGCGGTTGTAGCTTTGTTTATATAAAGGCTTCTTGAGCTGGCACCAGCAGCTCCTGACTCACTTTGTGAAGTCTCCCTCCTTTCCACCACTGTGCCAATTGCAGACTCATTTTATAACCGCAACGATCCATTCTGATTTCCAGCTTTGGACACATTTCCCGCTCATCTGTAAAAAGTCAATGGGCCCTGAGCCGAAAAGTTTAGTTGTGCTTAAGGTGAGCAATAATCCATGTAAGGGCAGAAGAGCGACATGAATGCACCTAATGTTTGACTCACTGACAACACTCATTAGGTAATTTTGAGCAAGGAATAAAGTCATTCAGGTTTTTTTCAGTGCAGATACAAACAATTGCCATCACTGACACTGAACACTCAACACTAATTTTCTTTTGATCCTTCACAGTCTCACAATGAGAAACAGACACACACACACACACACACTCATACCCAAATTTGTTTCTAAAGTCATACAGTTAGGGATCTAAATTTTTGGAAATAAATGATCAGACTTCTAATTTTAAAGCCATCAGACATCCACTCTTCTGTACATGTCAGATTATCTTTATTCATCTTTATAGTTCATGACAAATTACTCTTGTAGCCACAAAATATCCTCAAAGGCTTATTCTTTATTATACATAGCACATAGGAGGTGCTATTTAATTCCCAGAATGGACTTTAAAAAAACTGTTTGTGCAGGAGCATTGTCATGGTGGAGAATCCACTTGTCAGACCACAGTTTCAGTCTTTTCCTCCAGACAGATTTCCATAACCTTCTCTGTTTCCAAGTAAAAATGTTGGTTGATGGTAGTAGTGAACTATCCCCTTGTGTTCAAAACACTCCAGCATAAGCATATGAGGGTTTGCATACTGTATACATTTGCATTCGTCCTCTGCATTTTTGGCTTCCCACTTCTTGCGTCATAGTGGGTATCTTCCCATCCCTCCTTAAACCACCTATGGTGTTCAAAAACACTTGATTTATTTATGGAATGTTCACCATAGACCTGTTGGAACAGAGCTAAAGTTTAATTTGCACTTTTGCCAATTTTCGCGCAAAATTTTATGTCAATCCACTGCTTCAGATTGCTGTCAGTCATTTTCCGCCAATAGCGCAATGCACACTTGTGTTATTTCTTCTACTACTCTAGACTGAGTCAACTGGTCTGCGACCCGGGCAAGTATAAGTTAGACAATGTCAGAACACGCTTCATTGTGCATGGCTGTGTGATTCACCACTCTAGTGCTAGACCACGAGCTATCAGGGAATTAAATTGTTGCACTTTGTAGTTGATTTACTAAAGGCAAATACACTGTGCACTTTGCAGTTGCACTCTGCAAGAGCAGTTTCTACAGAGCTTAGTAAGTGAGCAAAAGCTCTGCTGACTTCCATAATCCAATCGTGTGCAAGCAAAATGCATTTTTTTCTTGCATTTGATTGGGTACTGCAGAGTGAAGCTTTACCTAATTTACTAAGCTCTGGAGCAACTTGCAACTGCAAGTCTTTTTGCCTTTAGTAAATTAACCCTGTTCTCTCTCTAGCGCATGTTCTCTGTCAGTTGTGAATTTACACACATTGGAGGTATTTACTAACGGAAAATCCACTTTGCACTACAAGTGCACTTGGAAGCACAGTCGCTGTAGATCTGAGGGGGGCATGCAAGGAAAATAAAAAACAGCATTTTAGCTTGCACATGATTGGATGATAAAATCAGGAGAGCTTCCCCTCATTTCAGATCTTCCTCTCAGATCTACAGCGCCTGCACTTCCAAGTGCATTTGTAGTGCAAAGTGGATTTGCCTTTAGTAAATAAATCCCCATTATGTTGCTCTTGAATTCTTAGATTCACATGGCTCTCAAAAACAGAGTGACCAAAATAAATGAACATTGAGCTTTGCAGAAACCTACAGCATCAGTTTTGCCGTTTCCAACAATGTTGGGACGCTGCACAATATAGTAGCCATAAGTGTTGCACACAGCTGTGTACAGCAGCAGCAAACTTTCAATAGCAGCTGCCACGACAATAAATCTTTTGTTGGTCCATGTACATTTTCTAAGCAGCCTCAGTAGCACATATTATAAATTCTACAGAGTAAACTGTGAGATTGTTACTATTTGAAGTGTAATGCCGCGTACACACTATCAGACTATCCGGCGGACTTTGTCTGGCGGACAAACTGCCCTAACGTCCGCCAGACTGTTCGAACGAGCGGACCTGCCCACACACGTGACTATGTCCGCCGGATTATCCGCCGTACTTTTGAAATGAATGGACTTGCCCACACCCACAGAGGAAATTCCGTTCATTTTGAGCGCGGCTCCAGGTAGTTGGGACTAGCGAAGGAAGCGCCGCTGGCCCCGTCACCTGGTATGGAGTTAAAGGGGAAGCCCTACGCTGAAAAAACGGCGTGGGGGCCCCCCCCAGGTACAACGCAACCCGGCCGGTCAGTAAAGGGGGTGGGGACGAGCGAGCGCCCCCCCCCCCCCTCCTGAGCCGTACCAGGCCTCGTGCCCTCAACATGGGGGTGCTTTGGGGAAGGGGGGCCGCGCGGCCCCCCCACCCCAAAGCACCTTGTCCCCATGTTGATGAGGACAAGGGCCTTTTCCCGACAAGCCTGGCCGTTGGTTGTCAGGGTCTGCGGGTGGGGGGCTTATCGGAATCCGTGAGCCCCCTTTAATAAGGGGGTCCCCGGATCCCGGCCCCCCACCCTTTGTGAATGAGTATGGGGTGCAATGCACCCCTACTCATTCACCTGTGAAAAAAATGTAAAAAAAAACACAACACACAAGGGTCAAAAATAGTTTATTGCACACCTCTGGGGGTCTTCTTCCGGGGTCTTCTTGCATGACTCCTCCGCTATCTTCTGCTAGCTCTTTAACTAGCGGAGGAGCCCGGCTTTCTTCTTCGTCGCTGCCCTCTTCTTCCGACTTCGGGGGTCTTTTCCCCCTCTTCGGTTCTTCTTGCCGGGCCTCCGCGCCTTCTTCTAGCTCTTTTTACAAGCAGTGGCCCGGTCCTCTGTCGCCGCTGTCTTCGTTGTCGCCTTCTTCTGTTCTTCTCTTCTTCTCTTCTTGAGCTGTTGCCTCGTCGCTGTCTCTGGCCACAATGACAGGCACGCGGCGTGCGGCAACTTATATAGGGACATCACCATTATGATGTCACAGTCCTGAGCAAATTTCAGTGTTTTTGGATTTGATTACATTATTGAATAATTTTTATTATTATTTATTATATTATAAACTTTATCATACCCGGGATGTCTGCTAGACTCTGGTTTGAACAGATTTAAGAGAGTTATTCCTAAGAATTACAGGACTACAATATAAAACGCCAAATTTCCATGCAAAATAATTGTACCGCTTTCAGCACGTAAAACCAGAGCTAATCATACCGCCAGGGAGGTTAGAAAGCTCAACTCTGGGAAACCTGAAATTTCCCCACCGCATTGGAGCTGCATCTGCACTGTTAACTGATCATTTCGTCTAGAGGCTGCAAAAAGCACTTACCTGAGCCTTCACTCACTCAGTAGGTGGCACTCCCCCATGCTTCTATGGTGGACTGTCACTAGGCATACTCACATCCCTGAATTAGTCTTGATGACATTAGGACCTTAGACCGCTGCAGCTTGGAGGAGAAGAGGCTGCGGGGACTGGTATAGCAGCTCAGAGAAGCCTCAGGAGCAGTGAATCAGGTAAGTAAATCTACTTTCCCACCTCCTAGACCAGGTGAACCTTGGCACCCCAGATGTTTTAGAACTACATTTCCCATGATGCTAAACTAAACATAGTGCATGAGCATCATAGGAAATGTAGCTCCAAAACATCTGGAGTGCCAAGGTTCGTCATCACTGCCCTGGATGTAAACGAGCAGTTAAATCTTGCATTGCAGGCACTGTCCCGCTGCAAGGGAGTTCAGCTTTATAGACTTAGGCTCCATGCACACTGGAAGCTAAAATAACGTTATAAAAACACCAGTAGCTTTGCAGTGAGTCTTTCAATGTTTTTTAACATTTTTGCAATAGCGTTTATTAGCGTTTTTACTGTGTTAGCATTTCTTAGCGTTTTTTATTTTAGTTTTTTTTTTCAATGGATCAAAGATGCTAAAAAACGCTGGCGAGCCACGTTTTTGAGCATTTATCAACGTTTATCAACGTTTATGAGCGTTTGACAACGTTTGTGGTCAGAAAAACGACTCCTGAACACAATTTTATGGCGTTCAGAAACCAGCCCATAAACTCCACTGCTGATAAACATCCAAATAGGTCCATGTGTGTATGGACACATAGGATAACATAGAAGGGAGTTTATGGGCTGTTAAAAATAAACGCCCAAACTCCTAAAAATGGCCGTTTATGAGGTTCAGTGTGCATGGAGCCTTAACAGACCAACGATAAGCAAAAAGACATTCATTGTTGGATTTTACATACACTTTCGTTTAGTAGTATTATTTTAAAACCAAGCACTGAAGCTTTATAAACTTAAGAAAAGTGACTAAGCTGCTCAGCTTGTATGGTGTCTACTGTGCAGTCAGTATTCACTTCAAACCAGATCTTCACTGCATCTGATCACCACAAACGGAGAACTCTATTTAATATTTGTTTTAATATTCAAAGCTAACTCTCCTATCCATTCATGTCTCCATGCTTTATTTTGTTGAGAAATAACTTTGAAAAACACCCCCCTTGAATTTCTGCCCATGGATATCTTGAGTAAGAGCTAATGATTCATGTAGCAATTACTCCCTGGAATCCATCTGCCCTTAGCTCAAGCATGCATGCAGGCAAGAAAACAGGAAGTAACTGTAGAAATGTAAAAAAAAGAAAAAAAGTTTTAAACAAGTAGGATATACTTTCCTTTCTGTTTACTACTACTTGCAGCATAAGGATTAAAAATAATCAACGTTGATTGGGAGAGTGAAGTTCCACTTTAAGGGTGTACTCACACTGGCAAATTTAACCATGCCCGGGCATGGTTCACCCCCTTGGTTCAGTTTTTGCGTGCACTATGTGTGCTCAGAACCACTCAGAACTGTTCAGCGTACCTTGCCTAGGACCACTTGGAAGAGGTGATCCCAAACATGGTTGACTCAAGGTCTGGAACAGTTCGATTCAGTGTGAGTACAAACCATGCCTGAGCTTATCGGAATCTGACAAATTACAGTATGCAGTTTTTGACAAGTCCTTTATTTAAAAAAAAGGGTGTAATTTGCTTTTGACATTTTTTTTTTTTATCTGCCCAACAACAAATTGCCCAAAAAAAGCATAAAACATGCAAAACGCAAATTGCGGTAAAATCACGTGTGCAAAAACGCACAGCGAAAAGCACTGCAAAAACAGATCAAAAGCAAACTGAATTGGACAATGATTGTCTGATGTTTCAGGTACTTTGAGGTTGATGTGTTAGTAAGGTTGCACAATATTATGTTATTGCACCATACTGATCATTTGTTTCTCAAAACTCTTCTTATTAAATAGTTGGAAATAACTGCAGAATAATAAGGAAAACAGGAAGTAAGAGTCTCTCCATTTACCATTCTTAATTTGAAATGTACTTGGATAGCTCAGAAATTCCAGCAAGAGGAGCCTGGGGTTTCACACCCTCCCCCAGCCCAGGCTCTGGCCAGCTGAAAATCCATAGCATAAAACTCATATGACTCTTGTTTTGCTTTTTTTTTTGCTTGCAAGGGGGCATGCGTGCTTCTCCGAAGTCTATACGTCACATGTGTCAATGATAATTTTTTTCCCCTCCTCTTAACACTGGAAACAATTTATGTCTAAGTTTTTAAAAGGAAATTCAAATGCAAAACAGATGTGGTAGAGCTGAAAAGAACACTTGCTGACTTGTTTGTTTCCTTATTCTTGCCTTTCACCTTGGTTTGGGCCCACCAAAGACATTTGCTGGTGATCAATTACAAATTTCTGCTAAATATCAGCTTTCAGTCTAGCATCTTGATGTTTTTATAAAAGCGGCATTAAGCTTAGGTACATAACCTTATATAAAATTCTTAGTCCGAAATTGCCCATGCCATAGTCCTCTATGGATAGGAGGAGCTTTGCCAGTACAAGATGCTTGTATTGTAATACAATAGAAATAGAAGGCTGTGCTTGGCAGATTTAACTTTCTGAAAGCTAAACAGTAGAACAAAGTTAGACAGCGTGTGTGTCAACATCTACGTGGGAACCACATGTCCCAGAATGGTACCGGTAAATCCAACATTTTGAGCTGTCTCCAGAACAGGAAATCTTCCAATAGGGATGTTTCTTAACCTTTTTTTTAGGCAGGGCACAGTTTAAAATTCTGCGCAATCTTGAGGCACCCCATTCTAAAATGTAAACACCAAACTAATAGTTTTACATAATGCAGCGGCATCTACGCATGTAAGACACATGACATCAGAGGTGATTTGTTCTTACAAAGCATAAATACCATTGCACAATGGTACTGACTAATATTCCAGTATTTCTCTCCCTCACTTGGCTAATGTTACCCAAGTCCTGACAGAGAGGGACAAACGGAAGGGAAAACAAGGATGTCATCAGGCACCCAACTTCATCCTTATCAACCTATGATGTCATTGATTGCTAGTTTGCTCGCAGCTGGCCTGCACAGTTCGACAGTTTCACAGTTCCCTTTGTAATGCTACACAAAAACAAAAATCCTCCGCTACTCTATTCAAAATTAAAAAAAATAAAAATAAATTAACCTTCATTCTGGATAAAGCAGGGAAAGTTTTCCTCCATCCATTCTATATAGTGCAGTTAGACAGATCTCCCACTGTGCCTATTGTATTTTGACAGCTGCATCAGCTGTCAAAATACCTGAACATTTGCATCTGATTGAATGTAGCATCTTTTTGGTCACCAGTTTTTTGCCCAGCTCCTTCGATTTTTCAATCCAGGCTTGTGGCCCACCCACAGGGCCATCCACAGAAATTTGTAAAGTGTATGGCCAACTTTATTTACTGTCAGAACAGATAGTGCCCAATAATCTCACCAGCAGGAACACATCAAAAACAAAAGCACATTTCTAGTAGTGTGAGAAAGGGTTTAGAATCTCTGACAGTGTTTTTATTTCTGTCTGTGCCTTTCTTTCCTGACAACTGCTCTCCTCATTTCTTGTAAAGGTGTCACAGGGACAGGAAGTAAGGAAAAATCTTCCTGATTGGGTCACAGACAAAGATAACACAGCTGAAATTTTTTACTCCTCTCCACTCTATATACGATTAAAAAAGCAGGTGTAAAACTGATCATACACAAACTGAATGGGAAAAAATTCCATCTGTGGCTAGCCCTGGTGGCACGCACCCAGCTGTCATCCTTTGATCTGATCATTCAAGGAGCGCATGGAAAATTGTCTGTCGAACAGCAGCGGTATCCAATAAAATTCCATCTTAGTCCAGAACTACCTGTGCCTAAATCTAGCTATCGGCACTTTATGCACCAGTCGCTATGGCAATAACAGATTGTGGTAGTTAAGTAGGTACACCAGTGCTTAGAGTGAGGCATGTCTATGCTGGGAAGTTGTTATGGATGTGAAAGCTTCCCACAAAGGCCTCTATCCCTTAGCCCCATTCAGTTATTAGCTTGGAGATTCTGTGGCTCAAATCTAAATGTTAAAAGAGACCACGAATACTGGTGATTACATGGCCCAAATTTGGCAATACTCATATTTGGGAAATAACTGAGTGACTAGGTGGGCGGAGCCAGGTGGGGAACTGAGAGACTAGTTTCCTGTCAGGTCCCTCATATTTTTGACTGACAGCTGATGGCAGTGGATGCGTGCAAAATTTACTATTGGACTAAATATCAGCTGTGGAACCACCCACTGCTGTGCCTTGTTCAGTCAACAGCAAGAAAGGTCTAGTGTGTCAGTTCTCCATCAGGCTTTGCCCACCAAAACTCTCAGTGTGAAGTAATGGGCACAGTGGCTGGGGAGGGAGCACACTGAGGAAGAAGTGTCCAGTATGGGCAATCTGACCTCAGTGCAATGCTTGACAGGTACATGAATCCGGCACAAGCATTGACAATTTTGGTGCAGTAGCCAAATTAAATTCTAAAGGGTGTCCCTTTATAAATTATGTCTTTATAGACTTTGCTTGCACCATTGCTGTGAGAAATGTATGCATATCTGGTTTTAGTGTAACAAAACTAGCTGTTTTTTCAAAGCCAACCAAAACTATTATTTTATTTCTGATGGTCACCAGTGGGTTGAATCACCTGCAGCTTCATTGATCCTTTAGTTGAGAACTGTATTTGGTGTATAACCACACTCAACCACATTTTACTCAACACTGTAAAATGACAGTTGGCATCTAAAAGTCTGAATCAAATTGGTTGCAATTAGTCTCCAAGCCGTTGTGTTTAGCCTATTTATGGTGACAAGTGAGGTTAGGAAATGGGTATGTAGTGTACTACCACCAGCAGTGTTCAGTATTCACTGTTGATCAGAATACAATTGGTTAACATTTGTTTTAAGGTAGACCATTGAAATAAATGTGTTACCAAATGTTCCAAAAATCAAATATAGTCACAAAATTAGCACAGCACATGTTGCCAGGGTGCATTGAAAATAAATATCAGTGCATGTAATGTGTGTTATGGTATTGAAACACATAGATGTAAATGGGTCCTCAAATAAATATCTAAAATGTATTAATGAATTTTGACAGTTGTTCAAGCTCATCTTGCATATAATACATTTTGTTGTATCTTCTATGTAATCATTATTCTTCTTTCACAATCTTTTTAATGCTGCTCTTTTGGAAACACTGAAGTCTGGATGTCCAGCTTGTGTGAGATTCCAAAGGCTGAACCCAAAGGTACAATTCTGTGTGCAGTGATTCCCCCAATTTCCTAGTTTGTTTTGAGAAGCTTGAGTGCCATATTGTGTTTTGTGTTTTCAAATATTTCCATTTTAATATCAGGAAGGCAGCCAAGCATGGTGGCTCTTCTTGGTGAGTACATTATCATGCAAGCCTCTTCTCACTGTAGGCTTAGGTAGCGCATGAAGCATTTACCAGGCATTAATAGGTATTTAAAAACTTTTATATAAAAAAAAATGGAAAAAGTAAGGATAGTAGCCATCATATGTTTTTTTAGTTAAAGAGAATCCAGCTGCTCAGCTGCATGCCAAGCCAATCATAGCCACGTAGCTAATAAGCTGTGCTCCCATGTGTTTTTTCAATTTTTCATATTTAATTGGAGGATATCTTTAACTATTACTAATCTGACTGTTGACAATATGCTTTTAGAAATGTATCTGTTGATCTTTGCATGGTCAAATGCACAAGTGGTTTAGGCCTCATGCACACTGGGTGCTTGTCCAGCACTTTTAAAGCCCCATACACATTATCAGTTTTTCTGTTGAGTTTTTCCTTCAGGTTTACCAAAACCATGTAGAACAAGGGCCTGCCCGATGGCATACGAATTGAAACTCCTAAGGTTTGACCTCATATTATATGGTTTTGGTAAATCTGAAGGAAAAGTGTATGAGGTTTAAGTGTTTTTTCCCTAGCAGGAGAAAAGCAGCATCAAAAACGCTCCTAAAGCTGTATTTTTACAAACGTGTTTAGGTGTGCCAAGAGCTTGGGCATTTATTAAGTTCATTAGCCAGAATATTAATTTATTCTGGCCATTGAAATAAATGACTACCCAAGCAAGCTTTCAGGCACATCAAGAGTTTTTTTCTGACAAAATGCTGCTGCTCCTGAACACACTGGAAGTATTCTTTTTTTCTGCCTGTAAACACCCCTGCCTCTAAATGCCTGTAATCACCATGGGGCTAATTTGCTAAAACTGGAGAGTGCAAAATCTGATGCAGTGGTGCATGGTAGCCAATCAGCTTCCAGGTTTTCTTGTCAGAGCTTAAAGTGATTGTAAAGTCCCATTTTTCTTTCGATAAAAATAACAAACATGTTATACTTGCCTCCTCTGTGCAGTGGATTTGCACAGAACAGCCTGGATCCTCCTCTTCTCGGGTGCCTCTTCTGTGCTCATGGCCCCCTCCCTCCTGTTGAGTGCCCCCACAGCAAGCAGCTTGCTATGGGGGCAACCGAGCCTAGTCACAGCTCCCTGTGTCCATTCAGGCACGGAGCCACGACCCGGCCCCACGTCCTCTCTTTCCTGATTGGCTAGCCAACTTTGACAGCAGAGGGAGCCAATGGCGCCGCTGCTGTGTCTCAGCCAATCAGGAGGGAGAGTTACGAATAGCCGAAACAGTTGTGGACATCGCTGGACAGAGAATGCATAGAATGCATTAAGATAAAAAAACCTTCTGATTTTACAACCCTTTTAATTGAACAAGCTGAAGTTAGAAGCTTGCTACCATGCAGAGGTGCATGCAGTTTTGCATTATCCAGTTTTAGTAAATTAACCCTTATGTGTGCACAAGCACATAGGCTAACATTTAAGGGACATATAGAGGCAGAATAGATGCCTCTAAAAGTGGCATCTAAAACGCCAGTGTGCATGAGACCTTAACATTGAATTGGAGCATGCTTTTTTGCAGTGTGGTTCATTTATGGTTGTACATTTTTTGGAGTTTGCTGTGAGAGTGTTCCCCAACCAGGGCCTTGTGAAAATCATTTGGTGATTTCCCTTTTGATACTGCTCAGGTGCCTTTTGGCCCTTAGGGCCGTTAATACCAGGTGCATTGGGCAGTCTCCCTAAAACATTGATAAGGTGAAAATCCCCCATGCTGTGGTGTAATATGCTGAAAAAAGTATGTCACATAAGATTTTTTTAAGCACATCGTGGTGCAATGCAATCCACTTCATCGCACAGCCTAAAGCCAGTAAAAGTTAAATAAGTGTCACTTTTTGACATTTCTTGTTTCCATAAAAAAAGAAAAAGTGAACAGTGAGATGTGCTGTTTGCAGCGCAGTGGTACAGCTGCCTTCCAGAGCACACAAGTGGTAGTGTGTAATGTGCTTAAAAGAGAAGTATGGACAACATTTTTTTTCCCCATAATCATACTTACCTAGGTGGATGCAGCATCAGTCCCTCGCTGCCTCTGCACTGAGAACCGAGCCATCAAACACCACCGATGGCTGGATTCTCCCAGCTCCCTGAGCAGAGAGCTGCTGCCTGTTAAAGCGGGAGTCCGCCGTTTTTTTTTTTTTAAAAGCCAGCAGCTACAAATACTGCAGCTGCTGACTTTTAAAATAATGACACTTACCTGCCCAGCGCACCCGCGATGTCGGCACCCGAAGCCGATCTCTCGATCGTCTCTCAGGTGCTGCCGCCGTCATCTTGGGTATGGGAATCAGGAAATGGAGCCTTGGGGCTTCATTTCCCGGTTCCCTACTGCGCATGCGCGAGTCGCGCTGCGCAATAAGGATGGTCCCCGCTGTCTCTGGGATCCATGTGTTTCCCAGCAGACAGCAGGGACCTTCGGAAAGGGGCGTAGATTCTGCGGAAAGGGGCATAGCTTCTGCAGAATCTACGCCGGAAGTGGGTGCAGATACCTGTACTGTACAGGTACCTGCACCCCCCTCCTCCCTGAAAGGTGCCAATTGTGGCGCCGGAGGGGGGGAGGGTTCCAATGAGCGGAAGCTCCACTTTAGGGTGGACCTCCGCTTTAATAAACAGCTCTCCTGCTTTGCTCCTCCACCCTCATTGGAGAGCTGAGTTGTGGAGGGGCTGAGATGGCCATCAGTCCAGGCACCTGGCGGATCCAGACTCCCAGAGTTGGGATGATGCCGTGCATGAACTGATCTGTGTGACCAAACGGGTCACAGAAGTGCAAAACTAATTTCACTCCTGTGATCCATAGGAGAAGTCCAGCCAAACAAGCTTTGGCTGGACTTCTCCTTTAACCACTTTCAGACCGGACCATTTTGCTGGTAAATGACCAGAGGTCTTTTTACAATTTGGCACTGCGCTGCTTTAACTGGTAATTGCGCGGTCATGCAATGTTGTACCCAAACAAAATTTGCGTCCTTTTCTTCCCACAAATAGAGCTTTCTTTTGATGGTATTTGATTGCCTCTGCGATTTTTATTTTTTGCGATATAAATGGAAAAAGACCGCAAATTTTGAAAAAAAATGATATTTTCTACTTTTTGTTATTAGAAAAATCCAATAAATTCAATTTTAGTCATACATTTAGGCCAAAATGTATTCAGCCACATGTCTTTGGTAAAAAAAAAGTCAATAACTGTATATTTATTGGTTTGCGCAAAAGTTGTCACATCTACAAACTAAGGTACGTTTTCTGGAATTTACGCAGCTTTTAGTTTACGACTGCCAATCTCAGTTCTTGAGGTGCTAAAATGGCAGGGCAGTACAAAACCCCCCCCAAATGACCCCATTTTGGAAAGTAGACCCCCTAAGGAAATTGATAAGTGGCATGTTGAGCCCATCGAATATTTAATTTTTTTGCCTCAAGCGATTGAATAATGACAAAAAAATATATATATTTTTTTTTTACACAAAGTTGTCACTAAATGATATATTGCTCACACATGCTATGGGCATATGTGAAATGACACCCCAAAATAAATTCTGCTGCTTCTCCTGAGTAAGGGGATACCACATATGTGGGACTTTTTGGGAGCCTAGCCGCGTACGGGGCCCCGAAAACCAAGCACCGCCTTCAGGCTTTCTAAGGGCGTTACAGTTTTGAAGGCCATAAAATGCCAAGATGGCACAAACCCCCCCCCCCCCCAAATGACCCCATTTTGGAAAGTAGACACCCCTAAATTTAGGGGTACACTAGTGAGACTAGGTAATAAATGGCGGGTGCCCTGAAACTATAAAAAAAATAACTAACCAACCAGCGTCACCTGTAACAGTTATATGGTGATCACTGGTGAAAGGGTTAACTAGGGGGCAATCAGGGGGCTTTATGCGGTAGTATATGGGGGTCCCTGGCGCTATAAAAAGCTGCGGCGAACCTAAATACCTACCTGCCTAACTAGCGTCACCTGTGACACTAATACAGCGATCAGAAAAACGATCGCTTATTAGGCTGGGTTCACACTGGAGCGATGTGGGAACGCCACGAATGCGCGGCGGGTTCCCGCATCACATGCCTCCCGGCGGCAGTTCACACTGCCCTATGCGAACTGCTGGGAGTGTCAGTGAAATGTTAATGACACCCCCAGATCAGTTCGCATATCGCAGTGCGATCTGCAAACTCGGATCGCATGGTGTGAACACCCATGCGATCCGATTCTGCTGCGGACCAAAAAAAGGGTCCCGTGCGAGTTTGCGGCGGGTGCGGCGGGTGCGACACGAATTCAGCCATACTATCTGTATGGCTGAACTCGAATCGCACAGAGATCGGATGTGATTTGCACTGCAGTGCGGTGCGAATCACATCCGTTCTCATAAACCGCTGCAATGTGAACCCAGCCTTAGTGACACTGGCGACGGGGGGTGATCACGGGGTTAAACCTTTATTGGGGGGGTTAGGGGGGTACCTTAGAACTAAAGGAGGCTAACCCTAACTGCCCTAACAGTTATTACAGTCACAAATGACACCCGCCGGGTGATCAGGGGGTTAAACCTTTATTAGGTAATAAATGGCGGGTGCCCTGAAACTATAAAAAAATAACTAACCAACCAGCGTCACCTGTAACAGTTATATGGTGATCACTGGTGAAAGGGTTAACTAGGGGGCAATCAGGGGGCTTTATGCGGTAGTATATGGGGGTCCCTGGCGCTATAAAAAGTTGCGGCGAACCTAAATACCTACCTGCCTAACTAGCGTCACCTGTGACACTAATACAGCGATCAGAAAAATGATCGCTTATTAGGCTGGGTTCACACTGGAGCGATGCGGGAACGCCACGAATCCGCGGCGGGTTCCCGCATCGCATGCCTCCCGGCGGCAGTTCACACTGCCCTATGCGAACTGCTGGGAGTGTCAGTGAAATAATGACACCCCCAGATCAGTTCGCATATCGCAGTGCGATCTGCAAACTCGGATCGCATGGTGTGAACACCCATGCGATCCGATTCTGCTGCGGACCAAAAAAAGGGTCCCGTGCGAGTTTGCGGCGGGTGCGACACGAATTCAGCCATACTATCTGTATGGCTGAACTCGAATCGCACAGAGATCGGATGTGATTTGCACTGCAGTGCGAAGGGGGGGTTAGGGGGGTACATTAGAACTAAAGGGGGCTAACCCTAACTGCCCTAACAGTTATTACAGTCACAAATGACACCAATGCAAAAAAAAAAAAAAAAAAGCAATTGGTGTCACTGTGACTGGGGGGGCAGGGGTAATTGGGGGGGTGATCGGGGGGTAAAGGGGGGGTGTGAGTGTGCCTGGCATGTTCTACTGTATGTGTGGTGTGTTGGTGCAACTCACCGAACCTCTCTCCTCGGTGCCGGAACGAAAAATACCGACACGGAGGAGAGAATACATCACTTCCTCTCCTGTGTTTACATTACAGGAGAGGAAGTGATGTCACAGAGGATTTCCATTCGTCGAGAGCGATCGCGAGGGGGTGGCCATGAATGAATGGCCGCCCCCTCATCCCGGATCGCTCTCGAAGGAATGCCGACCGCCGCAGGCACCGGGGGGGGGCCCGATCGGGCCCCCCACCCGCGGGCAGGCAGGGACTTATATATACGCCCATATGCCTGCCCGTGCCATTCTGCCGACGTATATCGTCGTGCGGCGGTCGGCAAGTGGTTAAGCTGCCGTAGCCACATCAATAAATATGTAAGAAATATTTATGCCTGAAAAAAATTGCTAGTGCTGCCAGAGATGAGGTGTATCCTAAGTGCAGGAAATTGGCAATAGATCTCCATGCTTTTGCTTATTGATTTAAAGTGTTACTCAACCCACAACAGTAAAATCAGTCTGTATATGCAGTCAAGCATGCTTGTTATACTCACTGTGAAACCTTATCCCTCACATTGTGTAAAAAGACTGTTTGATCCTGTCTTCTCTGATCCTTTTTGTTCGTCCACTGTTCCCGATCCATCTCCTGATAAAACAAAGCATTTGGAGTCACTCTGCACATGCTCAGTTTGATGTTTATAGCTAGAGAGTTTGTTTTTTTCTTGGGAAGGTGCAGGTACACAATCAGCACTGTCCAGACAAGGAGGCAGGGGATTTGCAGCCTCATAGGACAGTCAGAGTAGAATGAAAACTCCCCCTACAAGCTTTAACCAGACACTGATAGAAGTCTCAAGACTGCTATATACTGCTGATGAGAAAATATATTTAGCAGTTTACATTTACTAAAATAATTGCATTTCCATGTTCTGTGTACTGTGGGAGACCAGATATAGCGAATGCAGGTTCCTGGGTTTAGTAACTTTTTAAAGATAAGGCTGGTAGTGATAGCATATGTTATGGTAGAATTTATATATTTGAAAGTAGAAAGCGCAAAACAAAAATACAAAACATGTCTTTATTATGCGATAGACACCAACAGGAGCTTTGAGTCCTGGTGGTGTACAAATGATCATACTTGACACATGGGAAAGCATCTTGTTCCAAATACATTCTGGAATTATTGCAGTTGCTGCAGATGTCCATCGTGAGAAAGCTCATTCTTTATACCCAAAGGGCATTATGTCTTACAAAACAAAAACTTTTACTATAGTTTAAGGAAAAAATAGAATTAAATTAAAATAAAGAACAAAATGTTTCCATAGAATGAATATGTGAGGTGTGCATTTTGTTCTTTTTATATGTAAATCATTTTCAATGCTTTCTATTTGGTCATCAGTGCTAGTGTGCAATAAAAATCACAGGGCTGTGGCTGTTATGATCTTGAGACCACTGAGAATTCATTCTATGTGAAAGTATTTGCTATATGGTTATAAAGTTGTTTCCATACAGGCAGAACACACATAAACTGTGAACTGAATTGAATGTTTTAGACAATTTGAAAAAAAAAACTAAATGTAAACAACTCCCTTAAATTAAAGAAAAGTCACAACCACTTGTGTGAATTTTTACATTTTAGTTCACACTTGCAAGGAATTGTAGTTGCTGTGTGTGGCCAGTTTTCAATGTGTTACAGTTGAGCAGGTCTGAACCGGAAACAAAATAGTCATTATTTAGCTGATGCGTCACAATTCTTATACAGTACAAAATAAGTGTTTACGATCCTCGCTCTCTTTACAATAGTAGCACTTTGAATTAACCAGTTCCCGACCTGCGCACGACGATGCGTACGTCAGCATAATGTCACGGGCAGGCAAACTGGCGTACAGTTATGTCCAGTTGAAATTGCCGCCCTGCCACCGTGTGCACGTTGGCATGTGCACGTGCCGGTCGGGACCCCCGTGAGTCCGGTTGGACTCGATCGCCGAGGGGATACCTACGATCGTCTCACGGGGAGGCTGAACAGAGAGATGCCGATGTAAACAGCATCTCCCTGTTCTGCCTAGCAACAAGTGACACTGATCTCTGCCCCCTGTGATTGGAGCAAAGATCAATGTTCACTAACACCCCCTAGGACACACTTAACCCCTACACTGCCACCCCCTGGTTAACCCCTGTCATTTACACAGGAATCAGTGCATTTGTATAGCACTGATTGCTGTATAAATGACAATGGTCCCAAAAATGTGTCAAAAATGTCCAATGTGTCCGCCATAGTGTCGCAGTCACAATAAAAATTGCTGATTGCCTCCATTACTAGTAAAAAAAAAAAATATTAATAAAAATGCCATAAAACTATCCCCTATTTTGCGCATATTTTAATTTTTTTTACCAAAAATATGTAGAACAATACGAATGGGCCTAAACTGAGGAAAAAAAATTTTTTTTTATATATTTTTGGGGGGATATTTATTATAGCAAAAAATAATGCGTTTTTTTCAAAATTGTCGCTCTTTTTTGTTTATAGCGCAAAAAATAAAAACCACAGGGGTGATCAAATACCACAAAAAGAAAGCTGTATTTGTGGGGAAAAAAAGACATCAATTTTGTTTGGGAGCCACGTCGCAGGACTGCGCAATTGTCAGTTAAAGCGACACAGTGCCGAATCGCAAAAAGTGGTCTGGTCTTAAGCCAGCAAAATGGTCCGGTCTGAAAGTGGTAACTTGCCGTACAATTTTTTTCCTTGGAACTTCCCTTTACTATGTTTTTCCCATAGCCAAAACAGAGAATGAATACCACCTAAATGAGGAAATGCTTGGTAGTCACCAGGGTCACTAGAACTAGTGTCCCCATTGAAAAACTTGCCCTTTATTACTTTTCTGGGGACAACCCCAAATTTGGGGATTTTCTATCACTTTCCCTTTTGGTTATAATGGTAAACGTAACAAATAGAGAGGGTGCATCTCCCTAACGGGGGGCATAGACAGCAATAAAAACTAACACGTGTGCTAATCCCTCTCCACTTTGTTAAAGGCTTGCCTTTAGTTATACTTCAAAGGGGTTGTAAAGTCAAAAGCTTTAAACAGTAAACATAAAAAGCCTTCTGTGTGCGGAAGCCCCCCTCGGCCCCCTCTAATCCTTCCCTGTGCCAATCAGGAGTGAGCAGAGGCAGGGCCGGGCCACGGCTCAGTGTCTGAATGCAAGCTGCTTGCTCTGGGGGCACTCGACAGGAGGGAAGGGGCAGGAGCACAGAAGAGGGACCCAAGAAGAAGAGCATCCAGGCTGCTCTGTGCAAATCCACTGCACAGAGCAGGTAAGTATGACATGTTTCTTATTTTTATAGAAAAACAAGACTTTACAATCACTTTAACATACCACCAAGCATGCGGTTTTAGAGAACCTTCTTGATTTGCATACTAGTAGCTCCTTCAGCTTCTAAATCTAAATTTCTCCAAGGTGGAAATGCTTTTGCCCAGTGATAGGTGGCTTAGTTACCAGATATTGAATTGTTTGCGTGTTAGTTTGGTTGAGCAAATTTGCCCCTTCTTGGAAGTTTTGGTAATTTTTTGGAGGGGGGGGGGCAGTTTTTTCTGAAAATATGATTACATTTATTAATTATAGCACTGACAATTTACGTGGCACTTTGTATACTCTACATTCACAGTAGGCCCTTCCATGAAGTCAATTAGTCTACCAGCATGTCTTTGGAGTGTGGAAGGAAATAAAAAAAATGCAGGTAACCCACAAAAGTACAGGGAGAACGTGTAAACTCCATGCAGATGGTGTCCTTGTGGGGATTCCTGTGTTGCAAAACAGAGCGTTACCCACTAAGCCATTGTGCTGCCCGATTGGAAATTTTCATGTTTCAGACAGGTTTACTTTAAGCCTGTTGGGAATTTATGTGGTGAATTTCCCACTGTTTTGTACGTTTCATGTGTGCCCCTGCCAGGACCCATGGTCAACATCATATGTGAAGTTTTGTTAAGCAATCAGGAGCTAGTTAGAGAGGATTATTCCTAAATTATTATTGCAACTGGCTGTAACTTTTTATCATGTATGATCATGTGAATTGATTTTAGAAGACCACGTATTCTAATAAGTGAAAGTATTTATTACATATTCCAGGGTTTCTCTTCTAAATTATGGCAAGCTGAGTGGGATACTTGAGATGTGGACAGAGTGATCCATCTGTTTGGCCATGCATATACATTCTATCAAAGGGTAAGGCTGGGTTCACACCTATGCAAATTGGATGTGGATCTCCCACATCCTATTCGCATAGGAGGAGATTGTGACCGGCTCCATAGAGCCATCTCCATCTCCGCAGCGCCTCCAGTGCAAATTGTACAGGAGCCCTGTGCATCTTTTTGTCTGTTTCAGGTCGGAATTCAGCCCAAAATTCAGGCTGAAATCGGACCTGAAACAGTGAATGGAGATGCACCAGACTACTGCTGTGAGCCGCTGCGTGTTCTAGTGTGAACCAAGCCTGAAACCAAGCATCAGCAGCACAGCCCTAGTGGGCTGAACAGGCGATTCAACAGAAATAGAATGTAGGTTTACTGGTCCCCTTTGAGACCATTGTTAAAGAAATGGTCCCCCATTTATCCAGTACTTTCCTATATCCTGGAGTGGGGTCCTTTAGAATTACAGTAGCATCTGCTTCACTTGTTTTTTTGTTTTTGTTATCCATGGCAAATGATTAGATCTGTGTGCATTGGAGTATTTCATATGTTTAGTTAGAGGAGGCCAACTAGAGCCTCTGTTTAGCACAAATCCAGTCATTCACCACAGCCTATGAAAAAAGAGCCACTGGAAATCTGATGGACCCTATCACTGGACACAGGTTGGTATTTGCAGGGGAGTGAAAGGGGAAGTCAAGGACCTTTTAAAAAAAAAAAAAAATTACAGGCCGCTTGCAAAAAGACCAGCATACATTTTAAAGTCTATATTTGATGTTTGATCTGCTTTAAAGAGACTCTGTTACTTTAAGAGAACCAAGCTGAATATAACTGCAACAGTTTTCAGCACTTTCTGCTTTGCCCAAATGCAATCTCTTTTCAAAAGGCAAAGTTCTGGTACTTTTGGGTAGTGCCAGAGCTTACCTGCCTCCTGCTATTCTAATTGACAAGTCACTATGACGTGCTGCCTCACTCGCCAGTAACTTGCCAAGTATTCAAGCAGGAACAAGGGGCAGGAAAGTTTCAGCTGTCAGACAGGTCTGGCATTTGGTGAAGCAAAATGTACTGAAATCTGCAGCAGGATGTCTGTGCTTTATACTGGTCATTAGGGATGGGCTGAACACTCCCCTAACCCAAACGCCAAACCCCACTGAAGTCTATGGGAGCTGAACAGGAAGAATCAAAAGTGCCCATTTTGAAGGTTTATATGCAAGTAATTGGCTATAAAAGGGGTATAGGGGTCTGAGTATTGCACTGGGGGACATGTATCAATAATAAAAAAAAAAATGTAACCACTTGCTGCCCGCCATATAGCAAAATGACGGTGGCAAAGTGGTTTCGATATCCTGACTGGTAAGTATAAAATGGAAATTGGGACTTTAAATGAAGCACTTGTATAGTGGAGGTAAATTAAACCATGTTTAAATTTCACCATGGAATGTTTATTAATTATTAAATGTATAGACAATAAAAACTATCAATTCCATATGCATATAAAGGCGTAGATATGTTATAGGTGTGGTAAAAAAATATATACCGTATTTATCGGCGTATAACACGTGCCGCCATAAAAAAAAACGCACCTCAAGTTTAAACTTAAACTTACATTTAAATGTCCATCAATGCAGCCTTGTCAGTGTCCATCTGCAGCCTTGTCCATCATTGCAGCCTTGTCAGTGTCATTTGCAGCCTTGTTCATCATTGCAGCTTTGTCATGCAGCCTTGTCCATCGTTGTACCCTTGTCAGTGTCAATTGCAGCACTGTCAGTTTTATTTGCAGCTTTTTCTTAAAAAAACAGCGCCGCCGAGATAAAGAGACGGACGTCCTGTGTATCTCGGCGACGCTCGGTAGTTTTCGGCCACCTTCGGCCATTCTCGCTAGCTTTCGGCCGTACTCGTCAGCTTTTGCCCGCTCTCAGCCGTTCTCGGCGGAATGGCCGAAGGTGTCCGAAAGCTGAAGAGAAGGGCCGAAGGCGGCTGAGAAGAGTCGAAGATGGGCGAAAGCCGCCCAGAGGCTCAAAACTGTGAAGGATCGGTGTATAACACGCACCCGCAATTTTCCCCTGATTTTAAGGGGGAAAAGTGCGTGTTATGCGCCGATAAATACGGTACATACAACAACGCATGATTCTGATAGTAAATAGATTAAATAGTATAGCATAATGATGCCCATAACAACATGCCTGATATCAATAAATATACCCACATGGTAAGTATGCATCCACTAAATAGAAAAAAAGTTTTTTTGGTATATAATTGAAGGAATCACATAATGGTGAAGTAGATATGGTTCCATGTAAGATGTAGCTGGAGCATCAAATCAAAAGCTCGACGCGTTTTGTGGATGTATCTCCACTCATCAGGAGTGTATATAGAATATATATAGAAAAATAATGAACCATACTAGTCATATAAAAGAGTATATAGGTAAATGAAAATTTAATGCGTATAGATGGTTAGCCAAAACACACTCACCAACCCAGTCAGTGAGTGCAATGCGTGATGGTGGGCGCAGGGTGGGCCAGGAGCATGATCTCTCCACAAGAGCTGAGGCGGTATAAATATGGATGCGATATCGGGCAGAGTAGGAGAATACAAAGATATGACAGGGTGTCTCCAAGAGTAGAGATGTATTATAGTTGTTGAAACAAACGTATCTGGGAACAAAGTATTAAATGTGTGTGTAATTAATAATATTAATATTTTATTAAAAATAATTAATAGTGAACCCAGTAGGTTGCAAGAGGAGTGATGACGTGTATCAGAATAGTGCAAAAATGTTAGCGTCTGAAAGTGAATAGCATTGTGAATAATTTACAGGTTGGAAAGGATGAAATAGAGGTCTCACTAAAGTTGTGGGTACTCTGACGGAGACTCTTTACCATGTGATTAGCCATGTCCAATCACGACTGATCACGGTGTAAACAGGACAAGCCGTTGATCGGGTTTTCCTCACTCGCATCTGTCAGAATTCCTTAAAATATAGTGCCTGGGGGGGGGGGAGGGGTCCCCTTAATGTGTCTGTGAAGTGGCGCATCTGTAGCATGCATAAAACATGATACAGCAAAAATGAAATTTCTAAAGAAAAAAGCAAAAAATGTGTCAAATACCATTTAAAATGACTCACGGTTACAATTGCCGCCACCTGGCTATTGAAAAAATTAAGGAAAAAAAGGAGTAGGGTTCCCCCCAGTCCATACCAAGCCCTTCAGGTCTTGTATAGATTTTAAGGGGAACCGCACACCAAAATGTAAAAAAAATAAAAAAAATGGTATGGGCCCCCCCCCCCCAGAAAATCCATACCAGACCCTTATGCGTGCATGCAGCCTGGCAGGTCAGGAAAGGGGAGGGGATGAGTGAGTGCCCCCTCATCTCAACCATACCAGTCTCTGCCCCCCCACCCCAATGCACCTTGATGGGGACAAGGGCCCTCTTCCCGACAACCCAAGGCTGTGGTTGTCAGGGTCTGTGGGTGGGGGCTTATCGGAATCTGGAAGCCCCATTTAACAAGGGAGCCCCCAGATCCCGCCCCCCTATGTGAATAGGTATCGGGTACATCATACCCCTATCCATTCACTGGTATGGATTTTGGGGGATCCCACACCATTTTTTAGTTTGACGTGCCTGGGGGGGGGGGGGTATGGTATGGACTGGGGGGACCCTACGCCATTTTTTTCTTTATATTTTTTACCGGTGTTCTGTCAATTTCTCCAACTAATCAGAAACTCCGACTACTTAACTTCCAGTTTCTTTAAACTAGTAGTGGTTGGAGTTTTTGACATATTGGTGGTTGGACAGAACACCTGCAAACAAATATAGTCCGGTGTAGGATATTATGAGCGGAGATAATTACTTCGCTCCGATACTAGCCAACAAAATGGCCGCCTCCGAAGCGGTGACAACTTTGTCCTCAGCCGCTGTGCTGTTAAAGCAGCGCAATCTTCCTGTACTGGACTCAATGTGGTTGTCGGTGTTGTGTCCAACCGCCAGTTTGTCAAAATCTCCAATTACTAAGGGTTTAAATAAACTGGAAGTGACGTGGTTTGAGTTTCTGATGGGTTGGAGAAATTAACAGAACACCAACACTTTTTTTTTTAATTTTTTTTTTTTTAATTCAGCTGTCTGCGGGGAAACCCATTAATTGCTGATGACTCATCAGTTGTTAAGGATGCCGCAGCCAGATTCCCTGCCCTGCTGCTTAACAACCAGCTTACACTGGGTCCAAAGCTTTGCCTAATCAGGGCGCAGATTGCACTGTGCAGCACTCAGTGCATTGCAGAGTGTTTGTCAGAGCAAACACCCTGCAAATTCAGGTGTTCAACAAACGACCGAACAGGCAAATGTTCAGCCTGAACTCATGCTCAAGCCAAACCATTCGCCCATCCCTACTGGTCATCAGTATTTTGTTTTCTTCAAGAGACTCTTTAACCGCTCCCTGCCCACCCAGCGTCTTATGACGTTGTCGAGTTAGTGATATCTGTGATATCTGAATGATGCCTGCAGTTACAGGCATCATTCAGATATCTTCTTTTTAGCCGGATTCCCTACCCCGCCTCCTCGGCTGGAAAGCGGAGATCTTTTTTATTTTTTTTTATTTCAGGCTTCCCAGCCTAGAGGTGAGATCTGGGGACTTATTGACACCAGATCTCACTGGAGATGGACCTGTCACACACTATTCCTATTACAAGGGATGTTTATATTCCTTGTAGCAGGAATAAAAGTGAATCAAATATTTTTTTTATAAAAGCAGGCATCAAACTAGAAAAATAAAAGTAAAATTAACAATAACAAAAAAAAAATTTAAACCGTCACTGTCCCCACGTGCTCACTCACAGAAGCAAACACATATGTAAGTCGCGCCCACATATGTAAATGGCATTCAAAACCACACGTGTGAGGTATCGCCGCAAACGTTAGAGTGAGAGCAATAACCCAAGACCTCTTCTGTAACTCAAAACATGTAACGTGTAAAAAAAATTTAAGCGTCACCTATGGGGATTTTTAAGTACTGAAGTTTGGCGCCATTCCACGAGCGTGTGCAATTTTGAAACGTGACATATTAGTTATCTATTTACTCAGTGTAATATCATCTTTCACATTATGCAAAAAAATTGGGCTAACTTTACTGTTTTTTTGTTGTTTTTTAACGCAAAAAATAAATATTAAAAGTTGCAATTACTGCCCTTTTTTCTCTAGGGTCTCTGCTTAAAAAAACATATATAATGTTTGGGGTTCTGTGTAATTTTCTAGCAAAAAAATATGACTTTTACATGTAGGAGAGAAATGTCAGAATTGGCCTGGTAGGCAAGAGGTTAAGGTGTATCAACAAACTGAAGAGCTTTTGCTCTCTTGAAGGTATCAGTATGCTATACATGCTAATGTGCATTGCAACAGAGTATTTTTGACTCCTAGTGCTGCTCTCTCTTCTCCTAGTCAAAGTGTCGCTATGTAGAGTATTACAGAAGGGTTATATTCGAATGGTATTAAACCAGAAAAGATTGAATACATTTCAGCTTACCAATCATTATATGTGATGGCGTTATTAGTTTTCTTTTATAGGTTTTTTTCTCTCTCTGTGTTCCTGGATTAGAGTGCCTCCACTCTGGATAAAGGAGGACAGGGGCACATTTGAAAAGCAGCATTTTGAGTCTGGAGGAAGGGGAGTGTTAGATGCACTAGCAGATTTAGATACATCAACAAATTGAAGCCAAACTCCAGCTAGCACTGTATAAGCAGTTACAGCAAATTGTTTTGTTCCTTTTGGATGGTTTTAAATGACTAAGGCCCCCTTCACATGGGGCAGAATCTGCTTTGTTCAGCAGGGGATATGTCCACTCATACTCTGGGCGGTAAGGTGTAAACAGCCATCCAATCCAATCTGTATAGACGGAGGGGAAAGGCTCTTAGTTTTTTTTGGTTTTGTTTTTAGCGGACCGAACTGGAGACGGGTGGGTGGGTGTAAATGAACGCAAGTTTGTTACACCCGGTGGTCTATAGGAATACATGGACCACCCAATCTGGTCTGCCTGAAAAACTGACAGCCCAGTCTAATTGGATCACCCGTGTGAAAGGAGCCTAAATACATAAATATAAGCTGATTATTGTAAGCAACCTTGTCAGTGGTAAATGGTTTGACTCTACCATATAACTGCTACCCCTGCAGGACAAGTTGCTTTGTTGAAAAACAGACTTACTGGCCAGATTACCAGATGAAAATAAAAGAAAGAAAACATAAAAAAAGAAAACAAATGCAACCATCACATCTAAGAACTAGTAAGCCACAATATAATAAATATAATATATATAATAAAAGTTAGATTTTGGGTTTAAAAAACAAAGGATTCGCCCTGGGACTTTAAATGAAGTGGGTACTGTTTCCGCCAGTAAACATAACAGTAGTAAATATAGTATATGGTTTATTCAAATACAATTGTTTACATGCATAAATAACACCAACAGTTGCCAATTAAAAAAGATACATAAACAAGGAATATTGGTACATAAATGTAGTAGTAGTCATAGTACACGGGCATCATACTACCCAACTAGTTTTGCAAGATCCAGCTCGCTCTTCAGGGGTGGATGTTTGTAAACCCTAAAGATTTTGGGTTTAAAGTGGATATAAAGGCTCAAGGCTTTTTTTTTACCTTCATGTGCATGAAGGTAAAAAACTTCCTGTGTACAGCAGCCAATCCCCCAACCCCCCCTCCCCCCCAAATAGTTACCTGAGCCCTATCTCGATCCAGCTATGTGCACGAGAGCAGAAGCTCACCATTGTCTCTGCCTCCTCATTGGTTGCCATCCCGCTACTGTCAGTCACAGCCAGTGAACCAATTAGGAGAGAGCAGTCTGAATGGACAGACATAGCAGCGGCTTGGGAGCTAGCCTGCTTGGGTGCCTCCATAGCAAGCTGTTTGCTATGGGGGCACTCGGGGGGGGGGGGGCGGGAACGCTGGCAGGGAACCCGAGAAGAGGAGGATTGGGGCTACTCTGTTCAAAACCACTGCACAGAGTAGGCAAGTATAACATGTTTGTTATTATAAAATAAAAATCAGCCTGTAATATCACTTTAATACTACTTTAAATATAGATATATTCAGGTACTTGCACTAGCTGAATCCAAAAATTATAAAAAAAAAAAAAACATTAATTGTTCTTTTTTATATCTGCCTGAAGGTCAGCTATAAAGATTTTGTAAAGAATATAAAATTGCAACAATTGGTGTTTTTCAATATCTGGCAAGAGTTCAGCTTTACATTGAAGTATTTTGCTTGCCACTAAAGAATAAAAAGAAAAAAAAGCAGAAGCATGTGATGGATGTGTTACATTTTAATATGTACCTATTAAAAATAAGACAAACTGCAAGACTCAATAACCATTTATTAGATGGATACATACCTAAGCTAAGCCTGAGACCTGAAAGCTGGTTTATGTTTTATATAAATTATTCTTTATAGTTAGTGTTTTTTATATGACACCCATTTTTGTCTTTGTATTTCTCCAAATAAGAACAAAAGCATTTGTCTGCTGTGTAATACTGTCCAAAGTGTTATTTTCTAACTAAAGGGGTTAATGTGACTGAAATGTGAAGGACTTCTGCAATATATCTATATATATGGAAAATCCTCTTAGAAAGAATCTGGCGCTGTGACTTACGTCTGCTGGTTGAAGTAAACAGTATGCAGCCCTTCTCCTCCTCCTCCTCTTTTCTCTCTATTCTTCCCCCTCCTCCTGCCTGTTCCCTCCTTCCCTCCCTCCTTACTCAACTTTACTCATGTGTTTCTGTTTAAGAACTCCAGTGCAAATGAATATGATTGGTGTCTACAGTCCTCTCTTGACTTCCAGCTGGAGTCATAGGAGAAAGCGTTTTTCCTTGCTCTGCAGAGCTGTTTACTTTCTTTATTAGTTTACATGGGGTTGTAGTCGCTATTTGAATCTCTCTGCAGTTCTTTTTCATCCTAAATCCTTGCCTGTCATAAAGATTTGAAGGCTGTAAAACAACCAGCTCCAACATGCGGCCGTATGACTAATCCCCACCCGGCTTTCTTCTATTTTCTTTTTTCCTGCTACTTCTTTCGGCAAATGTTCCTCATTGCTGGTTTTCTGAGGGCCAGAAAGGGATACATCTATATGGCAAGCCCTTTGGACCTGTGCTTCAAGCCAAGATTGCATTCTGATTGGCTAAGATCTGCAGACAATTTGGCCTATCATGAATCGTATGGACGTAGGTCGTTCTCGCGGAGCGATGGCTGGAAGTTGGCTCACGGCTTGCTTTTTCCCTTCCCCAGGTGCTGACGGAAATTCAGAACCCATGATTCTGGAACAATATGTAGTTGTGTCCAACTATGAGAAGCAAGAAATTTCTGAAATAAGTCTGAAGGCCGGAGAGTTGGTGGACGTGATAGAGAAAAATGAAAGTGGTAAGATTTCTTTGATTTATTTATTCCCTTAAATCATCTCTTAATACTTATAAATATTTTGTTTCCGTGCCCCCTCCCATCCACAAAGCTGTACATTAGCTGCATCTGGTACTGAACTTGGCTCAGAAGTTAAAACGTTTCCCAGTTAACATGGGCAGCGAGCCAAAAATATTGCCTTGCCCTGTAAGAATGTCTCCTATAGCTTATTTATGTATAAATGAATTTGCATGGCCTTTGTCACAAATGGGGCAACATTAGGATGTCCACATGAGTACTAGCTGCCAGGACTAAGCCTTTTCCTGCCGCAGGGTTAAAAAGAGCTTCAACACACAGGCCCATTACAGACTTCCAGTTGTTGAGGAATTACAGGTTCCCTACTGGCACATACTATATACCTATTCACAACAGGGCAACAGTAGGTAACCCTAATCTGTTTCTTCACTGATTAAAGTATGCAAACCCAATGTTTTGTCACTTCAGCATGCAGTCTATTTTGGACCAGCTGGCAGAGCACGTTGCAACTTGTAGTTCAGAAGCTCGAGGCCTGCAGGTTTCAGAAGCTTTTGGGACTGATTGCTGGTTACTGGAGCAAAGGACGACTCACAGTAATCAAATTTGTTCTTATTTTGTAACCTGCAATAGGAAAGGTTATGTGTAGTAGACTATATAACTCTTCCTCACTGTTTTACCTTGCAGTGCAAGCTCACATTGCAGGACCTGTCATTTTTTGGGTATTGGACATGACTTTCATGAAGCCAGAAGGGATAACTGGTATTTGTGATACACGTAGCAGTTGTATTTCCTACTCACAGGCCTGCTAAACTAATTTAGTCAGCACAAAGCAAAAGTGATGTATATTATTTTTCCATTACAGATTGTCTGGGGGTAAGCGATATAAGAAAAAGCCTCTCTGATTGGATGGTATTGTGTATGTCCAACCATAGTTACATAAGCAAACACAGCAGCAGTTCCGGCAGCATCTTTAGTTAATAGTATGTATGTTTACATTGAGATTGTTTGTCTTTTGTTGTCTAGCATGTGTACCGTACCATGCACTGTACATTTTGCAGGCTGCTTTGTTAGGAAATGCTGCTTTGTATCACTGTGCATGCTGCAGGCATTCATCCAGAGCTCCTGCAAATGTGGCAGTCTGTCTGGGAGATTGTTTCAGTGTTCAGTTTTTCTTTCCTGTGGTTAGGATGGAAGCAGTGGGTGGAGAGCTGAATTCAGAGTGTCAGCAAACGTCTTAGCTAGCTGTTTTAGAGGAAAAAAACGTTGGAAGAAAGATTTGGCAAATTGTTCTGTACGCCAAAAGCCAGTATTAACTGAAATGCTATTGCCATTATGAAGATCTAAGTTTGTTTCTTGCTGTCTTGTATGCAAACAGTTGTTGTGCAAATAAAGTTTTGCTTGTACTGGATTGTGAAAGTGACTTGAATATTTTATTATATAAGCAGCATACTTGGTACACTACATCCCAGTCTTATGACCCAACTTGCATAGTTCATGTCTGATGACACAGTCATGCATAGCTTATTTCTTGCATGTTAAGTCTTGGATCCTGATTTTTAAGAATAAGGCCGCGTACACACGCGCGGACTGTTGGCCCAACTTTGTCCGTCCAACAGTTTGAGCGAACAGTCCGCTCAAACTTAGCATGGACGGACATGGCCACACACGACGAACGAACAGTTTGCTGAAACCGTGCGCGATGACGTGAACGGCACGTACGACGGGACGCAAAATACGACGTCCTATACACTGCATTATAACTTTCGGCTTGAAAATCCTTTCTGAGCATGCGCGGAACTTTGTTTGACGAACAAGCCTACACACGGGCGGACTGTTCGTTGAAACAAGTTTTCAGCAGGCAGTTTTTCGGAATTTCCGTAAAACCTTGTCCGTCCAACTGTCCACTGAAACTGTCCGCTGAAAGCCCACACACGAGCGGACTGTCCGCCCAAACACTGTTCAGCGGACAAAGTTGGGCCAACAGTCCGCGCGTGTGTACGCGGCCTAAGAGTTGCTAACCATTGCAGCCAACCCGTTTGTTTGGTTTTTATTTTACCACAGTTTAAAAGATTATTAGATTGTTGCCTTTGCCATTTTTATGCACTGTATATACTTTATTGTGTAATAGGGACACTGAAACGTATTGTATTTTACATAGTTACATAGTAGGTGAATTTGAAAAAAGACACAAGTCCATCAAGTCCAACCTATTTGTGTGATTATATGTCAGTATTACATTGTATATCCCTGTATGTTGTGGTCGTTCAGGTGCTTATCTAATAGTTTTTTGAAACTATCGATGCTCCCAGCTGAAACCACCACCTATGGAAGTCAATTCCAAATTCTTGCCGCTCTTACAGTAAAGAACCCTGTGTGCAGTCTAAGGTCAAACCTCTTTTCTTCTAATCTTAATGAGTGGCCACTTGTCTTATTAAACTCCCTTCCACTGAAAAGTGTTTTCCCTATTGTGGGGTCACCGGTATGGTATTTGTAAATTAAAATCATATCCCCTCTCAAGCATCTCTTCTCCAGAGAGAATAAGTTCAGTACTCGCAACCTTTCTTCATAACTAATATCATCCAGTCCCTTTATTTGTTTTGTTGCCCTTCTTTGTACTCGCTCCATTTCCAGTACATCCTTCCTGAGGACTAGTGCCCAGAACTGGACAGCATATTCCAGGTGAGGCCGGACCAGAGTCTTGTAGAGCAGGAGAATTATCGCTTTATCTCTGGAGTTGATCCCCCTTTTTAATGCATGCCAATATTCTGTTTGCTTTGTTAGCAGAAGCTTGGCATTGCATGACATTGCTGATCCTATCATCTGCTAGGACCCCCAGGTCCTTTTCCATCCTTGATTCCCCCAGAGGTTCTACCCCCGGTGTATAAATTGCATTCATATTTTTGCCACTCAAATGCATTATTTTACATTTTTCTACATTAAACCTCATTTGCCATGTAGTTGCCCACCCCATTAATTTGTTCAAATCTTCTTGCAAGGTTTCCACATCCTGCGGAGAAGTTATTGCCCTGCTTAGCTTAGTATTGTCTGCAAATACAGAGATTGAACTGTTTACCCCATCTTGCATGTAGTTTATGAACATATTAAATAGGATTGGTCCCAGTACAGAACGCTGGGGGACCCCGCTTTCCACCCCTGACCATTGCGTGTATTCCCTATCACCACCCTCTGAACTGGCCCCTGTAGCCAGATTTCAATCCATGTACTCACCCTTTGGTCCATGCCAACGGACCTTACTTTGTACATTAAACATTTATAGGGAACTTTGTCAAATGTATTCAACTGCATGAAACTTTTTGTGGAATTTGTGTACTGTTTAGTTAGATATTGTATTTTTAAGTGTTTCCAGGGATTTTGGGTGAACAGCAGGATTGTCATGTCCAGCTCTGAGTCAGTGAGTCAAAATATGCACAAGGAAAATGATGTGACAACTTGGCCAAGGTGTGAAGTTGACTTTGGGCAGAATTACTGTAGACAAGCCTCAATAATTGCCATATTTAAAGTGTATCTAAACCAAAGAACAAAATTGGAATATATTAGAGCTTACCAGTCTATAGATATAGTGGCTGTATAACTTCCAGTTTTCAGGCTTTTATTTAGCTTTATTTTTTCCGATCCTGCTTGTAACACACTTTCTGTCATAGGGTGACAATGCTCACTCACTGTACTGGATCTATGGAAGAGCAACATAGTTACCATGGGGCAAGAAGTGTGTTAGCCCCTGTACACACGGTCGGAAATTCCGTCGGAAAAGGTCCAATCCGACCATGTTGTCGGATAATCCGACCGTGTTTTGGCTACATCTGACTTTTTCCGTTGGAATGTCCGAACAACAAAGTTTGAGAGCTGGATATAAAATTTTCTGACAACATGATCCGATCGGACTTTGTCCGATCGTTTGTAGAGAATTCCGATCGGACAAAGTGCCACGCATGCTCAGATCAAATTACGAGACCAAAGCTATTGGCTACTAGCTTGAACGTAGTCCCGTCGTAACGAACGAACGTCATCACATTCCGAACGAACGGATTTTCTGACAACTTTGTCCGACCGTGTGTATGCAACACCAGTTTCGGACAAAATCCGTCGGAAAAAAATCGGACTGATTTTGTTGTCAGAATTTCCGACCGTGTGTACAAGGGCTTAGGGCTACAGAACCATTTCTTTCTCCTAATTTCCATAGCATAGGCGGTAGGTATTCAGTAGTCCACAGGGAGAACTTGGGAACAGTGCTTACTGATCAAGACTGCAGCTCAGGCAGAAAGCACAATTTTTGACAGGGTAAAGGCATTTTTTGCACCTAACGAACAGATATAACAAAATGCATTCAATATTATATTTAGCAGACCAAAAGGTAGCAAATAAGAGAAGTTTGTTGTTAGAGTTTACAAATGCCTACATGGAAGAAAACCTATGAAAAAGATTTGGATGTAAACAAACCTATAGTTTTTGAACTTTAGAGGAGAAGTATGGACAAAGCTTTTTAGGCTATAATTCTCCTATGGATCAGAGGAGTGCAGTTCGTTCTGCTCTCCTGTGACCTGTTTTGTCACTCAGTCGCTCCAGGCCTTTGGAAAGATCCCAACTTTACAGTCTGGATTCATCCAGATGCCCTGATCAGCAGCTGACTCAGCCTCTCACCTGAACCCCTGGGAGACTGAGCCAGCCACTCCCTCCCCTCCCCAGCCCAGCACTCCAGTGAGCACTGGAGGGGCAGAGTAGAGAGCCAGTGACTGACAGCTTTCTGCTCGGAGTGTAGGGGAGAACTGAGCGATCAGCAGTGTTTGATCGCTCAGTTCTCAGTGCAGAGGTGGCGGGGGACAGATGCAGCATCGGATCGATGCTGCATCTACCTGGGTGAATAGAAGCTTTTTTCTTTTAAGAAAAAAAGGGATCTTTCTGTCACTGTAATAAAAGTAAGCATCCTTTTTGAATCTTTTTATCAGTTTGTGTGTGCTTATAGGTTCTTTTTTACAGGTTTGATGAACTGTTTGTGAGAGGAAAGGCTACTGGGGTGTGTTATTGTAATTTACTTCCAGTATTCAAAGTAAATGTAGGACCAAAACTTTTTTGTTTGGGTAGATTAAGAAAGGCCTAGGTCCCCTGTCTGTTTTTTACTGTTTTCCTTGACACCACTGATGAGCAAAACCCATCTCTAACTGTCCTGGTTACCATTGTCTCTTTGTATATATAGTGATATGAAATCTTCATTTATGAGTTGCCACAGAACAGAAGGCGAAAGGGGCATTTTCCAATGGGGAAACCTATTATGGCCCCCATGCTTTGGAGATATCTTGTCTTACTTTCTGATGTATCCGGGTGACAGAAAGTAAAGGGAATTTTCCCTGATAGGACACAGACGGAAACCAAACCAGTGGTCTTAACCATTATCCAAATCAACCAAGTGGAACTTCTCAGTGGCACAAAGAATATAAATGGTAATATGATAATTATGAGATGTTTTGGATACAGCCATTGTATTTTTCATCCCTACTATTTAAAATCCAGTTAGATACCAATCAGCTGCACAATTTATAACTGGCTCTAATTTAAAGCTATTTAATCTAGATGGTGCACTTAATTTTTTATTTTTTTCAAATTTTTTATTTTGTTTACTTTTTTTTCCGCACAGTCTATGACAAAAATTGATGCATATCAATACAAAAATGTAAAGTGTCACAGAGCTATCTGTACATTGTTACATCACATTAGTTATTGACAGTGCAAGTTAACTTACTCTAGTGATCCAAGGGATCCCTTGAAAACTCTTAGCATTAGAAGAAGGAAGAAAGAGAAGGAGAAGGAAAAGGAAAAAGAAGAGGGATTGTCATACTGGTACAGCTTACCTGTTCATGGAGTGTCCTTCCGGAGATGCCACAACTCCCAGACCCTATTATGAGCTTCCAATCTATCCTGTATTTTGGCAGTAATTTTTTCCATCAACTCCACGTCCTTAATTCTGGCGTGGAGGGCCTCTGGCAGGGGGGCGAATGCCTTTTCCAATGTAATGCCACCAGACAGCGAGCTGCTGTCAGGACATGACGTACCAGTTTCTTATGGGGTACAGGGATTTTAAGTGGGGCCCAGCCTAGTATAAAAAACTTTGGGAAGAAAGGGATTGATCCCCCAACTAGACGAAACAGTAATTCCTGGACCGAAGTCCAATAGGGCACTATCAACGGGAAATTCCAGTATATGTGTAAGAGGGTGCCCCTGTCCCCTTGACACCTCCAGCAATGATCTGAACTAGCTGGGTAGATGGCATGCAGCACATCTGGTGTCATATACCAAAAGTACAGGATTTTGTACATGTTTTCTTTGTATGGGGTACAGAGCGAGCTCTTCGCTGGCTGCGACCAGATTGCTTGCCATTGTTCCACGGGGATCTCCTTGCCCAGGATCTTCTCCCACTTAACCATATATGCGTGCTTGGAGTCGGGCTCCGATGGGCGTGCGTTTAATATTTTATATATATCGGATATAAATCCCTTCTCAGCGGAGACCGCTAGAACCAAGCTCTCAAAGGAGGTCGGAGGGGAAAATTGCAGGTTAGGTGCAATAGATAAGGCGTAGTGGCGAATCTGGAGTTACCCATAGAACTCCTGGCGTGGTAGATCATGTTTAGTCTGTAGTTTGGCAAATGACAGCAATCTGCGGGACCTAGGGTCTACTAGGTTCCCAAAGTGGAAAAGGTTTTGTGTGGACCACGGCGAGGACATTCGGTGTGTGAGACTTATCTGAGGTCAATTTATGCTTGCGGGAGAGATTGCGCCACAATCATCATGGGGCCTAAGATACGTTCAGATTCTACCTCTGCATTTGCGTTCCATAGTAAGTCGTTCGGATGTACTGGGGCAAGCCAAATTTTTTCTATTTCCGTCTACTTGTTATAGGAATATTGAGTAAACCAGGAGGCTATCGCTTTAAGTTGAGCCGCCTGATAATATTTAATAAGGTTAGGATATGCCAGACCTCCGTCCGAGCGTGCCGCCATCAGCACTGACTTTGGGATTCTATGCCTCTTATAGTTCCAGGTGTATTGGAGTAAATCCAATTGGAGCTTTTTTAGGTGTCCATAGGGTATTGGAATTGGGAGGGTTTGGAACAGGTACAGTAATTTCGGGAGTATGGTCATTTTTACTGATGCAATCCGCCCCAATAAGGAAATGTGGTATTTTTTCAACTGCAATAAAAGGGCTCTAATGGAGCGATATAGGGGGGGAAGTTTTCCTGGTACGAAGTTTGGAATTTCGGGGTAAGATGGATCCCTAAATATTTCAGAGCTTTTTGCTTCTGGTGCACTTAATTTTTATTGTTTTTCTAGTAGGAAAAAATCCAACACAGAACAGACCTCAACTCTGCCCAGTGTGCATCTTTGCAATTGTTCCCAGCTTCAATCATACTTTAAAAGCAAATACAAGCATACCATACAGGTTCATAGATTTGTCTACGATGTGCAGGTGAAGATGGCAGCATAAGTGCCTATCACAGACTTGAGTATAAATGCAACAATTAGTTGTACTATGGTTTATCAGGCCATCTGCAGTGAACATTTCATTGTAGGTAATAGTGCTATTAGTTAGAGCATTAAAAACCAACAAGGCAATTACTTCTATTCATGGTATGTTTGTAAAACTATACAATTGGTTAGTCTAAACAAGAATAGCCAACAAAATTTTTCTCTGCTATTTCCCTTGTCTAGTAAATCCAGAAACTGCTTCATTTTGTGTCTTTTTTCCTGCTGTGAAGGTTTTCCAGATTTATAGTGTGAGATTTCTTTGTTGAGAGGTCTCAGTCTTCTGTTTATGCCATACATCTAGTCACAGGGTTATTGACTTTGCAGCAGTCGCCAGTTTGTAAAGACTGTGACGTTGAAAATTCCAGATGGCAAACTGTCCTTATTTGTAGACTGTTAGTAACTTTAGCCTTTGGGTAAAACTTCACTTACCTCTACAGCATCAGTGTAAAATATAGCAGTTCATCCAGTGCACATGCTCCTCCTGTCCCAAGTTTTGAAATTGATGGAGGGAGGAGATTGTCTTAGGAACTTCACAAAGCCTGACTGACTCAATAACAGTTATTGACAATTCACTGCCTTTGTGAATTATAAAGATCTGACGCTAGTAACATTATTCCCCCTAGTCCTAGACAGGTAAACCTTCTGATTCTCAAGATGCCAAAACACTAAAATTATCATAGCTACATTCATGTATATTGTGTTTGTATTCATTGGGAAAAAAGTGGCGTAAAGAACTAAACATATTTTTCCTAAAATTCTTTTAGTTTCTCACAAAGGATGTATAATATGAAAACAAAATTGCCATGGTTGATTTATTTGCATTCCCTTGCTGAGAAGAGTTCATTGCACTGTACTACATCCCTTGCTCTTCAGCTTCAGCTCTTCTAAAAACAGACATTACTTATAACTACTAAACCAGGACCCTGCATTCACCATTTCTGGTCTCCCACAGTACACAGAACATGGAAATGGAATTGTTTTAAATTATTTATAATATTATTATTATTTATTATTATTTAATTCTCCCTCTGCATGGACAGTGCTGATTGGCCCTGTGGTGATCATATGCACTCTCCCCCAGAAAAAAAAACATTCTAGCAATACACATCAACTGTGCTATGCAGAGTGCCCCCATGGCTCTGTACTGTCAGAAGATGAACTGGGAACAGTGGAGGAAGGGGAGGATCAGAGAAGACAGGATCAAACAGCCTTTTTACACAATGTGCAGGATTAACCCCATAGGTTCCACAATGAGTATAACAAGCATGCTTTACTGCATATACAGACTGATATTACACTTGAAGGTTTAGTATTAAGTGATATTGACCACTTCACACCCAAGGCCATCATTAGACACCCTGTACTTTGAGTGAGGATATCTGAATGATACCTGCAGCTGCTGGCATCATTCAGTTATCATCTTTTTCAGCCGGCGATTCCCTGCACCATAAGAACAATCATAGCAGCAGTTCACCTATGCTTCTACCGGCTCACTCGTGCGATCAGCGAGCCGGAGAAGGAATTCTTCTGCGCTGGAAGTTCATTATAGAGAATACCGGTGACCAGATGGTCCCCAGCAGTCTCGGAGTGACGTTATCGGCCTGACAGTTGTAAATACTGCCGTGTACTTGGCTGTTAAGGCTGTTAAGGCAGAGATCGTTTTTTTTTTCCCAACCTTTCCTGCCTATAGGAGAGATTTGGGGAATTATTAGACCCCAGATTTCTTCATAAAGAGGACTTTGTCATGCCCTATTGCTATTACAAGGGATGTTTACTTTCCTTGTAATAGGAATCAAAGTGCTAAAAAATAAATTAATAAAGGGAGAGTGTAAAAATAAAATAAACAATAAAAAAATGTAAATGAAAAATTTAAATTGCCCCGTCTGCGTGCTCATATGCAGAAGCGAACGCATGCATACTTCTGCCCACATATGTATACCGCATTCAAACCACACGTGAGGTATTGCCGCTAACGTGAGAGCAACAATTCTAGCTCAAGATCCCCTCTGTACTTCTAAATAGGTAACCTGTAAAAATTTTTAAAGGGTCACCTATGGAGATTTTTAAGTACCAAAGTTTGGCGCCGTTCCATGAGTGTGCACAATTTTAAAGCGTGCCATGTTAGGTATCTATTTACTCGGCGTAACATCATCTTTCACATTATACAAAAAATGGGCTAACTATAGATTTTTTTTCCAAAAGAAAACACGTTTGAAAAATTGCTGCGCAAAGACTATGTGACAAATAGTTGCAACAACCACCATTTGGTTTCCTATGTCCTCTGCTAAAAGAAAAAAAAAAAAAATATATATATATATATATATATATATATATACATTGTTTGGGGGTTCTGAGTCATTTTCTAGCAAAATAATGATGATTTTTACACATAGGAGAGGAGTGCCAGAATAGGCCCGGTTTGGAAGTGGTTAAACCCTCAGTGTAAAAGTCTCACTTTTAGCTGATTTAATCATTAAGGCTCCATGCACACTGGGCTTAAAAAAAAATCTGTTCTATCAGGAGTAAAAAATGCTCATATAGAGCGTATACATTTTTTGTACAAAGTTTAGACAAGTTTAGGAGAGTATTACGTTTTTTCTGCCTCCAAGCTCCAATCAGAAATGTGAACCAGAAGGTTTTTTTTTTCCTTCCTCTAAACGTTAAAATCAAAATATGCCTCTTAATGTCCTAATGTGCATGCACACATAGGATAACATTGAGTTGCTTCTACAGGCAGAACACAAAACTCCTGTAGAAGCAACATTTTTTAAGTCAGTGTGCATGGTGCCTTACTGAGTATGCAGCTTCTTTATCCTTTAATCCTTGCCTATGTTCCAGTTCATGCTGATGCTATGACTGCTACCCCAAGTTTGCTGTTTCAGGGTGGCTCCTTTCTCTTTCAGTGATCTCTGGAGCCACCCTTGCATGCAGGAACTAGAGTTATGTCTCTCCATACTGTGTGCAGTAATAGAAGCGCACAGCCCTATAGCCTGGGATGGCAAGATACTCCCTTGCACTTCCCTCCTTCTTCGCCTCCCCCTCCCTTTTTCGAGCTATCAGACTGCACTGTCCACTGTTAATGCTTTCCTGTGAATACTGGAAATTCAGGAAAGCTGCACCAAGAGAGCGTGACCTATCAGCACTGGAAGCTGTAAACTGCAAGTGCTGGGCTAAGACTGTTAACAAATAGTTTACTGGATAATATTTATTTGATTGCATTCAGTGTTATGTTAAAAAGGGTTTATTTACTGCTTAAAAAAACACATAGAACTTTCTGCTTGAATCATAATGATGTCTTCTTTTGTGGTGTAGATTGTATATTGTTTTGTCTGGTCTAGTATATAAGTAACACTTTTCATTTGTTTGAGCAGGTCATTTTTTGTTTTCTCTCAGACTCAAATAAAAAAAAAAGTTTGTTGTCTTAGTCAAAAATGTCTGCATGCCAGCATTTTGCAATAATCATGTGCTCTATTGCATATTTTCTGCTTAACCCAAACAGGAGCGCATAAGGTATAAATTAGTAACTTTTTTTTCTTTGTTTTTGTTTTTTTGTGTGTTTGTTGGTAGAGAACATGTTGAATTACCTTGAATGTTTATAATTGTAGACATTGAGCCTCTCCATCTCTTGTGAAGATTTATCATAAACCACAGCAGCTGTTCAGCTCATTAGCAGGTTCTCTGTCAGCCTGGCTTTGGGAAGCTTGAATTGTCCCGCCAGGTTCAGAAAGACACACATAACGGTTTGCCATGTATTGCACTTATGTCATGAATAGGTTCAGTGGCTAAAATGACCCTGTGTATATTGTGTGCCAAAAGGTAGAAAGCAAAATGTTAAATTTTTTTACATTAAAGTGGACTGTTCTTAAGATTTAAGACTTCTTAAACAAGTAGGACACATAATACCATTACCAAATCCAAATTACTATTAATGTTTTCCTTTCAGTTGCTGCACTGGTATATTTTTGCTAGATTTGATTGCAATGTAAAGGAAGTCTTTCAAGGGAGAAGTCCATTAAGAGTTGTGTGTGTAATGGGGGTCTTAATAGTAGTATGTAGGCCATGATGTAGACAAAAGAAAGAGCCTCCTCCACTACAGAAAGGAAGATAGTAGGCTCATGTACTGATGCTTCACGTGATCACCAATGTAGGCAAGTAAATGGTATTTATTATTTTGCTCAGTGATTAGTTGTAGAAATTTTAGCTTTAACATTTTCCAAGTACTCAAAAATCACATCCGGTAATCCATTAAATCTTGTAATTCATGATTTGTGTGTAATATTAATTTTGGCATGGCATTTTCCACAAGCTATGTTTATCTTTACCTTTTTACGCATGATAGAATGGGACTTTGAATAGGTGTACACTAGTTTTTTCATACAGGCTGTGAAATCTTTCACTTTTAAAATAGTTTGCAGCTTTGATAACCAAGTAGTAGCAGTCAGTCTCAGCAAACCAGTGCCATCTTCATCTGCTTGTATTCTGCTAATCACCAGTTTTCTCCTTACACCCACTTCTTTATTTTCTTTACACTGGAAAGTTGGCCCAGGCTGGCCACAATTTAGAGGGATGTACAGCATGCTCCCTCTTATGGCGTCACTAAACAAATTTAGAAAGCCCAGCTATAACGGCAAGCTGGCAATGGGCACAAAACCGTTAAGTACAGGGCAGGCTTTTGCCCGCAGTCAGCCAGTAAAGTGGGCTGGAGTAAACCCCATTATTCTTGGTCCTTTACCAATTCTTCTGGTAGTTGATGTTGTAAAACATATTGTTTAAATGGAAATATTGCAGAATAAGAAACAGAAAAAAACAATTCCGCTTTCATAAGATGCTGGCTCTGTTTGCTATGAAAAAAGCTTCTCCATAGTGTTTACCCTGGAACCTTCTCCTCTGTGTCCTTTTTTATTTTGACAACTTCTAAGTTACATTTTGCAAGTCTTTGAACACACTCATTTGAGATGAAATCATATGTAGAAGTAACCGACAGTCTTCCACGGTAAAGCCTTATTATGTCCTCCATTTTATTTTCACCTGTATCATTTCTTCCTCTTAGGGGTCTATGCTTTTGATTGTCCTTTACATTAGATCTTATGCAACAAAAATGTCAGTTGGACACCTAAAGCTGACTTCTACAGTATCTTTTAACATCACTCTAGAGAGCAAAAAAAATAAAAAATGAAATTTCAACTGATACTTCTATAAAAGAGCAGTTGATAACAGCTGCCATTGGGCTATAAATAATGAAGATATATAGTTCTGTTGGTGGCATTTTCCTGTGTGTAAATAAATTCCTGTTTAGCTTAGCCTTAAAGTAGAACTTTAGTCAGAAAATTAAGTCCTGATAGATCACTTCAGGCTCTCCCCTTTTGCAGATTTCACCTTGCTTTGCACATGCTCAGTTCCTTTGTATTCTCAGTACTGTGCCTAAAGTCAGAGCCACTAGAGGCCACTCAGCTGACAGCTTAAAGATATACTGTTGCTGAAGAGGGAAGAAAAAAACAGGAATGACAAAGACAGTGCTGAGGGAACACAGATTAGGGAGGGAGAAAAGAAAAGCAGGAGAGGTAACAGGACAAACTCTGATGCCAGGGAGACACAGAAGAGTTAAACTTACAAGGATAGTGTTGTCAGAAAACATAAATCAGACTGAGATAGTTAAATCTCACTTGTTTAATAATAATAAAAAAAGGTAAACAGAGTAAATGTAGTCAAAACATAGCCAGAGTTCAGGAGCTGGAATGGATAGTCAGGCAAGCCAAAAAGCCAGGGAGCCAGAGAGGAGCGTAGTAGAACAGCAAGCAGGATCTGGAGCCAGAAGGAATGTCAACCAAACATGTCTTTAACAGGAACACAGGCGAACAGAGATGAGGAAAGTTTCCAATAAGGAAGTGACTGCTCTGGGCTTCAACAAAGTGGCGGCCTCCAGCAAAAAGAAACAGGAGCAATGCTGTAGACAGTTTTCAGCACAAACAAATTTTGGTAGCATATTTATTAAGGTGGATAATACAGTATCTCGCAAAAGTAAGTACACCTCTCACATTTTTGTAAATATGTTATTATATTCTTTCATGTGACAACACTGAAGAAATGACACTAAGAAAGAAATGTAAAGTAGTGAGTTTATAGCTTCTATAACCCCCCAAGTGAAAATGTCCAAATTGGGCCCAAAGTGTCAATATTTTGTGTGGTCATCATTATTTTCTAGCACTGCCTTAACCCTCTTTGGCCTGGAGTTCACCAGAACTTCCCAGGTTGCCATTGGAGTCCTCTCCCACTCCTCCATGATGACCTCACAAAGCTGGTGAATGTTAGAGACCTTGATCTCCCATACCTTCTGTTTGAGGATGCCCCAAAGATGCTCAATAGGTTTTAGGTCTGAAGACATGCTTGGCCAGTCCATCACCTTTACCCTCAGCTTCTTTAGCAAGTCAGTGGTCGTCTTGGAGTTGTATTTGGGGTCATTATGTTGGAATACTGTCCTACGGCCCATTTTCTGAAGGAAAGGGACCATGCTCTGCTTCAGTATGTTACAGCACATGTTGGCATTCATTGTTCCCTCAATGAACTAGCTCCCCAGTGCTGGCAGCACTGCAGCCCTAGACCATGACAATCCCACCACCATGCTTGACTTTAGGCAAGACACACTTGTCTTTGAATGAATGAAATACTTGTATAGCGCACAATGCGAACTGAATCGCCTCAAGGCGCTGTGGCGAGCTTTGATCATCAGCTAAAAGAGGAAGGTCTTAAGTTTTTTCCTAAAAGCCAGGTGATTTTCTTCCAGACGGATTTTGATTGGTAGAGCATTCCATAGCCGAGGCCCTTGGACAGCGAATCTCTGATCCCCCTTGGATTTATACCGGGCTTTGGACTTGTCTTTGTGCAAAGGAAAACGACTGTGATTTCATTTTTGCATTATTTAGGCCTTGAGCTCTACTACCTGCTGCTTTATTATTATTCTCCATTTGTCACATTGTAATGTACATATATTATTTTTGATTATCACATTTCCAGGATGGGCAGGCTAACGGGGTTGTGGATCCATTCCTACACTTGTCTTTGTACTTTGGTTGCCGCCGCACATTCTTGACACCATCTGAACCAAATAAGTTTATCTTGTTCCCATCAGACCACAGGACATGGTTCCAGTAATCCATGTCCTTAGTCTGCTTGTCTTCAACAAACTGTTTGCGGGCTTTCTTGTGCAACATATTTAGAAGAGGCATCCTTCTGGGACAACAGCCATGCAGTCCAATTTGATGCAGTGAGCAGCGTATGGTCACCCCCACCCCTTCAATCTCTGCAGTAATGCTGGCAGCACTCATACTTCTATTTCCCAAAGACAACCTCTGGATATGATGCTGAGCACATGCACTCAATTTCTTTGGTCGACCATGACGAGGCCTGTTCTGAGTGGAACCTGTCTGGTTAAACCGGTGTATGGTCTTGGCCACCATGCTGCAGCTCAGTTTCAGGGTCTTTGCAAACTTCTTATCGCCTAGGACAGCTTTATATAGAGCAACAATTCATTTTTTCAGATCCTCAGAAAGTTCTTTGCCATGAGGTGCCATGTTGAACTTCTAGTGACCAGTATGAGAATGCGAGAGCGATAACACCAAATGTAACACACCTGCTCCCCATTCATACCTTGTAACAATAATGAGTCATATGACACTGGGGAGGGAAAATGGCTAATTGGGCTCAATTTGGACATTTTCATTTAGGGATGTACTCACTTTTGTTGCCAGCGGTTTAAACATTAATGGCTGTGTGTTGAGGTATTTTAAGGGGACAGCAAATTCACGCTGTTATACAAGTTGTACACTCACTCACTTTACATTGTTGCAGTGTCATTTCTTCAGTGTTGCCACATGAAAAGATATAATAAAATATTTACAAAAATGTGAGGGTTGTACTCATTTTTGTGAGATACTGTATGTTCTTTTGTTAAAGAACATTTATTGTTATCAAACTGTTATGGGTAAAGTTCCACTTTAAGCTAGCCTTGTAATGTGAGGTTAAACCTAAACAATTTATTCAATTGGTATCAAATCAGACAGGTCCTTATACTAGTAGATGGTAGATCTAAAGGAGATTGTACAATCAGATTAAAATATATGGTCAGTCTTAGGTTGAAGGACCCTTTCCAGTCCTAGTGCTGGATTGGTCTGTATTGCTGGCATAGGGACAGTGCCTTGTAAGCTCCTTCTTAGTCAAGAACCTGAAATTATCTTAATTATCTATTATGTTTTCCATACAGGTTTACAAAATTCTTGATGCTTTTTAAATAAAACAAAATCTCATTAAGTGTAGTAAATTGACTTAGAAATTAGATTTTGTGGTTCATAAATTGTCTGTGCTAGTTCATTATTCATAGTGATTATAAAATTTTCTTTTCATAATTTTTTTTCCAAGAGCTGGATGTAGACTGTTTCACTTGATTGTAAGAAATATGCTAGACAATGTGTCAAGGGTCCCCATCTTGGAGGCTACACATATCATATTCATTTAGACAATGTCTGAGCTTTTTCTTTCTAGAGATCTTCACTTTGATAATTAAAGTGCTTGTAAACCCTCACATGTACCCAGTGAAGTGACTAGCATTAGGCCCCTTTCACACAGGACGGATCCATAATGATCTGCCCCGTGATGATCCGCTGGCTCAGTGAGGATCGCTCAGTTTATCCTCGTTGAGCCGGCGGATGACAGGGTGGTCCCTGTCAGCTCTCCGCTCTCCTCTATGGGGGATCGGATGAACACGGACCATCTGTCTGTGTTCATCCAATCCGCTCTGCAGACAGATAGAAAAATAGGATTTTCCTCCATCTGCAGAATTGGACCATTGCGGAGACGGACGATATCGGGTGTCTGCGGATGTTCATCCGCAGACACCCGCTATCCCATAGGGATGCATGGATGTCCGTATTTCATCCACAAACGGATGGATGAAATACGGACATACGTTCCGCATGTGTGAAAGGGGCCTTAGGTGATAGCTGGGCATCTGCTGTGCGTCGCTTAACTGACAATTGTCGTGAGACGTTGCACCTAAACAAAATTGAGGTACATTTTTTCCCACAAATAGCTTTCTTTTGGTGGTATTTGATCACCTCTGCGGTTTTTCTTTTTTTGCGCTATAAACAACAAAAGAGCTTTTTTGCTGTAATAAATATCCCCAAAAAATATATAAAAAAAAAACAAATTTCTTTTGCAGTTTAGGCCGATATGTATTCTACATATTTTTGGTAATTTTTTTTTGCAATAAGCATATATTGATTGGTTTGTGCAAAAGTTATAGCGTCTACAAAATAGGGAATAGATTTATGGCATTTTTATTAGTAATGGTGGCGATCTGCGATTTTTATCAGGAGTGCAACATTAAGCCGGACACATCAGACACTTTTGATACTATTTTGGAACCGTTGTCATTTATACAGGGATCAGTGCTATAAAAATGATTACTGTGTAAATGCCACTGGCAGGGAAGGGGTTAAACACTAGGGGAGCGATCAAGGGGTTAAGTGTGTCCTAGGGAGTGATTCTAACTGTGGGGTGGGGTGGGCTCACAACAACATGACAGAGCCTCAGATCATTGCCTCAGATGACAGGGAGCAGTAGATATCTGTCATGTTGCAAGGCAGAACAGGGAAATGCCTTGTTTACATCTCCCCGTTCTGCTGCTCCTTGACACGATCACGGGTCCTGGGCAGACATTGAGTCTGCATGACCCGCGGGCACGTCACTGAGTATGCCCACAATGCCGTGATTTAAAGGGGACGTACTTGTACGCCCATTTGCCCAGCCGTGCCAGTGTGCCGACGTACATCGTCGTGCGCTGGTCAGCAAGGTGTTAAATACCACCAAAAGAAAAGCTCTGTCTCAAAAAATTATAACAATTTTGTTTGGGTTAGTGTATTGCATGACTGTGCAATTGTCATTCAAAGTCTAACAGCCTTGGCCTGAGCAGGAAGGGGATGAAAGTGCACCATAGGCAAGTGGTTTAAGGATAAATTGAAACTAGGAAGGAATATTCTGACATCTTCTGACCTTAAAGCTGCAATAAAGTCTTAGACAGCTTGACTGGAAAAGGTTCATACCAAGCTATGATAATCCATCAAGTCTCAGCCGAGGCCAGAATAGAACTCATTTGAAATATAGATCAATTTTTGTTTTACCTATTCTGTCTATTCCTAAAAAAAATGCATTTTTTCCACAAATTTATATGCCTCATAAAAAAAGTGTTCAGCATTTCAGTGAGATCAGTGGCCACCTCATTTTGGTGCTCCCTAGTGGTTTGTAGGTGCATGTAAATGGCTGCAGACGTTTACAGTATGATGTGTAAAGTGTCTTTCTAAGTTGATTAAGACCCCTTTCCTGACACAGTATGAAAGCCTATACGTTTGGGTAGGCTCCTCTCTCTGCCCTATTCCAAGACCGGTTATACTATATAAGTAAGTCTCCTCCCTGTAGACAGCATTCTTTTTTTCGTCAATGCTACAGCTGGTTATGCTGCTGCTGAAAGCAGGATTTTTCTTTTCCCTCACCTTTCCGGATTAATTTGGCCAAGCCTCTCCTGTGAGAAAGTTCCCCGCTGTACAGGCTGTAAGAACTATATGGGGGAGACCTCGCCCCTCAGGATCCAGGATGAGGGGGGTGATGGCATCTGGTCTCTAGGGATTGCGCCTTCATCTTGACTCCATGGATGGACATTCATTGGACTTTTTGTTTGGCCATGAAGTGTGCAGGTGGTAAGGCACCACATGGTGCACAGAGCCATAATATTCAGTTACTGCTGCAAGTATGTTGTTAACTTGAATCACTGGAAGCATATGTCACACGTGAAATTTTCTGGCTTGTCCATAGTTTGTCTGTTTACTGTTGCCTCACAGGTTGTGGTTTGTGTCTGTAATACTGCTATTGCTGATAGCAGGTGTGCTGTGCTGTGCTGAAGCCTTCCTATTAACTCCATAAGGCCTGGCCCTAGAGGCTTGACTTATTGTCTGCAGGTATGCTGTTAGCTTGCACCACTGAAAGCATAAATCACACATGTGAATCTTACTGGCTGTCCATAGGGCAACTCTGTTTCTGCCACTCTAATGCTTCACAGGTTGTGGTCTGATTCTGCAGTATTGCTAATGCTTAGGCTGATAACAGGTGGTGCTGAGCCTTACCTATTAATGCAGGGCCTGGCCCTGCAAACTGGGCTTACTGTGTATTAATGCTTGGTTGTGGTATGGTGCTTTTGCGGTACATGTGTCTAAGGTAGGTTTAACCTGCTAGTGCTAATTGTCTGATGACTATTAACCTGCACTGCTTGCCTGTGATTACATTGACTCTACAGTACTAATGACTGCTATGCGTTTATTACTATGCATTTACATGCTGACCTTGATCCTAAAATGAAAGTCAGGATCTGCTTTGTTGCATTTCCTTAGTACTATACCTGTTAGCAATGTGTAATTGCTTCTGTTATTTGTGGTACACCACAGAGGGCTATGTGGTTTGCTGCTTGTAGTGGTTAGTACTGATGTTTTTTTTAACAAATACTCCCAGGCATTGCTCCAGTCTTTCAGCTCATCTATGGGCTAGTAGCAATCAGTCTTCCTAGAGACCAGCAATGCTCATTAAGGCGAGGGCAGGTAGGTATATTCTATATCATAAAAGTGCACATTATGGGAATAATGGATTGTAAATCTATCTAGCCCTCAACACCAACACCACTTCTCAGGAAGAGGAGAGTCAACCTGCTTCTGCAAGAGGGGACAGGTCCTCTTTAGCCTTGAAGGAACCACTATGTATTTAACTGCCAGAAGAGGCAGACCAAGGAAATCTCTACGATAATCTTAGTGGACTGGTGGTAACTGGTATGTCAGCCAAAATGCAAGCCAAGTTGCAGGCCACAGGCAGTGGCAAATGGGCAGAGACTGAGAAGGCCTACAGTGACTAATGGTTCCATACCAAGCCTAATCAAACAGCTGCATTTATTTAAAGGCAACCTCTACCTCAGAAGCATTTGGCCAGATGGGTCAGCCTTAGCTTGCTTCTAGAAAGTTGCTATGGCAAGTTGGCATATCAGAAGCAAAAAGTGGATGTTTTAACTCTGTCGAAACTGACTGTGTAGATCTCTATTCAATAATGCTCAGGTAATAAGCTAATTAAACAACAAGTCGTTTAAAGGGTACCTCTGCCTCAAAAGCAGCTGGCCAACAGGCTTCATCAGATTAGCCAGGGGTGCCATTCTGCCTTCAGAAAAGCAATATCCTTTGCAGAGACCCTGGGGCAGCGAATGGATCTGGAGATGAAGAAGGTTCATACTACTAAGTAGTGTTTTATGACCTGCTGTTAACCCTTACGGCTCATCCCACAAGTAGCACATACTGCTTTTAAGTCAGAGTGGTGACTGTTCAAGTCGGATCTGGTGATATCTAGAAGGGGGATTAATCCCTTTTGTTAATGGCCAATGACCAGAGGATAGCCAAAAGGCAAAGTAAGGAAGATTGAATGACAGGTTAAACCTAAGTGAACTATAGAGGAGAATAAATAATTAATAATCATCTTTATTTGTCTGCCTAAACCCAAGTCTACCCAAGTTGCCCAGTAAGGGCAGCTGACAGAATTATATGTAAATTTGAACTTAGGATCCATGGGTCCTGTGCATTAAGGAAGCCATTGGAATTTTCATTCCTCTCCTCCAACTCATTGCATTCCCTCCATGATGCATTAGAGCACAAGAGTTATGACTGCATGTTCTTTAGAATGTAGAAAAATAAAGAAGTGCGCCAAACTAAGTGCAGTAATTATAAAATTGCAATTAATATGATAAAAACACACAGCCAAAATGGCTACTCACAAAGGTAGATAATGATCAGGCATGTCAATATAGTGAAGGGAGAAGTATTCAAAGTCACTTGTCCATGGAGGAGCTAGGATGGTTGCTTGCTGATAAACCCATCAGAGGTGGTGTAGCAGTAGAAGCTCTGTAATTGTTGATTTTAAAAATCGCTGCCTTGTTGATGTTGGAATAACAGCAGTGTATGGGCTGTACAGCGTCCGGCGAGCGGAAAGGCCCAGAACCGGAAGTGCGCCTCAGCTCCTGTATACCGGAAGTGACGTATCGACTAATCAGAAGACGCGTTTCACAATATCCATTGTTTCCTCAGTTCTATCGGTCAGAGCAGGAAATGGGGCATATATATATGAGCACAGGATTGTTATACACAGAGTTTTTACGTTGATTGTTTTTTTTGCGCCATCTCATCATTACTGCATGTTCTTTAGTCAAAAGTAAGACTTGGTCAACAAGCAGAAGGATTAGGATCTAAAACTGCATATGGCATCGTTGCAATCAATCTCTCCAGCCATCAGTAAGGCTTGGCTTCCACAAAGCGTATGATTTACAAGGAGTACCATTCATAGCGGCGTGACTTCAAAGTAGTCCCTGCACTACTTTGATCCCACTTTAATGCCACCTGGGGCCATGGACCTCAAAAATACACAGGCATTGCTTCAAGTCTCATAAAACTTAGTCACAGCAAAATCGTACAACGTTTAGGTCACAATAGTGGAACCCAGGCTAATATTGTAGATTGTCTTTACTATAGCAACGAATGACACATGAATGGGAGTCTGATAAGGCTGCACACGATGATACAAAATGTTTGAACGAAAGTGGAGAATTCCCCATGGGGCTTTGTAGCAGCAAATAGGAGTCAAAATTATTATTTTTCCGTAAAAAATATATTAATTTTATTCATTAAGAGACCATTGGACATCAATGTGATACAAAAGTTAAAATATGATCTCTGGTGTGCACAATGCGAGACAGTTTGGACTAAGAAGGGGAAGCAAGCAGTAGATAATACCATGTGATATAACTGTCAAACAATATACATCAGAGGGTACTCCCTCACAGTATTGATGAATTATAATTATACTATCCAATGTTTATAAAATGCCCCAATGCATTTCGACCTTAGAGGTTATGGTCTTCTTTAGGGGGTTCTTACATTTCTATTAATACATCAAAAAGGACATATATCAATATATCATATGTAAACACATTCCTTTATAAGTAATCATATATTAGAGATATAAGTAGATAGAGTAGATTGTCTTTAGACCTAGCAGGTGTGTGTGTGTATGTGCGCATGTGTGTATACTTTATACACACTTTGAGACACCCATGTTTGGCCGTGTTCACTACAAGTCCATCTGTCAGACTGTGGCCTTTCCACAAACTCCGGGCATTTCCCAGTACTGGCTATCCTGTGGGAGCAAGGACATCTGGTGAGCCTTGTTTGGTCAACAGCCTGGTGCAATGTCTTCCAAGTCCTGGGGGAAAAAGTTATAGTTCAGACTCAATGATCAAATTGGGAGGCGCCATCATCAAGAGACCAACCAGTCTCATTACAGCAATGGCCTACCTGGAAGCAGTTCTGAATCTCTGAAGAATACAGTGAAGTTAGCTTCAGAGAGAGCAACAGTATAAGTATTTCACTTGAACAAATTATAGCTTTTTCCCATTGGTTGCATCCCACGGTCACAAAAGGGTAAAGAAGTAACCTGTAGTAACCCATGTGGCCCGAGGGGCCCAGAGGAAGTTTGACAACTGTACTAACTGGTTTTGTGGTAAGGGAAGACTTTCTTCCGGCACCAGGAACAGTTACTCCACAGAGGAGACAAACTTCTTTTGGAGAGGTAGCTAAGCTAGCTTATCTTTCAGCTTATCAGATACTAGGCATACCAATCATCGCAAGCTATTACTTGTCGGGTATTCATGCAAATGGAGGACAAGGTGTTCAAAGTCAGAGTTGCAGTGGTCACAGACTGGCATCCTTCCAAAAAACACAACAAAGAGAGCCTCAGCTATGCAGCAAAGACTCAGAAAAAAGGGTAAGTCCTATCTTCGCTGTCGAGAAGCAATGCAAGACTAGTCAACTTCTGTCAGAGATATCTCCCAGTCAGGTCTGCCAGCCCTTTAGGTTTTCTAGAACTTCTTGCCAGACGGCGTAAGGTACAAAGCCGTTGGATGTCAGAGGATGGTCTCCAAATCAACAAGCTGTCAAGGAATCGGCAACAAACAAGGCTATCAGGATATTGATGTGACAGTAACCATGGTGGCTTCCGAAGCAGTGAAACTACAAATATCCAGCTGGGTCTGCAGATTAGCCAATATGTATATTCAGCAAACCTAATAGTCTCCAGGATCCTTATCTAGATCCACAGTCGTTCAGTGGTGATGATGACAATAATTGCCTGGCTCGCCTGCAGGCCATAATATCCGCAGGCATAGTCTCAAATCCAAGAACCTCCTATCCTCTTTCCTGACAACTAACACCTCATACAGTGTGGCCAAGGGTATATTCCAAATTCAGACAAGTTATATCTAGATGCTGGAGACCAAGAAGTGAAGGCTAACCTAGAAGTCTTACCTTTAGTGTTCTGAAATCCTATGGAGGTCAGGGCGCCTACTCCAAACTTCAAGTACATTGATCAGAGGAAACCCTACAGAATTTAAAGGATGGAATCCTCTGTTCCCTGCTATAAGGATTGAATTATATACAAGTAAGCCTAGAAATAGCATAAAAGGATATATGAGGCTTGGTCGTGTCCTCACTCTTTGGGATCCAGTAACTGTTTTATATCTTGGCCAACCAATTCCGAAAGGCCTGGTCAGATTGTTCTTTCCCCCCTGGGGTCTTCGAAATAGTGCGAGACACATTGTCTGTCTCACTCTCCATTCAGAGGCATAAAACATCCTCAATATGGCCAGTAACACGGAAGAAGTATTATGTATGGCTAATAGGTCTAAAAGGATCTCAGATGTCCAAGTGTCAAGTCGTAAACTAGCTTGTTGCTGAAATTATCAAGCAAAATAGCTCTAGTCTCTTCCTCAGCACTATACAGAGGTCTGCATCTTTGCATCTGGGTTAGAATATCATCCTTCTGGCATAGCTAAACTAAAGTGTTTGAAGTACCACAAGCATTGGAAATGGATTCAAGGTGGAAGAAAGACATAGAATTGGCCCTTCTTCAAGGAGAAAACAATAGGCTCTTCAGGCCTAACGGCATCAGAATACAATCGCTGTCCATTAAAGACAATCGCAGTGGTGCGGATCAAGTTAGTCAAGGGGTTTAAATGGATAAGACAAATCCATCAATTGAGAGCAGAGAGTGCTTTCCCAGAAGGATTGCGCATCCATGGACAGAACTCCAAAGCAGTCCCTCCAGAACTAATATGTAAACTATGACCTGGTTTACATTCAACACATTGGGGGCCCATTTTTTTGTGGACCCAGCAGCCTTAGATACAATACATTTCAGTCGTTAGTGGAGATAGATCTAATCCTTGACTTAAACACTTCAGCATTAACCACCATTGTTGTCTGGTGATTTTGTACATCCCATACGTATATACTGTCATGCTGTGTCAGGAAAGGGGAAAATGTTATACTTACCTGATGTTAGTTTTCCTTTCCTGATGCAAAGCATGACAGCATATAGGTCCCTCCCGAAAGGGCTTCGCAGTGATACTAAGTTACGAGAATGCTGCCTGCAGGGAGGAGACTTACTTATATAGTATAACTGGTCCTGGAATAGGGCAGAAGGGGGAGCCTACCCATATGTATATGCTGTCATGCTTTGCATCAGGAAAGGAAAAATTACCATCAGGTAAGTATACATTTTTCCTCTTTCACACTGGGGCAGTTTTCAGGCGCTTTAGCTCTGGAAATAGCCTCTGCCAAGTGCCTGAAAAACCGCCTCCCATTCATTCCAGTGTGTTTTTTCACACTGGGGAGGTGCACTTGCGGAAAAGTCCTGCAAGCAGCATCTTTAGGGCAGGTTGGGAGTGGGTTGAAAGCGCTGTATTTAGTGCTCCCAAAATGCCCTGCCCATTGGAATGAACGAGAAGCGCGTTCAAAGCGTTGCAAAACGGGAGTTTTTAACCCTTTTTTGGGATTAAAAACACACCGCTAGTGGCCGAAAAGCAGAGAAAAAGCGATGCTAATAAAAATGCCGGCACTTTTAGCGTGAAAGCAGTAGCTACATCTTTTTGACATGTTTGGAATTTTAAGGCAAAAGTGTGATTTAAGTATTTTCTTGAAGCGGGAACATGAATACTGTCATTGGTGACTTGTTTAAAAGGTTAATACTCCAGTGTTTTCATTCTGATCCTGATTTACCTACTAGTAACTCACTGAACTGAACGTAAAACTAGTAGTGTTCACTTTTCTGATTTCACTGGCTTTGTAAACCTAGTAGTGAAACCATTGCCTGTCCACACAGGTTCACTTTAAGGCCTCATGCACATGCTTGAAAACTGGGCATTTAGGGTGCCCAGGTGGCACAGGTGCAGTGCACAGCCCACCAGCAGCAGCCTGCCAAAATCAAAGACAGACTGAAATATGCAGCAGCTGTACAAGGCTTTTACATTGTACATGCCAAATTGCGCTTGTGCATGAAGCATGCAGTAAGTTTTGATATTTCACTTCCTTGCAAAACTTTTAAGTATTAAAATTTGTTTTAGACTCCCCTTGTCTTTCATGTAACCACATGCCGACTGGGCCATAGCCGGAAGATGGCTACAGCACGGTCGACTTATTCTGGAAGGGCGTCCATGGATGTCCTCCCAGAATTGTGCTCCCGTGTGCCACCTGGGGCGTGCACCCGGGAACATCCATGACCGCCGGGTCTGCTGATAGCGGGCGTTTACCACGTGGTCGCTCCATCAAATGAGGGAGCGATCACTTGTAAACAAACCGGCGTCACGTCATGACGCCGGTTTCTCCCTCCCCTCTCTGTACCAATTGGTGCCGTGAGAGGGGGAGAGATGGCAGCAGCGCTGTGGGCTGGATATGAAGTGCCCACAGCGCTGCTCAGTGCCAATAATCTGCAGTACTCTTCCCATACTGTGCAATAATCTGCTAATACTCTGCAAATCTGTGCAATACTCTGCCAATACTCTGCAATACATTTTAAAAGAAAATAATTTTTATATTTTACCGAATTTTCAGTCTTTTTTGATTAATAGCACAAAAAATTAAAAACCCAGTGGTGATTAAATACCACCAAAAGAAAGTTCTATTTGTGTGAAAAAAAGGACAACAATTTAATTTGGGTACAGTGTTGCATGACGGAGTAATTGTCATTCAAAGTGTGAGAGCACCGAAAGCTGAAAATTGGTCTGGTTAGGAAGGGGGTTTAAGTGCCCAGTTGTCAAGTGGTTAAGAAGAGTTTTTGAAAAACCTTTACATGATCACATTGATATTTACAGTTTTCCAGTAACAGTGAAGTGTCTACATTTTTTGTACTAGCTGATATAATAATTTCTTCAAAGGCTAGGCATAGGCTTAAAGTGTAGGTCCACGCAGAACGTTATTTTTTTTATCTTTGGTTAGTACATGGAAAGATATGTTTTTTGTTTTTTTTTACCACTATCTGAGGCAGGATTTCCAGTTCCTGTCCTGGTGGAAACCATTTCCCCAGACAGAAAGTGAGGGAAAGTCTGCAGCAAGGACACAGCAACAAAAAACTGATTAGGATTTCTAGTTATATCTGTTTTTCTGTTGGAGATTTTCCCTGGCTGCCTGTATTATGGTAAAGCAGTTGTGCCAGTAACAGAAAATGAGGGGAAATAACTCCCATAGAGCCCCGGATAGCAGTAAAAACCTAACAGAGATTCTAATCCTTTTCCACTGCATCTAAAACAAACAATAGGTTGGAAATACACTTTTGAGTCACAAGAAAATACATCTTATTTACAAAGTTATTGGTATTAATTCCCTACTTTACACGTTTTAGATCTTTCAGAAAGTATACTCACCACAGACCTTGAGGTAAAAAAAGGGAAGATGTTCTGATTAAGAAATGCATTTTTATGTGGAAAGGCAAACTGTGAGGGTTAGCAACTAAAAATAATAAAAAGGTCAGAGAAGGAGAATATGCAGATGTTGTAAAACCAACTTAGAGACTTCATGAAATATTTTAACTGGCAGCTTGATTAGGAATTGAATATAATTTAAATGGTAATACTTGCTGCTTTTACTTCCATAGTTCTACAGTAATCTGCAAGGCCATTCTATAGGCAGCCTTTTTTTTATTTAGTTTTCTTTTACTGATGTCAATAAAGTTTGACTAATCCTAAAAACAGATGTCCCCCGCTGACTGCTGGATGCATTAAGTCTACCGCTAATAATGCTGGAGCCGGTTTGTTTCCCACTGGTACAAGGAAGAAGAAGCAAGTCATTTTAGAGGGTAAATTATTGCAACACAGACCTCATTCTTCACGTGACTAGCTCATCTGGAAGCACGATGGCTGGAAGATATTTTCTAAACTGCGCTTCCTAAGGAAATACGGGTTCACATCTGTTTAACAGGCCTTTTCAGGATACAAAAGAGAAATAAAAATAAATTTAGTTCTATAATGGTTATCGAAACATGCTTGGAATAATTGTTTGGTATGATGGGATCCATTGTGTAGCAGTTGTTAGGAGGAAAAACATTCTGTCTTCAGCCAGAATTTATTGAGCATGGGTCCCTAAAGATAAGAATCAGTACCCCATTTTCTCCATCGGTGATATGCAGGGGAAGCTGTGCTAGAGACCTAAATCCTCAGTAGTATTGTTGGTTACAGGTCCATCTATATAAAATTAAATTCATTGTAAAAAAAAAAACAGTTTTATTCAAAACTCATTTTTATGATTTTGGTGAGCTGAGGCAGAATTAGAATTTGGTCTAGTTATATGCTGACCACAACTGAGATTCTCAATTTATTCTAATTTATATATGATGTATTTAAAGGTCATATCAGAAAGTTTGTATGGCTCATCTTAAGAGACTTTGGTTTACAGGATCCTTAGCTCAAGCTAACAATGTACACAGAGCTAATATGAGTCACACCAGTGTCTGAGATTTTAATCCAAGGGGCAGAATATGAGGCAGAAAATCATTTTTCTCTTACGTTCACCGAGTGACACAGCTCTTTTCTTAGACCATTGGGTTGTTACGCCACCTTCAGGAGAGGACTAGGTACGACATGTTAACGTGCAACAAAACCAGAACTTTCTAGTTCCACCCAAGGGGCGGTCCCTTAGGTAACAACCCCTGCCTCCTGCAGCCTCAGTTTTTTTCTGGCTAGTGAAGGAAAAGGACCTAGGAACCCTGCGGGCCCATGGATTTTTTTTCTGCAGAAGTTTTGCCTTTTGTGCAAGATTAAAATCCTGTGATCTATCAACAGTCGGCTGGGTGACAGGCTGGATACTCTTATACTTGTCTTCCCAGCCTGGCCACGACATGCCCCCCAGCTCCAGAGGCGGTCGGTGAGCGTAATGCTATGGGGCACACATATGACCGGGCTACTGATGTCTGCGTCACAGTGTGCCTGGCCAGCAGCCACCCCGTACTGATCGGAGAGTGGGTCTGTGATGGAATATGGAGGCTGTGTCTGCTGATTGCTGTAGTGCTGTTTGCCGCCATTTCCTCTGCCTGTTTTCACGGTCCCTCATTGCATACAGTGTTTAGCGGCCATTTTTGGTGTGACCAGGGAGAAGCATGGTCTGACTCCATGTTACTGTAGTCCGGCGGCCATTTTCCCTGTGATTATGTCCTTTATACTGGACGCTCGGTGGCCATTTTGTTGAAGCCTGAACTCGTTTTTCATGCTCAGCATTGTACTCTGGGGCTCAGCACAGCGCGGTTTTCTCTCACAGGCACCTGGGAGCTGACACAGGCACACCTAGCTGGACAGCGCAGAACTTGGTTAGAGTGGTGAGTGCTGCGGTGGGGGCCCCTTAGCACCAGTTAGGAGGGTGGAACCATCACTGCCCTAAGTCCCCAACAGGTGGCAGACAGAGTAGGGTTAGCATGGCTTCAAAAACCCACGTTTCTTCCCCCGAAATCTAGCCAATTGCAACCAGTTTGCCTGCAGACAGTGCAGTGCCTCTGGACGCTTTGTCGGCGGTCCTTAACACGTTTGTTGCCAAGATGGAGGTGATGTGTGGGCGCAAAGGTGGTAAAAAGCGGCCCCTGCCCCCCCGTCATCCTGGGAGAGCTCTGACGCAGACTCGGGCCGCGCTGAGGCTGGTGACCCCTGCTCTGTCATTTCAGATGACGCTGACCCGGACAGTGAGGATGAGTCCCCGTCCGGGTCCGTGCACGATAAAGCACTTGTTGGAGTACTTATCACAGCTGTGTGTGATACCCTGAAAATTCAGGCTACAGCGGATCCCTCTGCTGATGTAGTGGTCCCTTTTGGGTCCTGCAAGCCAGGCCATGCATCTAAGGTGTTTCCGTATCTGACTTATTTCGATAAGTTCATATACAAGGAATGGGGTCGACGGCAACTGACCTTTTCGGTCCCCAAATACATAGCGGTGCATTACCCCTTTGAGGAGAGCATTCTCAAAAAATGGTTGGCTCCTCCGGTTGTGGACCCCCAGTATTCAGGTTAAACAAAGTAACCACGATCCCGGTAGAGGGGACTCCTGCCTTTAAGGATCCCATGGACAGGAAGGCCTAGGCATTGACTCGTTCCTTGTTTACAGTTGTGGGATCAGCAATGTGACCAGTACTGCCATCCACACTTGTGTCACAGACACTTACTGAGTGGGCAAAACTTTTGCACTGCGAATTGGGGGAACAACAGACTTCCCCTGTCTCTGTGGAACTAGCAGACCAGTTAGTGCAAGGCCTTAAGTCTGATTTGGCTAAAATGCTGGTCTGCTGACCAGGCATCTAAAGAAGCCCTGACAGATTTACCCTTCCTTGGTGAGCAGCTCTTTGGAGCCTTATTGGATGACATTATTAAAAATGCCACAGGTGGTAAGAACACCCTACTCCCACAGGCCAGGAAGGCTAAGGAGCCACGCCGTAGGCAAGGGCCCTCATTTTCTGCTCACAAACGGCTTTTTCGTCCGCCCAGGGCTTCGACTAAATGGCCCCAGCCCGACAGGAGGACTTCTGAAGGACAAAAGCATCCCTGGAACTGCAAGCCTAACAGGCCTGCAAACAAAAGTGCTACAGCATGAAGGTTTGCCCCCGCCTGCAACACGGGTGGGGGGAGTCGCATTCGAGAGTTTGCAGCCCGGTGGGCCTCTATGCTGTCCGATCATTGGGTCTGCAATCTGATTACCTACAAGGTAGAGTTTCTCTCTTGGCCACCAAACAGATTCTTCCCCTCTAGCATACCAGTACTCCCGGCTCACCGGGAGGCCCTAATGGGGGCAGTAAGGGACCTGAGTCGCGGGGTGATAGTACCTGTTCCGGAGCCAGAAAGGTTCCAGGGGTTCTACTCCAACCTGTTTGTATTCCCCAAAAAGAAGGGGTACGTCCAATCTGGGACCTAAAAGCCTTCAATTACTTTGTATAAGTACAGAGGTTCAGAATGGAATCAGTTCACTCAGTAGTCGCTGCACTCCATCAAGGGGACTCCCTGGCGTCTTTGGACATCCAGGATGTGTACCTGCATATACCCATATGCCTTCGGCAACAGAAGTTTCTGCGATTTGCAGTTGGGGAAGCCCACTGCCAGTTTGTGGCTCTCCCTTTTGGCTTGGCATCAGCCCCCCCCGAGTCTTTACCAAGGTACTGGCTCCTGTTTTGGTGTTGCTGCGACAACGCGGGTTCGCGATCATAGGTTACCTATACAATCTCCTCCTGAGAGCATCTTCCACCTCAGAATTAGAGGAGGATGTGGCAATCACCATGCAGACCCCGCAGGAATTTGGGTGGCTGTTGAACCTAAAAAAGTCGGGGATTGTACCGACTCAGCTCTTGGAGTATCTAGGCTTACTGCTGGACTCCATGGAAGCAAGAGTGTTTCTCCCTTCAGACAAGCTGCAGACTCTGAGCCGCAGTAAAACTGCTGATGAACCGCAGGTGGTCGTTGCTATGCTTCTGCATGCAAGTCCTGGGGCTCATGGTGGCCTCTTTCGAGGCAGTACCCTATGCCCAGTTTCACACCAGAGTCTTGCAGAAGGAGATCTTGACAAAATGGGACAAATCTCCATTATCCCTGGATTGGCAGATTCAGGTGAGCCAGTCAGTCAGGGACTCCATGCTCTGGTGGCTGAGATCCCCGGCACTTCGGTCCGGGAAGTCGTTCCTACCTATGAAATGGACAGTTATCACAACGGACGCCAGCCTAACCGGCTGGGGTGGAGTAATGGGAGTTCAGTCGACCCAGGGCCTCTGGTCGGAGGAGGAATCCAAGTTGCCGATCAATGTGCTCAAGCTGCGAGCGATCAGGCTATGCCTCTCCAGATGATCGTTAAGACTTCGAGGGCATCCGATCAGGATTCAGTCAAACAACGCCACAGCGATGGCATATGTCAATCATCAAGGAGGAACAAGAATCCCGGCCGCCGCACGGGAGGTTGCTTACATCCTTCAGTGGGCAGAGCGACAGGTACCGGCCCTAACGGCCATTTACATCCCAGGAGTGGAGAACTGGCAGGAGGACTACCTAAGTCGCCAGATGTTCAGGGGTGTTCAGGATACTGTGGCTGTGATGGGGCACTCCAGAGGTGGATCTTCTGTCCTCCCAGCTCATGCAGAAGGTGCCAAGATTCGTGTCCAGGACAAGAGATCCTTGGGCAGACGTGTCAGACGCACTGGTGGCTCCGTGGGGTCAGTACCAGCTTATCTATGCCTCTCCTCTGCTAAAGCTACTACCATGCCTGCTCCGCAGAGTGGAGGCCGAGGGGACTCTAGTAATACTGATTTCCCTAGATTGACCTCGGTGTCCCTGGTACGCAGACCTAGTGTGCCTGGTGGCGGATGCCCCCTGGTGACTGCCGTTATGAGAGGACCTTCTGGCTCAAGGTCAGATTCTCCATCCTGCTTTACCATCGCTGGTTTTAACGGCATGGCTATTGAGAGCCAGGTGTTGAGGAACCGGGGCCTTTCAGACTCGGTGATTCCAGGCTCAGTTGAGAGCACCCGAAATGTTCTTCTTGGAAGATATATCATCGTACCTGGAAGGCCTACATCTCCATGTGTGAGGAGAAAGGATGGCGTCCGCGCTCCTTTTCTATATCCAAGATCCTGCTGTTTTTACAGCGAGGAGTAGACCAGAAATTGGCCTTAAGCACCATTAACGGACAAATATCAGCCTTGGCTGTCTTTTTTCAATGACCCCTGGTGTCTCACTCTTTAGTGAGCACTTTTGTTCAGGGGGTCCGACCTGTAGTTCCTCCGGTGCGTCCACCGTTGCCCTGTGGGATCTGAACCTGGTGTTATCGGCGCTTCAGAAACTGCCATTTGAGAACATCAGGGAAATCCCCTTGTTGACTCTTTGGTGGTCTTTCTAGTGGGAATTACATCGGACAGGAGGGTTTTGGAACTGGCGGCCTTGTCTTGCAAGTCGCCCTATCTGGTTATCCACAAGGATTAGGTGGTGTTGCGGCCGCAACCTTTTCTGCCGAAGGTGGTTTAGCGTTCCACATTAATGAAGACATTGTGTTACCATCTCTGTGTCCTAAACCAACACATCCTAAGGAGGTGGCCCTACATTCCCTGGACGTGGTCCAGGCTCTGAGGGTGTATTTGTCTGCTACGGCTCCCTTTCGGAAATAAGACTCCTTGTTTTTTTTGGTGGCTGGTCCGAAAAAAAGGCATGGTGGTCTCGTCTGCCACCATTTCCAGGTGGATCAGACAGATTGTAGTACAGGCCTATGCCTTGAAGGGGCAGGTGCCCCCCTTTCCGGTCACGCTCATTCCACCAGGGCTATTGGAACGTCTTAGGCCTTCCAACATCAAACGTCTGTCGTTCAAGTGTGTAAAGCGGCGACTTGGTCGTCTGTTCACACCTTTACAAAATTCTACAAGGTAGATGTCAGTGCATCAGCTGATGCCTGTTTTGGCCGCAAAGTTTTGCAGGTGGCCGTGTAATTGCAATTGCACTTAATTTTTTTTCTCAGTTTTTTTTTTTTACAAAAACACAGTTACTTTAAGTAAATACACTATGGCATTTGTTACCACTGGTTTTTTGAAGCGGTTTGTAGGTAGTGACTCCCAGGTTGATTTTTTGTGGGTAAAAGTTCTATGCTGTTCCCACATTCTGTTTTTTGTGGGTGAAGTTTTTATACAGTTTCCCGCATGCCATTGTGGGTGAAGTTTTTATGCTTTTTCCCACCCCTCGTTTTGGCACTGCTTGGGGACGTCCCGATGGTCTAAGAAAAGAAGCTGTGTCAGTTGGTGAACGTAATAGAAAATAGGATTTTTTGTACTCACTGTAAAATCCTTTTCTCTGTAGTTCACCGACTGACACAGCACCCTCCCCTCCTATTTTTTTTCCCCTTATACTGCTTGTTGACATACTGAGGCTACAGGAGGAGGAGGATACCGCCCCTTGGGCATAACTAGAAAGTTCTGGTTTTGTTGTACATGTTAACATGTTCTGCCTAGTCCTCTCCTGAAAGTGGCGTAACAACCCGATGGTCTAAGAAAGGAGCTGTGCCAGTCGGTGAACTACAGAGAAAAGGATTTTACGGTGAGTACAAAAAATCCTATTTTTTACTGTGCTTTCTAAAGCCACTCCATAGTGTCCTTGGAATTCTTTGGCAAGTATTAGCTGTGTGTCTGTAAACATAAAAAACAACTTAAAGAGCTGCTAACGTCACCTAAACCTATTAGTCTCCTGGATCAAGGGGTTGTTGCCCCAGTTCCCACAGCAGAAAACATTTTCACAGTCCCCAAGCTAAAAGAAGGCATAGCCTCCCTCCTTTGTTGCTAATTACATGCATACTTGTATGTTCCCATTTCTCCCAGCGCATCAGTGCTTCCTCTATTTTGCTGTGGTTTCCCAGAACTTCCAGCTCAAGGCCCTGCCGTTCCAGCATATCCTCCTTGTTCACCAAGGTCCCTGTTCTAGCCTTGCTGTGCTCCCAAGGTGGGATATCTGGATGGCCCCCTTTAGGGGAGCAGTAGGCACACGTTTCTGGGTGACAGTGTGATGTAGACAGTTCCCGATCTTGTAAAAAGTTTGATTGAATCCTCAACCTTCTGAAGTTCCAACTCCTTGCTTAGAGTATCTGCGTCTTATACTAGACACAGCTCTAGATAGTATTTTCTTCACCAAGATAAATGCCAGACTCTGATTTCAGACCTGGTGATCCCCCCGTTACTCTGTGGGGTCTGAAGTTAAAAGTGATTTTCCTCTTCCCAGCCTCTGTTGTGAGACCTGTCTGAATTTGTCCTCTAAACAACCATATTTGGTTTTACATAAAGATAAGGTGGTTTTAAGCCCTAGAGATGCCTTTTAGCTTTTCACTTAAACCAGGATATTCTGATTCTGTCACACTCCATTGAATTAGGCGATCCCCATCAGGCAACCATTTCCCATATTTCCAAGGTTGCCACTTGTTTTTCTGTTCATATGTTCTCTACGCTTTAATAAGTGGATGTTCAGGCTTTATCTGATGCCAGTTTTGGGTGTAAATTCAGACAACCTGAAAGTTCTGTTAATATTGCTGTGTGGACTAATTAGCGTCTGTTGAATTGTTTGCGTGAACCTGTTAGTGTTCTGTTGTTGCTGTATGGATCTATTAGCGTTCTGTTGTTGCCCACAACTCAGTTGGTTTGCTTTTGGAAGTACCAAGTCTCTGAATCTCTTCTCACTCACTGAACAAGAAAGAAAATTGGATTTTTGTACTTTCATTTGATTTCTTGGGGTTTATTGGGAGACATACCCCTCGGACTATGATGTTACTCCTAGTATTTTTTATTTTTTGCTCTTTTTGTATGTTACTGCCCAAATCATCATGTTAACGGTATTAGGACAGTTTTCTCTAACTTGTGTGTCCCCCATTGAACTCTGGATAAAGTCCAGTTATTCGAGTAATATGAGTGTTAATAAAGTCTGAATATAACCTGTAAATCCTCAGGTAATTATTGGCAAAGTGTTGCATATACTAGCTAATTAATATTTAGTTTGCTTTTTATTATCTACATATCTCAAGCTCTGTACCTTGTCTGGAACATAAGCTTAGGAGGATAGCTGAAATTAGACCTAGGTTTAACTGTTCATCTGCCAATTCAATTATATTAACTTTAGGCAAATACCTAGAGATTCTACCCATCCTAATGCATTACTGGGCTTCCACTTGCATCAGTCACTGGAGCCAGCCTGAGATTCTTTAGAATTCCCAGTCATTTGGGTTGGTATGGCAAAACAGACAGGCTCTAGAGTCTGTGGAAGCAATGCAAGGTAAATAAAAATCAATGAATACTCTTACAAAGATGCAAGACCAGATCACAGGGAATGTGTGCATTAGAGTGGGAAGAAAATAAAGTGTAAGTTTTCCTCGTGGCAGTTTTTGGCTCACATTATATTAATTTTAAAATAAAAATTAGATTGGTTGATCAGTTAGTGAGGTGTATTAGTCTAGCAGGGTTATACTACTATAGTATACTATATACTGAAGGATAGAACATTGACAGTGTATGGCCTGGTCTGGCCAATCCTATAGATGAAAAAACAAACCTAGTGCTCATGAGCACAGCATAACCCCTCAGGATTCTTAGGACAGACCAGGTGAGTATTTAAAAGGTATTGTTTATTGAAAACATGTAATAATCTATACAGTAGAAATAATGTATAAAAATCAATTGCAGTACAAAAATACAGGCATGAATGTAAGTGCCCTATGGTATAAAGGGCTATTGCACGTAGCTATAGGAGATGACGCCTGTCATGTTTCAGACCCTAAGTCCTTCTTCATAGGCTGAATGTCATCTAAAGCATACATGCATCTATGAAGTAAACATATTCAAACATGAGTATAGTAGTACATTTTGAACATTGATCAACCTAATGCATGGAATTGAACATCCATGCAAGTACAAGACATAAGCATGGAAGGCTAATACTCGCTTGCATTAGCCGATCACCAATGAACCATGAGAGGGACCTGGCAGGAATGGAATTGACCTGCAATGTAGTTGTTACACGGTGGGACAGATGGTAAGCTCTGAGATGACAAGGCACCAAACAGAGGGCAGGAACTGGATATGCCCAGTGTGACTGCAAGAACTCCCAATAATAGGAGTAACCACTCCTGCCAGTATAGGGTCGGCCAAAAAGTCCACGATCTTGAAGAAATATAAAATAGTGGATATATAGTAATAAAGTTCAAAGAAGCTAACATTGAAGGGCTCAAATCAACCTACAATGTGAGGGCGTAATCACAAGTCTGTTGATCCCGTCAGCCAGACAGCAGCAGTGTGATTGCTGGTGCTGGCAGGAAGTTTAAATAGCCTGTATAGCTAATTGGGACAGCTGAGAAGGAGCTTGAAAATAACCCCACTCAGCTGTGGTAACTAAGGCAGAGTATTGCGCCATGTTGGCCACAATCATCTGCCTAAAAATTCCCTTCACAGGTCTGTTAGTTTGAATAGCCTGTGTGGCTAATTATAGCAGCTGAGAAGGAGCGTGACAGCAACCCTGCTCAGCTATGGCCGATGAGGCAGAGTATTGCGCCATATTGGCTGCAGCCATCTGGCGCAAAGTTCCCAGATGGGTTGGCGCCCGGCACCAGCCCCGCCCCCAGGAAGGGATGGGACTGTGTCCTGTGTCAACCCACCATCAACACGCATAGGGTCCATCCAACTGTGCTCCAGGTTGGGACGCAAATAGGAGGGAGCAGAGCCTAAGGCAGAACTCCTATTGGGCATTGAGACTCCGTATCCCACGCTGGTAAACTTTGCGGCAGATGTTTGCAGCCAATATGGCGCAATACTCTGCCTCATCGGCCATAGCTGAGCAGGGTTGCTGTCACGCTCCTTCTCAGCTGCTATAATTAGCCACACAGGCTATTCAAACTAACAGACCTGTGAAGGGAATTTTTAGGCAGATGATTGTGGCCAACATGGCGCAATACTCTGCCTTAGTGACCACAACCACAGCTGAGTGGGGTTGCTCTCAAGCTCCTTCTCAGCTATCCCAGTTCCATGCTTATGTCTTGTACTTGCATGGATGTTCAGTTCCATGCAATAGGTTGATCATTGTTCAAAATGTACTACTATACTAATGTTTAAATATGTTTACTACTAGATGTATGTATGTTTAGATGACATTCAGCCTATGAAGAAGGGTCTGAAACATGTCAGGCATCATCTCCTTTAGCTATGTGCAATAGCCCTTTATACCATATGGCACTTACATTCATGCCTGTATTTTTGTACTGCAATTGATTGCATACATTATTTCTACTGTATAGATTATTACATGTTTTCAATAAACAATACTTTTTAAATACACACCTGGTTTGTCTTAAGAATGCTGAGGGGTTATGCTGTGCTCATGAGCACTAGGTTTGTTTTTTCTACTATAGTATACAGATATTCTGATTGTTTTTTTTGTTGTTTATGGTATTTTGCACATAGTGGTTGTGAGAATTCCAGGCAGATATAAAAACCAAAATAATGCAGCTTTGTAATAATTAATATATTGTTAAATGTACTTTATTAAATGCAAGTGTTGTAAGTACCTGATATTGATTGGTATCATCCTCTTGCAGTCCTTGTGCAGCAAAGCTCAAAAGTGGAGAGCACAAGGAGCCAGTTTAGTGTGTTGTAGATTAATAATCATGCTGGTAGGAGGAGAAAGCAGAGTGACATATGAGCTCATCAGTATGCTGCTTCTCCTTTTGCTGTCCAGTCACAGAGTGTGGTGGGGTGGGGTGGAGACTTGTAAGAGTGAAGCTACAGCAGAAAAAGATCAGATCCCCCTCCCCTGCTAGACAGGGCTGGGGTAGAGTTGTGTAAATCTCAGGACTGAATGGGCATGTAAAACATATCACTTGTATGTATTATATCCTCGTATTTACCTGTTTACCTGAAGTTCAACTTTAGATAAGCCTTCGTCAACATTCCTGTCCCTTTTAAAGTGCCAAAATAGAATGCCTCCGTTTTTTTAGTCTCTCGAATCTACAGTGCCTTGAAAAAGTATTCATACCACTTAAAATTCTCCACATTTTGTTGTGTTACAATCAAAAACATAAAGGTATTTTATTGGGATTTTATGTGATAGACCAACACAAAGTGGCACATGATTGTAAAAAAAATTGTAAAACCATTTATGATTTTCCTTCCACTTCACAAATATGTGAAAAGTGTGTGGGGGCATGTGTATTCATCCCCCAAGTCAATACTTTGTAGAACCAACTTTCGCTGCAATTACAGCTGCAAGTCTTTTGGGGTATGTCTCTACCAGCTTTGCACATCTAGAGAGTGAAACATTTGCCCATTCTTCTTTGCAAAATAGCTCAAGCTCTGTGAGATTGGATGGAGGGCATCTGTGAACTGCAATTTGCCACAGATTCTCAATTGGATTTAGCTCTGGACCTTGACTGGGCCATTTTAACGCATAAATATGCTTTTCTCTAAACCATTCCATTATAGCTCTGGCTGTATGTTTGAGGTCGTTGTTGTCGTGTTGGAAGGTGAACCACAGTGTATTTGGCACCATCTATCTTCCCATCAACTCTGACAAGCTTCCCTGTCCCTGATGAAGAAAAGCATCTCCACAACATGATGCTGCCACCACTTTGTTTCATGGTGGGGATGGTGTGTTCAGGGTGATGTGCAGTCTTAGTTTTCCACCATACATAGCGTTTTTTTTTTTGTTTTTAGGCCAAAAAGTTCAATTTTGGTCTCATCTGACCAGAGGTCCTTCTTCCACATGTTTGCTGTGTCCCCCACATGGCTTCTTACAGACTGCAAACAGGACTTCTTATGGCTTTTTTCTTGCCACTCTCCCATAAAGGCCAGATTTGTGGCATGCACAATTAATAGTTGCCCTGTTGACAGATTCTCCTACCTGAGCTGTGGATCTCTGCAGCTCCTCCAGAGTTACCATGGGCCTCTTGGCTTCTTTTCTGATGAAAGCTCTCCTTGCTCGGCCTGTCAGTTTAGGTGGATGGCCATGTCTTGGTAGGTTTGCAGTTGTGCCATACTCTTTTCATTTTCGGATGATAGATTGAACAGTGCTCCATGAGATGTTCAAAGCTTGGGATATTTTTTTATAGCCTATCCCTGCTTTAAACTACTCCATAACATTATCCCTGACCTGTCTGGTGTGTTCCATGGCCTTCATGAGCTACACTTAAAAAAATGTACCATGGCCTTCATGAGCTACACTTAAAAAATGTACCATGGCCTTCATGAGCTACACTTTAAAAAATGTACCTGTTCCGACTTACAAACAGATTCAATTTAAGAAAAAACCTACAGACCCTATCTTGTTCATAACCCCGGGGACTGCCTGTATACCTTTATTCATTCAAGAGTGGGTACAGCCATAGCTGCAAATTATAGTGAGTTATAGTGAAATAAAAGCATTGAAAGTTTTCAAGGTTCATCACATTGTTGGCCTTGAAACTGGTAGGCACTGTGTTTCTCTCCAGGTAGTTGTTTACCTTTCTGCAAATAGAGGATAGCTTGTTATTTCATAATCTAAATCTGCTGCCTGCATTTAATAATTCTTGGGCTGTGGAAACAAAAAGAATTTTAGAGAAAACCAGCAAGGGGGAATAATAATATATAGCGCGTGTTGTGTCAAATGAGGACAGTATTATTAGCATGCTGAGGCAGGAGTTTTCCCTTAGCCATACAGAAAATAAGCGGTTCCAGTCATTTTTGGCAGCCAGTTAGCGGCCATAATCACTATCAGACAAGGTACTACAAATAAAACGGTGATACTTGAGAGTTTTGGGAATGTTTTTAAGGTTGGCCTTATTGCGAATCTCCTGCATAGTGCTGAGTTTTCCCCCGGCACAAGCCAGGAGTATTAATTCTTCATTCCATAAAATAATCGCGTAAAGTTAACAGAAGTTTCAAATGGTCACTAATCTGCCAACTCATCTCCAGGAAAATGCTGAGAGATGCCATAGCTGGACTTAGATTGCAATACTGTATCTTACATTTTGTATCAGAATTCTAGGAAATCCTTTAACACTGAAGCTTCTTGTATGGATTCAGTATAGAGAAAAAATTTTAAGTACCAGGCTATGAGGTTGGTTGCAGGGCTGGGCACAGTCTGGTTTTGAGTATTTGTTCCAAGTCTTGGGGCTGGATTCTTTGCTTTTGGGAGGCTTGCGCACAGCTGTTTTTCAGCTGTAGTGGGTAATTTAAATCTGGGTTAGGCACTCTTTGTTAGTGTACAACAAGACCCGTGAACCTCATCCAGATTCTGGTGTGTTTGCTCATTCAGTAAAAAAAAAAATACCCTTCACTTAACATGCTAGTTTTTTTTACATCCTTCAGCCTAGGTTCACACTGACAGTGGGAATGAAATTCAGCTGAACTTGAGTGATTTAATTCCCGCATGTCAGTCCCGACTTCGGGGGCATTTTCAGAGACTTCTGTATGGGTTTATGCACAGATGTCTATTGAAATCGCACCCCAAAGTCACCAAAAGTAGTGGTAGTAGTAGTGGATGGTGAGCTGACAATAGCCTCCGATTTGCCATGCGATTTAACATGTCGAATCTCATGCCAAGTCGCCACAATGTTAACCAGGGCTAAATCTGAGCTCTAGGTATGATTTTTTTTTCTTGCAGTTACATTAGTTCAGCTTGGAGTGCAGTAGTCTGCACTACTACAGTGATAGCAGGGATCTGAGTGGCCTTCCTTCTACAATGAGGGAAAAAAAGTATTTGAACCCCTGCTGATTTTGGACGTTTGCCCACTAACAAAGAAATGAGAGACAGAAAAACAAAAATACCCAGAAAACACATTTCAAAAAAGTTATAAATTGATTTGCATTTTAATGAGTCAAATAAGTATTTGATCCCCTATCAATCGGCAAGATTTTTGGCTCCCAGCTTCTATACAGGTAACGAGCTGAGATTAGGAGCACTCTCTTAAAGTGAGTGCTCCTAATCTCAGCTTGTTACCTGTATTAAAGTGGTTGTAAACCCTTACAAACCACTTTGACCTACAGGTAAGCCTAAATTAAGGCTTACATGTAGATCCAAGAAATATCTCCTAAACCTATATGGTTTAGGAGATATTTGCCCGAAAACAGGCACTGCTGTCTACGGCGCATGCGCGGCATTCTCAATGACAGAGCTGCCGCGCGTGTCGGCTCCCGTGCGCATGCACGGGAGTGACGTCATCGCGGCTTCGCCGAATGACAGCGACGGAGCTGCGAGACCCCACCAAGAAGATGGATGCGGCGGACTACAGGGGTCAGCGGTGACTTCGCTGGCTCCTGTGTCAGGTAAGTGACACATAATGGACTACTATGCGATGCATAGTAGTCCATTATGCTTTGCCTTTGCAGGGAATGAAAGAGGAAGTAAACTCATCAGGGTTTAGTTCCTCTTTAAAGACACCTGTCCAAAGAAGCTATCAGATTCCAATCTCTCCACCATGGCCAAAACCAAAGAGCTGTCAAAGGATGTCAGGGACAAGATTGTAGACCTACACAAGGCTGGAATGGGATACAGGACCATCGCCACGCAGCTTGGTGACAACAGTTGGTGCAATTATTCGCAGATGGAAGAAACAAAAAATAAATGTCAATATCCCTCAGTCTGGGTCTCAATGAAGATCTTACCTCATGCAGTTTCAATGATCATGAGAACAGTGAGGAATCAGCCCAGACCTACACGGGAGAATCTTGTCAATAAATTCAAGGCAGTTGGGACCATAGTCACCAAGAAAACAATTAGTAACACACTACCATGCTTTGAGAGTGTTTTTCTGCTAAGGGGACAGAACAACTTCACTGCATTAGAGGGACGATGGAGGGGGCCATGTACCGTCAAATCTTGGGTGAGAACCTTCTTTCCCCAGCCAAGGCATTGAAAATGGTTCCTGGATAGATATTCCGGCATGACAGTGACTCAAAACACACAGCCAAGGCAACAAAGGAGTGGCTCAAGGACAAGCACATAAGGTCCTGGAGTGGACTAAGCAGTCCCCAGACCTTAATCCCATAGAAAATATGTGGGGAGAGCTGAAGGTTTGAGTTACAAAACAGCCTTGAAATCTTAATGACTTGGAGAGGCTCTGCAAAGAGGAGTGGGACAAAATCTCTCCCAGGATGTGGGCAAACCTGGTGGCCTACAGAGCCTACAAGGAACATCTGACCGCTGTGATTGCCAACAAAAGTTTTACCACAAGTAAAATGTAAAAAAGTAGTACTAAGTTATGTTTTTCAAAGGGGTCAAATACTTATTTCACTCATTAAAATGCAATGTATAACTTTTTTGAAATGCGTTTTTCTGGATTTTTTTGTTGTTATTCTGTCTCTCACTATTAAAATACACCATTAAAATTATAGACTTATAATTTTTTTGTCAGTGGGCAAAAGTACAAAATTAACAGGGGATCAAAAACGTTTTCTCCTCACTGTACATATTAACCACAGGGTATTACTTTGATTGAACGAGGTTGAGATCAGTATGTCATTGCTCTGCCTCGTTCAATCAAAGTATGGTTTGTGTTCATAAAAAAAAAAAATACAAGGCATCCTGTGAATAGCAGCAGTGCTGAGCAAGCGACTCCCTGTGGTCACTATGCAGAAGGGAAGGCACTTGGCACAGAACTCAGACGATCCCTGCTATCACCAACAACTGCAGTGATCTGTAGCTTCCCAAGTAATTGCTCAGGTATGATGTGCATATTTATTGGTCAGTTGTGTGGTCAGTTTTTAATGGGAAAGCAGAGAGACTGGCAGGAACACCAGGTATTTCACACAATGGAAAAAATACAAAGAGAGCAAAATAATGATAATCAGCAGGCTGAAGCTATTTAACACTCTCACAATACCTGTCTTCCGATACCAGAGTTTTCAGTTTGTATTGGAGGACAACCACAGACTGTACAACAGATCTTGCATAATCATTTGTCATTCAAGTGTTTTAAACAAACCTAATGGAAATGTGTAAATACTACAAAAATGCCTTTATTTGGAAGCATCTTGGTTGGCATTATGTATTCAGAATGGATGGTTTAAGCCTATGAAATTTCACTTAATGTGAACTTTAACACCCTCACAGAAGACAGCCATTTTCCTACCCATTTACTGGCATTACCTCATACAAAGCTCAATTAGTTCCGCTCACTAAACTCCATCTATAGGGAATTCATTTATGTAACAAAATCTGTGCCTTGTAAGATTTCTGTCTTTAAAAAAATGGCTTATTTTCATTTAGGATTTGTTTAGAATTTGTTTGTTTGTTGAAGTCCATTATTGGAGAATATGTTTCAACATTTATGGAAAGTCAATTTTTTCAGAGTTCACTTAAATAGATTATTGGTTATGGTTCACAAAATCACCTTTTTTACATGTGTACACTTAAAATACTACTTCAGAATGCTAAAAGCTTGTTATATCACTTAGCCCTTGTACACACGGTCGGAAATTCTGCTGGAAAATGTCCGATCGGACCGTGTTTTCGGATAATCCGACCATGTGTGGGCTCCATCTGACTTTTTCCGTTGGAATGTCCGACCAACAAAGTTTAAGAGCTGGATATAAAATTTTCCGACAACATGATCCGATCGGACTTTGTCCAATTGTTTGTAGAGAATTCCGATCGGACAAAGTGCCATGCATGCTCAGATCAAAGATACAAGACCAAAGCTATTGCCTACTAGCCTGAATGTAGTCCCGTTGTAACCAACGAACGTCATCACGTTACGAGCGATTGGATTTTCCGACAACTTTGTCCGACCAAGTGTATGCAACACCAGTTTTGTACGAAATCCATAGGAAAAAAATCAGATGGATTTTGTTGTCGGAATGTCCGACCATGTGTACAAGGGCTAAGCGACTGCTGGTGAGAATTACGTACTGTTTTCTGGCCTGTTCATCTGGTGTGCCTATTACAAAAGTCCCCCCACTCTCTCCACTGGATATTTGATTTATTTTATGTTGTGAAGCGGTAGGAAAAATTTTAATCTCTCTATCTCCAAGACATTGAAACAGATCCAAGAATTCTAGGAAAGGGAGAGTTCACCTCTAAACTACCTAAAAAATAAAATACTCCCAGCGAGTTCCCTATCTAACTATATTCTAATTTAAACTGGAAATTAGTCTACACTTTTTTGTATTGGAGGTATACTTTAATATTTACAACACTTATAATCAAGGCTAGCATTTCAGATTTTCTTTGAGATAAAAAATGTATAACTTTCATGAATGATGATTGCATGCTGATTTTTGAGTAAGATTAGAAACTAGTGTTAAGATGCTCACACATGTTACGATCTAAATGTACAACAGTTACTACAACTGCATATGAGGGCCTTGAGAAACAGCGCATTCCGTTTGTAACCAATGAGACAGGCCTTCACACTGCAGTATATTATTGCTGTTAGCTCTAAGGTTTCCTTGCACACTGGGCTAAATAAAAATGCTACTTCGTGAGACCCAAAAGAATGTGGCTGGGAAAGAACGCTGGCCCTGTGCCCAGTTGGGGAAGGAGCTTGTCTATTCTTCAAACAATTTAGTAGGCAACCAAAGTGTCTTGGAGGCCACGGGTTCAAAACAGACCCGCTATATTGTTGTGGATGCCATTCTCAGCCTGGACCCCTGCCAGGCGTCGCCCCTAGGGTTCAGGGGGAGGGGGCGTGGCTTGATGGGTTCCAAGCTGAGACTGCCACCCACAACACTAAAGCAGGTCTGCTTTGATGTGTGGCCTCCGGGACACTTTGATTGCCTACTATGTTGTTTTTTGAGACGTTTCACTTTTTTTTCCCTGCCTGTAGAAGCAGCTCAATGTTATTCTGTATGTCCATGCACATTAGGAGATTCAGTGGCAGAAAAAACCCATCACAAGTGCATTTTTGAGAGGCGATTTCAGGCAGAAAAAATGCTGAACGCTCATAAATACGCCTAAACAATCAAGAACGTGGCATTTAGGAGCGTTCAAGGTTTTTAAAGTGGCTGTAAACCCTTACAACACACTTTGACCTACAGGTAAGCTTAGATTAAGCCTTACCTGTAGGTCCAAGAAATATCTCCTAAACTTACACGGTTTAGGAGATATTTGCCGAAAGACAGGCACCGCTGTCTATGGCGCATGCGCACTGAGCGCGGCACCGTCAACGACGAAGATGCCGCGCGTGTCGGCTCCCGTGCGCATGCGCGGGAGTGACGCCATCACGGCTTCGCCGAATGACAGCGGCGGAGCAGCGAGACCCCACCGAGAAGATGGATGCGCCTGGCTACAGGGGACAGCGGTGACATCGCTGGCTCCTGTGTCAGGTAAGTGACACATAATGGACTACTATGCAATGCATAGTAGTCCATTATGCTTTGCCTTTGCAGGGAATGAAAGAGGAAATAAACTCATCAGGGTTTACTTCCTCTTTACGTTTACATTGATTATAATGAAAAATGAGCAGAGGGGAATATTTTGGTAAGCAAATGCCAATAAATACAAGGCACTATGAGCATTTTTTCTGCCACTTTTTCTGCCAGGTTCTGGTATTTTTTTTTCTGCTCCTAGTGGGCATGCATCCTAAAGGAAATTGACTGTACATGTAATGTGAATGGATAGCATTAGTCATAAAGTTTGTAAAATGTTTAAGTATCCTTGGATATTTACAATGACATTGATCTTGCAGCCTTCAAAGTTTACAAAATAGAGGAAGATGTGAGCTCCATTCTAATGTCAAGTTAAATTACAAACACACAAAACATACACGTGTACTACAAACACAACTAATATGCTTTACGTGTGTTGGTCTACTCCAGTGCACCAACACATTAAAGGCTCATTCATATCAGCGGGCGTAGGTTAAGGTGTGCATAACTCCCCTGCACTGGTATGCATTGTGCTGCAGTGCATTGTTACAATGCATTACAGTGCTTGATTATGTTTTTGTTTCATTTTTTTTTATTGCATTAATTCAACTCTGTGCAGCAGTACATTGCTACAAAAGAGGTGAAGAACACACAGGGAACACTGTGAGTGTGTGTGGGGGGGGGGGGGGGGCGTCTGGGTTTCACATTTTCTACTAGAGGGCAGTTCTGCTATACCAGGGGTGTCTGACTGGCGCCCATCCGGCTGTTGCGGAACTTCAAGTTCCATCATGCCTCTGCCTGTGGGAGTCATGCCTGTAACTGTCAGCCTTGTAATGCCTCATGGGACTTGTAAGTCCACAACAGCTGGGAGTGCTGCCAGTTTGACACCTGTGTGCTATATATAAGTTCATGGTCACTGAAGGGAATATGAGCTTATAGCATAGGGGAAAAGCACACAACATAGGGCATACTTACCTGGCCAGCTGGAACAGGTTCTAAGCTGTCGTATGCCTTACATTGGTGGCAGTGAAAGGGTAAGGATGCTCTGCCAGACCATTCAAATGACGACCATGTCTTATAACACATTGCAATAACATAATGCAACGTAATGCATAGTCTGAATGGGCTTAGTAAATTCTCTTATAAAATAAATAATAATAAGAAAAAATTGTGCCAACCTGGAGGTTTAAATCATATTGTAGTAGTATGCAGAGCATACTAGTACATTATGGGAGACTTATCTACCAACAGAGCCCTCCAGCGCTGGCCTGTCACAGGTCTCCCTGGTCGCCGATGCTTCTATGTTAACCTGGTCTTTCTTCTGGGTTTCGAATCTTTGGCCATGGCACAGAGAGTGGGGCTTAAATGCAGTTTGCTCTGTGCATACATGGCTCAGATCGTATTACAGCTGACAATAGGGGGGGGGGGGGGTCATTTATGACTAAAAAAGAGCTATATGGTCTCTTCTGTTTTAAAGACCTTGCTTGTCAACTTTTTTTTTTTATGATTGGGTTTACTACCACTTTAGGAGAGAACGCACGTTTTAACACTCAAATTTGTTCACAACAATTGAGTGGCCCTTGGTGTTAAAAACTGACACACAAGTGGTCACTGGCAATCTAATGGTCTTTGCTTATAGTAGTCTCCATGGATTGGAAAATTGTAAACCCTTGGCATTTAAAGCACTGTTACTAGACACTGGCAAGGATGAACATTTTCTGTCCAAGTTTCAACTAAGAGTTTCATATTAACTGAAGTCATATGTTATGAAATCGTAAATTCTATTCCAACTATTGAAGAGGAATACATTTAAGGTTCTCAGCAGACTGGAGAGCAGGGTACTCAGACTTCAGCTGCATTGGTAAATGATTGTGTAGTGAGATAAGTGGTGAAAAGAATTCTAAACTTAATGGTATGTGGGGCTTATTCAGGAAAAGATTATTTTTAAACTGACATATCAAGAAGTCCATGTGGCTGTTGGAAGGAGTGTGAAATAACTACTGTTAAAGCTCTTTTGGCCCCACTTAGACCCACTCTTAGTCCACTGTCGGCTGACAATATTGTCGGGATCCAGCCAGATGCCTAGACTGGCAGCTGGCTCAGCCTCTCAGCTCACTGAGAGCCTGAGCTGGTTACTTCTCCCCCCTCCACAGCCTGGCAGTCCAGTAAGCACTGGAGGAGCAGACCAGACATCTGGTGACTGACAGTCACTGGCTCTCTGCTCACTGAAGACTGAAAACGTAGTGATCAGGATCTTTGATCACTCATTTCTTGGTGCAGAGGGGGCAGGGAACAGCTGTAGCGTCGGTTCTTTTTTTTTTTTTTTTCCCTGCACCTCTATAGCTCTCATCCACACATACTTGTAAGGCTCTCTTTTGTTTTTTGTTTTCTTACAAACCTAGCTTAAAGGAACCTTGAAAGATTCTGGCTTTTATGCCAGATAGCAAGTGCAAACATACATCTTGTTTCCTATATATCTCACCTCTTTAAGCCTATTTAGAGCAATCAAAAATGTTTTATTTTGTCTTATATCCCAAAAAAGGTAGGCAGTGCACACGTACAACATTTAAAACCTTTACAAAGACATACATGCCAATGTTTAAACAAGAGATTAAAAAAATGTTCAGAAAAATGAGCTGTGCTCTCCTCTTCTCGACAAGCTTGCTGAAATATGGAACCCACCTCCAGCCAGAAACTGGACCCTAAAAATATGGACTTATGTTTTAGGCATCTGGCTAGTTACTGTTTGGAACCAAAGAAAATATTCTGTCCAGAAAGATGTGAGGGAATGACAACTGCACATAAAGTTATTTTCCATAGGTATGTTTAGACTTGGCATATAGCCAAAAACCCAAATAATTGTGTAGTGGTATTAAACATATAACTCTGATTTGGAACTGTGGCATTCCTATATCAACATTTACATATCAACCAAGGACATAGGACCCATCCTTTATTCCAAGAAATTCAAGGCATTGTTACACTCTTTTTAAATCATTCCCGGCAACCAACCATTTGCTTTAATGTATATGTTCAGGTATTACCCAAATGTAACCAAAAATCTCCCTTACCCCTTCTATAGCATGTCTCAGCATGAACTTTTTCCTTACCCTGTTCCTGTAGCAGCAAGAAACAATGTTTTTACAGTGTTTTACTCACTTTTGCATCCTTTACCCCAGAGCTCAAGCCAACAAATGTTTGCCTTTTGAATAAATATACTAGTCACCCTATTACGCCACCACCCGATAGGGCGGGTGTTATAGCATCAGACAAGGTCAACGGTCCTTTTGAGCGCTGAAAAAGGACATTAGGAGCTCACTGGATTTCTAGCAGGTCAACAGATACAGTGGTGTGAAAAAGTGTTTGCCCCCTTCCTCATTTCCTGTTCCTTTGCATGTTTGTCACACTTAAGTGTTTCGGAACATCAAACCAATTTAAACAATAGTCAAGGACAACACAAGTAAACACAAAATGCAATTTGTAAATGAAGGTGTTTATTATTAAAGGTGAAAAAAATCCAAACCATCATGGCCCTGTGTGAAAAAGTGATTGCCCCCTAAACCTAATAACTGGTTGGGCCACCCTTAGCAGCAACAACTGCAACCAAGCGTTTGCAATAACATGCAATGAGGCTTTTACAGCGTCCTGGAGGAATTTTGGCCCACTCATCTTTGCAGAATTGTCCTAATTCAGTTACATTAGAGGGTTTTCGAGCATGAACGGCCTTTTTAAGGTCACACCACAACATCTCAATAGGATTCAGGTCAGGACTTTGGCTAGGCCACTCCAAAGTCTTCATTTTGTTTTTCTTCAGCCATTCGGTGGTGGACTTGCTGGTGTGTTTAGGATCATTGTCCTGCTGCAGAACCCAAGTTCGTTTCAGCTTGAGTACACGAACATATGGTCGGACATTCTCCTTCAGGATCTCTTGGTAGACAGCAGAATTCATAGTTCCTTTTATCACGGCAAGTCTTCCAGGTCCTGAAGCAGCAAAACAGCCCCAGACCATCACACTACCACCACCATATTTTACTGTTGGTATAATGTTCTTTTTATGAAATGCAGTGTTCCTTCTACGCCAGATATACTTGGACACACACCTTCCAAAGAGTTCCACTTTTGTCTCATCGGTCCACAGAATGTTGTCCCAAAAGTCTTGGGGATCATCAAGATGTGTTGTGGAGAAATTGAGACGAGCTTTGATGTTCTTTTTGCTCAGCAGTGGTTTTCTCCTTGGAACTCTGCCATGCAGGCCATTTTTGCCCAGTCTTTTCCTGATGGTGGAGGCATGAACGCTGACCTTAACTGAGGCAAGTGAGGCCTGCAGTTCCTTGGACGTTGTTGTGGGGTCTTTTGTGACCTCTTGGATGAGTCGTCGCTGCGCCCTTGGGGTAATTTTGGGCGGCCGCCCACTCTTGGGAAGGTTCACCACTGTTCCATGTCTTCGCCATTTGTGGATAATGGCTCTCACTGTGGTTCGCTGGATTCCCAAAGCTTTGGAAATGGCTTTATAACCCTTTCCAGACTGATAGATCTCAATTACTTTCTTTCTCAATTGTTCCTGAATTTCTTTGGGTCTCGGCATGATGTGTAGCTTTTAAGGATCTTCTGGTGGACCTTACTGTGTCAAGCAGCTCCTATTTAAGTGATGCCTTGATTGTGAACAGGTGTGGCAATAATCAGGCCTGGGTGTGGCTAGAGAAATTGAACTCAGGTGTGGACAACCACAGTTATAGTATGTTTTAACAAGGGGGGGCAATCACTTTTTCACCTTTAATAATAAACACCTTCATTTACAAATTGCATTTTGTGTTTACTTGTGTTGTCCTTGACTATTGTTTAAATTGGTTTGATGTTCCAAAACACTTAAGTGTGACAAACATGCAAAGGAACAGGAAATGAGGAAGGGGGCAAACACTTTTTCACACCACTGTATTTTTTGGTACTTTCAGCATTTTTTAAAGGAGTCAAAGATAGGAAAATGTGCATTTATTGCACAAATGTAATTACTTTTTAATGTTTTTTGTAATGCTGCCCAAACTTAGACTTTATTATTACCATGTATCACAAAGTGGGAGTTATGAGTTTTGCAGTTTTTGGAACTGGGGTCCTGATTTGTGCTAGAGAAATACATATTGATAGATAGGATTAGTACTTGGATCAATGTGAAAAATCTCTGTAGCAGGTGGCTTCACCTAACTGCCTACTGCTGTAGGTTTTCCCATTGGTTAGCATACAGTATCTCACAAGAGTGAGTACACCCCTCAGATTTTTGGAAATATTTTGATATATCTTTTCATGTGACAACACTGAAGAAATTACACTTTGCAACAATGTAAAGTAGTGAGTGTACAGCTTGTATAACAGTGTAAATGTGCTGTCCCCTCAAAATAACTCAACACAGCCATTACCACCGTCAACAAAAGTGAGTACACCCCTAAGTGAAAATGTCCAACTTGAGCCCAAAGTGTCAGTATTTTGTGTGGCCACCATTTTCCAGCACTGCATTAACCCTCTTGGACATGGAGTTCACCAGAGCTTCACAGGTTGCCACTGGAGTCCTCTTCCACTCCTCCATGACGAAATCACAGAGCTGGTGGATGTTAGAGACCTTGCGCTCCTCCACCTTCTGTTTGAGGATGACCCACTGATGCTCAATAGGGTTTAGGTCTAGAGACATGCTTGGCCAGTCCATCACCTTTACCCTCAGCTTCTTTAGCAAGGCAGTGGTCGTCTTGGAGGTGTGTTTGGGGCCCTTATCATTAGGGCTGCAACTAACGATTATTTCCGTAATCGATTAGTGGGCCGATTATTTTTTCAATGAGTCGATTAATCAGATAATAACCTTAAAAAAAGTGTAGTTTAGAATTTAGTTAATATGTAAAGTTTAAAAAAGACTATTTATTCTTAAATATCTATATGCAGTGGTAACTATAAACTAACTATATGGTTAGGGAACAAAATATCTAATCCACTCAGAATAACAGAGGATATATACTGTATATACTATTAGAGGTTGAATATGGTAAATATTATCAGACTCAAATTTTTTATTTAAAAATAAATAAATAAAAGACTGTTTTGCTGATTTTCAGACAGAACTGTAATATATTATATGCTGGCCATACAAAAACAATGGGGGTTATTTAAGAAAGGCAAATCCACTTTGCACTACAATTGCACTTGGAAGTGCAGTCGCTCTAAATCTGAGGAGTAAATCTGAAATGAGGGGAAGCTCTGCTGATTTTATCATCCAATCATGTGCAAGCTAAAATGCTGTTTTTTGTTTTGCTTGCATGTTGCCCTCGGATCTACATAGACTTTACTTCCAAGTGCACTTGCAGTGCAAAGTGGATTTGCCTTTAGTAAATAACCCCCAATGTCTTCCTTCAAAAAAATGAAATTTTAACCACTTAAGGACCGCCGCATGTCAATGTATGTCGGTGCAATGGCAACGACAGGCACAAGCACGTACATGTACGTGCTCGCCTTCCAGCGGGTGGGGGGTCCGATCGGACCCCCTCCCGCTGGATGCGGTGGTCCGTTTCGCTGCAGGAGCGATCCGGGATGAGGGGATGGCCGTTGGTTTCAGGCCATCCCCTCTCGATCGCTCCTGGCGAATGAGAAGCTTCCCCCGCTGTGTATAGTAAACACAGGCAGGGAGGAAGTGATGTCATTCTCCTCGGGGCGGTCTTTTTGACCGGACTACAAGGAGAACAGTGAAAATAAGTGTGCACCAACACTACACTGACATGTAGGCACACAAACCCCCCCCCCCTCCCAGTCACTGATTGCAGTGATCATTTATTTACTGATCACTGCATTTAGTGTCAGTTGTTACAGTAAAAAATGTCAGGGCAGTTAGTGTTAGGTCCAGGGTAGCCCCCTACCCCCCCAATAAAGGTTTAACCCCCTGATTGCCCCTAGAGTTAACCCTTTCACCCCCTTTTGCCAGTGTCACTAAGCAATCGTTTTTCTGATCGCTGCATTAGTGTCACTGGTGCCGCTAAGTAGCTAGTTATTTTTTTAGGTTCACCGCCAGGTTTTTATAACGCTAGGTACCCCGATATACTACCCAATAATGGTTTTAACCCCCTGATTGCCCCTAGTTAACCCTTTCACCCCCTTTTGCCAGTGTCACTAAGCGATCATTTTTCTGATCACTGCATTAGTGTCGCTAGGTAGCTAGTTATTTTTTTAGGTTCACCGCCAGGTTTTTATAGCACTAGGTACCCCCATATACTACCCAATAATGGTTTTAACCCCCTGATTGCCCCTAGTTAACCCTTTCACCAGCGATCACCGTATAAGTGTCACTGGTGACGCTGGTTAGCCAGTTAGTTATTTAGGTTCCCCGTCAGGTTTTTATATAGCGCCAGTCGGTCAGGGTCTGCGTTGCCGCAGGCAGCGCTAGGTTAGTGCCAGTACCGCTAACACCCACGCGCAAAGCATAAACCTCCCGTAGTGGTATAGAATCTGAACAGATCAATATCTGATCTGATCAGATCTATACTAGCGTCCCCAGCAGTTTAGGGTTCCAAAAAAACGCATTGTTAGCGGGATCAGCCAAGATACCTGCTAGCACCTGCATTTTGCCCCTCCGCCCAGCCCACCCAAGTGCAGTATCGATCGATCACTGTCACTTACAAAACACTAAACACATAACTGCAGCGTTCGCAGAGTCAGGCCTGATCCCTGCGATCGCTAACAGTTTTTTTTGGTAGCGTTTTACATTTAAATCCGGAAGGCAGTGCTTGGTTTTCGGGGTCCCGTACGTGGCTAGGCTCCCAAAAAGTCCCCCATATGTGGTATCCCCATACTCGGGAGAAGCAGCAGAATTTATTTTGGGGTGTAATTTCACTTATGCCCATAGCATGTGTGAGCAATATATCATTTAGTGACAACTTTGTGCAAAAAAAAATATAAAATGTTTCATGGACTCAACATGCCTCTCAGTAAATAGCTTGGGGTGTCTACTTTCCAAAATGGGGTCATTTGGGGGGGGGGGGGTTTGTGTTATTTTGGCATTTTATGGCCTTCGAAACTGATAGGTAGTGAGGAGTGAAATCAAAAATTTGCACCCTTAGAAATCCTGAAGGCAGTGATTGGTTTTCGGGGTGCCGTACACGGCTAGACTCCCAAAAAGTCCCACATATGTGGTATCCCCGTACTCAGGAGAAGCAGCAGAATATATTTTGGGGTGCAATTCCACATATAACTATGGCATGTGTGAGCAATATATCATTTAGTGACAACTTTTTGTAAACTTTTTTTTTTTTTTGTGTCATTATTCAATCACTTGGGACAAAAACATGCCCCTCAGCAATTTCCTTGGGGTGTCTACTTTCCAAAATGGGGTCATTTGGGGGGGTTTGTACTGCCCTGCCATTTTAGCACCTCAAGAAATGAGATAAGCAGTCATAAATTAAAAGCTGTGTAAATTCCAGAAAATGTACTCTAGTTTGTAGACGCTATAACTTTTGCGCAAACCAATAAATATACGCTTATTGACATTTTTTTTTACTAAAGACATGTGGCTGAATAAACTTTGCCCTAAATGTATGACTAAAATTTAGTTTATTCGATTTTTCTTCTAACAAAAAGTAGAAAATATATTTTTTTCTCGAAATTTTCGGTCTTTATCCATTTATATCGCAAAAAATAAAAATCGCAGAGGCAATCAAATACCATTAAAAGAAAGCTCTATTTGTGGGAAGAAAAGGACGCAAATTTCGTTTGGGTACAACATTGCATGACCACGCAATTACCTGTGCAGTGCGAAGTTGTAAAAAGACCTCTGGTCCTTAGGCTGACAATTGGTCAGGGGCTTAAGTGGTTAAGAATGTTCGTTCGATTTTCTAATTATTAGTGGGGTCAAATTGACGTTCTTTTCTACCACAGTGATGGGAAAATTTAAAGGAGCAGAATAGAAAGCTTCTTGGTCAAAGGAATTTTCAAACAGTGTATGTAGTTTTTGTTCAGAAATTACATTCATTTTAAAACTGAATGTTAAAAGCAAGATACATTTTCAAATTACAATTTTTCTTTCATTCAGCGAATGTACAAAGATTTTTTGTATGAATACGAAAATCTATGTGTATGGCCAGCATAAGGCTCAGTTCACAACTCTGCAGTTTGCTTTTGATCCGTTTCTGCAGTGCTTTTTCTGTGCGTTTTGCATTTTTGCACACACGATTTTGCTGCAATTTGCATTTGTTATGCTTTTTGTGGCCAATTTGTTGTTGGGCAGATTAAAAAACACGTGTCGACGTCACCCCAGTCGTGTTCGTTTCTGTGGACCAGGAAGGACGGGTTGGTCTCTGCGTTGGCGTGTATCCGGCCGGTGCACGTCTTTGTTTTGAACCTGCTTTTAAAGTCTTTTATGTAAGTGTTTACGTTCGCTTTTAAGAATTAAAGTCATTTGGTTTTACACTATCTGGAGCCTATGTTTTCCCTTATGTGACACCACGTCGAGTTGGGAGTGAGTAACAGCCATAACCCCATCGCGTGGAAGATTCGTGACCATCTGAGGAGGAGGCGCTATCCGGATACCCTTTGACTGCTGCTGCTTGTGGTGACCCTCTGTAACGGGGGGTCGCTTGGATCTGGTAAGGAGCTGATTCATTTATTTCGGTGATGGGATAAGCACACCACATCTTTGGAGAAGATTTTCAATTTGTGTATTTGCAATCCAGCCGTTTGGAACTTTTCTTCACTGCCGTACCTCATTTGAAGTTTTGTTTCACTGGTGTTCATTCACTATATGGACATTTATTTTTATTTTATTTTTTCATTTTTTTGATATATGACTGTATGGACATTATATAGAGTGTCTCTGAACACAGATTTATTATTTTCTCGATAGGTCATTTATGCTTAATAGCGAATATATTCTTACCTTTATGGTTTAGGGGTTTATACACAGAGTCTGATACACATATATTGTGTTTGGGGAATTCACATTATTGATACACATTTACTTTTTTGTTTTTTGAATTTAATTGCACTTATCCGTATATGGTTTATACCACACTTTGGAGGTGGTCCTTTGAGACACTAGATACTAAGACCCACAGTGTGGGTCTGGTACTTTCATATACCCTAATCATATTGGGTATTTTGTGGCTAGCGCAGTTCTTCTTCTTTCTATTTTTGTTTGGTGTATTTTTGGTATACATTTGAATTGCAGCTTCCGTTCAACACTATTTGTTTTTTTTCCCGTAGCGCAGTTTTTCCCCTCTTTTTCCAGATTAAAAAACACGAATTGATGCAAAAACACACTACATGCTTTTCTGCAGCTTCTCCATTGAAGTCTTTTGAACCACAAAAAGCACATTGCATTGAAAAATGTCCTTGACCCTTTTCAAATAAGCACTGGCTGAAAAAAGCATAGATGTGTCCCATAGGAAACCATGTTAAATAAACTGTAGCGCGTTTCTGAAAAAAGCACCAAAAATGCATAGGTGTGAACCAAGCCTAAGCCCTTGTACACATGGTCGGAGAATCTGTCGGAATGAGTCTTATCGGACCGTGTCGTCAGATAATCCGACTGTGTGTGGTATGCATTGGACTGATTCCATCCGAATCTCCGTCCGACCCAATTTTCCAACATGTTGGAAAGATTTCCCGACCAACTGGGCTGGACGGACCTAATCCGATCATGTGTAGAGCATTTTCATCGGACTAAGTGCCACGCATGCTCAGATCAAATTCCTACATCAAAGCTATTGGCTACTAGCCTGAATGTAGTCCCATCGTAACGAAATTACGTCATCACGTTCTGAAAGATCGGATTTTTCGCCAACTTGGCCCGTCCGTGTGTATGCAACAGTTTTGGACACAATCCGTCGGACTAAATCCGACGGGCAAAATCCGACAGATTTGGTTGGCAAAATCTCCGACCGTGTGTACGTGGGCTAAGACGTTTAGTAGCAGTAGCATACTTCTTTTGTATCACCTGTCATCTTGGGGTCTACAAAAATTTAAATTAGCCCTTTATAGTGCAAAAAGAGCAGCTAATCACTACTATAAGGGGTTAATTTATACTGTAAAACAAAAATATATTTTACTTAAATCATAGATATAATAATAAATACACCCAGAAGTAGGATATAAGGGTATTATAACTAGGAGTCAGACATGAAGATATATGAAGGGTGGAAGGGAGATATAAATCAATTTTTTCATGGATATGATCATTTTAAATATAATGCACAATGCTGGTAAAAGTTTACTTTAAATGTAACTGTAATGCTTTCTGCTACCTCCAATCTATCAGCCTCCACCCTCCCTGGGTTCAGATACTGAACTTGAACCCTGCAGAGAGTCTTTAAGTAATTTTTTAAACAACAAACATGCCTATGCTTACCTGCTCTGTGTAATTGTTTTGCACAGAGCAGCCCTGATTCTCCTCTCCTGGGGTTCCCCGTGCGATGCTTCTGGCTCCTCCTGCCCTCAGAGTGCCCCAACAGCAAGCTGAAAAGTGTAATATAGAGTGCAACTATAAGGGCAAGGTAAAAAACTTCTGCCTTTAGAACCACTCACTTCCTGCCCAGGACTACATGTCCCATGAGGCATTGCTTCTCGCACATTCACAAGTTCTCATGCACTTATTGAAATGTATGGATGGTTTACTGAGCTGTATGTGTGCTGCACTGTGTCTTCTGACATGCATGGATGGTGTACTGAGCTGTATGTGTGCTACACTGTATTTCCTGATATGTAAACAAATAATGCATTCTTTATGCAGGCCAACTAATTGGCTGGCCGATTAATCAATTATGAAAATAGTTTTCAACTATTTTCATAATTGATTAGTTGTCGATTAATCGATTTGTTGTTTCAGCCCTAGTTCTTATGTTGGAATACTACTGTGGCCCAGTCTCCGAAGGGAGGGGATCAGGCTCTGCTTCAGTATGTCACAGTACATGCTGGCATTCATGGTTCCCTCAATGAACTGTAGCTCCCTAGTTCCGACAGCAATTATGACTGTAGGCAAGACATACTTGTCTTTGTACTCCTTACCTGGTTGCCACCACACACGCTTGACACCACCTGAACCAAATAAGTTTATCTTGGTCTCATCAGACCACAGGACATGGTTCCAGTAATCCATGTCCTTAGTCTGCTTGTCTTCAGCAAACTGTTTGCGGGCTTTATTGTGCATCATCTTTAGAAGAGGCTTCCTTCTGGGACGACAGCCATGCAGACCAATTTGATGCAGTGTGCGCAGTATGGTTTGAGCACTGACAGGCTGACCCCCCACCCCTTCAACCTCTGCAGCAATGCTGCCAGCACTCATACGTCTATTTCCCAAAGACAACCTGTGGATATGATGCTGAGCACGAGCACTCAACTTCATTGGTCGACCATGGCGACTCGGTGCTGCAGCTTTTTTTGCCCCGCGTCTCTATAAAGCTGGTGGTGATGATGTGAGACCTGTGAAACCTCCTCCTCCTCCGCCACCTCCATGCATTCCTCTGCAGAATTTTCCTATGAACATCAGGTACCCCATAAGCATTCAAAGAGCTATTCCATGAGTCATTTTAATTGGTGCCATGCAGTGCTTTAGCTGGTGTGTTTAGGGGACAGGAACCACACCGGAGCAGAGATTCTTGCAGCTCTGCAGGGACAGGCACAGTGGTGGTTCACATCACACCAGCTGAAGACAGGAATGGTGGTGTGCGATAATGGCTTAAACCTTCTGTCCACCCTTAGACAGGGAAAGTTGACACATGTGCCATTCCTGGCAAATGTCCTCAATTTGGTGGTGCAGCATTTCCTAAATATGTACCCAGGGCTGCAAGATGTGCTAAAGCTGGCCAGAAGAGTCTGTAGCCATTTCAGGTGGTCATGCATAGCCAGTGCTCGGTTGAAATTCAGCAGGAATCCCGCCTGCCTCTAAACCGCCTGATTTGTGATATGCCCACCAGGTGGAACTCAACTTGCCAATGCTGCAGCAGCTATACATGCAGCAGAGGGCCATCAATGAGTACCTGTGCAAGTACGGCACAACGACAGGTTGAGGCTGCCACTGCTTTTTTTTCTCCATGCCAGTGGCTGATCATTAAGGATGCATGCACTGTATTGTCACCATTTGAGGAGGCCACAAGGGTGATGAGCCGTGACAGTGCATGCATCAGTGACACAATCCCTGTTGTATTCCTGCTGGAGCAGACTCTGCATGGCATTATGGACAGGGCACTGGAGGCAGAGCAGCAGGAGGAAGAGGAGAACTTCCTTCACTCTCAAGGCCCATTTTATCCAGAAACCATCATTCCTATGTCACAGAACACACAGGAGGAGAGAGGGGAGGAGGAAGAGGAGGGGGATTCTGGCACTTTGCTAGACTTCAAAGAAGAGGTTGATGTGCATCAAGCTGTAAGCAATGGCTTTCCAACCAGAGGACCCTTGGGAGTAGTACGTGGTTGGCAGAAGGAAGTTCCAGGTGCTGTCATCCTGAGTGACTTCAAGGAGTCTGCTTCTCAAGCCTCTGCAAATTTGAGGCGCATGGGCAACCTCATGCTTCAAAGCCAGCGAAAGGATCTGAGAATACGTGCCATAAAGTAGAAGGATGATTACTGGTTGGCATTCCTCCTTGGCCACCGTTATAAGGGGAAAGTCTCAGAACTCGTCCCGTACCCACAGAGTGCAGAAGATAAAATCTCTTGAGGACCCGTTAAAGAGAATTTTATTGAACATTTTTCCTGACTCCAGTAGGAAAACGTAGTTTTGAGTCTTCTGTTGGTCAAAAGTGGAGCATTGGAGAAGGCGTCCTAAGTGAGGCATTTCGGATTTTTTTAGTCCTGGCCGCCCAGGGCTGTCAGTTTCCACATCCCATCGGCAGCGTCTGCATCACATGGTGGACAATTGCCTCAGGGACCAAAACAGAGACGATCCACTGACTTACTGGGTCATGAGAATAGACCACTGGCCAGAACTTGCCCAGTATGCTATTGAGTTGTTGGGTTGCCCTGCATCCAGCGTGCTTTCAGAATGGGCATTCAGTGCTGCAGGAGGTTTCATAACTGATCATAGAACTCATCTGTCCACAGACTCCGTGGACCATTTGACTTTTATAAAAAATGAATCAGTTCTGGATTACCAGCTATGAAGCCCCTGATGCCGATGTCACTGATTAAGTCTTTTTGGGATGTGGAATCTCTGCAGGACTTTAATGCTAGGCATTTGAGGGTGTTCAATTATTTCATCTGGAAGAATGTTTTTGGTATAGGTTTCATGGGCACAATTAACACCCAAAGACCAATTTTTCAGCACCTGTTTGACAGGTGCATATCATTAAATTTTTTTTGCCTTCATCAAGAGCACCTCTATAAGGTTATGGTGGGAAGGCGCCCCGATACCCAAAGAGTAATTTTTCTGCACCTGTTTAACAGATGCATATTATTGCAATTTTGTTGTAGCAAGGCCAATTCTTGCTTTCATCTATAGTACCTCTGTAGGGTTATGGTGGGAAGGCGCCACCAACACCCAAAGACCAGTTTTTATGCACTCATTACTTCTATCCAAAGTGACAGCAGAATGCATCCAAGAAATCAATAATCTCCCAGTGCAGTACATTGTGACCTCATCATACACAGCTGTTGCTGAGCAAAATATAGGCAGCTTGCAGGGAAAATGTAATTTTTTTGGGCTTTATAAATGCAATTATTGCTGCAGCAGATTATAGACATAGTACAGATCTGCCATTTTACAGGTAGACTAAGGGGACCCCCAGGCAATATATTGTAAGGAATTTTTCATTTTTATGCTTTCACGTTAAAAATCAAAAAATCACTGCTCATTTAAAAATTACGTTTTTCACAAACATGTCCCCCAGGGCAGGACCCGGGCCCCTTTAACCACTGTTTGCCCAATTACTTGCATATACTGTAAGCCTTCAAAATGGGCGCTTTTGATTTTTGACGTTCGGTCCCATTGACTTTAATGGAGTGTCCGAACTTTCACAGTGTTTGAAAATTCTGGTGCAAACCAAACAGGGGTCCGTTCAGCCCATCTCTATTTAGCAGCATCAGTCATTTTTTCTGCCAAAACTCTGCTGCTCCTGAATGCACTGGCAGTGGTTTTCTTTTGCCTCTAAAAGCCTTTGCCAATAAAACACTGCTAAAAGCCTGTGTGTGCATGGACACATATGCTAACATGCAGGGGAGCTTAGAGGCGGGGGAAAAAACACCTGATGCCCCTAGAAGCAGTTGCAAAAACATCTTGTGTGCATGAGGCCTTATAGTATTCACAAAATTGGATTTAGTCAACAGCTAGATACCCTTCTATATTGTGGCAGCTGTTTTATTTATTTATGTAGTTATGTATTTTTTTGTTTAATTTACCTTTTTTTCTAATCTTCCATACATTGCTAGTAAAAGAAAGGGAGGATTTGAATAAATCTGTTATTAGCTGATTGTATGTTTTAGTTCCCCACTCTCTAGATAATTGTATAAAGGGTGTGATCCATCAATTTGGTGACTTCTCCCGTTTGGGGCCAAGTTGAGTCATTAATTATGTCATTATTTTATGAAGCAGTGCTTTCTATTTGGCTTCCACTCTCAGTTTTCCAGGAAAGAATTCTTGGACTTGTGGAATTCCCGAGCTCTCCACTAAGCTGTAATGGCAAGGGATAGCAAGATGCCTTTTAGATGCTCCATATGTTAAATTCAGACCTCTGCACTCTCGTAGCGCACCCCTAAACTCTGCACCCTGTGCGCAGTGCACCCCTAAACCTTGCACTCTGTATACAGTGTACCCTTGAACTCTTCACCCTGTCCATAGCCTACTCCTGAACTCTGCACATAGCCAACCCTTACACCCTGTACTCTCAGAGTAGCACACTTTTGAACACTGCATTTTATGCACAGCGCACCCCTACACTCTGCCTTCTGTACATAGTACACCCCTGTACCCTGTATGTAGCATACACCTGAGCTCTGCACTCTGTACATAACACACTCCTGAATAATAAAGGAGTAGGTACATAATCTTACAGACACAACCAGATTTTTGAGAGCAACCATACTGCCAGTGCGCCCTTTGATTAAATTAAGTTTGAAACCCCTGATTCCTAGAGCATGAGGGCTGTGCATGGAAACTCAAATGATCATGAAATTATTTAAACTTATAGGGGTTTATTTACTAAAGGCAAATCCAATTTGCACTACAAGTGCAATTGAAAGTGCAGTCACTGTACATCTGAGGGGGACATGCAAGGAAAATAAAAAAAATCATTTTCGGTTGTACATTATTGGATGATAAAATCAGCAGAGCTTCCCCTTATTTCAGATCTTCCCCTCAGATCTTCAAGGACTGCACTTCCAAGTGCACTTGTAGTGCAAAGTGGATTTGCCTTTAGTAAATCGACCATATAGTGTCCTGGCTGAATGAAGCGCTGTAAGGCAAGAACACTAACTACTTTACCTGCCGGCAGCCTGGAAACTTTAAGATGCTGCATGCTGTAAATTTTAAATCCTGTAATGCATATAAAAAAGGCTCTGGACTATGCGGCTTATTAGTGCATAACAGCTATTTATGAGCTTTGCTTTGTGGAGGCATTTATGTATTGGCAGTACTTCCGTCTCTGCTCTTTGGAGATCCAAGCTCAAGAATATGTACAAGCTCACAACAGCTCTTCTGGCAAATACCACACCCGCTAGATAGCCATACTGCATCGGACAAGACATGAGTAGAATTTAAAATGCATGTAATAGGGTCAAGGACACTTTTGTCCTTAGCCAGTATATTCAAGCTTACATGGTCACAAATTAAACCAGGATAATGGCACAGACAGCTATGCTAGTGTGTTATATGACATGATACATCTGAACTACCCCCCTTGTAGAACAATACAAATATTCAAGAAATAAATATATGCAGTGAACTGATTTGACTTGTGTGTCACAATAATTTGCTGCTGCCAGGAGACTTTCCAGCTTGCAAGAGATGTGTCCAAACTAAATACATGAAATGAGACAATCTCTAAAAGATTAGATTACCCTCTGTGCAGATGGTTTATATATTTTCCATCTATGCATGCAAAAAAAAGTGCTTTATACCATTTTATATTTAGCACCAAGGTCTTAGAATGCTCTGCTTTTCATTTCTGTGGAAAATGTCTAGAACAGGCTGAAGAGGGAACAAAAAACATCAAGGCATCAAGCTGTATAGTCAAGTGGAGCTGTCCAGCTTGACTCCAAATTGCTATATGTGGATATTGGGCCTCTGACCATTGTATTTTAGTCTAGATCAGTGTTTCTCAACTCCAGACCTCAAGGCGCCCCAACAGGTCATGTTTTCAGGCTTTCCATTATTTTGCAGAGGTGATTTAATCAGTTTCACTGCCTTGATAATTACCACAGCCATTTAGGTGATTTAATCAGTTTCACTGCCTTAGTAATTACCACAGTCATTTTAATCTGAGGGAAATCCTGAAAACATGACCCGTTGGTGCGCCTTGAGGACTGGAGTTTGAGAAACACTGGTCTAGATTCTCATATGCGCACTTGTTACAAGGCGCATGCATGTGGCACAGCAGTACATTCATTTTAATGGGCTGCTGTAACTGTGGGAAACGCAGGGAAAAGGACTGACCCATTTCTCAAACTGCAGCTGCGCATTTCCATGCATGGGAAAATGTTTTCTAATAGGTGGAAGTAACAGTAAGAATGAAACGCATCCCTGCGTAACTGCTAGACAGCAGCGTGTTTTGGCTGCAGGTGTGGGAACATATACAATATACACACTCCTACATCTTAATGTGAACCTATATTTGATTTCGTTTACCAACAGTTCAGTTGGATGCAATGTGTTGCAGTCGTCAGTTGGCCCCATTACTGGGTTCACCAGGTTTCAAGTGTACACTTGTTCTGGCTTTGTGATGGAAAGTACACTTAGACGTTTGATCAGGGTGAAAACCAGAAAAAAAAATTTGGGGAATAAATTATGCACATTTTGGCTGCTTCAGGGAAAACCTATACTGAAAGTTCAAATATGATGATGTTGTCATTGCAAACCCAAAATATTTAATTGGCTGTCATCCTAATGCATTGATGTTTATACTTTCACTGATCTGCATCAAGTATGCACAGCTGGATGTCACTTTGTTTTCTTCTGGGTCAGTAGGCCAGCTTAAATGTCAGGAAACGAGCATCCTCGTCTATGCAATCTGGATTACAAATAAAACCTTTTTTTTGATAATGCTTTTTGTTGCTACAGGATATAATCTTTGTAGTTAAATGAATTCTGTGCAGTTCTTTAAAAAAAAAAAAAATCATAATACTCAAATACGACCCCAGTTCCAGAAAAGTATAATCTACATAAAAACAAAATGCAATGATTTTCAAATTTCATAAACCCATGTTTTATTCACAATAGAAAATAGAAAACATGTAAAATGTTTACACTGATAAAATGTAGCTTTTTTAGGAAAAAATAAGGTAATTTTTTAATTGATGGCAGCAACATGTCTTAAAAAAGGGCCTTGTTTTCCACAGTGTAGCATCTTTTTAACAACACTCTGTAAATGTCTGGGAATTGAGGAGACCAGTTGCTGGAGGTTTGAGAGAGGAATGTTGTCCCATTCTTGCCTGATATAGGATTCTAAGGCTGCATTCACACTTCAGCATTTTGAATTGCGGGCAGTTTTGCCACATCGTGGGAAGTTCAAAAGTAGCTCCTAAACTTTTTTTTGGGCGACATACTTTCTGCGATGCAGGTTGGTCGCGATTGCAGTGCTGAAGTGTGAATGCAGCCTAACTGTTCAACAGGGTCGTCTTTGTAATTTTTTTTGTTTCAAGATGTGCCAAATATTTTTAATTTGCAAAAAAGGTCTGGACTGCAGGCAAGCCAGTTAAACAACCAGACTTTTCTACAACGAAGCCATGCTGTTGTGATAGATGCAGTATGTGGTTTAGTATTGTCCTGGGGAAATATGCAAGGCCTTCCCTGAAAAAGATGTTGTCTGGATGGGAACATATACTGCTCTAAATCTGGATAGATGTTTTAGCATTGATGATGCCTTTCCAGATGTTCAAGCTGCCCATATGCACTAATGCACCCCTATACCATCTCCATCACAGATGCAGACTTTTGAACTGAACGCTGATAAAAAGGCTCCTCTCCTTTTTAGTCTGGTTGCCAAAAAGCATGTCAAATTTTGATTAGTCTGACCACAGAACAGTTTTCTGCTTTACAACAGCCCATTTTAAATGAGTTTTGGTGCAGAAAAGACAGCAGTATTTCTGGATCATGTTCAGATTTGGCTTCTTCTTTGCATGATAGAGTTTTAACTTGCATTATAGGATGACACGATGAACTGTGTTTACAGACAGTGATTTTTTTAAGTATTCCTTAGCCTATGCAGTCTATCAAAGAATCATGCCTGTTTTTAACCACTTCCCGACCAGCGCACGACGATGTACGTCGACAGCATGGCACGGGCAGGCATATTGGCGTACATGTACGTCCAATATTCGTTGCCGCCGTGCCATCGGGAGCGCGCCGCCGGCGGCGCGCTCCCGCGCTGGTCGGGACCCCCGTGAGTCCGGTCGCGGGACCCGCGGACTCGATCGCCGCGGGCATCCCCGCGATCGTCTCACGGGGCGGCCGAATGGAGGAAATGCTGTATAAACAACATTTTCCCATTCTGCCTAGCAACTAGTGACGCTGATCTCTGCTCCATGTGATTGGAGCAGAGATCAGTGTACACTAAATGAAAGCCCAACCCCCCCACAGTTAGTAACACACCCCTAGGAACACTTAACCCCTACACTGCCACCCACTGGTTAACCCTTTCACTGCCAGTGTCATTTACACAGGAATCACTGCATTTATATAGCAGTGATTACTGTATAAATGACAATGGTCCCAAAAATGTGTCAAAAATGTCCGATGGGTCCCTGACAATGTCGCAGTCACAATAAAAATCGCAGATCGCCGCCATTACTAGTAAAAAAAAAAATAATAAAAAATTATTAATAAAAATGCTATAAAACTATCCCTATTTTGTAAACGCTATAACTTTTGCGCAAACCAATCAATAATCGCTTATTGCGATTTTTTTTACCAAAAATATGTAGAAGAATACGTATCGGCCTAAATTGAGGGAAAAAAATGTTTTTTTATATATTTTTGGGGGATATTTATTATAACAAAAAGTAAAAAATAATGCGTTTTTTTCAAAATTGTCGCTCTATTTTTGTTTATAGCGCAAAAAATAAAAACCGCAGGGGTGATCAAATACCACCAAAAGAAAGCTCTATTTGTGGGAAAAAAAGGACGTCAATTTTGTTTGGGAGCCACGTCGCACGACCGCGCAATTGTCAGTTAAAGCGACGCAGTGCCGAATCGCAAAAAGTGGTCTGGTCTTTGACCAGCAAATTGGTCCGGTCTGAAAGTGGTTAATGCAATGCCATCTGAGGGGCCTGTAGGTCACAGTCATCTAGTATTGCATTTTGGCCTTCTCGCACAGAGATTGCTCTAGATTATCTGAATCTTTTGATGATACTATGTACTGTAGATCATGATAGATAAAGTCTTTGCAATTTTACATTGAGGAGCATTATTCTGAAATTGTTTTCACAGTTTTTCAGAGGTGAACCTTTGTTATTTTTACTTCTGAGACACTCTGACTCTCTATAATGCTCTTTTTATACCCAATCATGTTACTGACCTGTTGCCAATTACCCTAATTCTTGTTTGTACCATTGTGCCAGTTGCACAATGGTCGCAACTTTTAAACTTTTTTGTTGCTACTACCATTTTTAAAAATACCTTCTTTTTTTTATAAATGGCACATTTGATATGCTTTCTATTTTCTTTTGTGAATAAAATATGGGTTGATGAGATTTGCAAATCGTTGCATTCAGTTCTTATGTAAATTGTACACAGTGTCTTGACTCTTTTGAAATTAGGGTTGTACTATATATTTTTGAAATCTTGGAGTCCTGTTATTACAGAATTACAAAAAAAATTGGCAACTATAAATTTCTGAATGCCTTGCTAGGGTGGGTTTTGGCCTGTCACCTTTTCAACCCTCACTAGCAGGAGAATGACATCAACAGATAATGGGGAATAGGTGTAGCATGCAATCCATTCCTTTCTATTTATCATAAAGCCTATAGTGGTATTTTCTCATCCATCTGGAAAAATAATTACACTCAGCTGGTTGTCAATTTTTTTTTTTTTTAAAGCTTAAGTAATACTGATTAAAGCGTGTCCCTTGATGCTGGGTGAGGACCAGCATAGTCACTGCATGGACCACTGTGGTAATATGAATAAAGGGAAAACAGTGCAGCGCTAAGAATCAAATGTTGAGTATTGACATATCAACATACAGTAAAACCTTGGTTTGAGAGCATTTTGCAAGACAAAAGAGAAGAGAGGCGCCTCTAAGTGTAGCAATATGGCTGCATTTAATGAAGGTATAACATTTAGCTACTCACATGGTTGATGATTAAAAGAGGCACATCAAAGTGTGCAGGCATCTGGGATAAAGCTGTCCACATAAACCATCAACATCATCCCTTCCACTCTGTGCGCGGTTCAAGCCGCGCTCTACTGCAGGGTAGTCTTTCTGGTCACAATTGCACTGACTGCAGTGAGAGCTGGCCGTGCAGAGGATAGTTTATGTGGACAGCTTTACCCTGGATCCCTGCATACTTAAATGTGCCTCTTTTAATCATCAATCATGTGAGTTGCTAAATCTTGTACCTCCATTAAATGTATCCAGATTTCTACATTAATGCCCCATACACATGGTCGGAAATTCTGACGGAAATAGTCCGATCTGATTATGTTGTCGGAATATCCGATCGTGTGTGGGCTCTATCGGACTTTTTCTGTCGGAATTTCCATCGGAAAAAGTTTGAGAGCTGGATCTAAAATTTTCCCACAACAAAATCCGATCTGACTTTTTTCCGATCATGTGTAGAAAATTCTGACGCACTCAGAAAAAAATTGGAGACGAAAGCTATTGGCTACTGGCCTCTACGTAGTCCCGTCGTACGTTTTGTACATCACCTCGTTCCGAACGATCGGATTTTATGACAACTTTGTGCGACTGTGTGTATGCAACACAAGTTTTGGCCAAAATCCGTTGGAAAAATTCAGATGGATATTTTGGTCGGAATGTCCGACCGTGTATATGGGGCATTAGAGCCCTCTCTTCTCTTTTACACTGTGTAGTTCCTGATGGATTTTGCTTCTAACCCCCTTGTGGAGGCTTCCATTTGTGGATGGACATTTTATGGTTACACAACCTGGTCACATTGCTATAATATTTTTATATGGACTATAAACTGAAGGACCTATGAATAGTTGTGCGACGAATCATTTGAGTTTCCATTATTTATTATGGGCAAATTTGCTTTGATATACAAGTGCTTTGGATTACAAGCATGTTTCTGGAATGAATTATGCTCACAATCCAAGGTTTTACTGTACTGTGATATACAAAATAAATTGTGATTAGCATATACAAAAAACTCTAACACCATCATCTGATTGGTAGTGTCTCTAAATAAAGTGCATTGTGCAAATTGTAAATAAACATTAGTAGTATAGTCCCCTTGGTGATTAACTTTAATCCTTGACTTTCAGTGGAAATATCTGAATGATGCCTGCAGCTACAGGCATCATTCCGATATCCATGTTTTCAGCCACTTGACCATTCTTACAGGCGATGGGAGGGGACACCCCCCACCGCCATCCGTTGCTTCTCTGGGCTCTCCCATGCCATCAGGGACCCGGAGAAAGAATCGGGTGCCACCAGATGACGACCATAGAGATTTCCGGTGACCAAACGGTCACCAGTCATCTCTATGACCTTCGGAGGCCCGGCATGATGTTATCATGTCACGTACGGGCCACGGATGTAAGCAAAGCCACATTCGCGGCTGGTAAGCATGAGATTGTGGATTTTATTTCCGGATCTCATGCTTTCCAACCTGGAGCAGAAATGCGGGGTCTTATTGACCCCACATCTCTCCATAAAAAGGACCTGTCACAAACGATTCCTATTACAAGAGATGTTTACATTCCTTGTAATAGGAATAAAAGTGATCAAAAAAAATTTAAAAGTAAAAAATAAAAAATAAAAATTTAAAATAATAATAAAAAACTGTTTAAACTGCCTGTCCCTGTTAGCTCGTGTTTAGAGGCGAACACATATGTAAGTCCTGCCCACATATGTAAACGCTGTTCAAACCACACATGTGAGGTATTGCTGCATGTGTTAGAGCACGAGCAACAATTCTAGCACTAGACCTCCTCTGTAACTCTAAACATGTAACCTGTAAAAAAAATTAAACCGTTGCCTATGGAGATTTTTAAGTACCGAAGTTTGGCATCATTCCATGAGTGTGCACACTTTTAAAGCGTGACATGTTGGGTATCTGATTACTTGGCGTAACGTAACATCATCTTTTACATTATACCATAAAATGGACTAACTTTACTGTTTTGTCCTTTTTTAAATCATGAATTTTATCAAAAAACTGTTGCGCAAATACCATGCAAGATAAAAAGTTGCAATGACCGCCATTTTATTCCTTAGGGTGTCTGCTAAAAAATATACAATGGGGACGGAAAGTATTCAGACCCCCTTAAATTTTTCACTCTTTTTTTATATTGCAGCCATTTGCTAAAATCATTTAAGTTCATTTTTTCCCTCATTAATGTACACACAGTACCCCATATTGACAGAAAAACACAGAATTGTTGACATTTTTGCAGATTTATTAAAATAAAAAAACTGAAATATCGCATGGTCCTAAGTAGTCAGACCCTTTGCTCAGTATTTAGTAGAAGCACCCTATTGCTCAAACACAGCCATGAATCTTTTTGGGAAAGATGCAACAAGTTTTTCACACCTGGATTTGGGGATCCTCTGCCATTCCTTCTGGCAGAACCTCTCCAGTTCTGTCAGGTTGGATGGTAAACGTTTGTGGACAGCCATTTTTAGGTCTCTCCAGAGATGCTCAATTGGGTTTAAGTCAGGGCCCTGGCTGGGCCATTCAAGAACAGTCACAGAGTTGTTTTGAAGCCACTCCTTCTTTTTTTTAGCTGTGTGCTTAGGGTCATTGTCTTGTTGGAAGGTAAACCTTCGGCCCAGTCTGAGGTCCTGAGCACTCTGGAGAAGGTTTTCGTCCAGGACATCCCTGTACTTGGCCGCATTCATCTTTCTCTCTCGATTGCAACCAGTTGTCCTGTCCGTGCAGCTGAAAAACACCCACAGCATGATGCTGCCACCACCATGCTTCACTGTTGGGACTGTATTGGACAGGTGATGAGCAGTGCCTGGTTTTCTCGACACATACCGCTTAGAATTAAGGCCAAAAAGTTCTATCTTGGTCTTATCAGACCAAAGAATCTTATTTCTCACCATCTCGGAGTCCTTCAGGTGTTTTTTTTAGCAAACTCAATGCGGGCTTTCATGTGTCTTGTACTGAGGAGAGGCTTCCGTTGGGCCACTCTGCCATAAAGACCCTACTGGTGGAGGGCTGCAGTGATGGTTGACTTTTCTACAACTTTCTCCCATCTCCCAACTGCATCTCTGGAGCTCAGCCACAGTGATCTTTGGGTTCTTCTTTACCTCTCTCAACAAGGTTCTTCTCCCCCGATAGCTCAGTTTGGCCGGACGGCCAGCTCTAGGAAGGGTTCTGGTCGCCCCAAACATCTTCCATTTAAGGATTATGGAGGCCACTGTGCTCCTAGGAACGTTAAGTGCAGCAGAAATGTTTTTGTAATCTTGGCCAGATCTGTGCCTTGCCACAATTCTGTCTCTGAGCTCTTCAGGCAGTTCCTTTGACCTCATGATTCTCATTTGCTCCGACATGCACTGTGAGCTGTAAGATCTTATATAGACAGGTGTGTGGCTTTTTTAATCAAGTCCAGTCAGTATAATCAAACACAGCTGGACTTAAATTAAGGTGTAGAACCATCTCAAGGATGATCAGAAGAAATGGACAGCACCTGAGTTAAATATATGAGTGTCACAGCAAAGGGTCTGAATACTTAGGACCATGTGATATTTTTTTTAAATAAATCTGTAAACATGTCAACAATTCTGTGTTTTTCTGTCAATATGGTGTGCTGTGTGTACATTAATGAAGAAAATTAATTAACTTAAATGATTTTAGCAAATGGCTGCAATATAACAAAGAGTGAAAAATTTAAGGGGGTCTGAATACTTTCCACCCCCACTGTATGTATAATGTTTGGGGGTTCTGAGTAATTGTCTAGCAAAAAAAAATGCTGATTTTTACATGTAGGAGAGGAGTGCCTGGTATAGGAAGTATAGGCCTGGTAGGGAAGTGGTTAAAACATTAAAGAGGAAGTAAACCCTGATGAGTTTACTTCCCCTTTTATTCCCTGCAAAGGTAAAGCATAATGGACTACTATGCATTGCATAGTAGTCCATTATGTGTCACTTACCCTACACAGGAGCCAGCGATGTCACCGCTGTCCCCTGTAGTCCGGCGCTTCCATCTTCTCGGTGGGTCTTGCCGCTCCGCCGCTAAGAAGGGGGCAAGCGGACATACACCCACCGGAGTTTTGCATTTCACAGTTTAACAGTAAACAGAGCATATATGGTGAAATAAAGTATTTGTAAATCCATCGGACTGTTTAGATGTTGAATTAAAAAGCCTTGTTTACATAGACAGAGCTCTGTTCTGTGTGTCTCCTCGCAGATCAGCGGGTGACAGCGGACATCTATTGGCTGGCACCCGCTGATTGGCTTGTGCTATGTCTAATCACAGCACAGCTGCGGTGCTGGTACATGCGCTCGCCCTCTACCTAGTACGTGGTCCGGTACAGGGGATACGCTCTACCGCTCCACTCATACGTGAGGTGGTCAGCAACAGTTAATGTAAGAAAAAGAAATAGATCTTAAACAATGTCAACAAAGGACTACTACTTTCTGAAGGTGACACTAAATGATGTGCTCATTCTCCAAAAATAATGCGTACACATCCACTACATAATGACTCTGTAATCTTTTTTTCATAAAATTATTTCAGTGTTTTTCTGCCTCCTTTTAACATCCTCTGTAAGGTCCCAAAACGTTCCTCTTCACCTTCACTTCCTTTGGAAAGAGCAATAGAATGTATTTTTTGAGTTAAGGTTATTGTAAGGGTTAATTTTTTTTTTCATAACAAGCATGTCATACTTACCTCCACTGTGCAGCTTGTTTTGCACAGTGTGGCCCCAAACCTCATCTTCTTGGGTCCCCCGGTGGCTCTCGGGGCTCCTCCCCACATCAGATAACCCCCTAGGAGAAGCTTTCTCCTGGGGGGTTACCTTACGGGCACTCTCCTGAGTCCAGCATTTGCATCCATAGACACCCCCGGCGCTCACGTCATTGGATTTGATTTACAGCAGCGGGAGCCAATGGCTGTGCTGCTATCAATCTATCCAATCAAGAGCCGGGACCCCGTGGAGAGAGGGAGAGTGCGTCTCAGGTAAGTAGAACGGGGGGGGGCGGGGGACAGTCACTGCCAGGTGTTTTCTCACCTTAATGCCTAGGATGCATTAAGGTGAAAAAACATGAGGGATTACAACCCCTTTAAGAATACATACTTGAATAGAATTATTATTTTTTAACCAGAGTTTAGTGTCACTTGAAGTTTGGATGCTTGTTAGGCAACTAGTATTTGCAGAATAAGACAAGAATAGCTGGCCACACCTCTCTCTTCACAGGTGTGCATCAAAGGAAACCTATAGGACTAGAAATCAAGGAAGCTATCAATGCTGTGTTTTTGAACATGCAAGTTCAGGGGCTTCTATTATCAACGCTTTTCCTATTTAATGCATCAGTAACCTGTATACAAGTTGGGAGGTCCAACTACGTAGGTTGCATGCTTGTTTCAGATCTGTATCTCACTTGGTAGTTTAGCAAGGATGAGACTGACAGTCCCACAGCTTTATTTCAAAATATTAGCAATGACAACTTATATACAGTACTGTTCAAAAGTTTTAAGCAGGTGTGAAAAAATGCTGTAAATTAGCAATAGAATAAATTGAATGGTGTTGCGCTCCCAGCGTGAAAGTGCTCAAATAATAAATAATCAAAAATATTAAAATTCATGTGATAAAAATCCAGAAATCTAATAAATAAAATAATAAATCATCAGGGCATAAAAAAATAGTACATAAAAAATTAGTACATAAAAAATTATTAAGCTAGTGATAGCCACAATAAATGTCACAGTGATCAAAAATGCAAATCGTGAAAAACAATCAAATAGAGTGAAGTGAATAAATAAATAATTTTTTTTTTTTTATTAAGATAATCAATCAAACTTAAAAATATATATATATATTTGTGTATATCCCAATACATAGTGAAATAGTGTCACTAAGGTGAAAAAGACTAAAAGCAGTCTTAATTTAGAGCATTTATACACCTGAAATAAAACTTTTGCACAGAATTGTAATTTTATCCTGATACCGTAAAAAATTAAACATGGATTCTATAGTTTAGCGTAATCAATGAAAATTCAAGATTGGTTGATGTGCAGCACTTTTATTTTATTGTGAGGTGTATTTTATTATCTTTATTATGGAAGAATCCCATGTTTCCAATTTCCTTTAATCCTGAAATATCTATTTTATTGCTAGTATAGATGTGCAGGTAGAAAAAGTAAAGTGTTATGCCCCTTTCACACGTGCGGACAGTATGTCCGTATTTCGTCCATCCATTTTTGGATGAAATATGGACATACATGAATATCCGCTGACACCCGATATCATCCGTCCCCGCTATGGTCCGATTCTCCAGACGGAGGAAAATCCTAATTTTCTGTCTGCAGAGCGGATCAGATGAACACGGACAGACGGTCCGTGTTAATCCGATCCCCCACGGGGGAGAGGGGAGATCTGACAGGGCGGTTCCTGCACGTGCAGGGACCGCCCTGTCATCCGCCAGCTCAGCGGGGGTCAACAGATCGATCTCCGCTGAGCAAGCGGATGTTCACGGGGCGGATAATGACAGATCCGTCCCGTGTGAAAGGACCCTTAGGAGTATATAGTGGTTATTTATTGCCATAGCCTCACTGTGAGCTGTCTAATATTTATTAGTGTTTTGTGTAACTTGCCGCTGAATCAGCTGTAGCAATTAGGGCAGACAACTTTTTTTTATGAAGTTATCGGGTGCTAAATGTATAAGCTGTCTTGGAGTTGCCTTGCTGTAAGGGGACTATCCAGTTTTCCTCTAGCTTCCAGGTTTAAGATTTATGATGCAAGACATATCCAGGTATGCGGTCTGTGTTTCCACTCTCCAGTCCAACAGCATCATAGATGTTACAAATAAATATTGGAAAAACACATTAGCCCTAAGCCATACTGATGTCTTTCCGTGATATTCCTGGTGTTATTTCTGTACCAGTGCTTTTTCTGTCACATGGATTTAGCTATATAATTTACATCCCTTAATTCTTTGTAGAAACACTTTTATGTTCTTTGCTAATAAAAAATGTATTTTCTGTACTTAATACTTGTCCGTTATCTTTTTATGGTCATTTGTCCATCAAAAGAGAATCCTCAGCCAAAGTTATAAATTACAATCCAAAAACCATTCCAAATTGTATAATCTGTTGCACTAACTCTGTGGTCACTCATTCTCTTCAGCATCCCTTAGCTCAGTGTTTCTCAACTCCAGTCCTCAAGGCGCCCCAACAGGTCATGTTTTAAGGATTTCCCTCAGGTGAAACGACTGTGGTAATTACTAAGGCAGTAAAACTGGTCAAATCATCTGTGCAAAATAATGGTAAGCCTAAAAACATGACCTGTTGGCGCGCCTTGAGGACTACAGTTGAGAAACACTGCCTTAGCTGACAATAGTGGGTTAGGCACAGACACTGCATAACTTAATGACTAAATCCAAGTAATCTTGAAGTAAGGGAAATATTATTATTTTGTCTGGCTCGGGATTAGTCAATTTTTATATTGGCAGCCCTTACAGAATCAAACATTTAGATCTGATTCACACCAGCCACTGCACTGCACTGCAACGTGCAGCGGCTGGTATGTGGTGCAATCTGGCTGAAATCAGAGCAGTGATGATGCACTGAGCTCATCGGATCACATTGTTTCCCTTTTTTTTTTTTTTTTTGTTTAAACAAACTTTATTGAGATGTTACACAGACGTCTCAAAAAATTATATAGTATAGTATATAGTTATATTGGCTGCACAGTGCAAGACAGTGGACTGCTTGGAGTACCTTTTTTTCAGTGCATCGTGCTGAACAGGGCACATAAGACACAAGACATTTGCATTTTGCCTCATCCATGTGATGGGACTGTACTGGAATAGCCACCCAACACAGTCCCACCACAACTGGTGTGAGTTCTAAACAGCTCTGCCAGTAAAAACCGTAGAAGTGATGTTATTGTTGTCCAGCCTAGTTTTATATAAAGAGGAAAAGTAGAAAGATGTTGTTCAGTATTTTTGCACCTTTCAATTGAAGCATGTTTAGATTTTCCATGGGCTGAACAAGATTTGATTCCCTCATCCACAATGAACAGCATGGATGGTGGAATCTCTTCTGCCAGCAACCACAAGACCTGAATAGTGAATGCCTCTTCTTGGATGCAGCCACTGTTCAGTAGGTGATGCCAACAGGACCACCCATGAATCAAATTGCGACTGATGCAATAGGAATTGGCTTAAATTAGAGCCCTGTCTGGCTAGCATTAAAGTGTGTTTAAGTCAGTAATCATATAGTTTATCAACTTTCTTATATGTTTGGTTCTATAAACCTCCCCCAACCATTTTCCCTATATCTGAAAGTATAATCCGAGGGTTACACTTATATTTGATCCATACTAGAAGTTTCAACCCCCTACAAACCTCATGTTGTAAAGTGAGATGATGGTGGAATATTTGCCCAGAAAGTTGCCCAGGAGTGTTGGTTTTACATGTGACTGTGTGCAAAATTTGAATATTTAAAAAATATAGCTCTAGATAGACTAAAGGGCAGGCATTGGTGCCAACTAGCACTTCCCTAAACATGATTGCATTGGACTACTGTTTGTATTAGGACCCATGGAAAGACATGGGAGATGCATTGCAGGCACTTTTGGTGCCTTCCTATCATGCAGAAAACTGTAGGGATTGGCCAGACCTTGTCCGCAGGTAACATAAAGAATAAATGGTTGCCTGTTATGACTGGGTCTGGAGTCTGTGCTATAATGCCTAAGGACACCCTAAGAATATTTGATATTTAAAAATCCTACATAGGAATAAGAAATATAAGTAATATCAAATGTGCTTGAAAAGTGTAGAAAAGGTGGGGTTACTCTGTAAAATCGTATACATTTTTTGCCAGTATTGGAGAGAAGCAGAGGGCTGGGGACTAAACATTTACGTCATACCAGAAACCCTCATTACATGATCCCGTGTGTCTCATTAAAAAGGCTCTCAATATGCTAGCCCTGTACTGTACTTTGCGTCCATACTAGAGCATAATTCATATGATTTCATCATTTGGCACACTTAGCTCAACTCTTAGAACAGCATATTGAATTGTAAATGCCTTAGGTCACTGGAATTGCAATGAGACCTCAGCTGACAATGAAAGTAAGCATACAAGTTGCATTTTTTAAAGCATAATTATAACTTGGCAATCTATTCTCTGATGCACACTGCACGGAATGAGAGTAGTTAGAGGATCACATGTATATTTCAGTATTGTATACCTGCATGAGATACATCAATAAAGCCAAATACCACAGAGAAAATCTGCCTTAAAGTTACCAATTGCATTCTTTTTATCATATCTAACAGTACATGTTCATAGAGACTTTTGTAAGCTTCTTTGTGCTCCTTCTTTTCTTTCACAGCTCTATAGCAGTCTCTAGGTAGCAGCTGTAAAAAACGTTCAAGAATTATCTTTGCTGCAGTGTTGTGTGTGTACAGAAAGCCTGCTCTGATACCTTGAAATCATTTCTGCTTTCCCTGAAGTCATTCAGTAAAAAAACATAATTCTAGACAATTGGAAAAGGATGGATGATGGCATTGTATCCAAGCAGAGTTTCTGTACTAAGATATTTTGGATCCAGGTTCAGAAGAATCATTACTGTAGTTATCCAGGGATTGCTAGAGAGCTGCATTATGAGAAATGGATCAATAAACATAGCTTAGAATATCTTCTACACGCAAGTACCCTTAGGCTGGGTTCACACCTATGTGAATTGCATGAAGGTGACAAAAATTGAAAACTTCAGAAAACTCACCATGCCTCTTACTAGATAGCTTTTCCCAAAATCGGTCATTTGGGGGATATTTGTACTGTTCTGGCATTTTAGGGCCCCAAGAAATCAGGTCTTCAGTACATCAGGATTGATAAATTTTTAATTATACTGTATATTCCATAGTTTGTAGTTCTATAACTTTCCAACAGTCTACATAGTATACACTAATTTGGATTATGTTTACCAAAGAAACGTAGCATGATACATTTGGCCTAAAGTTATAAAGAAAGATAATTTCGTTGCAAAATTATTAACAAATTAGCAAGAAAAATAAAAATGTTGGCCTTTTTTCATTTATTTAGCAAAAAATAAAAACCCTGTGGTGATTAAATACTGGCAAAAAAGCTCAGTCTCAAAAAAAGATAAAAAATTCATTTGGGTACAGTGTTGCAAAACTGAGTAATTGTCATTCAAAGTGTTACATTGAAAATTGGCCTGGGCAGAAAGGGCATGAAAGTGTCCGGTATTAAAGTGGTTAAATAAAATGTCACCCTGATGAAGCCAATGGGGGCATTCTTTGGAAAAATGCATTCAAGGGTCTTTATTAAATTGGAAGAAAAGGGCCACAGTCTATCTTCCTTGGTATTTGCAGTATGCCTTGATGATGTCTTGGTTGTCCTTAAACTATGATCCTGATATAAATGGACAGCCATATATAATCATTTTCACTGCATCTACTTTTCTGTCTTCAGGCTGGTGGTTTGTTAGCACAGCAGAAGAGCAAGGCTGGGTCCCTGCCACTTATCTAGACTGCCAGAGTGGGTCTAAAGACGATTCAGAAATCCACACATCTAAATCTGGTGATGGTAAGTGTATTCTGTTCTGTACCATTTCAGCATTTGATTATGGTTGTCTTCCCATGTTCAAGTCAATCTTTATTCTTTGTAGCGAATTTCCAGCAGAGTAGACTTGAGTGTGCACTGATTTATAGTCATTCACCAACAGATACACACTACATGGTGTTTATGTATAGCTACAAACCTGCTATGAATGAAGCTTATACTCTTTAAAAAGCTAAAAGCTAAACATCACAATACACACCACTACCGCGTTACCGAATGACTCAATTATTCTGAGTCTTTCTTTCTTTCTTTCTTTCTTATGTTTTTAAGGAAATGTGGTGTTCATCATTTGTAGAACATCTCAATGTAATATTTTCATAGTATAACAGTGTAACAATACCATTTACATTGTTTTGTCATATTTACAGCATTAGTTTAAAGAAAAATTGCAGCTTGTCTTCATATTTGGCAGACTGTAGGTCTTGTTTCAGTGACTCAGCAGAACACTGAGATATTGTCTGGACAATGTCAGTTTTGCTCATCTCTTTAGTATTATTTATAAAAGGCCATACATGCATGCTGTTGTGATAATTTGAACAAAACTAAATTTCAAATTGCCTCTTAAAAGAGAAGTATAACCAAACATTTTTTGCCTGTTCTTTTCTTTTTAGTCACAGGAAAAAAATTACAAATGTTCTCCTATGACCCAGAGTCAGCTGATAGCATTCTGTTGCCCACTATAAGCCAACAGAGCAAAGCCATACCAAGTTTGGGAAGGATCCTGACAATATTGTCTGGATCATCCCTGATGCCTGATTGACAGCTGGCTCCAACATCTGATTGCTGACTAGTAAGTGGTCAGCTAATCATTCAACTCTTAGTCTTAGAGCCGGGTAGGAGAGCTGCAGTGTCACATGGATGCTACAGCATGGAGGTGACTGTTTTTTTTTTTTTTTTTACTAACCCTAAACTTTTTCCTTGATAATGGTAAAGATAGTAATACATAGGAAAGCAAAAGGAGGAGAAAGAAGTGCCAAGCCAATTCTTTAAACAGCTTAGGAATTTATTCAGTATATAAGTATAAAAAAACCACTAAAAACTTGCGTGAAAAATGTTGGAGCACTTGCAAATTGCTAGAGTGGGTGGGAGCTTCCACATGCAGTGTCACATGAGCACAGGAGGACCGCCCGAAAGTCTCTATTGAGGGATTCGCGAGCACCGTGTGTTAGCCACAGCTGGAGCCTCGATAAGCCTCATGGAGACGTCGGCTGTGTGAAAGAAGTAAAGAAGTATAATAAAAAGTACACATTTTTTATTGATAAAAAACATCTAACAAGATCCCACCTCCACTGACACACCGCCAGGTGCTGGCCCTGTCCATCACAGATTTCAAGTTGCAAAGAAAATTCAAGTTGGCCCTGTCCATCACAGGTTTCAAGTTGCAAAGAAAATTCAAGTTGGGCATGCGTTGGGTTTTAAATCACCTTTATTGTAGCTTGTTCATAAAAGAAACTCCAAGATACAAATGTGGGGGAACAGCATCAACAGCTAATGCTTTTCACGCTTGTTTAGCACTTAATTATAGCTCATTATGACTAGGAAGAATATTACTTTGCCTCAGTGTGCAGTGTTCCTGTTTTCTCAATTACCTGTTGATCCCACCAGTGAGGTCCACCTCCTGCAGCTTCCTGTGATGTGGTGACAGTACTGCTGTTGAATTCAGAGTAGCATTGTCACCCTAAAAAAAGGTTGTACCTGCCTTCACCACAGTAGGTAATGAAGGTGAACATGGGGGACATGGCTATCAGCATTGTCACTGCTGATTTACAAACCTGTAGCTCATAAGTCAGCAGCTGGGGACACCTAGTCCTGACCACTACTTTCTTGTTTAACAGTACTGCCTCTGTCTCAATGCAGCTTTTCAGTTTCAGTTTCACTTTCACTTTATTGTACTGTATGAAACCCATGAGTTGGCTAATAGCAACTCTTGTTGGAGACTGGTGAGATGGGTATTTTCCTTCCTGCGAGTCCTTTATCTAACTATTTTATGGTGCAGCAAAAATATAACAATTTCCTTTTGGTCACTGACCACACTTTGTAGGAGAGTCTTGGGCAATAGTTGCCTTTCTTTGGATTGGTCCTCCCAAATTTCATTCACTACATTATCAACCTAATTTTATTACTTTATATCATGCATGATGTGTTTTATCTCTAAACCAAGGATGGGCAAACATGTAATATCATTCTTACACCATCTTAAGCCATGTATTCCAGAAAAAAAACATGTGCTGTTGTCAAATAATGTTCGTAATGTTCTTTCCCTATAGCCAGGATCTTTGTCCCTCTTAAACCATCTGTTCATCACCCTATACTTGTGTGAAAATACAACTCCCATTTTTTTAACCTGTCACTAATATTGCCATATTTACCATTTTTCATGTAATTTGTTCTTTTGTTTATTATTCGCATACTTCTATTGTGTTTTTCCTTTGTTTGTCACCTCATGTTTCCATTCATCTCCTCTGTTAGTAACTAAGAGACGCAAGGCTCATCTACGGCGCTTGGACCGGCGTTGGACACTGGGAGGCATAGTCAACAGACAACAGAGCCGAGGTGAATAACTGCATCATCCATAGTTATCACTAAGAATATTATGAGTGTTGCTTGATCTATATAAAGATTCTAAAGTTTTTATGATTTGGATGTTTTAAAATATCTAGCCTCTCTTTTATTCTTTTCTAATTTGCATATACAATTCTCATGCATTTTTCTGTTTCTGCCTCTTTGTGATGCATGCCTGCTTAAGTACTTTGTTATAATTATGAGTTTGATCACTTACCTTTTACAGATGATTCAAAATAAATGGTTAATTTTCTCTTCTGCAGTGATGCTCTCATCATGCCTCTGAGCTCCAGCTTTCACCTCTGCTGGATAGCTTTTTAAACTGCCATTGATCATTCATGATGTACTGTGATCTGCAGCATTGATGCAGACAGCCAAGTTGCACTTGCAGCTTTTCTGTTTTTACCAAATATGGCCAAAATTGTAAACTTGCTATTGAGTTACTATATGTCCACTGGTTCCTGCTAAGGTGGCAGGAACAATTGCAGACATCTATTGTCATTGTATTCTTCACATTGTTCGTCATCATTCCTGTCAGTTGACTCCAGTGAGTCTAGTGGTTCATAGGCAGAAATGGTGGCAGGTCATGCCAAATGTAAATGTGTGGGTTGATGTTGGATAAGGTATATGATTAGATTTCAGAGGCTGTGTGGGGGGAAAAAATAAATAAATAAATATATATATATATATATATATATATATATATATATATATATATATATGACAGTTGTGCTCATAAGTTTACATACCCTGGCAGAATTTATGATTTCTTGGCCATTTCCATTTTTCAGAGAATATGAATGATAACATGAAAACTTTTCTTTCACTTATGGTTAGTGTTGGCTGAAGCCATTTATTATCAATCAACTGTGTTTATTCTTTTTAAATCATAATCACAACAGAAACTACCCAAATAACCCTGATAAAAAGTTTACATACCCCAGTTCTAAATAACGTGTATTCCCCCTTTAACATCAATGACAGCTTGAAGACTTTTGTGGTATTTGTGGATGAGGCTCTTTATCTTCTCAGATGGTAAAGCTGCCCATTCCTCTTGGCAAAAAGCCTTCAGTTCCTGTAAATTCTTGGCCTGTCTTAATGAACTGCATGTTTGAGATCTCCCCAGAATGGCTCAATGATATTGAGATACTGAGATGGCCACTCCAGAACCTTCACTTTATTCTGCTGTAGCCAATGAAAGGTTGAATTGGCCTTGTGTTTTGGATCTTTGTCATGTTGGAATGTCCAAGTACGTCCCATGCGCAGGTTCCTGGCTGATAAATGCAAATCTTCCTCCAGTATTTTTGGATAACATGCGGTATTCATCTTGCCATCAATTTTGACCCAATGTCCTGTGCCTTTGGAGCTCACACATCCCCAAAACATCAGGGATCCACCTCTGTGCTTCCACAGTAGGAATGTTGTTCCTTTCATCATAGGCCTTGTTGACTCCTCTCCAAATATAGTGTTTATGGTTGTGGCAAAAAAGCTAAATGTTGATCTCATCACTCCAAATGACTTTGTACCAAAGGTTTTGAGGCTTGTCAGTGTGCTGTTTGGTGTATTGTAGGCAGGATATTTTGTGGCATTTGCGTAGTAATGGCTTTCTTCTGGCAACTGGACCATGAGCCTATCTTTTACTTCATCACTTGAAGTACCTCCTTATTGTGCATCTTGAAACAGCCACACCACATGTTTTCAGAAAGTCCTGTATTGATACAAAGTATTATTGTATGTATTTATACATTATACAAAATTATTCAACTTGTTGTCGAGTGCTCCCTGAGCCAGAGCTGCCGGATCACATGATGGACAGATACACAATTCTATTTTACAAAGGGTATGCAGGAAACAGAAGGGAGAAGGGAATGTTTTTAAGAATAGTGTTAGGCTTTTCTTCCACTGTAGCTGTTTTATTTTCAGAGTCACAAGGGTACCATTATCAGATCTGTCACACAGCAAGGCATTGCTAAACATGCGACAGATTGTGTGACATATTAGGTTAATATAAGGTTACAGTCTGATTCATAAATTCTTTTTCAGTTTTCAGAACGGTGACGGAATAAAACTTGCCTCTGACCACTTTCAAATTATGCATCTGTTTAGAATGACAATTTGTCTCATCTACATTGGTAAATCCGTTGCAGACCTGTTCAAATCTGCTGGAGTTTGCTGCTCGGAAATTTATACAAAGAGCAAAAGCATGTGTAGGATGAGGAAAAAAAGTACTTTCTCAGTGCCCACAAGATAATATCTAATTATTATCGGATTTTCTCAGCAACCCCAAGATAATATATTATAAAAGCACAGAAGTTGTTAGTATGCATCACAAATAATTTCTGACTTCCTTTCCTCTCAAAGCATAATAACAGCTTCTATGCATTTATAATATGTTATCTTTTTCATACTGTAAGACCCCTTTCACACTGGAGGTGTTTTTCAGGCACTTTAGCACTAAACATAGCACCTGTAAAGTGCCTGAAACCGCCTCATCTGCAATCCCAGTGTGAAAGTCTGAGTGCTTTCACACTGGGGCACTGGGCTGGCAGGACATAAAAAAAAAGTGCTGCAAGCAGCTTCTTTGCAGCGCTTTAGGAGCGGTGAATATACCAGTCCTAAAGCGCCCCTGCCCATTGAAATCAGTGGGCAGCACCTCTGAAGCTCCTGCAAAGCTCAGTGGCAGCGGCTCTTTGTGGGTTCTTTTAACCCTGTATTCAGGGAATAGCGGGGGTTAAAAGCACCCCGAAAAGTGGCGCTAAAACTAGCAACACTTTACTGCCAACACCTGGGCACTGACAGTGTGAAAGGGCTCTTATAGCTTCTTGTTATTGTATTTTATATGTATATCATTTTGTTATGGACGTTATGACCTCCAGAGGAAGGGGCTTTGTACCGTGAATCATGTAGAGGAACTACAAATGTGAAATTGTCTCCCATGCATCTTTCTGATATCACTCATTTGTTAAGACATTGAGGTTGATTTACTAAATCTCGAGAGTGTAAAATCTGGTGCAGCTCTGCATAGAAACCAATCAGTTTCCAGCCTTTACAGTTTAAGCTTAACCTGTGCGTCTTTTGGTCCATTTCAGGTAGGAATTCAGCCCAAAATTCAGGCTGAAATCGGACCTGAAACGTTGAACCAGGATGCACAGGACCCCTGCTGTAAGCCGCATCGGCATGCAGTGTGAACCTCCAAAGTTGGTTTGAATAGCTGTATATTCATATTGCATGGGGATAAGTCACAACTATATGGGAGTCTTTTGAGGAGGCGCAAAATGTGTGTATGTTTTTAAACATACCTTGTTATAATAAATATTTATATTGTTATAATACTCATAAATATTGTTAATGTTGTGGAGTCATTCCTTGGGGGGTACAGAGAAAGTCCCTTTTTTCCTCATCTTACACATGCTTTTGCTGTTTGCATAGATTTTTGGATGTGGTCTCCCATTATTAAATATTTAGCACACTTTCAATAGGATGCTTGGGAATTTAGCCTTTGGGGTTGCAAATACACGTAAAGGATTGGTTCTCCTTTAGGAGCATGGTACATGTTATACCAAATTTGGGGTGTAACATGTAACATGCATCTATTCACCTTCATCCTGCTGCCAGAGCTCCCCTCCCTGTGTCAGTGAGCAGGGGTTCCCCCCACACAGCTGCATAATTCATTCACAGGATCCACGGCAGAGGGCTTATTGTTCTCAATGAACTGCATGAGCACTGATGAGCACCTTCTTAGTTCAGCGTGTTCGGCGTACTAAGAATTTCGTTTTTTTCGAAATTCTGTCCGTCGTACTCGCATTTCGGCGGACAATCCGGCCGTGTGTATGCCAGTCCGCCGTACTTTTGAAATGACCGGACTTTTCCCGCCCGGAGGAAAGTCCGCTCATTTCGAGCGCGTCTCCAGGTAGGCGGGGCCCACGAAGGAGACGTCGCTGGCCCCGCCGCCTGGTATGGACTTAAAGGGGAACCCCAACGCTGAAAAAAAACGGCGTGGGGGTCCCCCCAAGTCCACATCAGACCCTTGTCCGAGCATGCTACCCGGCCGGCCAGGAAAGGGGGCGAGCGAGCGCCCCCCCTCCAGAGCCGTACCAGGCCGCGTGCCCTCAACATGGGGGGGTGCCTTGGGGAAGGGGGGCCGCGCGGCCCCCCCACCCCAAAGCACCTTGTCCCCATGTTGATGAGGACAAGGGCCTCTTCCCGACAACCCTGGCCGTTGGTTGTCGGGGTCTGCGGGCGGGGGGCTTATCGGAATCCGGGAGCCCCCTTTGCGAATGAGTATGGGGTACAATGTACCCCTACCCATTCACCTGTAAAAAAAAGTACAAAAAAAAACACAACACACGAGATAAAATACTTTATTGCACAGCTCCGGGGGTCTTCCGTCTTCGGGGGTCTTCTCGCCGGACTCCTCCGCTATCTTCTTGTAGCTCTTTTGCTAGCGGAGGAGTCCAGCTTTCTTCCTCGCCGCAGGCCTCTTCTCCCGACTTCGGGGGTCTTGTCCCCCTCTTCGGTTCACCGCGCCTTCTTATAGCTCTTTTACAGGCGGTGGCCCGGTCTTCTGTCGCCGCCGCCTTCCGTTCTTCTTCTTCTTCTCAACTTCTTCCGCACTGCGCGGCCACTTATATAGGGACAAGGGGCGGTGTCACATGGCTTTGTGTCACATGGTGACCCCGCCCCCTTACGATGTCACAGTCCCCATGTGACCAACCCATGTGACATAAAGCCATGTGACACCGCCCCTTGTCCCTATATAAGTGGCCGCGCAGTGCGTCCCTGGCATTGTGGCCGGAGAGAGCGTCGAGTCAACATCTCCTGGAGAAGAAGGAGAAGAAGAAGAAGAAGAAGAACGGAAGGCGGCGACAGAAGACCGGGCCACCGCCTGTAAAAGAGCTATAAGAAGGCGCGGTGGCCCGGCAGAAGAACCGAAGAGGGGGACAAGACCCCCGAAGTCGGGAGAAGAGGCCTGCGGCGAGGAAGAAAGCCAGACTCCTCCGCTAGCAAAAGAGCTACAAGAAGATAGCGGAGGAGTCCGGCGAGAAGACCCCCGAAGACGGAAGACCCCCGGAGCTGTGCAATAAAGTATTTTATCTCGTGTGTTGTTTTTTTTTGTACTTTTTTTTACAGGTGAATGGGTAGGGGTACATTGTACCCCATACTCATTCACATAGGGTGGGGGGCCGGTATCCGAGGGCCCCCTTATTAAAGGGGGCTCCCGGATTCCGATAAGCCCCCCGCCCGCAGACCCCGACAACCAACGGCCAGGGTTGTCGGGAAGAGGTCCTTGTCCTCATCAACATGGGGACAAGGTGCTTTGGGGTGGGGGAGCCGCGCGCCCCCCCCCCTTCCCCAAGGCACCCCCCCATGTTGAGTGCACGCGGCCTGGTACGGCTCAGGAGGGGGGGCGCTCGCCCCCCTTTCCTGGCCGGCCGGGTAGCGTGCTCGGACAAGGGTCTGCTGTGGACTTGGGGGGGAACCCCACGCCGATTTTTTTCGGCGGTGGGGTTCCCCTTTAAGTCCATACCAGGCGGCGGGGCCAGCGACGTCTCCTTCGCGGGCCCCGCCTACCTGGAGACGCGCTCAAAATGAGCGGACTTTCCTCCGCGTGTGTGGACGAGTCCGTTCATTTCAAAAGTAGGGCGGATAGTACGGCGGACTTAGTACGCCATATTAGTCCGCTCAAAAAGTGCCGTGTGTGGGCAAGTAGCCCGTTCGGAAAGTCGGACGGACAGTCTGGCGGAAAGTACGCCAGACTAAGTACGTCATACAGTTTGACCGTGTGTACGCGGCATTAGTATTTTTAAGAATTGCTGTGCAGTTCATGCCAGCTAAAACACAATAAATTAACATACCTAACTTATTTTAACAATATTGTAAAAAAAGATCAGCAATTTGCAACATTACATTAGAAATCAGACCTATTTTTTTCTGCTTAGTAGTGCATTATTTAAATTCATGCTTCCTGTAAAACCTCGGGCACTCAGATACTGGCTTTAACAGTGCAGAGATTCTCTCTTGCACCCACATCCCCAGTCATAGCAAACATACAGCTTCCTGATTAACAATTTCTTGCTCTGCTTTGTTTTGCCTAGCAGAGGAGTAAAAACGTTCATGAAACCACAGCTTCCAGGAGCTGTGTAAAAACCCAGATCCCTCTGGAGCAGAAAAGGTTTTTTCCCAACATAAAACATCAGGGCAGGGTAGGGAGATTTAAAGACACCAGGCGAGATTGCTGACTGATGGAAACAATTTGAGAAGAAAATCTTGCTCTGGTCTGGAAAAATGACAGTCTTTAGTTAATACATTTATGAGCTCTGTATTCATCTTTCATAGGATTCAGCATCTTACTGTTGAAGAAAAGTATACATGCAGACCAGAGACCCTGACCAGACTGTTCTGTCCAAATGCACACAGATTTATGTATATTTTGTAGTATGTAAAGTTGGTTAGCGGTAGCATTTATTATAATTCAGAATGCTGCATGAAAGTTTTGTGGATTCATGTAAAATGTACAGTCTGCTATGGCCCAAGCAAGATGGTCTGCAGCAATAATGTTTCATTAAGCTATTTTGGTTTTGAAAATAAGGAGCAATGCTTTCTTTTTTTTCCTTTTAAGGCCCCTTTCATACATACGGACAGTTTGTAAATTTTTCATCTATCCATTGCTGAATGATCAACAGACATCAATGCATTCCAATGGAAAAACGGATGATCATCTATTTTCATCTATTTTCTTTCATCCATTTACATCCGCTTCCATCAACATCCGTTTTTTTGAACGTTTTTTCGGACGAAAAACTCATGTAAATTGACAAACGGTCAGCATTTCGTGCGTTTTTGCACTGGTTGTTGGGGGGGAGGGGGTTGTGGCAGAGAAAGGCAGAAGAGCAGTATATACAGTGAGGGGGCAGTCAGGCTCCCTCACTTGCTGGCACTAACTGTCATTTTGGGCTTTTAATCGTAAGTGCCGGCTTTTTTTTTCTTTAGGTTTTGGAGCTGCCATTTGAGGGGGGGGGGGGGGGGGGGGCAGGAGAAGAGATGTACATACAGTGAGGGGGCAGTCTGTACAGACCTTTTTATGACACTTGTTGGTTACAAGTTAAAATTTTTGCTCGAAAATTCATTAGAACCCCCAAACATTATATATATTTTTTTAGCAGAGACCCTATAATATAAAATGGCAGTCATTGCCATATTTTATATCACATTGTATTTGCACAGCGGTCTTGCAAATACAATTTTTAAAGGAAAAGTCATCAAAAAATGCTCCAAAATGTAAAGATGTGTTTAGGATAATGCAGAATAGTAGTGCATAGTACCTCAATTTGTCTGTAATCCCCTGCATGTCATTCAGATTTGGAGCGGGGAAGGGTGCAACATTCAGTTCATTCAGGTTTTTTTCATTGCAGTTTACTATGAATCTAACTACGCATCATTCTGATTGGAGGAGAGAGAGCACCAAGATAACCACACTAAACTGCAGTATGTGGAAGCGTACCTGCCACTTAACCACTTGCCGACCGCCGCACGACGATATACGTCGGCAGAATGGCACGGGCAGGCATATGGGCGTATATATAAGTCCCTGCCTTCCCGCGGGTGGGGGGCCCGATCGGGCCCCCCCCCCGGTGCCTGCGGCGGTCGGCATTCGTTCGGGAGCGATCCGGGATGAGGGGGCGGCCATTCATTCATGGCCACCCCCTCGCGATCGCTCCCGACGAATAGAAATGCTCCGTGACATCACTTCCTCTCCTCACAGGAGAGGAAGTGATGTGATCTCTCCTCCGTGTCGGTATTTTTCGTTCCGGCACCGAGGAGAGAGGATCGGTGAGTTGCACCAACACACCACACGTACAGTAGAACATGCCAGGCACACTCACACCCCCCCTTTACCCCCCGATCACCCCCCCAATTACCCCTGCCCCCCCCCCCCCAGTCACAGTGACACCAATTGCATTATTTTTTTTTTTTTTGCATTGGTGTCATTTGTGACTGTAATAACTGTTAGGGCAGTTAGGGTTAGCCCCCTTTAGTTCTAATGTGCCCCCCTAACCCCCCCCAATAAAGGTTTAACCCCGTGATCACCCCCCGTCGCCAGTGTCACTAAGGCTGGGTTCACATTGCAGCGGTTTATGAGAACGAATGTGATTCGCACCGCACTGCAGTGCAAATCACATCCGATCTCTGTGCGATTCGAGTTCAGCCATACAGATAGTATGGCTGAATTCGCGCCGCACCCGCCGCAAATTCGCACGGGACCCTTTTTTTGGTCCGCAGCAGAATCGGATCGCATGGGTGTTCACACCATGCAATCCGAGTTTGCAGATCGCACTGCGATATGCGAACTGATCTGGGGGTGTCATTAACATTTCACTGACACTCCCAGCAGTTCGCCTAGGGCAGTGTGAACTGCCGCCGGGAGGCATGCGATGCGGGAACCCGCCGCGGATTTGTGGCGTTCCCGCATCGCTCCAGTGTGAACCCAGCCTAATAAGCGATCATTTTTCTGATCGCTGTATTAGTGTCACAGGTGACGCTAGTTAGGCAGGTAGGTATTTAGGTTCGCCGCAACTTTTTATAGCGCCAGGGACCCCCATATACTACCGCATAAAGCCCCCTGATTGCCCCCTAGTTAACTCTTTCACCAGTGATCACCATATAACTGTTACAGGTGATGCTGGTTGGTTAGTTATTTTTTTATAGTTTCAGGGCACCCGCCATTTATTACCTAATAAAGGTTTAACCCCCTGATCACCCGGCGGGTGTCATTTGTGACTGTAATAACTGTTAGGGCAGTTAGGGTTAGCCCCCTTTAGTTCTAAGGTACCCCCCTAACCCCCCCAATAAAGGTTTAACCCCGTGATCACCCCCGTCGCCAGTGTCACTAAGGCTGGGTTCACATTGCAGCGGTTTGAGAACGGATGTGATTCGCACCGCACTGCAGTGCAAATCACATCCGATCTCTGTGCGATTCGAGTTCAGCCATACAGATAGTATGGCTGAATTCGTGTCGCACCCGCCGCAAACTCGCACGGGACCCTTTTTTTGGTCCGCAGCAGAATCGGATCGCATGGGTGTTCACACCATGCGATCCGAGTTTGCAGATCGCACTGCGATATGCGAACTGATCTGGGGGTGTCATTAACATTTCACTGACACTCCCAGCAGTTCGCATAGGGCAGTGTGAACTGCCGCCGGGAGGCATGCGATGCGGGAACCCGCCGCGGATTTGTGACGTTCCTGCATCGCTCCAGTGTGAACCCAGCCTAATAAGCGATCGTTTTTCTGATCGCTGTATTAGTGTCACAGGTGACGCTAGTTAGGCAGGTAGGTATTTAGGTTCGCCGCAGCTTTTTATAGTGCCAGGGACCCCCATATACTACCGCATAAAGCCCCCTGATTGCCCCCTAGTTAACCCTTTCACCAGTGATCAGCATATAACGGTTACAGGTGACGCTGGTTGGTTAGTTATTTTTTTATAGTTTCAGGGCACCCGCCATTTATTACCTAGTCTCACTAGTGTACCCCTAAATTTAGGGGTGTCTACTTTCCAAAATGGGGTCATTTGGGGGGCGTTTGTGCCATCTTGGCATTTTATGGCCTTCAAAACTGTAACGCCCTTAGAAAGCCTGAAGGCGGTGCTTGGTTTTCGGGGCCCCGTACGCGGCTAGGCTCCCAAAAAGTCCCACATATGTGGTATCCCCATACTCAGGAGAAGCAGCAGAATTTATTTTGGGGTGTCATTTCACATATGCCCATGGCATGCGTGAGCAATATATCATTTAGTGACAACTTTGTGAAAAAAATAAATAAAGAAAAAAGTTTGTAATTTTCCCGCAACTTGTGGCAAAATATAAAATATTCCATGGACTCAACATGCCTCTCAGCAAATAGCTTGGGGTGTCTACTTTCTAAAATGGGGTCATTTGTGGGGGTTTTGTGCCATCTTGGCATTTTATGGCCTTCAAAACTGTAATAGGTAGTGAGGAGTGAAGTCAAATATTTACGCCCTTAGAAAACCTGAAGGCGGTTCTTGGCTTTCGGGGCCCCGTACGCGGCTAGGCTCCCAAAAAATCCCACACATGTGGTATCCCCGTACTCAGGAGAAGCAGCAGAATTTATTTTGGGGTGTCATTTCACATATGCCCATGGCATGTGTGAGCAATATATCATTTAGTGACAACTTTGTGAAAAAAAAATAAAAAAAAATTAAAGTTTGTAATTTTCCCGCAACTTGTGGCAAAATATAAAATATTCCATGGACTCAACATGCCTCTCAGCAAATAGCTTGGGGTGTCTACTTTTTAAAATGGGGTCATTTGTGGGGGTTTTGTGCCATCTTGGCATTTTATGGCCTTCAAAACTGTAATAGGTAGTGAGGAGTGAAGTCCAATATTTACGCCCTTAGAAAACCTGAAGGCGGTTCTTGGCTTTCGGGGCCCCGTACGCGGCTAGGCTCCCAAAAAATCCCACACATGTGGTATTCCCGTACTCAGGAGAAGCAGCAGAATTTATTTTGGGGTGTCATTTCACATATGCCCATAGCATGTGTGAGCAATATATCAATTAGTGACAACTTTGTGTAAAAAAAAAATAAAAAATATTTTTTTGTCATTATTCAATCGCTTGAGGCAAAAAAATTAAATATTCAATGGGCTCAACATGCCACTTATCAATTTCCTTAGGGGGTCTACTTTCCAAAATGGGGTCATTTGGGGGGGTTTTGTACTGCCCTGCCATTTTAGCACCTCAAGAAATGAGATAGGCAGTCGTAAACTAAAAGCTGCGTAAATTCCAGAAAACGTACCTTAGTTTGTAGATGTGACAACTTTTGCGCAAACCAATAAATATACAGTTATTGACTTTTTTTTTACCAAAGACATGTGGCTGAATTCATTTTGGCCTAAATGTATGACTAAAATTGAGTTTATTGGATTTTTCTAATAACAAAAAGTAGAAAATATCATTTTTTCCATTTATATCGCAAAAAATAAAAATCGCAGAGGCAATCAGATACCATCAAAAGAAAGCTCTATTTGTGGGAAGAAAAGGACGCAAATTTTGTTTGGGTACAACATTGCATGACCGCGCAATTACCAGTTAAAGCAGCGCAGTGCCAAATTGTAAAAAGACCTCTGGTCATTTACCAGCAAAATGGTCCGGTCTGAAAGTGGTTAAGAAAGAGTGGGATTTTTATTTGACAAGCTTTTTCATGCTGCAAAATACAAGAGTATTCCTGCATCAAAATGGACAAGTGTGTCCCCCAGGGTTATTAGTCTACAAACATATGCTTATAGAGGGTGACAAAGGTAGTCCAATGAACAGCCCTTTTCCGTTTTGGTACAAGCAGCAGCAGTATAGCGTGGGTTTCCAGCACCCAGGGCAAGGCAACTGTTCAGAGGAGGATGCTGCAGACTCTAAGCCCAGTCCCTGGTATCCTCCATAGTCAGGATACAGTTAGTTATAGGGCATTGGTCTGGAACTACTCCAAGTACTCTGCAAACCACAGCAACATCTAAATCTAATAGCTTTGTTGCTGATCTGCAAATATTTTACTGCACAGTGCCTAAACAAGCACCAGTCAATGACAAGTTAATAGATAATTGCCAGTGTGATCCTCAGAGCTTAGACACATTCAAGTAAAGGTTTTGTTCTATGAAATGGCAAAAGAGAATGGGATCTGCCAAGTCACATTTAGCTTAACTTTTATACCTCGAAGCCCTGCCCCTAACTCATACAGACCATAAGCCAGTGGTGATCACATTTCTTGATATAGGGGGTCTCAAGAGCAGCCCCTGACATCACCAAAGACCTGCACATAACATAAAATAAATATTCAGTGTCAAAGACAGCAGACACACAACAGGATATAGTCAAAGACTTTGGGAATGATGCATGAGATGGTCAGAGAATGTAGACATGATACAAAAGACTGTGTTCATTGCTCTAACAGGGCAAAAGGAAAACACAGAAAAACATCTGCAAAGAACTGCATGTGGCCACATGTTGGGGACCAGGGCCCCAAGCACTTTTTATTTTTGTCACTCCCAACCTGACATGAAGTGAGGTAGGGAAATGCATTCTAGAGGTGCACCGAATGGAAATTTTGGTGCTGAAACCAAAAATGTATGATGTACTTGGCCAAAGACTTAAACCTAAACTGAAAATGACAATTACATTTTATATATATATATATATATATATATATATATATATATATATATATATATATATATATAATTCTAATATATTCAACTTTTTCATTAACCACTTGCCGACCGCTGTCAGCATATATACGTTGGCAGAATGGCACGGCTGGGCAAAGTAACATACCCGTACGCTACTTTGAAAAATCAATCTATTGTTTTGTTTAATTATTACATGTTTATTTAGAAAACAATAAATTATATAAACCGCAAAAAACATTAAAAAAAGAGTTAATACATCCGCGGCCAAATTGGAAGGACACGTGCGGTATCAGATGAAGTGATGATGGCTATACGTGCCTTGCTTGGTTTAAGATGTGATATTTTACCAGAATAATTTCCATACTTATTTTGAGTGCGTTTGTGAGAGTGTCAGTGTTTATTTGATGCTCTATTTTTGCTGTAGAATACTCGATTCTGTCCATGTTACATAACAGTTAATGGAACTGTTCTCCAAGATGTCATAACTGCAATTAATACAGATTTTCTGTTGCTTTTAGAAGAAAACTATGTTACTATACAGCCTTATGCCAGCCAAGGAAAAGATGAGATTGGCTTTGAAAAAGGAGCCACAGTGGAGGTTATCCAGAAGAATCTGGAGGGGTGGTGGTACATAAGGTAAGAAATTAAATGTGTTATATTGATTAATGAGATCTAAGGCACTACATCCATAAGCCTCTGTTGTTAAATAGTTAGTCTGTTTGAAAAAAAAGGTACAAATCCATCTAATTCAACCAATAAAAGGGGAAAAAAAGAGAAGAAAAAAAAATTTTACAATCCTATATACACAATCATATTCCCATAGTTTATCCAGAGGAAGGCAAAAAAAGAAAAAAAGAAAAGCATGATACAGTTTGCTCCAGCAGGGGGAAAAAATATTCCTTCCTGATCCCCCAAGAGGCAGATATTCCTTGAATCAACTTTACCTATAAATATTAGTATCCAATTATATTATGTACATTTAGGAAATAATCCAGGCCTTTTTTAAAGCAATCTACTGGGCCAGACAGAACCAGCTCTTGAGGGAGTTTATTCCACATTTTCACAGCTCATGCTGTGAAGAAGCCCTCCATATTCAGAGATTAAAGGATAAGTACACCTTTATACTAAAATCTCTACATCTGCAGACATCCACAATCTAACACTAACCTATCTAACCCTGTAAAGAAAAAATCCACATACATAGATTTTTTGAAGCTGATCAAACCCAATCCCACTCTGAGTTGTCAGTTGCTGCTTCGCTGTGGAGGTGGGTACAGAGGACACAGCTGACATCGGAAGCCTCATAGTAAGTCTGTGGGTAATGTCACTTTCCATTAATTTAACAGCCGTTGTCGGCTGTGTCCTCTGCAGAGCTTCTGCAGCTAGACCCGAGAGGATTGGCTTCAAAAAAGGTAAGTATACTGATTTTTTCTTTATAGGGTTAGATATGTTAGCGTTAGATAATGGATTACTGTAGATGTAGAGTTTTTAGTGTTAGGGTGGAATTATCCTTTGAATTTCTTTTCCTCAACACGTAAAGATTGCCCCCCTGTCCTCTGTAATAACTTTAAAGTGAATAACTCAACACCGAGTTCACTATATGGACCCCTGGGATGAGGTCTTACTAATGATTTGTACAGGGGCAGAATGATATCTCTCTCTGGAGTCTATATTTCTCTTAATATAAGAAAGGATTTTGCTTGTTTTGGAAACCGCAGCTTGGCATTGTGTGCCCTTATTAAGCTCATAATCTACCAAAACACCCAGACCCTTCTACCCCATTGATTCCCCCAGTTGTACTCCCCCTAGTATGTATGATGCATGCATATTCTTGGTCCACAAGTGCATAACTTTACATTTATCAACATTAAACCTCATTTGCCACATAGTTGCCCAATTAAACAATGCTTTGAGGTTGGCTTGTAAGTTTTAGACATCCTGTAAGGACGGTTTTCCACTGCATAGTTTGGTATTATCTGCAAAGACCGAAATTGTACTTTTGATCCCAGACCCTATATCATTTATAAATATATTAAAATGTAAGAGTCCCAATACTGAACCTTGGGGTATACCACTAACATTTACAAACTGATTTTCCAAGTCTGTAGACTTAACCTTACACATTAGATGTGTATGAGAACTGTGTCAAGCACTTTTGCAAAATCCAAGTATACTACGTCCACAGGCACTCCTTTGTCCAAGGCTTATCTTCTCATAAAAATAAATCAGGTTTGTCTGATAACTTCTGTCTGTGGTGCCACTGTATAACCTGCATCTTTGTACACAATGAAGAAAACCATTTGGCAAGTAAGGAAAAACATTTACAAACAAGTACTTGTCCTAACAATAGAGATGGCTAGCTTACTATCTAAGCAAGTTTCATGAGAAACTGTACTCTATGTTCCCTTACCTCATTGTTAAAAATGTTTGACTATTTTTGCTTTGACCAGCTTGGACCAATATAAGGATGCATGCGACATACCTGGCCTGGTGACTGCCTCTGTCTTCTGGGTCCCTGAGCTTCTGGGTCCCTGAGCTGAGTGGCTGCTCTGCTGCTTAGTGAACACAGGAGGTCACTTGCTTGGCAGGGGTGGCATTCAGAGAACACAGAAATATAGAGTGTTCTCTGAATGGCGCCTGTGCTGAGCAAGTGATCTTCTATGATTTCTAAGCAGAAGGGTAGGCATTGGGCGTGGGACGAGTGTCAATCAATGTAATAGCTGTGTCTACCACAGTGATCTCCAGCTTCCATGGGTACCAGCCGGGTATAACACATGTATACTTATATTGACCCACGATAGACCAAAGCAACTATGCAAAATAAATGTACCTGTAATTCAGCTTTAAGGGTTCGGGTTGGGGGTGGGGTTTAGGATTTGACTGTTAAAACATAAAATACAGCTGATTTTCCGGGAAAGGGGTATTATCCACTCTCACCCTTTTTAGGTGATCATTCGATTTAATTTGAAAAAAGCAAAAAATCGTTGTTTCCTACCTAAAATTGCAGTGGCCAATTGTCCACATTACTCCCTAGTGGTGAGGACACTTCCCATTGGCTCAGAAGAGTTTATCACAGGGTTCCTCACAGCATCCTGACTGAATAGAAGACATTAGGACTAGTTGGCCCAGCTTGCTCCTAATAATCACCTTTCACTACCAGAAAAGGCACTGGGTATAGACAGGTGACATCAGATTCAGGTAAGTAAAAAAAAATAAAAAATTCTATGACCTAATTTTAAACTTTGAGTGGTGAGTGTGACACAATGTGAATATGAATATATGAGTTGGAATTTTGACCATAGATACCCTTTAAGCCCAAATATTAAAGGAGAAGTCCAGCCTGAGCTTGTTTGGCTGGGCTTCTCCTATGGGTCACAGGCGTGAAATTCATTTTGCACTCCTGTGACCTATTTTCATCAGAGAGTGGTCTGAAGTCTGCTCTCTACTGATATTACACAGATCAGTCCAGGGACCACATCATCCCGACTCTGGGAGTCTGGATCGGCCAGGTGCCTGGACTGATTGCTGTCTCAGCCAGCCGCTCCCCACCCCTCCAAAGCTCAGCGCTCCAGTGAGCGTGGAGGAGCAGAGCAGTAGAGCTGTTGATTGACAGGCAGCAGCTCTCTGCTCGGGAATCCGAGAGAACCGAGCCATCGGTGGTGGCTTGGTTCTCAGTGCAGAGGCAGCAGGGGACAGATGCAGCATCGAACAGATGCTGCATCCACCTAGGTAAATATGATTATGGGAAAAAAACATCTCTTTTAAGGACCAATATTTATAGCATCAAAAATGGACCATTTGTGAAAACTCATGCACAGTAAATACATTAGTGTTATTATCATTTGCTCCTCATTAATTTCCTTTCCCTCAGCAGCAACTTTTTTTTTTTTAAATGGAGACTTTCAGTTTCAGTTCTTAATGTGAGTAAAGATATTTTAAGCATATCTTAAGCAACCCAGTATTTGAGTATGGAACCTTAAGCCCAGGTTCACACTGAGCTGCGGGAATGAAGCCGTGCGAGTTCAGCTGAACTCACATGATTTAATTCCCGCATGTCAGTCCTGATTTTGGCCGCGATTTCAGAGACATCTGTACAGTTTTCTGCACAGATGTTAATGTAAATCGCAGCCCAAAATCACAAAAAGTAGTAGCAGTAGTAGTTAAAAAAAGATACTTTTTTTAAAACGGTGTTGTGCTGCTAATGCAGTGGTGCACTGATTAGGACGGTGCCATTGCCAGCAATTGCCGCCAATTTGACATGTCAAATTGTACCAATGTGAACCAGGGCTAAGGCTCCACGTACACTAGCTTAAAAATCGTTGCTACTACAGGAGTTTTGCGTTTTGCCCGTAGAAGCAGCTCAACATTATCCTATGGGGGTTATTTACTAAAGGAAAATCCACTTTGCACTGCAAGTGCACTTGGAAGTAAAGTTGCTGTAGATCCGAGGGGGACATGCAAGGAAAATAAAAAACAGCATTTTAGCTTGTACTTGATTGGATGATAAAATCAGCAGAGCTTCCACTCATTTCAGATCTACCCGTTAGATTTAGAGCGACTGCACTTCCAAGTGCACTTGCAGTGCAAAGTGGATTTGCCTTTCGTAAATAACCCCCTATGTGTCTATGCACATTAGCCCTTGTACACACGGTCGGACATTCCGACGCAAAATGTCCGATTGGACCGTGTTGTCAGATAAACCGACCTTGTGTAGGCTCCATCGGACTGTTTCCGTCGGAATATCCGACCAACAAAGTTTTAGAGCTGGGCTGTAAAATTTTCCGACAAAATGATCTGATCGGACTTTGTCCAATCGTTTGTAGAGAATTCCGATCGGACAAAGTGCCACGCATGCTCAGATCAAATTCCTAGACCAAAGCTATTGGCTACTAGCCTGAACGTAGTCCCGTCGTAACGAAAGAACGTCATCACGTTCTGAATGATCGGATTTTCCGACAACTTTGACCATGTGTATGCAACACCAGTTTCGGACAAAATCCGATGGATTTGGTTGTCGGAATGTCCGACCGTGTGTACAAGGGCTTAGAAGCATATTTTAAGCTTAGCATTTAGAGGCAGGAAAAAAGCCGTTCTCATTTTGCGTTTCTGATTGGAGCCTTCTGGCAGAAGAAATGCAAAACTCTCCTAAACTGACCTAAACTGTGTACAAAAAATGCTCTATATTAGATTTTTTTTTCTGCCAGGGGAACTGGAGTTTTTTTCAAGCCCAGTGTGAATGGAGCCTAAAAATGTGTTTAGTATCTTGGTTCTCCTTTTATCATTGTTAATATTTACAGATAAAATGCTTTTCTTTTCTTTCTTTTTTTTTATTTTTTTTTTATTCTTCTATGAATAAAAGAATAGAAATACACTTTTCTGTATTTTCAAGTCCTGCACAATATAATTTCATCTCCTGCTTACTTTTATAAGACCCAAGTCTTCTCTATTGCCAAGTACTATTTGCCTGGTTTACAGTTTTTGCTTGTATAAATTGTGAATGTTAGCTATTGTACAAGGGACATGGGGATGTTTAACGTACCAAAACATTGCTGAAATCTGAAAGGTTTGTCAAGCAAAATACACATGTTTATAGAAGTCCTAGGGTGTTCAGAGATGTACTTGGCAAACCCAAGAAGATGTTGATCAGGCTTGTAACTGCCCTACCCTGGTTTGTATATTTAGGTATTGTTCAGTACATAAATCTAGGCATGTGCCACAACAAAGGCATTTGGAGACATTTAGTGTTTACTTTTTAAATTTATGCACCTAGCATAAGTTATTAATGTTATGTACTCCATCACATCCAAAGATCTTTTCCACTACAATAATGTGTTTTGAGTCTATCTAATCACTGTTATTATTTTTAAATGTGCATACCATGAAGGAATAAAAACGCGGAAGAGTGCAACCTTTGGTGCAGCTGTGCATGAAAGCCAATCAGCTTTTAACTTCAGCTTGTTCAATTAAGCTTTGACAAAAAAAACCTGGAAGCTGATTGCCATCGCCTCATGAAGAGGAAGAATGGGGAAATGCTGATGTAACCAAGCATTCCCCCGTTCTGCCTAGTGACACTGACACTGATCACAGCACCCCCTACAGTTAGAATCACTCCCTAGGACACACTTAACCCCTACAGCGCCACCTAGTGGTTAACCTCTTCACTGTCAGTCACATTTACACAGTAATCGATGCATATTTAATCGCACTGATCACTGTATAAATCTGAATGGTCCCAATATAGCACCTAAAGTGTCCGACCTGTCCGCCATAATGTCGCAGTCATGATAAAAATAGCTGATCGCCGCCATTACTAGTAAAAAAATAATAAAAATGCCATAAAACTATCCCCTATTTTGTAGACACTATAACTTTTGCGCAAACCAATCAATAAACACTTATTGCAATTTTTTTATCAAAAATATGTAGAAGAATACGTATCGGCCTAAACTGAGGAGAAAAAATGTTTTTTATATATATTTATTATAGCAAAAAGTAAATTATAATGCGTTTATTTTCAAAATTGTGGCTATTTTTTTGTTTATAGAGCAAAAACCACAGACATAATCAAATACCACCAAAAGAAAGCTCTATTTGTGGGGGAAAAAGGGACATCAATTTTGTTTGGGAGCCACGTCACACGACCACGCAATTGTCAGTTAAAACGACCAGTTAAATGGTCCAGGGCTTAGGTGGTTAAGAATGCACAGATATTCACAAGCCAGATTTTGTACAAGATTTCATACTTTGGTGCTTAAAATAGATTCCAGTTAAAAATGCTAGTACAGAAAATGCCATTTCTGCTCCAACAGAAAAGCATACAAGGTAATTTCAGACCTGCTGTTTGTTGCATGCACATTTCATGGCTGGTCGCGATCGTTTTAATTCATTCATTTTAAGGTAAAATTTTGACATACACATGCCTCTATTGTGGTGGTGAGCCGCTAGGAGGTAGGTGGTGGTTGGGGGTTATTACAGAGGGAAGGAAGGCTAAGTGAAAAAGGAGAACGGAGAGAGGACCCATACACACGATTAGATTTTCTACAGATTTTTGTCAGGTTTTTCAGCTCTTTAGCACCACCCTTGGGGCTCCGTTTGCTAATTTCATGTTAGTAGAAGTTTGAGTGTTGATTTGCGTGTTTCATTATGCGCTTTTCAGTTTGCACTTTTCAGTTAGTCTCTGAACGGCCATTCGTCAACCAGCCATGTTGCGGAATCGGAGGTGATAGCCTGATATTTATTATTGGCCTTGGAGTTATTGCTTTGACCCAAGTCCAGACCAGGAACAGGCGGAGGAGGATTTCTTGGACCAAAAATTGGTTTCTTTATTAATCGTGACCAGTTATATCATATGCCTTTGCTGCAGGAGCTCCAGGAGAATAATCCAGATTATTTTCGGAATTATCTCCGGATGACGGACCCCTGCTTTCACCAACTCTTGGCAATGTTGACCCCCTATATTAAGAAGTAGGACACATGCATATTTTATTTTTTTGTTGAATAATGATTTGATTTGGTATATTTTCTATATTTTTGGATGCATAGAATACACTTTTTGGTTAAGTTCTATTGGCAGATAGCATGTAATCTAATTTTATTTTAATATTTTTTTAACCACTTTTGGACTGCCACACGCCGATATACCTATATATGAAGAGCTGACAGCTGGCTGCCATAACCCTGATATCCTCTTCTTCGGCCTGCAATCCATTTCCGATAATAGTGGTCTCTGTGGCGAATTCGCTGCGATTACACTTTTATTGGCAGTGGAAAGGGGTCCCCCCTCCTCCCGCCACTTACCGGTGCCCTCCACCACTTACCGGTACCGTCGGTAGCGGCGGAGGCGATCGGATGCTTGTCCTTCCTGGGTATGGAGATGAGGGAGGGGAAGATGGCCCCCACTTGTCTCCATATCATTGCAGAGCGGAAGCGACATCAAAATGTCACTTCCACCCATAGCCTTTTTGTTATTTTTTATTTATTTTTTTCAAATGACAATTTAGTTTTTTGTTTTTTATTCCATTTTAGTGTAAATATGAGATCTGAGGTCTTTTTGACCCCAGATCCCATATTTAACCACTTAAACCCCGGACCAATTTGCAGTCAAAGGACCAAGCCCCTTTTTGCGATACGGCACTGCGTTGCTTTAACTGACAATTGCACGGTCGGGCGACGTGGCTCCTAAACAAAATTGGGGTCCCTTTTTTCCCACACATAGAGCTTTCTTTTGGTGGTATTTGAGCACCTCTGGTGGTATTTGATCACCTTATTTTTGCGCTATAAACAAAAATATAGCGACAATTTTGAAAAAAAATCAATATTTTTTACTTTTTGCTATAATAAATATCCCCAAAAAATATATAAAAAAAACTTTTCCTCAGTTTAGGCCGATACGTATTCTTCTACATATTTGCGGTAAAAAAAATCGCAATTAGCGATTATTGATTGGTTTGCGCAAAAGTCATAGCGTTTACAAAATAGGGGATAGTTTTATAGCATTTTTATGATTTTTTTTACTAGTAATGGCGGCGATCAGCGATTTTTATTTATTTTTTTATTATTATTTTTGTGACTGCGACATTATGGCGGACACATCGGACATTTTTGACACATTTTTGGGACTATGGTCATTTATACAGCAATCAGTGCTATTTAAATGCACTGATTCCTGTGTAAATGACACTGGCAGTGAAGGAGTTAACCACTAGGGGGCAGTGTAGGTGTTATGTATGACGTTATGTTTTTTTTTTATTGTAGGGGGCGTGGCCTGGCATGTGACGTCACTGATCGTCTTTCCCTATAAAAGGGAAGAGACGACCAGTGACGGCCACAGTAGGAAGCACGGGGAGAAGTTTGTTTACACAGACCTCTCCTCACTCTTCAGCTCTGTGACCCGATCGTGGGACACCAGCGACGATCGGGTCCGCTGGTCCTGCGGCCACGGTCACGGAGCTCAGGACCCGGTCGAGAGCGCGGCGGCGTGCTCCCGACCCACGGTTGGGCACTTAAAAAGAGGTCCTATCATGCTTTTTTTCCCATTACAAGGCATGTTTACATACCTTGTAATAGGAATACAAGTGATGCTTTTTTTTCAAAAAACAGAACAGTATAGAATAGAACAGTGTAAAAATAAAAGGTAAAATAAATAAGAAAAAATATGTTTTTAAATGCGCCCCGTCCCGCTGAGCTTACGTGCAGAAGCTGTAACTCAAAACATGCAACCTGTAGAATTTTTTTAAATGTCGCCTATGGAGATTTTTAAGGGTAAAAGTTTGTCGCCATTCCATAAGCGGGCGCAAATTTAAAGTGTAACCTGTTGGGTATCAATTTGGCGTAACATTATCTTTTACAATATAAAAAAAAATTGGGCTAATTTTACTCTTGTCTTATTTTTTAATTAAAAAAAGTGTATTTTTTTGAAAAAAAAGTGTGCTTTTAAAACTACTGCGCAAATACGGTGTGACAGAAAGTATTGCAACAACCACCATTTTATTGTCTAGGGTGTTAGAAAAAAATGTCTAATATTTGGAGGTTTTTAAGTAATTCTCTAGCAAAAAAAAACAGTTTCTAAGTTGTAAACAACAAATCTCAGAAAGAAGCTCAGTCCTTAAGTGGTTAATGCACAATAAAAAAAAATGTGGAGAATAATACTTGGCTATGTGTTTTACTTCAAATAACATTTTGAGAGTAGGCAGTTACATTTAAAGAAATTCTATGTAAAATTAACAAGGGACACCAACATAGTTGTATCTTTGATCTTAAAAACTACGGGATAATGGTGTTTGAGCTTAAAAAATAACAAGCATAATAATATTATTCTTGATATCACTAGAAAAAAAAAGCCTTTCAAGTTTGCAATAACTCCATCAGTATCACCAGCAAAGCAGCTTCATTATTATCCCATTAAAGAAGAGGAGAATATGCACTGCATTTTGAGATTTCATAATTTGCCACGTCACGAATGTTAATTCTCCATTACGAACGTTAGTTTACAAGACTGACCGCTTCTGGCTTGTTCTTGCTTCCGAGCATGTGGTTTTGTACTTTGGACTTTTGTTCGACGGACTTGTGTACACACACTTGGAAAATCTGACAACAGACATTTGTCCACGGAAAATGTTAAAGCCTGCCATCCAACATTTGTCCGCGGAAAATCCGATAACAACTGTTCGATGGAGCGTACAAGCGGTCAGATTTTCCGCCAACAGCCTGTCATCACACAATTCCCCTCGGAAAATCCGGTCGTGTGTACAAGGATTTAAGGTTTGACCTCATATTATATGGTTTTGGTAAATCTAAAGACCAAAAACAGAATTTCTAATAGTGTGTATGGGGTCAGAGAGAGCATAGAAAAGAAGACATGAGAGGAAGGCAGGAAATACTTATATGGAGTGCATTAAATGATGTCTGAGGACAAAGTTCACATCAAAGTGGTTCCTTTTCTTTGCCGCTCACCATATTAACTCAAGAAAATAGGCTTAGACCCCTTTCACACCAGGGCGTTTTGCAGGCGCTATAGCGTTAGAAATAGCGCCTGCAATCCGCCCTAAAAAAGCTGCACCATTGTCTGTAGTGTGAAAGCCCGAGGGCTTTCACACTACAGCGGTGCTCTGGCAGGACGTCAGGGAAAAGTCCTGCCAGCAGCTTCTTTGGAGCGGTGAAGGAGCAGTGTGTTTACTGCTCCTCCACCGCTGCTCCCTATTAAAATCAATGGGGCAGTGCTGTAATACCGCTGGCAAAACGCCACTATTGCGGCGTATTGCCGGCGGTTTTAACCCTTTCTCGGGCGCTAGCGGGGGGTAAAAGCGTCCCGCTAGCAGCCGAAATGCACCGCAAATCCGGCGGTAAAACGCTGCTAAAAATAGCGTCATTTTATCGCCCACGCTATGGGCGGTGTGGTGTGAAAGGGGTCTTATATGTATCAGAGAATTGGAACTTGTGTCAGTATAACTATTCTTAACCACTTTCAGACCGGACCAATTTGCTGGTCAAAGACCAGACCACTTTTTGCGATTCGGCACTGCGTCGCTTTAACTGACAATTGCGCGGTCGTGCGACGTGGCTCCCAAACAAAATTAACGTCCTTTTTTTCCCACAAATAGAGCTTTCTTTTGGTGGTATTTGATCACCCCTGCGGTTTTTATTTTTTGCGCTATAAACAAAAATAGAGCGATAATTTTGAAAAAAACGCATTATTTTTTACTTTTTGTAATAATAAATATCCCCCAAAAATATATAAAAAAAAAATTTTTCCCTCAGTTTAGGCCGATACGTATTCTTCTACATATTTTTGGTAAAAAAAATCGCAATAAGCGATTATTGATTGGTTTGCGCAAAAGTTATAGCGTTTACAAAATAGGGATAGTTTTATAGCATTTTTATTAATAATTTTTTATTATTATTTTTTTTACTAGTAATGGCGGCGATCTGCGATTTTTATTGTGACTGCGACATTGTGGGGGACCCATCGGACATTTTTGACACATTTTTGGGACCATTGTCATTTATACAGTAATCACTGCTATATAAATGCAGTGATTCCTGTGTAAATGACACTGGCAGTGAAAGGGTTAACCAGTGGGTGGCAGTGTAGGGGTTAAGTGTTCCTAGGGGTGTGTTACTAACTGTGGGGGGGTTGGGCTTTCATTTAGTGTACACCGATCTCTGCTCCAATCACATGGAGCAGAGATCAGCGTCACTAGTTGCTAGGCAGAATGGAAAAATGTTGTTTATACAGCATTTCCTCCATTCGGCCGCTCCGTGAGACGATCGCGGGGATGCCCGCGGCGATCGAGTCCGCGGGTCCCGCGACCGGACTCACGGGGGTCCCGATGGCACGGCGGCAACGAATATTGGACGTACATGTACGCCAATATGCCTGCCCGTGCCATTCTGTCGACGTACATCGTCGTGCGCTGGTCGGGAAGTGGTTAAATATTGTCTCTGATTGTGTAATTATATCCACTTCTTTTCATTTTAGGCATATTCTGATGTGTTTTTGGAGGAATTTACAAAATACTAAAACCCACTATATGGGAAAAGAACTTTGCATCACACAAAATGGTGTGCAGAAAATAAGCAGTATCAGTTCACAGCACATACCCTCACAACTTGTACTGTGCAAATTGTGAAATAACACCAGTCAAAGCAAAGATTTTTTTATTTTCTTAAGTGTTACCTCATTCTTACTTAGTTCAAGTATGTGGTCTTATATAATTTGTGCTGCACAGTGTGAAAACTATTTAAATATCTATGGACAGGACTGGTTCTGCTTCTGACTGCTGGTCAGTCATTGGGTTTTCCAGTCTAACCTCTGCCAAAATTCAGCATGATCAAAATATGCAGAGAGGATACTGTGGAAGAAAAAATGTGATGTTCTTTGTTGCTTGGAAGGGGGCTCTGTCTTTACCTAGAAATGTTCTTTATACACAACAATAGTTTCTCGTTTACTTTTACTATTCTCAATATATATGTACCCCTCCATCTAACAACTGCACTGTTTTCTCCATTAGCTGATCCCCCACAGCTATTACCATTTTGTATAACTTGACCCTCCCTCCTAGATTGTAAGCTCTAATGAGCAGGACTCTCTGATTCCCCCCTGTATTGTATTGTAATTGTACTGTCTGCTCTAATGTTGTAAAGCGCTGCACAAACTGTCAGAGCTATATAAATCCTGCATAATAATATGTATACAGATGCATTTAGCATGGTATGTGGAGCTGCTAAATTTCAGCATTTTTGCACTGACATTTTCTGTTGTGTATTCTCCCCAGGCGGCCCGCCCATAGGGGGCGCCTGGGCGCCGCCCCCCCCCCCCCAGGCAGTAAAAAGAAAAAAAAATGTTAAAAAGAAAAAATATGTATTTAAACATGTCCCTTTAAATAAATTTTTTTTTAAATGTCCTTATGTGCACTGCGTCCCAGAGCAGTGCAATATGGGAAGCGCCACGTCAATGCAATCAAAAGATTGCAGACAAGGCGCTTCATTGGGCCAAAAAAAACTTGCTCTGTGGCGCGGTCGAGCGCGCCACAGCTTCCGGCCGGGCGGGTGAGTGCAGCGCATAGACTCATATCCAATGGGATCTGAGCCAATCAATGTTGTTCCACAGGCAACCTCTCTCTCTCTCCTCGGTTCACCTATTGCCGGAACCTGCACTGCGAATGAATCCCCAGGCTCTACGCGTTTCGCAGTGTCTCTGCGTCAAGTATTAGGAACAACAGATAGATCTCCATTCTGTCAGGGGTGAGGAGAGCAATCTGTTTACATTGACAGATCTCAGTTCTATCCTTCTCTGGAGCAATCGCGGGTAGCCGGCAGCCATCGACGGCCACGCACATTGGGTCCTATGTCACACGCGCACCTATACTCAAAGCGCCCCACCGTACAGCTACGGCGATTTGTGCAGGAGTGCCAGTGTTCCGCCGTCAGTCCACGGGCGGCCAGCAAGCGGTTAAAAAATGCATAATCTGAAACTATATTTATTATAGCAACCTCATTTTAGTATAATGCAGTTATCTACCTTAAATGTTTAATAATTTCTACCTTATACATATACATATACCATGCTGACAGTCCTTCACATGTAAGAGCAAAAAGAAGGAGGAAGGTCAGGCGGGGAAATCAAATACTCTGAGGCACCTCATCCCAATGTAAGTAAATTGGAAAAATGGAGGTAGAGAGAGGGGGATTATTACGGTGCCTAACAATTTAAGCTGACAAAAGGGGGTGAATATTTTTTATATAGAAATTTTATCAACGATTATGGGGTAAGAAAAAAAGAAATAATTTGCCATATATTAAAAGAAAAAAATATTTTGTTTATTTAATGCAATTCATAACATGGTAATCAAAATGGCACACAGACCACATTGATTAGTTTATACATTAAAAGTTCATGTCTAATCATCGAAGTTATATTGGCTGGTTCGAGAATATCCCAACATGTTTCGCCTTTGCAAAGGCTTCTTCAGGGGAGCCAGTATTCAACACCAAGAGGTTTTGACAAGATTAACTATAAACATAACAGAAAAAAATAACAAAACTGTAAAAATGGAGCTGGAAGTATGATGCAGCCGGGACCCCCACATAGATAAAACACCAATTTTAGAGAAGAAAATAATGAATTCATAAAAAGATACCTACCCCTGGCCTACACCCCACCACAACAACCAATTGGGGGAATTTTCCTGAAATAAGAGCAGACCGATCGTAGATATCTCCAACAAGTGACTGCAGGGGACAGATAAAGTGGACAATTACCCACTGGCCCTTAAATATTAAGGGTCCTGTAAAGCCCAACATGGGGCTAAAAAGGCAAAAATATATTAAAAGGAGTTTAATGTCTTTGGATACATACCCTTAATTAAAGGGCTTTAGTGGATTTGTTCGTAAAGCAATCAGCAGCGATGCCTTGCTTTACGAACAAATCCACTAAAGCACTTTAATTGTATATGGGTATGTATCCAAAGACATTAAACTCCTTTTAATATATTTTAGCATTTTTACAGTTTTGTTATTTTTTTCTGTTATGTTTATAGTTAATCTTGTCGAAACCTCTTGGTGTTGAATACTGGCTCCCCTGAAGAAGCCTTTGCAAAGGCGAAACATGTTGGGATATTCTCGAACCAGCCAATATAACTTTGACCAAGTAGAATGATTAGACATGAACTTTTAATGTATAAACTAATCAATGTGGTCTGTGTGTCATTTTGATTACCATTTTATGAATTGCATTAAATAAACAAAATATTTTTTTCTTTTAATATATGGCAAATTATTATTTCTTTTTTTCTTACCCCATAATCGTTGATAAAATTTCTATATAAAAAATATTCTCCCCTTTTGTCAGTTTAAATTGTTAGGCACCGTAATAATCCCCCTCTCTCTACCTCCATTAGTCCTTCACATGTGTTGATCTTAAATTCCTGTTCTTTCTCACTGCATTCCTCTGGACTAATTCCCAAGCAAGAGAGAAGATGTTTAGAGCTGGGCTTACAGAACTACGGGCTCTTTTAATTTCTATCTATTCCTTTGATACATAAAAAAAATATATATAGATCCCTAATGCAAAGACATGAATAGCTCCAGACTGTTAATGAAATAAAGTATTTACTCATAGCAACACTTCTGGCCTTAGAACATTTCAGCAAATACACTATCGTCCATGTTGATAACCTCTGTTTGTTTGTTTTTGTCTAACCTGTAGGCATTTATTGGGACCAATGTATTTAGTAATGTGCAGTTATTTTACATTCCATTTCTTCCAAACTGCAGCTTAGAAATCTGAAATAACAGACTGTAGCTCCACAAGGGTTTTGGTCACATAGGGATATTTCCCACATGTATTGAGTTTGGAGGTAAATATGGTTGATCCCGGAAGTGTTTCAGCCTTTCAAAGGAACATGCCTAAGGATGCAAAAGTGTAATTTCTTCACTTCATGCTCAATATATTTTGTGGTTTTATCTCCTTTAAAAACTGAAATGCATACTAGGAGAGTCCCATATGTTTAAAACAGTGTTCAAATATGGTGCTGAATTATTCTCTTGATAGATGAAACTGTATTTTCTGTACTCCAGATACCAGGGTAAAGAAGGATGGGCTCCTGCATCCTATCTGAGAAAGGCTAAGGATGACCTTCAGTGCCGAAAGAAAAATCTGGCAGGTCCTGTGGAGATTATTGGAAACATAATGGAAATCAGCAACCTTCTTAACAAGAAACCCACTGAAAAAGATGGCCAGGGGGGCAATGAGGTAGAAGAGCATCACATTAACAAGAAAGAGATCAGTCTGCCAATCCTCTGCAATGACTCCAATGGAAACTCTATGATGACATCTGAGAAAGTCAGCATCAAGACCACGCCGGGTTCTCCAGCTGTGGCAAGAATTGCTCCCCAACGATCTGAAATAAGTAAGCCAAAAAAAATAGGTATATACTTACAAAGAAATTGCATGTATTTTGAATGCTTGCACCTTTTCCTGACCAACTCACGTACTTTTACTATGGCACCTCTGTGCAAAACCCTGTACAGGTACGGGGTCCCCTTTAAGAGCTGCATGATCGCATGCACGAGAGCCAGCACAGGGATTTGTGTGTATAAATACACAAATCCCTGTTCTGTCAGGGGAAAGGAGACATATCATTGTTCCTACTAAGTAGGAACAACGATATGTCTCCTCCGCCCAGTCAGTCCTTTCCCCTCACAGTTAGAACACATCTAGGGAACACATATTTAACCCCTTGATCGCCCCTAGTGTTAACCCCTTCCCTACCAGTGACATTTACACAGTAATCAGTGCATATTTATTGCATTGATCACTGTATAAATGTTAATGGTCCCCAAAATGTGTCAAAAGTGTCCGATCTGTCCGTCGGAATGTTGCAGTACCACTAAATATCACAGATCACCACCATTTTGCGTAAACCCCATTAATATACGCTTATTGCAATTTTTTTTTATTATTAACCAAAAATATGTAGAAGAATATATTTTGGCCTAAACTGATGAAGAAATATTTTTTTTACATACAACATATAACAGCTTACCTGTAAAATCATTTTCTTGGAGTATATCAGGGGACCCAGAGCACCATAGTAATCACTATATGGGTATATAAGCACCTTCATATGATGGACACTGGTATACCCAATACAGCAAGTTCACTCCCTTTATAACCCCTCCTCCTACCAGGAGTGCCTCCTTTTTTTCGCTGATGTCTAAGGTGTTGGTCACGAGTGAAGATGTGCTCTGGAGAGCTCCGCTGGAGGGATCCTTGCTGGATTTAAACAGCCTCCATAGACTGGATCTATCCAAAGTGCCACTGAGGTCAGGTTTTTGGTACCCGGGCCTCATATACGAAGCACAAGGTTTTGCCTTTAACACTTCTCCTTGCAGGGCTGGACCCCGGGACCCAGGGCTTTTTGGTTATGCTTGCATTACCTAAAGATTTTTCTAGCGGGGTGTTAATACAGGTCCAAGGGAGTGGACCCCCAATAAAAAGGGACCCGGTCCTTGAAGGTTTTCTAACACAGTGCGCCGTGATGGGTGAAGTTTGGATCTGTCTTTCACAGTAGGATCCTGTGGCGAGGAAAGTAAGGGAAGAAGCCTAGGAACTGTAAAAAGTCTACCTATGTTTTTTTTTCTTCCATGAGTAAAATGTTGTCATGCCTTAAAGTCTCCAATAGAGGGAGTAAATGCACATACCTTGGTACGTTGCTTCTCAGTCAGCTCAGTGTCCAGCTAAAACAGCATGTGTGTAGTCTCAGCAGCCAGGGGGATTCCTAATCTTGAAAAAGTTTTTCAACAGCATGTTCCTTTCCCCCCTGGATGATCTAAGGGGCTGGGAGGTACAACAGTAGTTTGTACTCCACCCCCTTCCCCTCGGGGGGTGCGGCGGTAGCTTCCCCATGTTGGTTTTTATGTCCCCACAGAAGCCCATAAATCACCAGACATGCAGCGTCCCCCTTAGCCCCAGTAGGCACCATGACATACAGTATATGTACTGTGGTGGGATTCTGTGTGTGTGAATATACTTTATTACCGTCTTCCCTGTTTCTCCCCTCTCATGGGTCTGCACTGGCAGGCTCGAATGCCGTCAGCACGTGTGGACTGTTGTTAATTTTAAACAAGACGGGGGTGGGTTAATGAGCGGAGGGGGCATAGCTTGGGTGCGGGGCTGTGTGCAGTACGTAGCATCCACGAGGAGCGCTGGGGAGGCCGAGCAGAGCCTCGCAACTGAGACATTAAAAACAGACACTTCTCAAGCCAGGAGCTGGAGAGATGGATGTCTGATACACAGGAGCACTAGGGGGCATGTAAGGCAAAGCATACAGGCATTTCCAGTACAGGAAATACATTTTACTCAGCACCAAGCTGAACTTTATAGCGACATTGTATTGCTAGACTATTGCTCAGCAAATAGTGCATTTACTTAGTGCCTCTGGTTTTGTGCTTAGCACTATGGCTCCCAAAAAAGACACCACAAAAAAGGTATCAAAAATTCCACCCCCAGGCACTGGGAACTCCAGTCACGCCTCCACACTGTCATCCTCTGCTGAAATACAAGATGTGGCAAGCCAGGGTGAGTCATTGGAACCATATGGTGGTGCAGCTGCTTCTCACATCTCAGGCCCTGTATACGTGACTGAAGATGCATTTTCTCCGCCCTGCTGGGCCTAGAAGGAAGATTAACGGCTTTAATCGCATCCTCCATCCAAAAGGATAGGAAGCGTGTTAGATCCCCCTTCCTCACCTTAGACCCTTTACCAAGGGGACAGTGGGTAGAGGACGAGGTGTTACCACCAGGCGATCAGGAGGAAAGACAAACTGATTGCACCAGCAATTTTTCAGATTGCGAGGCTGAAAAGGGTTGATCCATAGTTGTTTCCTCTGCAGAGGAGTAATCACTTACGGAGATGGTTTGTTCCAATTTCAAGCTACCCCTAACGAAGTCAGCTGAAAGTTCCATTTCTTCTTTGGGTTCCTTAAAACCTTCACAGCCTTTGCATGCGTTTCCTGTCCATGCATTATTAGAACAGCTTATTTTTGCTGAATGGGATCATCCGGATAAGCATTTTCTCCCTCTAAAGAGATTCTCATTTCTCTATCCCATGGAGGAGAAATTCACCAAAAGATGGAATGTACCAGCAGTTGACGCTGCGTATTTCCAGTGTGAATAAAAGTCTAACTTGTCCTGTAGACAATGCACAAATGCTTAAGGATCCAACAGGTAAAAGGTTGGAATTCCTGCTAAAATCCTCTTTCCTTGGCAGGTGCGGTTACTCAGCCTGTAGTCGTTGCAATAGGCATCTGTCAATCCCTAAAGGATCAGTTTAGACAGGCCCTTAAAGAGGTTCCTGTACAGCAAGCCCGGGATTTGGCTGAACTACTAAGAGCTGTTAGGAAAGATGGTGGCTTCATTCGAAGCGGTTGCCTATGCCCAGTTCCATTCGAGGCTGTCGCAAAACAGTATCCTGTCTGCTTGAAACAAAACGATTCAAGCTTTAGACTTGCCAATGCGGCTGTTCCTAAGGTTGTCCCAAAGCCTCAGTTGGTGGTTGCTAACCCAGAAACTGCAGAAAGGAAAATCCTTCAGACCAGTTATCTGGAAGGTGGTAACAACAGACTAGCCTTATTATTCACGAGGACAGAGTGGTGTTGCGCCCTTGTCCAGGTTTTCTGCCAAAAGTGGTCTCAGGTTTTCACCTGAACAAAGATATTGTCCTGCCATCGTTTTTTCCAAAACCAGGGAAGAGAAGTCACTACATTGTCTTGATGTGGTGAGAGCGGTCAAAGTATATTTAAAGACCGATGTGTTATTTATACTGCCAGAAGGTCCTAAGAAAGGACAGGCAGTGTCAAAATTCACTGTCGCTAAGTGGATTCGGCAAGTTATAATTCAGGCTTATGATTTAAGGGGTAAGATTCCACCTTTTCAAGTCAAAGCGCACTCTACCAGGGCTTTTACTGCTTCTTGTGCAGTGCATCACCAGGCCTCCATGGCTCAGATCTGTAAAGCCGCAACTTGGTCTTCAGTACATACATTCACCAAGTTTTATCAGGTGGATGTAAGAAGGCGTGAGGATATCGCCTTTGGGCGCAATCTGCTGCAGGCAGCAGTATAGGTCCTCAAGTCTGGGGGTGCCCTATGGGTTGTGTCTCCCTCCCCTCATATAGCATTGCTATGGGATGTCCCACATAGTGATTACTATGGTGCTCTGTGTCCCGTGATGTACGATAAAGAAAATAGGAATACGAACAGCTTACCTGTAAAATCCTTGTCTTGGAGTAAATCACAGGACACAGGGGTCCCTCTCCTCTTTCTGGGGTTTAAGTATATTGTTTTGCTACAAAAACTGAGGTGCTCCTGGTAGGAGGAGGGGTTATATAGGGAGTGAACTTCCTGTATTGGGTATACCAGTGTCCATCACCTGAAGGTGCTTATATACCCACATAGTGATTACTATGGTGCTCTGTGTCCCCTGATGTACTCCAAGAAAATGATTTTACAGGTAAGCTGTTGTATGTTGTATGTAATTTTTGGGGATATTTATTATAGCAAAAAGTAATATATATATATATATATATATATATATATATATATATATATATATATATATATATATATATATACATATTTAAATTGTCACTCTTTGTTTGTTTATAGGGCAAAAAACATAAACCGCAGAGGGAATCAAATACCACCAAAAGAAAGCTCTATTTGTAGGGAAAAAAGGACGTACATTTTGTTTGGGTACAGCATTGCATGACCGCACAGTTGTCAGTTAAAGTGACACAGTGCCAGATTGTAAGAAGTGCTCTGGTCAGGAAGGGGGTAAAATCTTCCGTGGCTGACATGTTTAATACCTTATGTTATTCTCAAAGGATATAGCTCAACCACTTGCCTACTGGGCACTTAAACACCCCTCCTGCCCAGACCAATTTTCAGCTTTCAGTGCTCTCACACTTTGAATGACAATTACTCAGTCATGCAACACTGTACCCAAATTATTTTTTTGTCATTTTTTTCCCACAAATATAGCTTTCTTTTGGTGGTATTTGATCACCCCTGGGTTTTTTATTTTTTGCGCTATGAATGATAAATGAAAAAAAATAACGAAAATTTTGAAAAAAACAAACAAATTTTTCTTTGTTTCTGTGATTAAAATTTTGCAAATTATTAATTTTTCTTCATAAAATTTGGCCACAATTTATACTGCTACATATCTTTGGTAAATAATAACCCAATTTGGTGGATATTATTTCGTCTTTGTGAAAGTTAGAGAGTCTACAAGCTGTGGTGCGAATCATACAAAATTGATCACATCTGATGTACTGGTGGCCTATCTCATTTCTTGTGACCCGAACAAGCCAGGAAAGTACAAATACCCCCCAAATGAAGTAGACATTCCAAGGTATTTAGTAAGAGGAATGGTGAGCTTTTTGATGTTGTCATTTTTTCCCACAATTCTTTGCAAAATTAAGATGTTTTATTTTATTTAAATTTTTTCCACAAAATTGTAATTGTAGTAGTTTATTTCTCTCACTTGGCATGTGTATACCACAAATAATGCCCAAAATAAATTCTGCTACTCCTCCTGAGTATTACGATTACTACATGTGTGGGACTTTTCCACAGCCTGACCACAAAGAGAGGCCCAACATGCAGGGAACACCATCATGTGTTCTAGGAGCATAAATGACATATCTAACTATTTGACTACCTATTACACTTTTGAAGGCCCTGGAGCACCAGGACAATGACACGTGACACCGACGTGGCACTGATGACAGATGGCACTGATACGTGGCACTGATTACACTGACAGATGGCACTAATATGTGGCACTGATGACACGTGGCACTGATGACACGTGACACTGCTGGGACAGTTAAAGGGCAAAAATATATAAACCTATTACAGGACAATTTTATGGTCCAGTTTATTGAGGCCCCAACTAGGAATGATGCTCTGTTGGACCTGGTAATCTCAAACCATGCAGAACGTATTACTAATGTTCAGATAAAGGAACATCTGGGTAGCAGTGACCATAACATGATTTAATTTGATGTTAGCTGTAAGCAAAAATCACATACGGGAAAGATAAAAACACTTAATTTCAAGAGAGCAAATTTTCCAAGGATGAGGGCTGCTCTCCAGGACTTAGACTGGGAGAGAATATTGGCATCAATGGGCACAGAACAGAAATGGGAATTCTTCAAAAAGACTGTGATCTCACGGCAAAGTATATTCCCATGGGCAATACGTTTAAAAGGCTAAAAATAAAACCGATGTGGCTCACGGCCAAAGTTAAAAAAGCTATAAACTATAAAAAAAGAGCTTTAAAAAAATATAAAAATGAAGGAAGGCTAGTGTCATTTAAATGTTACAAGGAATATAACAGAATATGTAAAAGGGAAATCAAGGATGCAAAAATTCAAAATTAAAGACAGATTGCAAAAGATAGTAGGACAAACCCCCAAAAATTCTTCAAATATATTAATAGTAAAAAGGTTAAGTCTGGGCATGTAGGCCCTTTGCAAAATAATCTGGAGTGGGTGACTGGGGACAAAGAGAAGGCTAACTTATTAAATACTTTCTTCAGCTCTGTGTATACAAAGGAGCATGGGGGAGCTCATGTCCATAATGGGAGTGGTAGTGACGCAGCCCCAAATCCACAATGGCTCAAAAGTGATATGGTCCAGAAATATTTGGACAGAATAAAGGTGGATAAAGCACCTGGACCTGATGGCATCCACCCATGGATCCTAAAAGAATTGAGCTCTGTAATTTTCAAAGCCATTGTATCTAATTTTTAGGGACTCATTAATGACAGGAATAGTACCACTGGATTGGCGCAGGGCCAATGTGGTGCCTGTATTTAAAAAGGGAACAAAGTCTTTACCAAGTAACTATAGACCCGTTAGTTTAACTTCTATAGTTGGGAAGATACTGGGGGGATTAATAAAAGACCACATAGATGAGTTCTTGCAGGAAAAAAATATTTTAAGAAACAGACAGCATGGATTCATGAAAGTGAAGTTGTCAGACAAACCAGATTTCTTTTTATGAGGTGGTAAGTAAAACCTTGGACAGAGGGGTGACGGTGGACGTGATATACTTGGACTTTGCAAAAGCGTTCGATACAGTTCCGCACACACGGCTCATGTGTAAGGTAAAGTCTACAGGTTTGGAAATATCAGTTTGTAAATGGATAGAAAACTGGCTAAAAGACAGAATTCAGAGAGTAGTGGTTAATGATTCTTACTCTGAATGGTCTAAAGTTATCAGTGGTGTACCCCAAGGTTCAGTGCTGGGACCCTTACTTTTTAATATCTTTATAAATGATATTGGGTCTGGGATCAAAAGTAACATTTCCGTCTTTGCAGATGACACCAAGCTATGCAGTGGAATAACGTCCTTACAGGATGTCTCCAATTTACAAACAATGCTCTGTCTAATTGGGCGACTATGTGGCAGATGAGGTTTAATGTTGAGAAATGTAAAGTTATGCACTTGGGGGCTAAGAATATGCATGCATCATACATGCTAGGGTGAGTACAACTGGCCGAATCCATAGTGGAGAAGGATCTGGGGGTTTTGGTAGATCATAAGCTCAATAATAGCATGCAATGCCAAGCTGCGATTTCCAAAGCGAGCAAAGTCCTTTCCTGTATTAAGAGAGGTATGTACTCCAGAGAGAGAGATATCATTTTGCCCCTGTTCAAATCATTAGTAAGACCTCATCTGGAATATGCAGTTCAGTTTTGGGCACCAGTTCTCAAAAAGGATATCGGGGAACTGGAGAAAGTGCAGAGAAGGGCAACCAAACTGATAAGAGGCATGGAGGAACTCAGCTATGAGGAAAGATTAGAGGAACTGTATTTATTCACTCTTGATAAGAGGAGATTAAGGGGGGATATGATCAACATGTACAAATATATAAGAGGTCCAAATAGTGAACTTGGTGTCCAGTTATTCACTTTACAGTCAACAAAGAGGACAAGGGGGCACTCTTTACGTCTAAAGGAAAAGAGATTTCATCTCCAAATATGGAAAGGTTTCTTCACAGTAAGAGCTGTGAAAATGTGGAATAGACTCCCTGCAGAGGTGGTTATGGCCAGGTCAGTGGATTGCTTTAAGAAAGGCCTGGATTATTTCCTAAGTGTACATAATATAACTGGGTACTGACATTTATAGGGAAAGTTGATCCGGGGAAAATCCGATTGCCTCTCGGGGGATCATGAAGGAATTTTTTCCCATGCTTTAGCAAACTGGATCATGCTCTGCTGGGGTTTTTTGCCTTCCTCTGGATCAACTGTGAGTATAGAATTGGGTATATGGGCTGGTATGATATTATTATATATATATATATTTTTTTTTTTTTTTGTGGTTGAACTGGATGGACTTGTGTCTTTTTTCAACCTGACTATGTAACTATGTGACACTGATGACAGATGGCACTGATACCTGGCATTGATGACACGTGACAATGATAACAGAAGGCACGTGACACTGACAGGTGGCACTGAAGACAGATGGCACTGATACGTGGCACTGATGACTGATGGCACTAATATGTGGCATTGATGACACGTGACACTGATATGGCACTGATGACAGATGGCACTATGTGGCATTGATGACACATGGCACTGATGTGGCACTGATGACAGGTGGCACTGATGACAGATGGCACTTATACGTGGCACTGGGGACAGATGGCACTGAGGACAGGTGGCACTAGGGACAGATGGCACTGATGACAGGTGGCACTGAGGGCAGATGGCAGTGGGGACAGGTGGCAGTGGGGACAGATGGGCACTGTATTTTTATTTTATTTTATTTTTTTACACTGACTGCTGCATCTCTGCAGCGATTCATCTCTCCTTCCTCATACGCTGTCTGTGTGAGGAGTTAAAGCCGGTGATGAGAGATGATCTCATATTTTTACATATGAGATCATCTCTCATTGGGCACGTCGATCACACTGTAAATGGCCGCTGTGATTGGCCGTTTACAGTGATCTGTGACTGGCTGTGTCCGGGGGACACGGGCAGCACAGAACTTAAAGGGAGGATGTCCAGGGACATCCTCCCGGCAGTTAGCGTCCGCGCTGCAGCCGTCTTTTGGCTATAGCACGGCCGCAAAGTGGTTAAATACTGGAATTCATGCATTGCTTTTGATTCTGCAAATGCTACTTACCTGGCTGTCATGATAGCATCAATACTTATGGTTAACCATTAGCCAGACAATGAACATTCAAATATTAACATGTTACTAACAAGCTGTAAACATTCTTCATTTCTATTGTTGCAGACTATGTGTCTCCTATTTTTTAGAAAAGCAGTTGTTAGTGTTGTGATACTATCCGGCAGCTTGCAAATCATGGGAGCTTGGGAGTCGTTTATCCGTGGCATATACAGTATCTCACAAAAGTGAGTACACCCCTCACATTTTTGTAAATATTTTATTATATCTGTTCATGTGACAAGACTGAAGAAATTACACTTTGATACAATGTAAAGTAGTGAGTATAAAGCTTGTATAACAGTGTACATTTGCTGTCCCCTCAAAATAACTCAACACACAGCCATTAATATCTAAACCGCTGGCAACAAAAGTGAGTACACCCCTAAGTGAAAATGTCCAAATTGGGGCCAATTAGCCATTTTCCCTCCCCGGTGCCATGTGACTCGTTAGTGTTACAGGGTCTCAGGGGTGTGTTACATTTTTTGGAAAATTATTTTTATTTTGTTTTATACAATTTATATTATAACAAGACACACAAGGTGGGCTGCAACCGGCCACAAACTTGCCGGTGGGTGTGTTCAATTTGGAGTTATCGATCTCACACCTGTCACTGGAATTTCAATATGGCATCTCATGGCAAAGAACGCTCTGAGGATCTGAAAGAAAGAATTGTTACTCTACATAAAGATGGCCTAGGCTATAAGAAGTTTGCCAAGGCCCTGAAACTGAGCTGCAGCACAGTGGCCAAGACCATACAGCAGTTTAACAGGACAGGTTCCACTCACAACAGGCCTCACCATGGTCGACCAAAGAAGTTGAGTGCATGTGCTCTGCGTCATATCCAAGGGTTATCTTTGGAAAATAGACATGCGTGCTGCCAGCATTGCTGCAGAGGTTGAAGGGGTCACCCTGTCAGTGCTCAGATCATACGCCACACATTGCATCAAATTGGTCTGCATGGCTGTCATCCCAGAAGGAAGGCTCTTCTAAAGATCATGCACAAGAAAGCCTGCAAAAAGTTTGATGAAGACAAGAAGACTAAGGACGTGGATTAGTGGAACCATGTCCTGTGGTCTGATGAGACCAAGATACATTTATTTTGGTTCAGATGGTGTCAAGCATGTGTGGCAGCAACCAGGTGAGGAGTAAAAAGACAAGTGTGTCTTGCCTACAGTCTACAAGCCTACATGGCCTACATGCCAAGTATGATGGTGGGCATGTCATGGTCTGGGGCTGCATGAGTGCTGCCGGCACTGGGGAGCTACCGTTTATTGAGGGAACCATGAATGCCAACATATTCTGTGACATACTGAAGCAGAGTATGATTCCCTCCCTTCACAGACTGGGCCAGAGAGCAGTATTCCAACATAACAACCCCAAACACGCCTCCAAGGTGACCACTGACTTGCTAAAGAAGCTGAGGGTAAAGGTGATGGACTGGCCAAGCATGTCTCCAGGCCTAAACCCTATTGAGCACCTGTGGGGCATCCTCAAACAGAAGGTGGAGGAACGCAAGGTCTCTAACATCCACCAGCTCTGTGAAGCTCTGGTGAACTCCATGCCCAAGAGGGTCAAAGCAGTGCTGGAAAATAATGGTGGCCACACAAAATATTGACACTTTGGGCCCAGTTTGGACATTTTCACTTAGGGGTGTACTCTCTTTTGGTGTCAGCGGTTTAGACATTAATGGCTGAGTTATTTTAAGGAGACAGCAAATGTATACTGTTCTACAAGCTGTATACTCACTACTTTACATTTTATCAACGTGCAATTTCTTCAGTGTTGTCACATGAAAAGCTATAACAAAATATTTACAAAAATGTGAGGGGTGTACTCACTTTTGTGAGATACTGTATATGCCACGGATAAATGACTCCCAAGCTCCCTAGCACAAATCAGGCACATTTTATTGGCAGTTACCAGCCATAGCACCTGGGAGCTTTAGGTATGCAGAACCAATTTGCAAGAACAAAAGTGGGTGAGACTGGCAACTGATGGTCATGCTATTAGATTGTCCACCAGAGAAGGAGATAGCTGACGTAAAAGAGATCTATATAATACATATAATTACATATATAATTTGTTATATTTCATACATGTTTCTCATTATCATCCATTTTGAACATGAAGGTCCATTGAGTTTACTTTTGAGGAAGAGCGAGTCTCAAAACGCATTTGGGGAGTGTGGGCATTATATTTGTGATGTCAGTGGGCACAATGTTTTTTCATGTATGACAGTAACGTGTTTATAAGCATTACAGCAATTGTCTTCCCACTATGTATACTGTTGAACACTATGTGGCATGCAAATATATACTTTTTCTATTGCATGTTTTTAAATTTATAATAATAACAAAGATTTTTTGATTTTAGTTTTGTGGTGTTCAGTACAGTAAATGGTGCCTAAAAAGTCCCTTCCACCCACTTTCACACTTTTAAGAATAAATTGCAGTGTGCTTATTTAGAAATACTTCAGGGAGTGGACTATACCTGCATTGATATACAGTGCAGTTTTTTTTTAAGTTAATGCAGATGTGACTGGGCATACATAACATATAGGTTTTATCCCAATATGGCTGCAAAGGTGTAAATACACTTTAGGTCCAATTGATATTTATTTACAGCAACAGTATTCAAATACCCATCAAATCTTTTACAAACATAGCTGTACATGTGTTTTCATTGTTCCAGATAACCAAAAGTGCAATGCAACTGGGCATAGAGTGACTGCATGTGCTGTCTGAGGCTGTTATCATAGAACCATTTTAATGCCCTGTTGGATCAGTATCCAAGCATATTTATGCTGCCATGAGAAGTTTAATGTGCGCTATACACATCAGGGTTGATTTACAAAGACTGGAGAATGCTAAATCTAGCCAATCAGCTTCTAATTGCAGCTAGTTCAACTAAGCTTTGATAAAAAACCTGGAAGTTGATTGATTTCTATGCAGAGCTGCACCAGATTTTGCACTCTCCAGTTTTAGTAAATCAACCTCATGATGTGGCTATGCTTGATCGATCTGATGATTTCTCTGCATGACTTCTGTTAGTCTAATATTGCACATTATTTCAAAACCAAATAATTAAAATGCATTTAATTGTGTTTGTCTTTTACAGGTTCTCCAAACCTGAGAATGAAGCCACCACCTCGGAGAGAATCCAGCTTGGTTGGTTATCCTTCTTTTTGTTTAGTCCAGATTAAAGCGGTTGTATAGTCTTAGACTGCAGCGGGGCATGCGCACAGGGGATTCTCGGCTGAAAGCCCGGCAGACGCTGGACCCCACCGGAAAGAAATCTCCCACGCGCCTGCGCAGGAGTGACGAAATTGCGGCTCTGGCCACACACAGAGCTGGAGCCGCGATACCCGGAAGACACATCGAGGGAACATGTCAGCTCCCCCGGCGTGGATCGGGCCAGATGTCGGGGCCTCATTCTAAGCTAAGAATGAGGCCCCTGCTTTTCCCTTGCAGGTCAAGAAAAAACGTCAGCGGGTTTACTCCCGCTTTAAGATAATTTTCCTTAGTAACATGGTAAATGGGATTGAAATTTGAATGTGTCATTTAAATAATCCAAAGGCTCATTACAGATTACACATTCCTTAGTAACATGGTAAATGGGATTGAAATTTGAATGTGTCGTTTAAATAATCCAAAGGCTCATTACAGTGCTTAAAGAGGAAGTAAACTGATGGGTTTTACTTCCTTTTTATTTCCCTGCAAAGGTAAAGCATAATGGGCTACTATGCATCGTATAGTAGCCCATTATGTGTCACTTACTTGAAACCAAAGCCTGCGATGTCACCGCTGTCCCCACTAGCAGGGAGCGTCCAGCTTCACCCCTCTTCCTTCCGGGGCCACAAACTCCGGCTCTGTGACTGGCCAGAGCCGCGTGATGTCACTCCCGTGAATGTGCGCGAGAGCCACGAGTCACGGCATGACCCCTTTAGAAATAGCACGATCTGCCTTTTCTAAAGTGCGCATGCGCCTTAGACATTGGCACGTGACTTTATTTTAAATATCTCCTAAACCGTGCAGGTTTAGGTGATATTTCCAGCACCTACAGTACCTAAGTCTTAATATAGGCTTACCTGTAGGTAAACGTGGTTGTACAGGGTAGGGTGTAAAACCACTTTAAAGTAAGTGATATAGCTGAAATGGACTGTAAACTGGAAGCTTATGAAAACACAAAAAGTTGTTCATTGCTTTGTAAGTCTGGAAAAAATTTGGTGAAATTAAGATGGTATTCCAGTAAAAAACACATTACTAAAACTGGTGCACTCAGAATCTGATGCAGCTGTGCATGGTAAGCCAGTCAGCTTTTAACTTCAGCTTGTTCAATTAAGCTTTGGCAATAAAACCTGGAAGCTGATTGGTTTCTATGCAGAGTTTCACCGGATTTTGCACTTTCCAGTTTTAGTAAATAAACCACCATAGTAATGGGGGTTTTTATAGCAATAAAATGACTTCTAATTTCTAGATTTTCTAGATTTTTTTTGTGCTTTATTATATTGCTACATTTGATAGGTCAAGTTTACATGACTAACATGAGGTAGATTCTGAACAATATAATATTCAGTTACCCTATCCTGCTAATAAGATATCTGCCAGATATTGAATTAAAGTGATTAGATTCCTAATGTATCCATGCTTTCCAGTGCAATATGTCAGCTAGTTTTATGGGGGAATGTATAGAATTTTGTTTACCTTCACACAAATCTTAAATAACCTTAAGGGCTCTTTCACACTTATGCAACTTATGCTGCGACTTGGGAATGCAAAGTCGCAGGGCAAGTCATACCCTGTGATTTCCAATGAGTACCATTTCATATCTGTGTGTCTTCAAAGTCCCTGCACTATTGGTGTGACTTTGATGGGACTTGAGGTCCAGAGACCTCAAGATTACACAGGTATTGCTTTAAGTCGCATCAAAATCTTTTAACTTTCAAGTCAAACAAGTGTAAAAGGAGCCTAAATAGTTTTATGTGTTGTAAATCAATAGCTGAAACAGGAGCCTTCAACTTATTGGAGCAGAAGTCCATTATTAATATTAGTCCTAAAAACTTTAGTGGAAACAATATTTAAATACCCTCCCCTCATGTTATGGAGATGAGGAAGTATTTTTGTGAGTCTCAAAATTTTCATTTGGGACAATGCTGCTTGTCCATTGATATAGTACAGTGAGTGAGCATTGTCACAAGACAGAAACAGTGTTGTTGGCAGGATCACCTGGTGAAAATATAGTGGTAAAGCCTGCAATAAGAAAAATGTATCTGCTTCCTGAAGGCTAATTCTTGGTATTCTGTGTTCAACAGGGTTTCCAGTTGCCAAAACCACCTGAACCACCGTCCGTAGAAGTGGAATATTACACCATTGCAGAGTTCCAGTCTTGTATATCTGATGGGATAAGTTTCCATGGAGGTCAAAAGGCAGATGTAAGCTTAGCACTCTATTCTTTGTAAATAATGTTAGATAGTACCACACAAGCATCAAACAGGAATGTGACCCTCAAGTCCTTAACCAAGGATGACTGGTTGGGTCACGATTTCTTTAACCAGATCACCCCCGGAAGGTTTTACCCCCTTCATGACCAGAGCATTTTTTGCAATTTTGCACTGCAATGCTTTAACTAGTAATTGTGCCGTCATGCAATGCTGTACACAAACTAAATTTGTGTCCTCTTTTCCCACAATCAAGCTTTCTTTTGGTGGTAATTGATCACCTCTGGGATATAAAATTTTTGCAATATAAAAAAGAAAAATCCAATAAACTCCATTTTAGTCATACATTTAGGCCAAAAAAGCATTCAGCCACATGTCTCAGGAAAAAATATTAAATAAGCATATATTTATTGGTTTGCGCAAAAGTTATAGTGTTTACAAACTACGGTACCGTTTCTGATATTTACGCAGCTTTTCGTTTGACTGCGTATCTCATTTCTTGAGGTACTGAACTGGCAGGGCAGTACAAAATCTCCCCAAATTACCTCTTTTTGGAAAGTAGACACCCCAAGGAAATTGCTGAGAGTCATGTTGAGCCCATTGAATATTGACAAAAAAGTTGTCACCTAAATGATATATTACTCACACATGCCATTGGTATATGTGAAATGACACCCCAAAATACATTCTACTGCTTCTCCTGAGTACGGGGATACCACATGTGTGAGACTTTTTTTGGCAGTCTAGCTCGATACAGGACCTTGAAAACCAATCACTGCCTTCAGGCTCTTAGAGTGTAAATTCTTTATTTCACTCCTCACTACCTATGACAGTTTCGGAAGCCATGAAATGCCAAGATGGCACAACCCCCCCCCCCCCAAATTACCCCATTTTGGAAAGTAGACACCCCAAGATATTTGCTGAGAAGCATGTTTAGTATTTTGCTGTGATAGGTAGTGAGGAGTAAAATCAACAATTTACGCCCTTAGAAAGCCTGAAGGTGATTGGTTTTCGGGTTCCTGAGTGTGGCTAGACTGCCTAAAAGTCTCATACATGTGGTATCCCCATACTCAGGAAATGCAGCAGAATGTATTTTGGGATATCTACTTTTCAAAGTAGGGTAATTTGTTGTTCTTTTTGCTATCTTGACATTTCAAGACCCCCGAAAGTGTGATAGTTAGTGAGGAGTAAAATCACCATTTTATGCCCTTAGCCTGAAGGCAGTGATTGATTTTCTGTCCTGTATGCAGCTAGGCTTCCAAAAAGTCTCACACTCAGCAGAAGCAGCAGAATGTATTTTGGGGTGTAATTTCACATATAGCCATGTATTATTTGAACAATATATCATATATCAAAGTGACAACTTTGTTTAAAAAAATTGTAAATAATTAAAAATTTTAATTTTCTGTAGCTTGTGGCAAAATATAAAATGTTCCATGGACTCAACATGCCTCAGCAAATAGCTTGGGGTGTCTACTTTACAAAAAGGGGTAATTTGGGGGTGGGTTTGAACTGTCCTGACATTTTATGCAAAACATTAGAAGCTTAGGCCACACATCACCCATGCTTCTAACCACTTGAACCACCAAGTCCTTTCTGACACTTTTTTTGTTTACATGAAAAAATCTATTATTTTGCTAGAAAATTACGTGAACCCTCAAACATTATATTTTTTTTAAAGCAGAGGCCATACAGATTAAAATGGTGGGTGTTGCATTTTTTTTCAAAAAGTACTTGTGTAGCGATTTTTAAAATGCAATTTTTGGGGGGAAAAAAACACTTTTTTTAATTTGAATGCACAAAAACAAACTATATTGCTCAAATGTTTAGTAACATATAAAAGATGATCTTATCTTCAAAAGCCTTTACAAGGTTACCACTTTAGATTCACAGAGGAGATCTAAATCTAGAATTACTGCCCCTGAACTGACATTTGCAGTGATATCTCACATGCATGGTGCAATTGCTGTTTACAAGCAAAACGAGACCGATGCTTGTGTTCGCCTTTTTGCCGAGGGGGGGAGGGGGGGGGTTGTGGGGACAGGGGTGCTTTCATTTTTTTACACACCGTCCCTTTAAATTTTTTTTTTTTTAGCATTTTTATTGTTATCACAGGGAATGTAAATATCCCCTATGATAGCAATAGGTAGTGACAGGTACTCTTTTTTTGAAAAAAACGTGGGGTCTATTAGACTCTAGATCTCCCCTTAGCCCTTAAAGCATCTGACCACACTAAGATCGGTGTGATAAGATGCTTTTCCAATTTCCCACTGGTACTGTTTATATCTGGCAAAACCAAAATCATGAAATGCTCGTAGCTTCCAGGTTCTTAGGCCATAGAGATGATTGGAGCCATTCTGGTCTTCGATCAGCTGTATGGCCAGCTGGCGGAACCACCGGCTGCATTCTCTGGTACCCCAGTGGTACAGGAGTGCCTGAGAAAACCATGAAAGATGGCAGTAGGGGTGGGGGGATGTTCCCCCCCACTGCTTATAAAAGCAGTCTAGTGGCTAATTGGCTGCTAGGATTGTTTATGCGTGACAGTCAGGAAGGGTAGAGGGGGAAGTGCCAGGGAGGCCAATCCAGGGCTGATGCATCTCAATAATTACGCTCCATTGAGTGACATTGGTGAAACCAGTCAGGAACCAGCACTGCTGGAGCTGAGGGATCTCTCCTAGCTGCCAGGGGAAGAACTCCAGTGAGAGTGGGGGGAAGTGAAGGGAAAGTAAAGACAGATTCTGGTGGTAAGAGACTCAATTCTTAGAAAGACAGAGAGGGCAATCTGTAACAGACCTGAAGCACGAACTGTATGTTGTCTACCGTGCGCTTGGGTTTGGCACATCATGGATCTTGTGGACAGATTACTGGGAGGGGCTGGGGAAGACCTGGCTGTCATGGTGCACGGTGACACCAATGACAAAGTCAGAGGCAGATGGCATGTTCTAAAGAACAATTTTAGGGACTTGGGAGCTAAATTGAGGAAAAGGACCGCCAAGGTAGTATTCTCAGGAATACTACCGGTATATCAAGTCACACCAGAAAGGCAGAGGGAGATTAGGGAAGTGAACAAGTGGATGAAGAGCTGGTGTAGTAAGGAGGCGTTTGGGTTCCTGGAGGACTGGGCCGACTTTTCAGTCAATAACCAGTACTATAGAAAGGAATAACTGCACCTAAAGGAGGAGGGTGCAGATCAGCTGGAAATGAAGATGACCAAAATGTTAGAGGGGTTTTTATACTATGCGACGGGGGGGGGGGGAGGGTCCAGCGTGGAACATATTCCAGAGGGTAGTATTGGGGGCATTAGTGATAGGTTGACCAAAGCACATAAACCCAATGCAAGTATAGTAGCAAGTCCTAGTTGCAACCTCAGAACACCCAATAAGAGGGTAATATGCAGCCGGTCTAAACTACATTGCATGATCACCAATGCCAGGAGCCTGGTGGACAAGATGGGTGAACTAGAGATGCTGTTGTACAAGGAGGATTTGGATTTTGTTGGGATTTCAGAGACCTGGTTCAACAGCTCTCATGATTGTGTGGCAACCATTCAAGGGTATACCCTTTATCGCAAGGATAGAGAGGGTAAAAAATGGGGAGGAGTATGCCTATATATCAAGAATAATGTACAAGTGAATGTGAGAGATGACATTGCTAAAGAAGCTAGGGAGGAGGGGGAATCCTTATTGGTAGAGCTCAAAAGGGATGAAGCTAAGGGGAAAATAATTCTGGGAGTATGCTATAGGCCCCCTAACTTGAGGGAGGAATCTCCTATCACAAATTGGATTAGCAGCAAGGATGGGAAGTGTTACCATAATGGGGGATTTTAATTATACAGACATAGTGGGCGGAGGGAACTGCTCATTCATCTAAAGCCTTGTACACACGGTCGGACATTCCGACAACAAAATCCATTCGATTTTTTCCAACGGATTTTGTGCCAAACTTGTCTTGCATACACACGGTCCCACAAAATTGTCAGAAAATCCGATCGTTCGGAATGTGGTGACATTTGTTGCATATGACAGGACTACGTAGAGGCTAGTAGCCAATAGCTTTGGTCTCGTAATTTAATCTGAGCATGCATGGCATTTTGTCCGTCGGAATTCTCTACAAACGATCAGAAAAAGATTGTTGTCGGAAAATTTTACATCCAGCCCTCAAACTTTTTCCGTCGGGATTTCCGATGGAAAAAGTCCGATAGAGCCCACACACGATTGGATTTTAGGACAATATAATCCGATCGGACCCTTTCCATCGGAATTTCCGACTGTGTGTACAGGGCATTAGGCTCGCCAGTTCCTAAATGTTTTGCAGGACAATTTTATGGGTCAGATGGTAGATGAACCAACTAGAAATAAAGTGTAACTGGATCTACTGATTACCAACCATACAGACCTGATCACGGATGTGGAAATTCGGGGCAATTTAGGTAACAGTGATCACAGGTCAATTGGCTTCAGTATAAATCACACAAATAGAAAACATAAGGGGAATACAAAAACACTGAATTTCAAAAGAGCCAACTCCTAAACTACAAATCTTGATAGAAGGTATAAATTGGGATAAAATCTTAAGCCCCATACACACTTTTTATCACATTTTCTGCTGATTTTTGTCTGATTTACCAAAACCATATAATATGAGGTCAAACCTTAAGAGTTTCAATTTGTATGCAATCAGGCAGGCCCTTGCACTACATGGTTTTGGTAAATCTGAAGACAAAAATCAGCAGAAAATCTGATAGTGTGTATGAGGCTTCAGGAACAAAGAACACAGACGAGAGATGAGTTTGCTTTAAGAGCATATTAAATAAGGGCATTAGCCAATGCATCCCATTGGGTAATACATTTAATTGAGAGAACAAAAGTCCTGGATGGCTTAACTCAAATGTAAAAATGCATATAAAAGCAAAGGATAAGGCCTTCAAAAAATACAGGGTTGAGGGATCATCAGCAGCATTCAGACATTATAAAGAAGCAACAAGACATGTAAGGGTGCAATAAGGACGGCTAAAATAGAATACGAAAGACACATAGCAGAGGAGAGCAAAAAAAAATAAAAAATCCCAAGAAATCCTTTAAGTATGTAAACAGTAAAAAAGGAGGACAGACCATATTGGCCCCATAAAGAATGAAGAAGGACATCTGGTTACAAAGGATGGGGAGATGACAAAGGTATTGAATTTATTCTTCTCCTCAGTCTTCACAAGGGAATCGGGGGGCTTCAGTAACCAAAACTGCAGTGTTTATCCTCATGACACATCACAGGAAGCACCTCCATGGTTAACAGAGGACAGAATTAAAATTTGAATTTGGAAACTCAACATTAATAAATCACCGGGACCAGATGGCTTGCACCCGAGAGTACTTGGGGAACACGGTCAAGTAATTGCCAGCCCATTGTTCCTAATTTTTACTGACAGTCTACTGAGTGGAATGGTACCAGCTGATTGGAGAAAAGTCAATGTAGCACCAATATTTAAAAAGGGCCCAAAATACATTCCTGGGAATTACAGACCAGTTAGCCTAACATCAATAGTATGTAAACTCTTGGAGAGGATGATAAGGGATATACAAGATGTTTGTAATGAGAACGGTATCAATAGCAGTAATCAGCATGGATTCATGAAGAATCGTTCTTGCCAATCCAATATTTTAAACTTCTATGAAGATGTGTTGCCATCTAGATAAAGGACGGCCCATAGAGGGGGTGTATCTGGATATTGCAAAAGCATTTGACAGTACCCCATAAACGTTTACTGTAAAAAATAAGGTCCGTTGGCATGGACCATAGGGTGAGTACATGGATTGAAAACTGGCTTCAAGGGTGAGTTCAGAGGGTGGTGATAAATGGGGAGTATTCAGAATGGTCAGAGGTGGGTAGTGGGATCCCAAGGGTTGTGTGCTGGAACCAATCTTGTCCAAATCCTAATAAATGGGACCAATCCTGTCCAGATCCTAATTTGTTCATAAACGACCTGGAGGATGAGGTAAACAGTTCAATCTCTGTATTTGTGGATGATACTAAGTTAAGCAGGGCAATAACTTCTCTGCAGGATGTGGAAACCTTGAAAAAAGATCTGAACACATTAATGGGATGGGCAGCTACATGGCAAATGAGGCTCAATGTAGAAAAATGTAAAATAATGCATTCTGCAAAAATATGAATGCAATCTATATACTGGGAGGAGAACCTCTGGCGGAATCTAGGATGGAAAAGGACCTGGGGGTCCTAGTAGATGATAGGCTCACCAATGGCATGCAATGCCAAGCTGCAGCTAACAAAGCGAGTACAAAGAAGGGCAACAAAGCTAATAAAGGGTCTGAAGGATATTAGTTATGAGGAAAGGTTGCGAGCACTGAACTTATTCTCTCTGCAGAAGAGACGCTTGAGAGGGGATATGATTTCAATTTACATATACTGTACTGGTGACCTCACAATAGGAATAACACTTTTTCATGGAAGGGAGTTTAACAAGACTCGTGGCCACTCATTAAAATTAGAAGAAAAGAGGTTTAACCAACATAGAGGGTTCTTTACTGTAAGGATGTGGAATTCCCTTCCACGGTCCGTGGTCTCAGCAGGGAGCATCGATAGTTTCAAGAAACTTTTAGATAAGCACCTGAATGACCACAACATGCAGGGATATACAAGGTCATACAGACATATAATCACCCACATAGGTTGGACTTGATGGACTTGTGTCTTTTCTCGACCTCACCTTCTGTGTAACTATGTAAGAACAGCTGAACTTTATTTGGGGTTAATCAGAGGCACTTTAAATGAAGGCATGTGTACTGGCTCCTATTTAACATGAGTTTGAATATGATTGCCTTATTCTGAACACAGCTACATCCCCAGTTATAAGATGGTGTACACACTTATGCAACCACATTATTTAATTATTTTTTTTTTACAATTCCACCCCAAAAGATTTTAGTTTGTGAGGTGGAAAAATTTTCCGAAATGATTTATCTTTGTCTCATTTTTCTACATCACAGAAACCTGACATTTTAACAGGGGTGTGTAGACTTTTTATATCCACTGTATGTAATCTGTCACTATTTCATGCATTTTGTCAGAGCACATCCACTTTTCTAGTACAGGTTAAGAAATTAGGGTTTTTGTTAATTTTATAGGCTCTTGCTAATGTTATGTTAAAAAGAATTTTCAATGGTAACAGTACACAGGGTCCGTTCATTCATTGGTATCTGCTTCTCTGTTTATATTAATTATATAGAAAGCTTTTATATGTAATATTGCTTGAAAAAAAAAATATTGCTTGCCTAAAAAAAGGGGCTGAAAATCTCGGCTTATACTCGAGTATATACGGTACTTGAATAATTGGTTTGTATGGCATGCCTCCTCAGGGAAATTGGATATGTAAAGTACATTTATGCGATGGGTCATCTACATTTCATTCCTGTACCCTCGATTCCATTATCTAAAATCTCACACTCCAAACTCTCTTCTTCCTTTATTCCTCCTATCTTCTAATTTTCTCTTTAGCTTCTTTTAGTTACTAATTTTTTCTACTAATCTTCTATCAAAGAAGGTTTAATGTTTTTCTATACATGTTCAGGTTAAGATGCGGTATGTTATATGCGGCACATTCTTCACATTTAGTGATATGATTAAAGTGATGGAGACTTCTGCAATGTGAAATACACATGTATTGTGTTTGCTAGGTACTCAGTTTACAAAATGTCCTTTTGTATGATGTAATTCAACGCATTTCAGCCTGGATTGGGCATGTACATGTTCACTTTCTTTTTCGTATATTCTCAATAAAAATCATTTGACTAAAGTGTATGTGAACCCTTACCATGAAAGGCAAACCTTTTGTATTGATATATATTGTATTGTATTGTATTCCAACCAAGCCACTTCCATCTAAAATAAATCCCTGTCCTCCACAATGGACAAGCTCGCTCCCCTCACTACATGCAAAATCAGGCCTCGACCCCTACAACCCTGGCAAACAGATGACACCAGAATTTTCAAAAAAACGTAGCCACGCTCTTGAGCGTCTGTGGCACAAGACTAAGTCTCTCAAAGATTTCAACCGATATAAATCTGCCCTCCAAAAATACTATTCTTTCCTTCACACTGTCAAGCAGACCTATTTTACAACTGTTATTAACACCTTCTCATCCAGTCCCTGTAAACTATTCTCTACCTTCAACTCTACTTCATCCTCCACCCACTGACTCACTCACTGCCCAGGAGATTGTTAATCATTTCAAAAACAAGATTGATACAATCCGTGATGAAATTACCACTCTACAGTTATCTCCCCCAGTTAAAGTGGTTGTATGGTCAATTTTTTAACTTTTACCTACAGGAAAGCCTATAATAAGGCTTACCTGTGGGTAAAAAAAATATCTCCTAAACCTGTACGGTTTAGGAGATATTCCCCTCGGTATGCGCCTCTGACTGCAGCGGCGCATGCGCACAAGGGGGTTCTCGCCGTGAAAATCCGGCAGCGCTCATCCGGCCGGACTGAAATCTCCTGCGCGCATGCGCGGGAGTGACGATATCGCTGTGAGTGGCCGGAGCCGCGATACCCGGAAGAGACGCCGAGGGAGCATGTCAGCTCCCTCGGCGTGGATCGGGCCAGATGTCAGGGCCTCGTTCTAAGGTAAGTATTTCATAATGAGCTAGTATGCAGTGCATACTAGCTCATTATGCCTTTTGCTTTGCAGGTTTAAAAAAAAAAAATTTGCGGGTTTACTACCGCTTTAAGGCCCCATGTCATCAAGTACAATTGAAACTCCCTTTATTCAAACCTGCTACTACAGATGAAGTTGCTAAACTCCTTTCTAACGCACACCTAACCACCCTCTCAAATACTACAGTCGCCCTCTGCCTCTATCCTACATTCTCTAACCCACATCTTCAATCTCTCCTTCAACTCTGGCATATTCCCCAATGCTCTAAAAAATGCATTGGTCACCCCCATACTTAAAAAGTCATCCTTGGACCCTACCAATCTTAACAATCTATGTCCTATCCCCTTGTTCCCCTTTTCCTCTAAACTCCTTGAATGTCTGGTTAACAACCAACTGAGTGACCACCTCATTAAGAATAACTATCTTGATCCCCTTCAATCTGGATTTCACCCTCAACACTCCACAGAAACTGCTCTTTTAAAACTCACAAATTACCTACTAACTGCAAAAAACAACGAATGCTATTCTGTACTCCTACTTCTGGACCTTTCAGCTGCCTTTGACACGGTTGACCACCCCTTCCTCCTTAAAAAACGTAACACCCTAGGTATCTGTGACTGTGCTCTTCAGTGGCTCTCATCCTACCTATCCCAACGCACCTTCAGTGTCACTCACAATTCTACTTCCTCCTCTCCTCTTCCCTTCTCCATCGGGGTCCCCCAAGGTTCTGTTCTTGGACCTTTTATTTTCGAATCTACACCTCTTCCCTAGGTCAGTTAAAAGTCTCTCACTGTTTTCAATATAATTTCTACACTGACGACACCCAAAACTCTCTATCCACCCCTGAACTCACTCCATCAGTCTCCTCACGCATCACTAATTTACTAACAGACATATCTGTCTTTATGTCACACTACTTCCTCAACTTAACTTTTCCAAAACTGAGCTTATAATATTTCCTCCCCCACGTGCCTCTTCCCCTGACTATCTGTCAATGGCAATGGCACAACCATCCACCCATCCCCACATGTCGGCATGCTAGGTGTTATCCTGGACTCTGAACTCTCCTTTTGGCCTCACATCTAATCACTTTCCAAACCTTGCCGCCTCAACCTCGGCAACATCTCTAAACTACGTCCCTTTCTGACCAATGAAGCCACAAAGCTCCTGATTTACTCCCTGGTTATCGCTCTCCTTGACTACTGCAACTCCCTCCTCATTGGCTTACCTTTAAATAGACTATCCCCCCTTCAGTCCATCATGAATACTGCTGCCAGACTCATCCACCTTACAAAACGCTCAGTGCCTGCTACCCCTCCCTGCCAATTCCTCCATTGGCTGCCACTCGCCCAACAAATTAAATTCAAAATACTAACAATAAGTTACAAAGCCATCCACAACTCTGCCCCCAGCTACATCACTAGCCTAGTCTCAAAATACCAACCTAATTGCCCTCTTCATTCCTCGCAAGACCTCCTGCTCTCTAGCTCCCTCATCACCTCCTCCCATATCTGCCTCCAGGACTTCTCCCGAGCCCTGCCCATCCTCTGGAATTCCGTACTCCAATCTGTCAGACTGTCTCCAAATGTATCCACTTTTAGGCGATCCCTGAATAAGCCTATCCTGCCTCCATCTAACAAATGCACTTCTATTTTCTCCATCAGCTCATCCCTCCCAGCTATTACGCTTTTGGATAACTTGACCCTCCCTCCTAGATTGTAAGCTCTAATAAGCAGGGCTCTCTGATTCCCCCTGTATTGAATTATATTGTAACTGTATTTTCTGCCCTAATGTTGTAAAGCGCTGCACAAACTGTTGGCTCTATATAAATCCTGTATAATAACGATAATAATAATATATAAAACAAAAACTCATATCATTTTTATTTTTTATTTTTAAAGAGGAAGTAAACCCTGATGGGTTTACTTCCTCTTTGATTCCCTGCAAAGGTAAAGCATAATGGACTACTATGCATCGCATAGTAGTCCATTATGTGTCACTTACCTGACACAGGAACCAGCGAATCACCACTGTTCCCTGTAGTCCGGAGCCTCGATCTTCTTGGGGGGTCTCGCTGCTCCGGTGCTGTCATTTGTCGGAGCCGCGATAACATCACTCCTGCGCATGCGCACGGGAGCCGCCACTCGCAGCATATCGCCGCTAACTGCGGCGCGCTCAGTGGGCCTGCGCGCCGCTGTCTACGGCGCATGCGCCTTAGACAGCGGTGCATGTCTTTCGGCAAATATCTCCTAAACCGTGTAGGTTTAGGAGATATTTCTTGGACCTACAGGTAAACCTTAATCTTTGCTTACCTGTAGGTCAAAGTGGTTTGTAAGGGTTTACAACCACTTTAAGTGATTACAGTCTCTGTTCTCAGCTGCCTAAGGAGCTTGGAGAGGTGGGGATAGAGAAACAGTAATACAGTGATCTTACTTGTCAATGGCTGTAGAGGGGAGTATATTAGCACAAGTCTTGGCCATTGGAGGACTGGTAGGCTGTTCTTCCACACAACAAGTAAACTGACCACCCTGAGATGGATGTGCTTTCATGCTTAGTGTAGTCAGTTTGAAATAAGAGAGCATAGGGACTCGCAGGAACACCAAGTATTTCACACAAAGGAAGCAATACAAAGAGAATAAGATATTTTAACACAAGTGCATGGTACAACAGACACAAATCAGGAATATGACATGTTGGGATAACATTCTTTAATCATTTTTTCTTTTTTTAATTCTTTATTTCTTTGCAGGAATACATAACATGAATTATTAGTAATGCTGACATAAAACTGCTTATAGAGTCCACTTTCAGACCAAAACTTATTCTTTTAGAAAGCAAAATAATGTATTCCTGACCATTTTATAGACCAACACATAACATTATCGGTTCGCCACAGCAACCCTCCGCTTCAGAGCCCCATAAGGGGCTTATAGAACCAAGAGGAAAAAACTAGAAAAAAAAGGGGGCGGGAGGGGGGTACGTCGCCCCGGCCCACCGGAGTATGATTTAATAATTTTTTCACGGAGGAACCACATAAAATACTTAAGCCATTTATTGCAATTTAAACTTGCCTTTGAATGATATGGTCAAAAGACACAATTTAGGAAACTATCATCAAATAATGTAAGTGACTGATATTTTCTTGCTTTTTTAGGTCATTGATAAGAATTCTGGTGGATGGTGGTATGTCCAGATTGGTGAAAAAGAAGGATGGGCACCCTCCTCCTATATCGACAAAAGAAAGAAACCAAATCTAAACCGAAGGACTAGCACTTTGACAAGACCAAAAGTTCCACCACCTGCTCCACCAACAAAACCAAAAAATACAGATGAAGTTTCAGCCACTAGTATTGGCTGCACCATTGAGACTAAGGACTCTCCTTCAAAACAAATATATGAGGAACCAGAATATGATGTTCCAGCTATCAATTTTGACATAGAGTCTGATGTGATCGATTCAATTTCTCAAACACATTTAGAAGATGAAATTGTTGAAAGTATGTTTCAGCCTTCAAAGCTTTCTCCTGTTTCTTCACTTCAGAGACCAAAGTTTAAAGTTGGGGAATCCAGTGAAGATGTGACTGAGGAAGAAACTATTTATGAAAATGATGGATTCCGCCCTTATGTGGATGACTCTGCAATGAATAAAGAATCAAGTGGAGATTCTGATTCACAGAGAAGCTCCATGTTGATTCACAAAAGTTCGCCTACTGCAACAACTTCAAGACCACCACTTCTAAAATATAAAGCAGAAAGAAATGCCCAACAAGAAATGGGAAAAAATGTAACCTTCTCCACAAATGAAGAGAAAAAACCCAGGTCTGTTTCAGATGCTAGTATACGTTCGGTGCAAAAGGTTGCAATCAAAAAAGATGCTGAGCAAAAACCTGCAATTTTACCATCAACCAAAGCCAAACCATCTGTTAGACCAAAACCCTTCTTAAATAAGACCGATTCCCAAAGCCAGGAAAAAATGGACATTAGCACATTGCGAAGGCAACTGAGACCAACAGGACAACTGAAAAGTGGGCTTAAAGGTTCAAAAAGTGAAGAATCTGAAAGTCCACCAAAAAGTGTATTTGACATCATTGAAAGCCCACCAAGGAGAAGTTCCGTAGACATTACTCCTACTTCCACCACCTCTTTTATATGCCTAGATAACAAAGAAAAACTTGAAGATAACAATGATAAAAAATTCTATACAGCGACAAGCACCTATCAGAAAGTCATGGACTCTGAAATTAGCTTTCCTGTGGGGGCAAAATTGGAAGTCCTGGAGAAACAAGATAGTGGGTGGTGGTATGTAAGATTCAAAGATTCAGAAGGCTGGGCACCATCTCATTTCCTAGAACAACATGACTGCTCTGTGCCTGAGCCTGAATCTACAAAATATAGAAAAAATGAAAATAAATCCAACAGTCTGGAAAAGATAGAAAAACGAGTTCAAGCACTAAATACTATTAACCAGACCAAGACAGCAACACCTCCAGTTCCTTCCAGACCACCAGGTGGATTTTCTAAAACTACAGTTCCAGTAAGCAATGTTGTAAAGTTAAGAAATGGAGTAAAACAAGTTGCTGTAAGACCTCAGTCAGTGTTTGTTTCCCCACCACCTAAGGAAAACAATATTTCTTGCCATTTGCGTAGGAATGAATCACTTTCAGCTACTGATCATTTGAGGTCTGTTAGGAGAAACTCCTCTTTTAACACTGTTCGTAGCCAAGCCAATGAGTCAAAATTAAAGCAGGCTGATAAATCTGAAGCTGATACATCACAGCCAGAACAATCAGTCAGATCTCCACAAAGAAATGGAATCCCAGTGTCAACAGTCCGACCAAAGCCTATTGAGAAATCTCAGTTTATTCACAATAACCTTAAAGATATGTATATCTCCATTGCTGATTATGAAGGAGATGATGAAACAGTTGGCTTTCAAGAAGGCATTTCCATGGAAGTTTTGGAGAAGAACCCAAATGGCTGGTGGTACTGCCATATCCTTGACGGTGTAAAACCATTTAAAGGATGGGTGCCTTCAAATTATTTAGAGAAAAAGAACTGATGGTCCTTTGTATGAAATTTTTTATTTAACACTAAAAACTTTCTTGGAATATTTTCATAATTTAAAAATGAGACTGAGCATTTGTATATGTGGAAAGCCAGCTATATGGTCTCTGCATTGGTAATTAAGAAGAAACCATATTTTTATATGAAACATGCAGAAAAGAGCCTTTGGGGCATTCCTTGTTAAAAAAAAAAAAACACAGGGTATTACATCTGATTTCAAAGCATTTGAAATAGAATGTCTGTTTGTGTGCCTTCCCAATGATGTTATTTGGAACCTGTAAAAAATGCCACAGAACTAGCCAAGGTTTGTGGTCAATTCCCTCTACAGGCCCAGTGTGCAGAATATCTTGATTGCAAGTCCCTTGGATAAAGTGCTCTCTGCCAAGCAAGAACATAATGACACTAGGTAGTGTCTGAAAATATTTTTTTTAACTTAAACAATGATTGCAATATATCAAAATTAAATGTTTGTATTTGGTCTTGACTGCATATGCAACACTTTTTATTTTATTTTATTTCATTTTTTTGATAATTATATATTTTTCTGAGTGGCCTAAAGTATAAATTCACTTGAAATACAGTTGATCCGTGTTTAGGTGCTTAGCTTTCCTTTTTTTTTTTTTTCTATTTTTTTTTATTTGTTTCTCCCATTGTTAAATGTGAAACAAGGCACCTGCTCTTTTCAACATGAGTATAATAATGTACCTGTCTATACTTTACAGAGGCAGTCATTTTGTAGGCTGAACCAATATTTTGAGATAAATCCTTTTATATGTTACATTTTATTACTACAGTGACATGTCCCACACCATGGTGATGTTACTATTTCAGGATGAATTGATTGGCTGAATGTTTTCAGCTTTTAAAATGCCTTCCTGCATTGGTGACAGGTACAGTTTTTAAAGGACCACTAAATCTAAAAAGTCACATATGTAATAACAAAATCTTTTATATTTACAAAAATTATGAAATCTGAAAAAACTTCATAAAAAAACACAACAACCTTTGTGTAGTTGACTCTAGAATCAAATGATAGGCAGCCTCTTTTAGCTGCCCCTTGCCAAAAGGGGATAATAAAAAATTAAGAAACTTTAAAGATTTCAAATTTCAATCTCTTAACTGACGGTTACCTCAGTAGAATACAACTTCCAACTGCTGCTCATACAGAGCAGTAGACGACACTGTCACATAATCCTGTCTCTGTTGAGGTTGTTGTTACTTTTAAATACATGTTCATAAATGTTCTTAGTAGTTCTTTTACATAGAATACCATTTTTATAGGTTTAGTGATCCCTTAAATCTGTTGTACTGTGTTATTACAGTATGCACTACAACACAATGATAAAATATTTGTATTGAAAGAACCCAAGTATCCTCATGCTTGGCTTAAATTCAAGCTCTGCAGACATTGTAATTTGTATATACTGATTTCTTAGTTATTTTTAAATACTTTTGATGATCAGGAACACATAAAAATGTGTTAAAAAATAGAACAATGCAAAAATATTTTTGGGAGATGTGTGGAGGGTTTGTGAGTAAGAGGTGGGATACCCTTTTATAATATGAGAGTGTACCCCTTTTACTATGTAAGCCATTCCACAACAATAGGACACTCCTAGTAAACGGATTCTGTTTGGTATTTGAATTGTTTAATGCAAATGGTGGGGAAGGAGAAACAGTTTTTTTTTTTTTTTACAGCCAGATAGACTATTTATTATACATCTCTAAAACTATATACCATTCATGTAGACAGCTAGGCTTTCTATTGTGTTTATTTAAAGTGTGCACTTGAAAAAAGAGATTAATAATTCAACATCATAAATAGCACTTGTTCATTATAATATGTTATCATATGTATGTGTACATTGGCCTCATTAGGTTGGTTAACAACTTTTAGCTTATTTGTTTTTATTTTTTGCAACTAAAAGCAAAAAGTAGATAAGCAACTTGAGTCTGTGAACGATTAAACAGTACGCCAAACAATGTATATATTTTTAAAACATTATCTGTTTGAGAAAAAAAAGATTTTAGCTATGCATAAAACATTATTGACAAATTATTATAAGTTGAACCAGGATTCCTAGAACAGATGGGGTAAGTTTATGGACTTGCTACCTAAGAAATAAACTTGGCAATCTATAAAAGTTAACCAGCCTAAAGTAGGCACATAGAGCCTAGGTGCCTGCACATACTTGGTTTTATTTTCATGTGTGCCCAAGGAGTACTTGAATCCAGAGCACTGATTATATAAATCTTGACTTTCTGCTCTCTTGCACACCTTCCTGTTACCTCCACTGCAATGTCAATCTCACGGTTGGTTACAGGGACTCAGAGCATTGCATTGAGGGTTGCGGGGTGTGATGATTGTAGCAGGATGGCATGGAGCGGAATGCTGAAGTTATCTCTAGGCAGTGCCCATGGATAATAGACGGTACATGTCATTTGTTAGTGCCTGATTTTCACAAGTTAGGTCTTCATTCGTTTAAAAAAGTGTCCGCTTCCACTAAACCCAAAAACATTTTCATATATGGTTTCAGTGCTGTAGAAATAATGTAAGCCTGTGACAAATTTAACAGATGGATTTGAGGGGATTTAGGTTTCCTTCTTTTCAAAGAAAACTGCCTAGTTGCTGGTTCAAGGAGAAGTGAAGCTTATCTTGTCTTTTGTTAAGAATTAAATAAAATGTTTTTTTTTGTTTTGTTTTTTAGAAGTTCTTTAGTTCTGCTGGACAGTATTACATAGATTAATACATAGATTATCTGCTTGAATGCAGTACTAATTATAGTCATTTTAGTTGTTAATATTATAACTATGATTATGTTTTATCAATAATGATAACGAAGTGGTTCATTATTTGTAACTGATGCACTTTAACTGTTTACGTAAAAGCAGTTTAAAACTAAGTGCATTAAAAAAAGCGCAGTCTATACAGTTGATGAGTTAACAAGTTTCATATCTTATGGAAAGGTTATTTATAGTTATTTAAAGATTGTGATGACTTTTTGGCCAATATAAAAAAAAAAGCTTTAAGATCTGGCAAATATTCCATACATTTCCAGTGAACTCAGGAGAAATCTGTAGCTTGGAATCCAGCAATTAATGTAGTTCTTGCCTTTTCTACCCTTAGAGATGTAAAATGTACTTGTATTTTAAATACAGCACAGTAAGCCATTTGTTAACCTTTTAGATTATAAACTTAATATTGTTGCTGTGGGCTGAGCATTTTAAATCACTGTTTTTGTTCTGAAATGCTGTATTATTCTATGCCTCATGCAACATGTTGGTAATGTGTCTAACTATTGAATTGGCTTTTGGAAATGTTATGAAACAAAGATGCCATTTTTTGTTCAGAATTTAAATAGAATTTCTCGAAACACCTCTGTGCCCCTATTTAAGTCTATAGACAAGTGCCATCTGCACATTAATAAATGCTTATAAATGTAATAAAGTAGATAATGCACAGAAGAAGAGAGAGATGCAAGGTTAAAATAAAAATAGTAATGTACACTAGCAGATCTGGGCCATAAAAATATACAATACACTCATACCACCTTTCTCCTCTGAAGTGTGATAAAGGGAAATATTTTACATTATATATTAAAGATTAGATACTAGCAGTACTTTTTATATAACTGTAAAACAAATGCATTATTACCTTAATTTGGTTAATGGTTTCCATCTGTGTTAAGACTTTTATATTTATACAAAATTATTTAAACATTTGGATAGGTGTTACATTTGCATGTATCTTAGTTAGATAATCTATGCTTTCTGACACTTTAAATGAAAATCAATCTGATGTATAGTCTTAAAACAGGGAACCAGTACCCCCCAAAATTTACATTTTATTTTGGGTAAAAAATATGTGGTTAAATCATCTACTGGCTTCTGTTTGGCACACACATAGCAAAAGCTGTTCCTAATGAGTCTTCAGTTCCACCAACCTGCTGCTGGTATTAGAAAAGCAAAATTACAGTTTGTATTTCTTTTGCAGCATAATATTTAAGACTCGCAGCTTCAGCAGAAAGATATATACCCCCACTGGGTGAGGCAGACCTGAAGCTAAGCTTGGAGATTTCACTATTAGTGCTTTCCAAAAATATAAGCGAATAAATAAGGTAGAAAACCAGTGTGTGTCCACGAATAAAGTATTAGTGAGTGCCAGTTGTATGTTCTGGCAAAGTTTTTAATACCATGCAAAGTTCCTTTGGGGGTAGCAACATATATCAAATTTTAAATTAGAACAAATACAGCGCTATGAGTATAAATACCTTTTCTGTAAAAAATAAAGTGCAGTGTGTTTTAAACGATACAATAAACAAAATAACAAATAAACAACATGTGTTCAACGTGCTTATATATGCAACTGTTCATACATAGAGGTTTTCACCATCCCTCCTCATCAACCTCACAATTGGTTAACTCTTCCTCATCCACATACAAGGATCAATAAAGTGTCTAAAGAAGAAAAGCGCTGTGTCCTTATTAGTGTAGTTGTTTAAAATGTGGAAAGCCACTGGTCCATCGACACCCACTGGCGAATCTTCCTTTTGTAAGTGACCTTTTTGTATACCACGTGATGTCACCACCCACCCAATGAGCTCATCTGGTGTCTAGATCCACTAGTTATAGGGTCTATATGCACTCCATATATGAACCGTTGCATATACAATATCTCACAAAATTGAGTACACGTCTTGTATTTTATTATATCTTTTCATGTGACAACACTGAAGAAATGACACTTTGCTACAATGTAAAGTAGTGAGTGCACAGCTTGTATAACAGTGTAAATTTGCTGTCCTTTCAAAATAACGCAACACACAGCCATTAATGTCCAAATCGGGCCCAATTAGCCATTTTCCCTCCCCGATGTCATGTGACTCATTAGTGTTACAAGGTCTCAGGTGCGAATGGGGAGCAGGAGTGTTAGATTTGGTGTTATCGCTCTCACTCTCTCATACTGGTCACTGGATGTTCAACATGGCACCTCATGGCAAAACTCTCTGAGCATCTGAAAAAAAGAATTGTTGCTCTACATAAAGTTGGCCTAGACTATAAGCAGATTGCCAAAACCCTGAAACTGAGCTGCAGCACGGTGGCCAAGACCATACAGCTGTTTAACAGGACAGGTTCCACTCAGAATAGACCTTGCCATGGTCGACCAAAGAAGTTGAGTGCACATGCTTAGCGTCAAATCCAGAGGTTGCCTTTGGGAAATAGACGTATGAGTACTGCCAGCATTTCTGCAGAGGTTGAAGGGGTGGGGAGTCAGCCTGTCAGTGCTCAGACCCTATGCCGTACACTGCATCAAATTGGTTTGAATGGCTGTCACCCCAGAAGGAAGACTCTTCTAAAGATGATGCACAAGAAAACCCTCAAACAGTTTGCTGAAGACTAAGGACATGGATTACTGGAACATGTCCTGTGGTCTGAGACCAAGATAAAAGTTTTTGGTTCAGATGGTGTCAAGCGTGTGTGGCGGCAACCAGGTGAGGAGTACAAAGAGAAGCATGTCTTGCCTACAGTCAAGCATAGTGGTGGGAGTGTCATAGTCTGAGGCTTCATGAGTGCTGCCGGCACTGGGGAGCTACAGTTCATTGAGGGAACCATGAATCCCAACATGTACTGTGACGCACTGAAGCAGAGCATGATCTCCTCCTTTTGAAGTCTGGGCTGCAGGGTAGTATTCCAACATAACACACCCAAACACCTTCAAGACGACCACTGCCTTGCTAAAGAAGCAGACAAAGGTGATGGACTAGCCAAGCAGGTCTCCAGACTTAAACCATATTAAGCATCTGTGGGGCATCCACAAATGGAAGGTGGAGGAGCACAAGGTCTCCAACATCCACCAGCTCCGTGATGTCGTTATGGAGGAGTGGAAGAGGACTACAGCGGCAACCTGTGAAGCTCTGGTGAACTACATGCCATGAAAAGGGTTAAGGCAGAGGTAGAAAATAATGGTGGCCACACAAAATATTGACACTTTGGGCCCAATTTGGACATTTTCACTTAGGAGTGTACTCACTTTTGTTACCAGCTGTTTAGGCATTAATGCCTGTGATGAGTTATTTTGAGGGGACAGCAAATTTACACTGTTATACAAGCTGCACACTAACTACATTACATTGTAGCAAACTGTAATTTCTTCAGTGTTGTCACGTGAAAAGATATAATAAAATATTTACAAAAATGTGAGGGATGTACTCCCGTTTGTGACATACTGTATAAGCACGTTGAATAGTCTGTTATATTGCACATGTTGTTGATTTGTTATTTTGTTGATTGTATTGTTTAAAGCACACTGCACTTAATTTTTACAGAAAAAAAAAAAAAAAAAAAAAAAAATATATATATATATATATATATATATATATATATACTCATATGCACTGTATTTGTACCAACTTTTTAGTGGTCATTTATTGACTAGTTACAGCTGCTTAATAGGGTGTGCCATACAGCATGTCTGCATGTAAATATCAATGTTTAGCCTTAAGTATAGCCACACTAAAATATAACTTTAAACACCCCCAAATGGAAAGCCAATAGCTATAGGCTATTATGAATTTCATAGATTAAGAACCAAAAAAGTGCATGTTACCTTGGTTAAGTGGTTACATTTAATAGTGCTTTGTTTGTCCTGTATGAAATTCTCACTTAATAACTAAAATGTTGCATCTGACTGGTTTCTGTATCACTAGATGTACCTCATTGAAACACCATTTCCTGCTTGAAAAAAGATTCATAGGTCATGTTTTCATTGTGGACTGATCATATCTGAATTAGGCAACAAACCATAAAGAGTAGCCTTTGAGAATTTGATTTATTTTATTGAAGAACATGGAAAAAACAAACTTACATACATCACAATGTAAATGTTTACCTTGTGATGTGTTTATAACAATATAACAGCTAAGATAACTACAATTGCATTCAGTATGTAAACTAAGAGAAAAAAAGGCAAGAAAAAAACGTGAAAAATTAGAGATTTCTGCCTTTGCTGTATACTGCGACTTCATAATGAGCACTTCTGAATTGTTATTGAGTGTTATAAAATGCCTGATAAAGCCGACTCCAGTGACTTAATAGGTAAATTCACCATTATATAACTTTCTGTGTTTGATGTGTGTTCTGTATTTTCTTGATTTTATTTAAGATCCTTTAATATGGTCTTCTTGCCCTCGTGTGTAAAGTTAAAATGGCTGCAGCAGTTACCCAAACCGTATTGTAACCGTTGGTCAGGAATAAAGCAGTCCAGTGCAGATCACAGCTTCAAAGGTGAATTTAGACTTTAAAGCCTAGTTGACATGGGCATATGAAAACCATGCCATGTGATAGATGTGTTTACCTTCATGGGTATGCACAGGTGCTCCGTGCATCCCTGTGTAGGTTGTCCTTTTGCTATCAGTTGAGATGCAACCTCTGCTCAGACACAGCCGCAGCTCCTAATGTGTCATTGGTGCAGGTCCAAAGCCCTGAATGCACGCTGGGTGCATTCGGGGCTGTGCACACGCACAGATGTCACATTGGGAGCAGCAGCTCTGTCCCAATTAACAGCAATGGACAGCCTGCACAGGGATGCACAGAAAACATCTATGCATCCTCATGCAGCTAAACATGGCTGTCACACACTCCGTGTGAACGAGGTCTTAATTTTCATTGTTTTTTGTAATGTTAATACTATATCTTTCACATTTAAACTTCATTTTTCTGGTGTAGAGAGGTTACTTTTTAATAAAAAGAAAAAATAATAAAGATGTGCATACCCAAGAGTTATCTCATCATTCCATTTTATAATAAAAATAGTGAAAAAGCAGCACAAAAAATCACTCTTAGCCCTTGTACACACGGTCGGAGATTCCGACGGAATGTGTCCTATCGGACCGTTTTGTCGGATAATCCGACTGTGTGTGGTCTCCATCGGACTGTTTCCGTCTGAGTATCCGACGGACCAAGTTTTCCAACTTGTCCGTAAAATTTTCAGACAAAATGCTCTGATCAGACATACTCCGATCATGTATAGCCTACTCCGATGGACAAAGTGCCACGCATGCTCAGTTCAAATTCCTAGACCAAAGCTATTGGCTACTAGCCTGAACGTAGTCCCATCGTAACGAAATAACATCATCACGTTATGTACAATCAGATTTTCCGACAACTTTGTCCGACCGTGTGTATGCAACAGTTTCGGACAAAATCCGTCGGACAAAATCCGACAGATTTGGTTGTCAGAATGTCCGACCGTCTGTACAAGGGCTTAGACATGTGTCTAACCTCCGCCACATGGTTTCACCACTCCCCATATTATGAAACACCCCTCCCTCCATTTGTAGAGACCCACTGTAACAAACCCAACCCTCTCCCCCCCCTGCACTACATGGGACCACTAAATACCTCCCCTTTTGGGGCTGGAACCAGAGAACTGTAAACCCCCCAAACAAAAGATGGTACCCCTGATGTAACACCTGTATCCAGATACAGGTGTTACATCAGGGGTACCATCTTTTGTTTGAACCAAGAATAAAAATATTAACATAAATTAAAGTCACAGATATGCATGTGGCTACCATTGGTGGCCTTCTACATAAGATGTTGGTTACTAGTTGTTGGGGACCTTGAGGACAATTCACACTTTTGCGCTACATTAATGTTGCATTTAATTTTAAATGGCACCCCCAACAAACACACTTGCAGTCAAACAACACACTTTCACTTTTAACACACCAAAACACACAGACATGAATATTCTGTGCATTGCAGTGCACTTTGTTGTCACAAATAGTGCATGTGCTTTTTTTAATGTGTAGGGATGGATTAAAAGCCTATTCAAAAATAAATGCACAACCCTAAAGTGAACCTGTGACTATATTATGCTCATTAAATTATTTACAGATTGTTAACAAACAGTAAAGGAGCTTTAAAAAAAAGTCCTCATGCATCCTTTCTATCTGTAGGCATTGTGGAGAAATTTATTTTTCAAAGGTCACTACAGAGGCACAGAAATCACATCTTTTTTCAATAAGAGCGTATATTTGTAGCCAGCCATCCCTCTAATGTACATACACAGCGGGGGTTTCTAAAAGAAGCTAGAGAGTTGAGTGAGGGCTTGTTAAGAATATGTAAATAGTTTATTGTACATAATCTGAGCACAGGAAACTCACCTAAAAACACAAAAATGCATATGTAAATGTGGACAACATTTGAGTGGGCCCTTAAATATATTTAAATCACTGGCCTGAAACAAACATGCAGCAATTGAGGTTAAGCTGAACTCTGAACTCTAGATCTGCATCCTTTTTCCAGGACATTATTGCAGAAACTGATTGAAACCAGAGAATGAACACGATAGACAAGCAAATGGCATTTCACAAATGGAGGTCAGCATTGGCATTTTCAAAATTACTTTCAAGGCAGGTTTTTATTTAAAATCCTACTAGTCCACTAGTTATAAAATCCTATCACTAGTTTAAAATAAGAGAAGTCAGTATACATAAATATTACTTTGGCAAATGTATACGTCACCATTGGGCCCCTTTGCTTTACTTTGGGGTCCCCTTTCAACCACTGCCCAAGCACAATCCATAGACTCACATCTAGTAAAAAATGAACCCCAAAGTTCCAAACGGCCCTTGTGCAGTTGTTCAGTCTGAAAAAATGGTGTATCCATATCAGCAATTACACAATATTTTTGTAGCCTTGAAAGTACTGCAGTTTTTGCAATTGGACAAATATTTTATTTGACTGCTGGTCCGAGTCCCCTGTGTTAAAATAGATCATGTAGGCATTATCTAGAGATTTATAGACCACATTTTAATTTCTAAAATTCTCCCTAGCGTACTTTTACAAAGTCATAACAAAAAGCAGTCCAGAGATCAGCCATGACTTGCTTATAACTCACATATTTTCTTTCTCTGCAATTTTTGGCCTTTATTAAATCAATTCCAATTTAAAGGAGACCACTGACTGAATAGTAACCGCTCTTATTTCCGCTTTAATTATCAATACAGCTTGTAGCCTTAGAATGACGATGGCATTTATAACATATTAAATGTTTTATTTTAGAGCTGCATATTATTTTTTTGCAGTAAAGTATAAGTTTATATGTTTGATGCTTTATTAAAATAAATAAACTAGGTTATGGCTTTAACTATGAAATACAAGGGAATTTACAGGGCGTACAGTAGCCATGTATGTATCAAATAGACCATAGTTCTAACCCCAATTTGAGTCTTGGGTAGCCTATAATAACACTGTATGTCCTGTTATATACATATATATTTACTATTATTTTGTAATCCTTGTTATGAATTTATATTCTCCTTAAAAATAAGAAAATCCATAAGGATAAGTGCAATATTTAAGTATTTAAAATAGGTGAACAGGCTTCTCATCCAGGACCTTGTTTGTTTAAGAGGTTATTAATTAGGCAGTGAGCGTGCCTAATTTGTTACTTGGCATAGAAAGCTTGCAGAAGTAAGTGCCATCACTGCTTAATTTACTAACCTCTTTGAGTGGTGTGCACAGTGTGATAGTAACATTGAAACCATGCACTCAGGTAACTATGAGCCAGACCAGTGTGTTTAACAAGGTAGGTTCAGGTGCTTAAAGTCATGGAGAGACTGTGTTGTATTTACCTCCTTATATTTAAAGGAGTTCACAACCCACAGCAATCTCCCTGCACAGTAGGTACTGTATTGTCTGATAACTGATTATAAGCTGCACTACAAACCTCACTGAGCAGAAGCAGCTTGTGAAACTACATGAAGTGACAGACACTGGAAACTATGCAGTTTCAGTTGTCACCTCAGTTCAGGGAAATCACTTTTTATGAAAATGAGAAAGTTAACTCTTCGGCTAAATCTCAAGAAAAGAAATTTATAACTTTCTTTTGATCAACTGGAGTATTGCTGCTAGCACTTGCATGTTAGTGAGTGTTTTTTTTCAGTGCTCTTTTTTTTACCACATATAATTGCCAGTGTTCTTTCGTTTCCAGGGACATATTTTAAAAATTTAACACTAAATATATGTTTAGAAATAGTTTTAAAATGTCAGTTAAAAAAAAAAAATCCCTCTTTCTCCATATAATCAATTTGAAGAAGTTTACTGCAGACACTCGGTACAGCCCATACAGGCAGACAGTTACTGAAGAGCAGTAAGAACCAATGAACTACAAGTGCACTCACCAGCACTATTACAGTTTAGTGAGAACTATGGGCCATCTACTGTAGTGTAGATAGTACTTGTAGTTCATTTATTCACAGAATTCTGTGGATGAATAACATAGTTGTTTGAGGTGGAGAGGATCCCCGCCTGCTGTCATAGTGGGAAATCAGTATGGGGCTGCTCTATTAGCAGCATTAGCTGAACACGGGTGTAACATGTTAACTATAGGTCAGTGATGGCGAACCTTGGCACCCCAGATATTTTGGAACTACATTTCCCATGATGCTCATGTACTCTGCAGTCTAGTTGAGCATCATGGGAAATGTCGTTCCAAAACATCTGGGGTGCCAAGATTCGCCATCACTGCTATAGGTGAACCTATCCTTTAAATGTTTAGCTTCTTTGTTTCTAAGTTACTATTTATAGAAATGCAGGGCTTAGAATGCAGAAAAAAAGCAGTAAAACCAGTAACAATAGGGAAGGAGGATATGGTTATATATTGGGGATACATATTGGCTACTACAGCCACAAACTTAAATATGTATGAATGTGACTATTTTAGACAGATTTCTATATCCAAGTGCATACATAGGATGTCTGAGGACATTAAATAGATTGCTTGTGAGTAAAAATTTGTCAGCACACTAAAACACAGTATAGAGATGTCTGACAGTCATTGATCATTCAGAGCATTGCTCTCCATTTTATAGCCATATCTCTCTAAAATGGTAAAATTTAAGCCTGATTGTGATTGTTGACCTCCCTCATATATTGTTCTCCTAATTGAATACAAAATTAAGGGGAGTGTTTGGCAGATTTAAATGTATAAGCGCTGTCACTCAGAACAGACATAGCCTGCCAGGTTATTTAGTGGTATTGGTAAAATTGCTTAGGATATTTCCCAGTCTTTCTAATTAGTCTGTGACCAAAAGTGCTTCCCCTTTGTATAGTGGTAATTAAAACACCTTATTGGGAGGATATAACCCTTTAGGAGTATAGAAACCAGTAGAATCTGTCCCTGGAAAGAATTTTAATCTAGCTGGCAATTATATATTGAGTACCACAGGGTTTTTGCCACAGTGAACAAATAGCAGGCAGCTGTTATCTCTTTATGTATATTGGTTAGAAGATTTTTGTGTATTTGCTTATCAAATAAACACTTTAAATCCCCTTTTTAAAAACATGGGGACTTTTATTGTCTTTGTTATTATGGCTGTTATATTAATAGCCAGTATTTTTGTAAAGTAACTTTTTTCTGCAACAGGTTTTTCAGCAGTACCTCTTTGCAGCATTTAAAAAAAATTAAACAAATAACCACATTTCCTTTCTTAGAAAGGTATTTTAAGTTGATGCATCTCCACCCTGGGTTTTTTTTTATGCCCAGAGAAAAACATGGAATTTACGATCTACTAACGTGTTCTGTGTTTTAAGACCTTCTAGCACTGGGCTGGTCCCAAGTTATAATCGATTTTAATATCATATTTTCACATTCACTTTTAGCAGGTTTTAATTTAAGAGTGCAATTGATATTAATTTGTATTATTAGCTTCACACTGGCATTAACAAATCTATCTTGAACAACTCCAGCCACCACTGTCCTGAGTTGAGCTTCCTGTGGGATCCAAACAGCAGTGATAACCATTTAGGCCTTTTTCGTCCTATTTGTAGGCCTGTATTGAAGGGGTTAAATTATTACTGTTGCCCACATAAAATTGGGGCAGCCATTTTATGACGAGGACGTTTGTCTTAGAGAATGCAACAGGAAGAATATATTGACGAGAAGATCCTAGCAAATTGATAGGTTGAATGTTTCCTTGGGCATAGAATGGCTGTGTTCATTGTCTATGGGCATCAGTTAAACGTTAAAACGAAGTTAAAAGCATTTACCAAGAAAAAAACATTTTTTTTTCGGGGGTGCTGAAATTTATCTTTAGAAGTCCGTAGCAAGATAGAGCAGAAAATGAATGTATATAAGGTCAGAAGCCGATAAGGTGTCAGGAAAATAAAGAAATATTTTAAAAACCGTGCATTGATGTGCAGTTACCCAAAGCAACCAGGAAATCCTTTTCCATTCACCCACTCTAAGCCACTGAAAACAGAGTGCATTTTGCTTGCCCTGGGTTTTTGCATACAATTGCAACTTACTGATCTGAACAGGAAGCGTTTTACTGGGAAAGCAAATTCTGTTATGAAACATTGAATAAAGCATACACCAAAACATTTTAATTGCATCAGGTTTTAAAGTAACTTATTGTTTTTTGTTTTGTTTTTTGTCTACCATGTATTCACTAATTGTGTATGGTATGACATAGGATGTAGAAATCACTTTGGCAGTCATTTCTGTGCTGCCCAGAGAGGCTATGGTTCACTACTGTAATTCTTCCAACGATTTACAACCTGCAAGTGAACAGCATATTTGCCTTTATTAAATCAGAATCTCTTAGCATATTTTAAAGGTATCTGTTATGATTTATTACTGAGAAGTTATTACCAGCTAGTGAGATAAACATATTTTGCTTTAGTGTAAGTTCCGGTTTACTGATACTTCAATGGTCCAGATGTTTTCTACTATATGCTATTAATGTTTTTCATTACAAGGGAAAAAAAATCACACAATTAATAGGAATTATGCCTACATTAAATGTGCATAGTAAGATCAAATAGCTCTATGGGCAGTAGTACAATATTTAATAGCTCAACCATGCTACTAAAATTACACGTGACTGGGTGTAATGGAACAAATGGCTGATTTATGTTGTAAGCTATACAAGTAGCATGTAGTAGAGATTAATCACACATTTGGAGCATTGTATGATCATGTGTGATTAATTGTTACTATGTACTGATTAATTAACCACTAACATTATTGAGTTACTAAAATTAGCCCATCTGCTCTTGCCCTTTAGGATAATTGTTATCTGTCATTCTATATAACATGTGCCAAAAGTAGGTAGAAGAAAATCCTGCAATGTAAATTTATCAATTATTATTGAATAATCATCTCCCCACATCACAAGTTTTCTAATGTATACAGCCAACTCACACTTTAGTGAATTTGCTGTATTCAAGTAAAAGTAATCTTGTGTGGCCATCTTTAGCAGCACATAGGTTGAGATCTTGAAGTTTGAAGTAGAAGTTTAATACAAGCATCTTCATTCACAGTAATAAGTTCTACATTTGCCTATGACAAGAAATTCTAATTAAAGTAATGTTTAAGAGCTCCCAGAGACTATTTTATAATGAATTTACTAACCCACATGTTTTTCTCTTTAGTGGTAAAATGAGAAGTTAGATAGAAAAATGTTTCGAGTGTTCATGAAAGATGAAGAAAGTTGCACAGGTGGTCAGCAAAGGTTTTGTAAGTGTATTAAGCGGGTGTTTGGTGTCATTGGACTGGTATGTTAAGTTGGATTTTTAGATTTGTTTGAGTAAAGGGAAGGGATATGTTGTTTGAGTGAAGTTGAGGAGGGGGGAATAATTGTCAGAGTGCAAGATTTAAAAGTCTGTACTATTTCTAGATGGAATTTGTCATTGAAATACAACTGCTTCTACACATTCTGAGTTACAGGGATTTACATTGTCATTGAAATGTTGACCACGTTAACTGCATTCTATTGGATCATTTCATTAATCTGGTAAAGTAACAAAAACTGTGGCCTGAAGTTGCTGCTTATAAAGGGCAGTGTGAGGATAAGGGACTGCTTTATTACTAAACAGAAGGGGCTGAAGTGTGGGCCTTTTTTTTAATCTTAAACCCATTTAATTCTCCCAGGCTACATGTCTTTGTTCACACGAGTACATTTCTGAAGTCTTCACCTTTACATGTGTAAACAAATATGTAAACAAATTTTAATTGGATACCTTTCTTACATGTTAGGTTTTCGTGTGCTTATAATGTATAGTGCATTCATGTGAACAGGTAACTTTTTTTCTTGTCACAATTACAAATGTGATCAGAGGTGAATTGTTTTGACATATTTTGCCCTTTCTTTTTCCCAGTCACTTTTATTGCTCATTTCCCAGTTTGATGATTTCTTGGACCAAAGGGTGCTTATGATCTTATAGTTTGAATTATGTTTGAATGGGAAAAAATTAACAAAATATTTAATTGAACAAAAATTCCAAACTCTCTAAATAGGGATGTATGGGATTATCAAATGGTGGTGGCAATGTCTTGTTCATAGAATTTGGAACGCAATTAAAATTCAAAGCTTGGAAACTGTAAGATAGGATTTGTCATTTTAATGTGTTGTTTATGTTTACATTGCATCTTATATTTCTCTTAAAAAATAAATGTATTGAATTTGTTTTTGAGATGATGTTTACCTCGATTATGTTGTGTGTACATTTCTTCTGCCTCATTTGGCATCTTCTAAACAAGCAAAGGCAATTAAGGCACATTCTTTTTAATTAAGAGCTATTAATAACAGATGTGTGACATCACACAAAGATACCATTTCCTTTTCTGGTTGTAATTAAACTAATGGCAGTATGTTTCTCACTTCTCCAGTTCTGGTAATCAAGCATATAGGTGGATCTATGAAGAGGGTCATATTGTATGGGCCAGCTTATTTTGATAAACGACAGTAGGAACCAATATCATTTTGAATGTGTCTGGGAAGCAACACACACAGCTTTGTGCATCTCACACAATACATTGCAAAAAAAACGTGGAAAAATATACCTAATAAGCAAAATATTTAATGTTATATTAACAGAAAGTAGTTTGTAGAGAGTAAAAAAGCCCTTTTAAAAAGCAATTCAAAATAATCTGCCACACTTAGAAACCCCCCTTCCCCCTGATGAAATTATTTTCATAATTCACCTTATGTCCAGCATTAAGGAGATTTGTAACAAGAACAGTTGTAGCCTCTGAACATATCTCAAATGTATAATTGTACACCTCAAAAAATGTGCCAGTGGATTGTTGCTAAAAATCAAGTTACATCAAAGAAAGTTTGTAATCTAGCAAAAGAATCAAACATTGTAACCTACATGCCGAATCTAATGGCAAATAGTCTGAACACGTTCTTGTTAGTAAGCAGTCTCCTCATATGCATCGTCTGTATTTATTTATTAAAGGCATTTATATAGACAATTTACAGTACATCCAGAAAGTATTCACAGCGCTTCACTTTTTCCACATTTTAATATGTTACAGCCTTATTCCAAAATGAATTAAATTCATTATTTTCCTCAGGATTCTACAAACAATACCCTGTAATGGCAATGTAAAAGAAAAAAATCACATGTATATAAGTAATTGCAGTCTTTACCATTACACCTAAAAATTACCTCAGCTGCATCCTGTTTCCAAAGATCATCCTTGAGATGTTTCTACAACTTGATTGGAGTGCACCTGTGGTAAATTCAGTTAATGGACATGATTTGGAATCATACAAAGCTGTCTGTATAAGGTCCCACAGTTAATAGTGCATGTCAGAGCACAAACCAAGCCATGAAGTCCAAGGAATCGTCTGGAGACCTACGAGACAGGATTGTATTGAGGCACAGATCTGGGGAAGGGTACAGAAAAATGTCTGCAGCATTAAAGGTCCCAATAAGCATAGTGGCCTCCATCATCCGTAAATGGAAGTGGACTATTCCTAGAGCAAACTGCCTTGGACAAATTGAGAGATCGGGGGAGAGTCTTAGTCAGGGAGGTAACCAAAAACCTGGCAGAGCTCCAGCATTTCGCTGGAGAGAGAACCTTCCAGAAGAACAACCATCTCTGCAACACTTCACCAATCAGTCCTGTATGGTAGCGTGGCCAGATGGAAGCCACACCTCAGTAAAAGGCACATGACAGCCTGTCTGGAGTTTGCCAAAATACACCTGAAGTACTCTCAGACCATGGGAAACAAAATTCTCTGTTTTGATGCAACAAAGATTGAACCTGCTCATCACCTGGCCAATACCATTCCTACAGTGAAGCATAGTGGAGGCATCATCATGCTGTGGAGATGTTTTTCAGCGGCAGGAACTGGGAGACTAGTTGGGATTGAGGGAGAGATGAATGCCGCAATGTACAGAGACATCCTTGATGAAAACCTGCTCCAGAGAGCTCTGGACCTCAGACTGGAGAGAATGTTCATCTTCCAACAGGACAACGATCTTAAACACACAGCCAAGATAACTAAGGAGTGGCCGCAGGACAACTCTTTGAATGTCCTTGAGTGGACCAGCCAGATCCCAGACTTGAACCGAACCATCTCTGGAGAGATCTGAAAATGGCTGTGCTCCGGCACTCCCCATCCAACCTGATGGAGCTTGAGAGGTCCAGCAAAGAAGAACGGGAGAAACTGACCAAAAATAGGTGTGCCAAGCTTGTAGACTTTAAAGAATTGAGGCCGTAAATAGTGCCAAAGATGCTGCCACAAAGTATTGAGCAAAGACTGTGAACACTTATGTACATGCGCTTTTTTTCAATTTTTATTTTGAATAAATGTGCAAAGATTTCAAACTTCTTTCACATTGTCATTGTGGTATACTGTTTGTAGAATTTTGAGGAAATGAATGAATTAATTTTGGACTATGGCTGTAGCACAGGGATATGCAATTAGCGGACCTCCAGCTGTTGCAGAACTACAAGTCCCATGAGGCATAGCAAGACTCAGACAGCCACAAGCATGACACCCAGAGGCAGAGGCATGATGGGACTTGTAGTTTTGCAACAGCTGGAGGTCCGCTAATTGCATATCCCTGCTGTAGCATAACAAAATGTGAAAAAAGTGAAGCGATGTGAATACTTTCTGGATGCACCATACACCGTGCTTTACAGTCACCCATTCACCTCTCCCATCCTCTGGAACTCCTTGCCCCAATCTGTCTGTCTTCTTTCTATCAACTTTTAGGCAAGCCCTGAAAACCCATCTCTTCAGAAAAATCTATCCTGCATTCTTCAACCACTTCAGCCCCGGAAGATTTGGCTGCTCAATGACCAGAGCACTTTTTACAATTTGGCACTGTGCTGCTTTAATTGGTAATTGCGCAGTCATGCAATGTTGTAACCAAACTGAATTTGCATCCTTTTTTCCCACACATAGAGCTTTCTTTTGATGGTATTTGATTGCCTCTTCGATTTATTTATTTTTTTTGCGATAAAAACGGAAAGAGACTGAAATTTAAAAAAAAAAAAAATATTTTCTCATTTTTGTTATAAAAAAATCCAAAAAACAAAATTTTAGTCTTACATTTAGGGCAAAACTGATTCAGCCACGTCTTTGGTAAAAAAAAAGTCAATAAGCGTATATTTTTTGGTTTGCGCAAAATTTATAGGGTCTAAAAACTAGGGTACATTTTCTATTTTTATTTTATTTTTAAACTGTTCCTTTCATTTTTTTTTTTTATCATTTTTATTGTTATCACGGGGAATGTAACTATCCCCTATGATAGCGATAGCTAATGACAGGTACTCTTTTAAAAAAAAATTGGGTCTATTAAACCCTAGATCTCCCCTCTGTCCTCAAAGCATCTAACCACACCAAGATCGCTGTGATAAAATGCGTTCCCAACTTCCCAATGGAGCTGTTTATATCCAGCGAAACCTAAGTCATGAAATGCTCGTAGCTTCCGGTTTCTTAGGCCAAAGAGATGACTGGAGCCATTCTGGTTTCTGATGATTTCTATGGTCAGCTGACGGAACCACTAGCTGCATTTTCAGGTTCCCCGTTGGGACAGGAGAGCCCGAGAAAACCATGGAAGTCGGTGGGGGTGGGCATGTTCCCTCCCACTACTCATAAAAGCAATCAAGAGGTTAACTAGCCGCTAGGATTGCTTTTATATGAAAGCCGACCGCTGGCTGAAAAGAATGATACCAAGATGAAACCTTAACCTGCAGGCATCATTCTGATATAACCACTCAAAGTTCAGCAACTTACCAGTACGTTGCTGGTCCTTGTTGAACATATATTGCATTGTTCTTTTTTTCATGCAGCCTGAGGGCTGAACGAAAAAGAGACTGATCCGTGGGTATTTTTTTTTTAACCACTTCAATACCGGGCACTTAAACACCTTCCTGCCCAGACCAATTTTCAGCTTTCAGCGCTGTCGCACTTTGAATGACAATTGCTCGGTCGTGCTACACTGTACCCAAATGAAATTTTTATCATTTTTTCCCACAAATAGAGCTTTCTTTTGGTGGTATTTAATCACCTCTACAGTTTTTATTTTTTGCGCTACAAATAAAAAAATACCGAAAATTTGGAAAAAAAAATGTTTTTTTGTTTCAGTTTCAAAACTTTGTAAATAAGTACGTTTTCTCCTTCACTGATGGGCACTGATGGGGCTACACTGATGGGCACTGATAAGGCGGCACTGATGGGCACCAATGATGTGGCACCAATGAAGTGGCAATGATGAGGTGGCATCGATGGACACTATGTGGCACTGATAGGTGTCACTGATGGGCACTGATAGGTGGCACTGATGGGTGACACGGATGGGCACGGATAGGTGGCACAAATTGGCACTGATAGGTGGCACAAATTGGCACTGATAGCTGGCACGAATTGGCATGGATGAGCGGCACAGATGGGCATGGATGGGCGGCACAGATGGGCATGGATAGGCGGCACAGATGGGCATGGATGGGCGCTGATAGGTGGCACGGGTGGGCACTGATAGGCGGCACGGGTGGGCACTCATAGGCGGCATTGTATTATGTTATATTGTACTAATGGATGCCAATCAGTGCCAAACAATAATGCATGCCAATCAGTGATGTCCATTGTGGGCACTGATTGGCATCCATTATGGGCACTGATTGGCATCCATTGTGGGCACTGACTGGCATCCCTGGTGGTCTAGGGAGGATTACCTTTTGCTGGGCATCTCTGGTGGCGTCCCTGGCGGTCCAGTGTGGGCATCCTCGGGGGGCTGTGCTGATAATCGATCAGCACAGACCCCCCCCTGTCAGAGGAGCAGCCAATCGGCTCTGTCAGACTGAGACCCCGCAACAATGATCGCCGCGATGCGCGCCCCCGGGGGCGCACAGCGGCTTGAAATCCTGATCACGTCATATGACATCCGATCAGGATTATGCAACCAGCTGACTTTCCATTGTGGGTTTTATTTTATGACGTTCACGTACTCTCAGGTTTTATCTTGCGTTGGTCACTGGGTTGGGGCTCAAGGGGGTGCTATAGCTGGCTTTGTGGTTCCTGAAGCCAGGGGAGTGGCTACTGCCTTTCCTAGCGTTTCCTTCTCTGCGGCAAATGCATAACTCATTTGCCGCCACTCCAGGTTAGACATTATTCACTGTGTCATCTGGTTGTTGAGCTTTCTTCTTACTGTGTTATTTTTTGCCCCCTTTTAGGCATACTGACCACGTGACCCTGGCACACTTCAGGTCTTTGTTTCCTTGTTGCTCTTTGTTCCTTTCCTCACTATCCACAGAGTGACTCTGAGTACAAGTGTAAGGCTGACCGCAGGTCAAGCCTGTATTTGTAGGAGGAGTCAGGCTGCATAAAGCCTGCCCTCCTCTGCCTCCTCCTCGTGGACGTCGGGTCTCGTGTCCCACCCACCCATTCCCTTTATCTTTTAATTTCATTCTTTACATTTCATACTTGGGTATGCCCCCTTTTAGGCATACTGACCACGTGACCCTGGCACACTTCAGGTCTTTGTTTCCTTGTTGCTCTTTGTTCCTTTCCTCATTATCCACAGAGTGACTCTGAGTACAAAAGTAAAGTTACTGCTTATGAGCTGCTTCACACTTGTGTTGTGGGCTGCCTATTGGGTGTGCTAGGATGCAACTATGTCTGTTTGTTGAACTGATAATCTGGCTTTACATTTGTATGCTGACCACTAATAGTGTGAGGTGAGGATTTATTACCTTAATGATCTCAGCTCTTTACCTTGCTCTCTTTAGTATAGTTGTTAGTTGTTAAACTGACAATCATTCCTGACATATTTATATTCCTTACTTTAGGCTTTGTTGCAGATTGGTTATACTCTCTCAGTTTAATACTGTGTCTAATATATCAGGACCTGGGTCCTATTGAGACATACTCTATCATTATTTTCAAGGTAGGCTGACTGTTCACTTTTGGACTATGGGGATATCCTCTCTGTTTCTATGCATGCTTGCTTTGCTGATAAACGAAAAATTGGAAATAAGGAAAAAACTGTGCTATGATAAAAATATTATACTAATCGTCCACAATGGAACTTTGATCAGCTGCAGCTTGACTGTATTACATAATTACAGAAAAAAACACATGAAAAATTTAATAAGCTGCGCTAAATCATAAACCCACATAAAATTCAATGAAGTAAAAAACATTAGACAAAATTTCAATAATAATGTGCAAAATTAGGCCTATTACACCCAGTCCTAAAGAATAAGGGTTATAGGATAATTGATCACAGTGAACAACGGAAAAAGAAGAAAAAAGAGAAACAAAAAAATATAAAACAAAATAGTGAACACCCAATGTGTAATTATATAGACATTTAAATTCCAGCAGAGTCCAATATAGATGAAATCATCAAATCTTCTACTGTGTAGCAAGTGCTTGATCCACCACCATACAGCCAAAATTACTCCTTACCAGAATTTCATGACCCCCCCCCCCCACTACAGAGGGTCACCAACAGCATGTAACAATAGGTATCTCCCACTTCAGAAGGGTCTCGGCTGTTCTCCTCCCTCCACCGATATCATGACCAGGTTGTCAAACAAGTATCTTTAGTTATCTCCTATATATTAAGTCATATGTGCCAAAAAGCACAAAGGAAAGATCAGCCTTAAGTCCGATGCGCCGGCCGGACGCAAACAGACAAACTCGTCGTTCCTGGGTACAATTCCTTTGTAAGGGGTGACATCAGCGCATTGTTCAGCCCTACGCATTTCACAAAAAATTGCGTCATCCAGGGGCACGAGCGGCACGCTTTGTCACCTCTATACTGCCATATCCTCACCAAGTGTTGAGTTTTTGGTCCTTCTCTTCCTTCTCTAAAATTTTCTGTAAAATTTTAGAACATTCTTTGTACTCTTCCCCATTGGCGAAGGGTATCAATTTTTCTTTAATCAATTTTATATCATCATCTAATTTGGTTAGCTTCTCGTTCTTTTTCCGAACGAGAAACCGCAGCAAGTCAATGCCTGCTTCATTAAAAAATTTAAACCAACTTTCCAACTCTAAGTCACCTTTTGGAGGGCTTACTTCCCACCTCAAACTGCGAGGGAACATTTCTTCCCTGATGGCTGTTTCCAGGAAAGCAATGTCCCATTGTGCATGTATTTCCAAGGTGGTGAGGTTCTTGAGCCTGACAAACAAACCACTAACATCAGATACGGAAGTGATAGGAGCAGTATTGAAAACCTCGGAGGTATTTACAACCCTCTTGGCTCGAAATTCGAAAATGTCCATATTAGCCTGAACACGCTAAATACCAAAGCAGCAATTAGTAAATGTAGGAGTAATAATTGATCACAGTGAACAACGGAAAAAGAAGAAAAAAGAGAAACAAAAAAATATAAAACAAAATAGTGAACACCCAATGTGTAATTATCTTCTACTGTGTAGCAAGTGCTTGATCCACCACCATACAGCCAAAATTACTCCTTACAAGAATTTCATGACCCCCCACTACAGAGGGTCACCAACAGCATGTAACAATAGATATCTCCCACTTCAGAAGGGTCTCAGCAGTTCTCTTCCCTCCACCGATATCATGACCAGGTTGTCAAACAAGTATCTTTAGTTATCTCCCATATATTAGGTCATATGTGCCAAAAAGCACAAAGGAAAGATCAGCCTTAAGTCCGATGCGCAGGCCGGACGCAAACGGACAAACTCGTCGTTCCTGGGTACAATTCCTTTGTAAGGCGTGACGTCAGCGCATCGCTGCCCCGATGCCTGCGGCCCAGAGTATAAGCTAACAGGGGGGCTCACAATCTACCATAACTAGCATAAGTAATGATTAGAAAATAGTTAACAAATGGTTGTTAGTATCTAATGTCCCAAAGGGGGACATACTCATAAATGACTATAAATATAAATTCAAATACCATCTGATGTGACACACGCTATCCCCACATTCAGACACTGTTGATAGACACGTTCCACATACCCACATATTCAGGCATTGTTGATAAATGCGTTCACATCTGTATCAACATTGAGGCCAAAAGGGGTATACGTTTTCAATCTATGTATCCATGCCATTTCCTGTTTCGAAATCTCCCTCACCAGAGACCCACCCCTCCAATGGGGTCGGTATTTATCTATCTCTCCTGATGTTCCCTATATGTTCGTTAAGTCTTGTTTTCAGTGTATGAGGTATACCACCCCCTCCGATGAACATGTGATGAAGGATTCTACATTGAAGGACTTCAATGTACTTGTAGAAGTGAACCTACAGATTTTTCTATCTCTACATCTCTTCAAAGTACAAACCTGACAGTTAACCCTTTATTGGATGGATTGAACTTTTTCTATTTTTTTTTTTTATCTATTTATTTCCCCTTTTTTTGGTGGCCCCTTTAGCAGTTTTTGAGATGTTTTTTTTCTACGGGCACGTCCCCATGTATGATCCTTAACTACCTCATGCATGCCACTTTTGGGAGTCCTCTTTGTGGCTGCCATCGGTAAACTCTGCCAAACATCTGAAACACACTACTATTGTGTTACTGCTGCTTGCCATATCTGTTTGTATGTTTATATATTTTTCTCGCTTGTAGAACAATTAATAAGCTCCCGAAGAAACATTCAATTGCGAAAACATGTGGAGCATTTTTTTCTTGCATACTACATCATGTTTGCAGGATAACTGCAGGATAACTGCAATGACTGCATTTGCATTGAGAAGGTAGGCCATAGCACCGTCTGGGAACAGAATGACTGTGACGATCTCTTCCTGGAATTTTAGGAAGCATCCAGTTTGTCCTGAAGCTTTGTATAGCACAAAAGCATTCATCAAAGCCAATTGGAGTAAATATACAGACACTTTTTTTACACCAGCGTCTGGTCTTATGAGCAATTAGGTACAGTGCCAACAACTGGTCGTTGAGGTCCACCCCTCCTATGTTAAGGATCTGTTCGCAGACACAACACCAGTTGCCGTAGGAATTTGAACTGTCGTATGTGTGGGAAGGGAGGACAGAATGAAAACATTCCGCAAATCCCTCCATTTCACTGCTAACAAATTATTACATTTCAAACGGGCTCTCTCCCCCAAGTCGGGACTCTACAAGCCGTTGGGGGAAGCCCCGGTGATTAGAACTCACGGTGCCACATGCGCCAATTCCACAATCAAAAAGGTGACTAAAAAGTGTCACGCTTGTGTAATAATTGTCCACGTACAAGTGGTACCCCTTTCCGAATAAGGATGACACCATGTCCCACATAATCTAATCTAATCCCCCCAAAAAATGCAGGTATCTGGGCTGATCCTGCTAATGCTGAGTTTTTGGGAACCCTAAACTACTGGGGACGCTAGTATAGATCTGATCAGATAGTGATCTGTTCAGACACTATACTACTAAGGGAGGTGTATGGTGCAAGGGTGGGTGTTAGTGCTACTGGTAATAATCTGACACTGCCTGGGGCGACACAGACCATGACTGATGCTAAAAACTAACTGAAAAAAACGAATATCACCTGCCAGGTGATCAGGAGGTTAAGCCTTTTTTAGGTAATATGCGGCAGATGCCCTGATGCTATAAAAAAATAACTAGCTAACCATCGTCACCTGTGACACTAATATGGTGATCACTGGTGACGGGGTGATCAAGGGGTTAAATCTTTATTAGGGGGGTCCCTAGACCAATCTGGCCCTACCACTAAGTATCCTAACAGTGCTTGTCACAAATGACACCAGCACAGCGATGGGGTTAATTGGGGAGGAGGGGGCAATCGGGGGGTGACAAATGTGCATATGTGTACTGTGTCAGTGTAGTGTTGGTGCAACTTACTCTGAGATGTCTTCTCTCCTCTCTGGAATGGAAAAGAGTTCCACAAGGGGAGATGACATCACTTCCCCTGCCTGTGTTTACACTTACACAGGCAGGAGAGGATTTCATTCACCAAAACCGATTACCAGGTCCAGGCCAGAAATCATTGGCCTGGGCCCGGAGACTGATTGGTTCTGAAGCAAATCCAATCGTCCAAAGCTCACGACATACAACTATGATGCTTCGCCAGTGGAGCCTACCTGCCACAGTATAACTGTGGTGGCTGGTGCAGAACTGGTTAAAAACACTTGTGGAATTATGAGAGCAGAGCCAGCCTGATGATGTAGCTGAGGAAATAAACAACAATAAAGATTCAATATACCAAATAATTTGTTCAAATTTCCCTAATTCACCTTCCCACCTTTCAATTTGAATGCCAACATTGCTGCCCTTGTCAGTTAGGTTTCTAAGATTATAGACAAACTGTTTGCTGAGATTAACTCTACTATGTTTATCAACAATGTGGACCTGGAAACCATTAGGTCTCTTTCTAGATGCAATTCTGTTGAATCAAAGCCAGCTGACAAGGAGAGCTATATTTTCATCATGAAAAAATTTAAGAATGAGTCTGTGTGAAAATATGAAAACTTCAAAATGTCACTGTAATCTACACTGAAGTTTCAAAAATTAACTATTTGATCTAATCAACTTGGGAGTGAAAAAACTAAATATTGCTTAAAACACTGCATTCTTTTTGAAAGCATAGACCACAACACTGGCTACCTTTTTATGCTTTGACTGAACTACACAACCCTTTTTAATCTACCTGAAAGAACTCTCATTTCATACAACAGATCACCTAAGGCCGCGTACACACGGGGAGGACTATCCGTCCAACTAAGTCCGTCAGACAATCCGACAGACAGTCCGTCCTACTTTTGAATGAACGGACTTGACCACACACGACGAACAGACAGTCCGCTGAAAGCTTGCGCGATGACGTGTACGGCACGTACGACGGGACTAGAAATTCGACGTCCAATACACTGCAATGCAACCTTCGGCCGTGTAAATCCTTTCTGAGCATGCGCCATACTTAGTCCGTCGAACTAGCCTACTCACGAGCGGACTGTCCGCTGAAACCAAGTTTGGACGGACAATATTACGGAAATTCCGAAAGACTTAGTCCGCCAGACTGTCCGCTGAAAAAGTCCGCTGAAGCCCACACACGAGCGGATTGTCCGCTGAAACGACTAAGTTGGACAGACAGTCCGCCCGTGTGTACGCGGCCTAAAGGATCCATTAATCAGTATGTTGATTTCATTTTCTCAAATGTGTAAAACGTAACCTTCCTATGTTCATAAAACCCACCATTTACTTAAAATATTAAAGGATTTACAGCATCTGTACCTCCCGGGACACTTTGTTGAGTCATTGTACATGAGTATCCAGCATGAGCATGAGATTTTCTGTGGAGGAGTTCCATACGGCCCTGAAGTCTTCCCCTACAGGGAGGGCTCCTGGACCCGACGGTTTTTCTATTTTTTACTACAAGACATCCCACATCTCATGGCATACACCAACTCGAATACACAAACATCAGGTTTACGCCCTGAATCTCTTGCAGCACACATTACCATTATCCCTAAGGAAAGGACCCCACCCAATGTGGCAGCTATAGGCCGACATCCCTGCTAAATGTAGATGTTAAATTATACTCCAAGGTAATAGCTAACCATCTACTCCCCCTTATACCCAGCTGGATTTCAAAAGATCAAACGGGTTTCATACCCGGCAGCGAAGCCAAAGATAATTCCCTTCGAGCAATATCCCTGATCCAACTTGTCTGGAGGAGTTCCCAGCACACCCTACTTATTTCTTCTGATGCCAAAAAGGCGTTTGATTGGGTGGACTGGGAATACCTCAGAGCAACCCTGCGGCACTTCGGATTGGGCCCAAGAATGTTTCATTGCATCTCCTCCCTGTACTCCAACCCCATGGCACAAATTCGCATAAACGGCACGTTAAGCGACTCATTCACACTCTTTAATGGGACTAGACAGAGCTGCCCCCTCTCCCCTATCCTATTCGCACTCACCCTAGAACCCTTCCTGTCCACGGTTAAACGAAACTCTACCCTACACAGTATTCAGGTAGGCTCTATAACTCACAAATATGCGGCATATGCTGAGGATATCCTGTTTTTCATACAACAGCCTTTTATATCACTACCTAACCTTATGTCTGCTTTCTCCACCTTCTATGTATATCTTTAGGGGATTGCGCCTCCCACTCACTATTTATACTACCCCCTTCTCAATAGAAAATGCTTAATAATACTTATATTCACTAAATAATCATTGTGCCCCCATATTATCCCAAATATATAATTGCAAAAAATATAGTGTCCTTATTGTGCGATATTTTAATTCGATTGCTCCAATTGTGCCGTCTTAATCACCGATCATCTTCTAATCAAAAGTCCACTTGTGTCAACTAAAATAACCAAAACTGTGCCACCGTCACCAAGCAGAATGGCCACTCACCAGATGTCCCCAATCAGTAAGCCTTCGGTTCATTCAACGGATAACCAATCCACAACGCATTCCTCCCGTTAGCAATTCCTCAACGTCCATATATTCATACAAAATTAAATGGAACCAATATAGTGTAAAATCGTTTTAACTTTAATGGAAAAATCAATAAAAAACGTATTGCACTCACATTTCAATGTGTCTTTTGGCCGACACCAAGCCTTTCCAGCAATGGGAAAACCGCTCTAAAATCGGGCAAGCCACTGATGTTCCGCAGGTGGTGTTAATCTCCCTCCACTGGACCGACCTGTTCCTGTCTTGTATTCAAAGACTGTATGTCTCCCACAACTCCTACGTGTTTCGCATTTGAGCATCGTCAGGACACCTTCCAATCATTCTCCAACTTCAAAATTAACTTTACCAAGTCAGAGATCTTAAACATCAACCTCCCTAGACGAGAAGAGGAATTACTACGCCCCCTCTTCCCTTTTAGATGGGTTCAATGTACCATGAAGTACTTGGGTATATAGCTTTCATCTAATATTCATTCACTTTTTATGCACAACTATATCCCTTTATTAAATAAAGTGAGAGAGGACTTTTGGAATTGGAATAGCTTGGCACATTCCTGGCTAGGCAGGGTGAATGTTGTTAAAATGAATATATTACCTCGAGTGCTTTTTCTCTTCCAAATTATTCTACTGGGTGTGCCCATAGGGTTCTTTACTACACTACAGACCATGATCTCCCGCTATATCTGGAGGAACAGTCACCCCAGAGTCTCAAGGGACGTTCTATACCATTCCAGGGTCTCGGGGGGACTGGCCCCCCCGAACTTTAAAGCTTAGTATCACACTGTGTTACTGTCGAGAATAGCAGATTGGAAATATGCTGTCCACTCCAAATTGTGGGTTGACCTGGAACATTCCCTCAGCAGCGCTGATCTCTCGGTGGTTCCTTGGATACCCCGCCCTCATAGGGTCACACAACTTCTTCACTCACCACTTCTACCTTGGATGCCTGGGACACTTTACACAGGAAACTCTCTTGGTCATATGATTCTCCTTTATTACCGCTCCTTAACCATAACTATTTTATACCTGGCTTGCTTGACCCAGGCTTTAAGACATGGTCCCCAGATCGACCCTTACTGCTACACCATGTCCTCCGAGCCAAGGCTATCAAGCCCTTACCTTAGATCATTGGCTCCAGATTAGCTACATTCCTGGATAACTGGAGGTTCACACAGCTTCAGTGCTTTATTAGAACCCTCTCCCAGCCACTAAGAGGGCTAGAGGACCTAAATGCTATCGAGGTGTTCCATACGGAAAACCCGCCCTTACACTGCATCTCGATTTTTTACAAAGCTCTTATTTCTCTCCTTGGCAACGCACACCCTGCTTTCTTAGCCAAATGGGAAGCGTATCTAAACTCCCTAATCACAAAACATCATAAAGATAAAATCCTACAGTTAACCCACATCTTATCCCTTGCTTCTAAAATGATGGAAGTGAACTACAAACTGCTCACCAGATGGCACTACACCCCGTCAAAGTTGCACCAGATGTTCCCTGACAACTCCCCGTTTTGTTGGAGGAATTGTGGTCTTAAAGCAACCCATGCACATATCTGGTGGTCGTGCCCCAATATCCGACCGTTTTGGACCACCATTACCCAACTTATACATTGGATCACAGGCACCAGCCTTCCCAACGACCCTTGGACCTTTCTTTTCCGCGACACCACGGAATCGGTTGGCCCATATAAACGCTCGATCATTCCTCACTTGAACACAGCAAAGCATTGATACCCACTCTTTGGGGACAACCTAGGATTCCAACAATCAAAAGCTGGCTACAAAAGGTAGCAGAAGTACATCTCATGGAGGACATTACCCACCACAACAGGACTACAGCTCAAAGACATCATATAACTTGGATCCCGTGGCTGGAATTTAAAACCACCTCCTGTTCCAAAGAACTCTTAACACAAGACCCTGATGTTGCTACCACCCCCCTGAACAACATCTTTTGTACAAGAACCATTCCATCTGAGCTATAAGCTTATTATTTAGTCGTGCGAGCTCAAATATGCGACATATTTCTTTCCCAGGTGTTGACATGCAAGCCTCCGTTCCCCTCCCCTCTCTCTCTCAACTCCTCTTCTTTGTTTCCCAATTCCTCTCTCCCTCTACTACCTAAACCATTTCTCTCTTCTATAGACAAGCTACACTTGCTTTTTCTACCCTTATTAGATGCACAGAAGTATGATCTTACCTTTCCAAACGTTAGCTATAATTAAGCACATACTGTAGTATCTATAAGATGCAGGTGGACGTATAGCAGGCCCTTAGAGGCCATTAAATGTTCAAGTAACCAGTACCATTGTATATGTACCTGTCATGTATCAGATAAGACCAGAACTGTGTGGACTGCAACAGAGGAAACCCAAACGTGTATAAGTGAAATATAATGATTTATTAAGGAAAGTGAATAATATAAATGCAACCACACAGTGCAATAAATCAACCAACAGAAACCCCCAAATAACAACAGACAGATATGTACAATAAATGGGAAATACCAGGATCGTAAACGATAGGCAGGCCAGGGTCATGCACAGAGGATCAGTAGATAAACACAGGGCAGTCCACAATCAGAGACACAAGCCAGGCCAAGGTCATACACGGGGAGATCAGCAGATGGGGTAGGAACGCAGGACAGGGAGAGGATGGATGGATCAGACTGCAGGGCAGGGATGATGGTAGCAGGATCAGAAACACGGGTCACAGGTTCAGGGCACAGGAACAGGCTCAGGCTCACAAGCAACAGGTCAGGGCACAAGGACAATACCAAGGCAAACATGTGAATGCTTGCCAGCTATTTATAGGCCTGTGATTGGCCTCAAGTGACACCTGATTGCAGGAGGTGCTGTCTGCTCCACACTGCCAGGATCCATCCGCTGGTGGACGCCAGTACTGCAGCCCAAAGATGACATAACATCAGCAGGGAAAAGCTCTCCTGACAGTTCGAAACTGCCAGGAGACACATGCTGGTGGACCTCAGTACTGCATGCCAAAAGACAGATATCAGCGGATGGAACATTTCCTGACAGTACCACCGATTTGTTCTCTGTTCATTGTTTGTCTCTACTGTTTCAATAAACATTTATTAAACAAAAAAATAGAGGGCAGGTGAGCCTGGCAGTAGCCCACCCCTCCTTTAAGGCACTGGGGCACACTAGACGCTCAGCACATATCACAATGGCAGTAAAGGTGTCCAGTGTTTCCCCTCACCAATATTACATTGGTAAGGAAGTCCACCTATATAACCCCACCTACTCCTAAAGCTCCTCAGTTTTTTCGTCAGTGTCTTTAAGGTGATGGTCACTGAAGTTCAGCTCTCTATATGAGGTTACTAGATTCTCCAATGATTACAGCAGAGATCATGAGATTGGTTGTCCGGATCCATTCCTACAGCTGGGACGCTAAGATGGATAGTCCCCGGGTCATGCAACAATGGATATGGATGTTTCTGCTGAAATCGCCTGTAATGTGACCATTCAGCACTGGACCCTGCGTATACAGAAGCCTGCACAGTTGTTTACTGACCAAGGAGTTTCTGGTGGGGTGGTGTCCAGGCTAGGGGTCCCCAAAGGAAAGAAGGATTTAGTCCTTGAAGGTCAGGTGTCCTTTCTTTTGGGTCCTTTCTACAATCTCTCATATATATAGGATGGAGTTACAGTTTCTTCCTCCACAGTTCATGAGGTGAAATGTAACATGGAGAACGGCAGAAGAGTTCTTTGTTTCAGGGCACTCACTCGTCTGCTGGCACAAGGGATGAACAACGCAGTTCCTGTGGCCAAAAGTTTTCCCAGATTTTATTACAATCTTTTCATGGCCCCAAAGCCAAACAGGGATGTACGTCCAATTTTGGAACTTGTTAGAATATTATTCCAAATTCATAATTCGGCACTTATAGGTGTTATATTATATTCATGGCTAGATTGCAAAACATATTTGGTTTTATGATTAGTCATAATAAATATAGTATGTGTGAATGTTCAGTAAAATAGATCCTCATCTAAAGCTGAGTATTGCTAGAAGTATCGGGTGTATGTAGTTAGTTTGAGAATGACATATAAAGGTATCTGGTATAGAATGTCAAGGCAGGTCCAGAATAGACCAGTATTTATGTAGTTAGATAAATAATACATCCTGTTAAGTTTAGTGTAATCTCAGTCATATTAATAAGTATTAGTATATAGTTACTCAGTGTTGGAGTTGGTAATATGTGTTCATATTATTAGATGTTTGTTTATATGACATTACATGATCAACACATTACTACAAGTGTTACATGTGGGATTGTCAATCAAGCTCCATATATGATTCTCTGAGTTATGCCGTATACACAGGATTGGAAATTCGGCCAGCAAAAGACCGATGAGAGCTTTTCATTGGAAAATGCGACCGTGTGTATGCTCCATCTGAATTTTTCTGCCCGAATTCACGCCAGCAAAAATTTGAGAGCGGGTTCTCAATTTTTCCACTGAAAAAAGTTTGGATCGGAAATCCCAATCGTCTGTAGAAATTTTGACGCGCAAAATTCCTACGCAAGCTCGGAAACAATTTGACGCATGCTCGGAAGCATTGAACTTAATTTTCTCGGCTCGTTGTAGTGTTGTATGTCACCGCGTTCTTGACGGTTGAAAATTCAGCGAACTTTTGCGTGACCATCTGTATGCAAGCCAAGTTTAAGCACAATTCCGTCATAGCTTTTCCAACGAGAATTCCAATCATGCTTACGCAGCATTAGTATCTTCTTTTGTATAGCATATTGCTGAAGTTATTAGAAAATGTATGTGTGCCATACAAGTTTCTAAGTTTTTGTGAGGTTATGACGTTCACATGTTACATATAAAGCCAACGCTTCGATATTGAACATCAGAAAAACACACACAACCCCACTAGGAGAGATGACGCAGACATATTCACACAAAGACATTTTGACAATTTGGAACAGATGAATTCTCCCAGAAGTCTAAGTTCCTGCTTTTTATTACACAAGATAGCATGGAGACAGAAGACAGCAGCCATGAAGCACACATGCTTTTATAAGCTTATTAGAGCTTTATAACTATTCTATTTCATATATTTTTACCTACACAGAACTGAACTATTATATTTTTTACTTTGTATTTATGATGCCAACTGTGACAATAAACTCACACTTTGTTTTAAGTCAGTCTGATTATAAATGCTATTCATCCAGAAACGCCCTTGAGATACAAGAATGTTAGATATTGAATTTAATCTTCAGACCTCAAGAGTCTAAGCAAGTTTCTCAAAGATTATTCATTTCATATGGTTGATTCGGTGGCACCACTTCAGCATGCAGACTTTCTAGTGTCAGTAAATATAAGTGTAGTGCAGGCTTCTGAGGAGCACAGGCTATATGTTTTTGAAAATTAATATTCCTAAAGCCACAGTTGGGTTTTAGGGCTAATTCTGCCAAATTATGGTTTCAGTACTAGTCTAGCTGGATTGCACTGGGTTCTCCTTGGCTGCAGGTGTCGCTGTCACCGTCAGCAAGTGGTAAAACGCAGTCTAGTTGGTTGTATTGAGTACCATTCTTGTCTCAGAACCAGCCCAGTGGGAGGGTTGTCCTGCTGTGCATTCTGGGAGGTGGTATTTAAGGTACTGCGATCACATGCTTCTGGTTTCCAGAAGAGATTTGCTGTCTGTTTGGTCCTCCAGACCAGCCCCCATGGCCCTCCTGGAATGGGGTGCAGATCTATGCAATTCCGAGCCTCGGGCTGGATAGCCCGAGGCAAAGCAACTGCAGGGACAGGCCTGAATGGATATAAGGCCATAGTGATTAAAAGGTGGCCGTCTCGGTGCCGTCTCATCTAGGGAGAGGCCCAGCGACTTGAGAAGCATCCAGGGGAGGACTCTTCGGGAGAAGGCCATGCGTATGGCTGGTTTCTCAGAAGGAGCCTGGAGGCTCAGTTGAAGGTCACTTTGTGGATCTATATTCATACGGTATCGCTGGACCGGCTGAGAGATACTGGTACTTTATCATAGTTCTCTAAATTTGTCTATGTCCCTCAGTTACATTCAAGTCTGTGGCAGAGACTTTTATTTCTCAAGTGTTCTACATCCAAGTCTGTGGCAGAGACTTTGCTTTACTTAACACCTTTCCAGCTGCTAGGCCTAGTGAGAGGAGATCTATCCGGAGGTTGTGAGAATCCAGCTGTGAAACGTTTATTCTCTGGATTTTGCAGTTCCCAAAAAAGTACCTGAACTTCCTTTCTAACGCTCTACCTTTTAATAAGAAACTGTGATATCTTCTAAAAATAAATAACCCAAAAGAGGATCCAGTGTCAGTTTCTGCATTGCGTTTTCGACATCTACCACGGGAACCCCTAGACGGAGGTGTGGTCAAGAAGGTAACGGTAAGCCCAACAAAACCAGCAGCTCCTTAGTGCAAAGAAAGAGAATTGTCCACCACGTGGTATTTACATGATAGAGGATTATAATTTTTGGACTGCGCCATTTATGCAAGGAGTGATTGACATCCACTGTTGGCACGAAAAATGAGGGCGGAGTTGGAAAAAGCCCATGAGTTGCGTGACCAGAGGAATCAGTGGGAGGAGTCATGCCTGTTTCTTTTCCCTGCACAAGGCACCACAGGAGTGTGTCGTAGGAGAGAGAGGAAGTAGGTTGTGTTCTATTGCGGAAGGAGAAAAAAAGTGAAAATGTTCCGAGTGCCTTGGGACCCAGGATGCCTTCAGTGGGAGATCCCATGAGTGTGAGACTGCCTGGGACTGTGCTGACAGATACGGGAATTCGCCTGTTACCGCAGGGGCATTTTGTCCTGTATACGTCGGGAGATGTTGAGGCTCTTGGAATGCTTTGTGGAAAGTGTGAGGGAATAGTCGCAAGTCCCCAGCCATTTGTTAGTTGTCTCCGGTGTGGGGGATACCTGTTCAAGGTGGAACAACCCATCGTGCCGCCTAGGGCCTACCGCATGGACTGGGCCATGGGCGTTGCCACTGAGGAGTCAACTATCTACACTCCTGTGGTGAGGCCTACAACTTCTACATTGTCTGCTGCTGCCAATGTCCCGGAGGGAGATGCTGTTGCTGCTGTTACTGGAGGAACTACTCTGGATGTCATGGACCACTCCACTGTCACCACTACTACTGGGCCTGCTCAGAAGAGAGTGGGCTATGTCAAGGCCTCCTGTGGCCACAGTAGAGGTCCATCTCAAAGCTTATCTGAACCGAATCGGAAGAAGGAGATAGTTCGCCACAATTACTGGTGAGAAATCTGGGGCGATTGTGTTGAGCAGGTCTGTGAATAATTATCTGCCAGCAGAGGAGTTGGGGGATTCAGAGTTAGATTCTCTCTCCGATGTAGGGGATGATGATCTTTTCGAGACTTTCCCAGGAGATGTTGAAGGGCAAATGCGGATGATGTGGCCACAACTTGCCGTGTCTCCGGCTTGCTGGGAGTGCATCGCCTCGGGCGGGAACCCCTACTACCATAGACTTAACTTTAAATTATTCTATTTTATCTTAATCTCCTTCCGTGTCAGGGTCAGGCCTTACAGATATTCTTGTTACTATTATACTACAGCATTCAGTTTTCCATGTGCATGCTGCTGAAGAGTGGATGAATCCACGAAATGCATAGAGCTATTATATGCCATGTTTTTATGCCAACTATGTTTTATTGATTTAATGATCACTTCTAATATGTGATTTGTATTATTAATGGATCATTGTCATTGCTGTATCTTTATCCTTTGAACAAATTTATTGGTTTCCTTGGTGTATTCATGATTACCCTCATGTAACGTATCACCGACTTCCAATAAATTCAAACTTTTTACACCTGCGTGCTTCATTTAAAGTCCCAACCCACAGTCCTCTTGTTTGTTTCAATTAGATAGGGATGGAGGCAATTCACCTTACCCGGTTACCGCCTCATTTAAAGTTCCCAACGTTTTTTCTTTTCTTTACCAAAGCCTGTCAATTTACCCGAACCAAAGAAAACATCTTTTAGCATGGTGTGTAAATCTCCAAATTCCCATGTGCCTCCCGGGGATGGAAGTGCTTGAGCTCTACCCAGGCTCGCACGGTCCCAGCGTCTAAATTTGTCTACGTCCCTCAGTTACATTCAAGTCTGTGGCAGAGACTTTTATTTCTCAAGTGTTCTACATCCAAGTCTGTGGCAGAGACTTTGCTTTACTTAACACCTTGCCAGCTGCTAGGCCTAGTGAGAGGAGGTCTATCCGGAGGTTGTGAGAATCCAGCTGTGAAACGTTTATTCTCAGGAAGTTCGGGTACTTTTTTTGGAACTGCAAAATTCAAACTCTCTATCTTTTATTAAGAAACTGTATTATCTATTATAAATAACCCAAAAGAGGATCCAGTGTCAGTTTCTGCATTTCGTTGGGCCATCTACCACGGGAACCCCTAGACTGAAGCGAGGTCAAGAAGGTAACAGTAAGCCCAACAAAACCAGCAGCTCCTTCGGGAGTTAGTGCTACATAAGGGATGCAAATCTCCAAGTGATGGTGTTTCTCGCACATCATAAGTTCCTGCAATTTTTGATACAGGATTAACACTTTCGGTTTCTGGCCACTGCCCCTTCAGGTATTTACAAAAGTGTTAGCCCCTGTGCTAGGCTTATACAGAAAGTGTGCATCCTGATGTATCAAGACAACCTGTTGCTCAGAGAACAGTCAGCATATCAGATAAGGCCAAAGGTTTCTCTCACGATTCATACACTGGAAGGTTTGAGCTAGGTTCTCAATGTGGAGAAATCAGAATTGAAAGGAGCACAGATCCTGGAGTATCTAGGCCTAATCTTAATCACTATCTGGGCAAAGGTAATTTTGCCTCCAAGAAAGAGCCTTTCACTGAGAAATCAATTGTAAGCGTTGCAAAGTCATATCTCCTTCCAACCATCTTTGTAAACGACTAATGCGGAAGATGGTTGCGACGCTCAAGGCAGTTCCATATGCAAGCCATTGCAGAGGAGTATCCTGATGGAATCAAACAGGGGTTCAGTCGTTGTTTTTCCAATTGTCACTAGGTCCCAGGATGCTTCAGACATTAAACTGATGGATGGACCCTTGAAAGTTGAAGACATGGAAGTTGTTTCCCCTAGTTGTCTGGAAGGTGGTGACCACCAATGCCAGTCTGACAGGATGGGGAGCTGTTCTCTTAATTGCAGGGGACGTGGTCTTTTCAGGAAAGAGTTTTAACCATCAACGTGCTGGAGCTTTCAGCGGTTCATCTTGCACTAATCCAGCTGCAAGGACTTCCAGTCAGACAATGCACAATAGCGTACATCAGGGTGGCACAAGGTGCTGGGCTGTCCAAATGGAAGTGGATCATATTCTGAACTGGGCAGAGCATCATGTTCTGGCCCTGTCGGCAGTACACAACCCAAGGTAATACATTTTATACAGCTGTTTGCTTGGGCATGTGTATATCACCATTTGACCCTAGTTGGCCTTTGGGCTGGTTCCATTGTTCTGGTTTTCGCTAGTGGTTGCGGCCATGTTTCTTTCCCAGGAGCTGAGATGTACACAGGGGAGTTCTCTCCCTTGCTGGTTTCCGGATGGGGCGGGGCCTCCAGTACATCATCACCATGCTTCTACACCCATTGTGGGACTTCCGCCTTCTGGCAGCGTTCTCTGCGTTTGGGTGTAGTATGCAATCTGCAATTGGCTGGAGGAGTCTGCCCTATGTATACTCCTTACAGGTGGCAAGTGTGTACGTGCTTGTATGCTTAGCCACCTGATGTATGGCGTTGGGAGTGGAGCTTGCTGCATCCGCTCTGGGATTTAGGTTGGAGGGCTGGTGTGATGAGTTTTCTTTATAATTTTTTTTTATCCCACAAGTCGAGGACCTACAATACTGTTGAGTATCATGATACCTCTATTACCCAGCACTGATGGTTAGTCCCATAACCACATATTAGAATGAATTCACCTTTATTGCCCTCATCTCTCATACACTTAATTTCTTTCAGCCTCTTTACTCATTCACCTTTTCACACACTGACTGCAATTTCTAATTTTCTTTCCCTTTTTTTGCATCCCTGACTACATTTCTATGGCTTTGACCATATATCATGGAGGTCATTCTTTATATCTATACTCAGACTTTTTGTCATGCTAGAAAATACCGGAGGATTTAGATGTACAAACAATTTTGTCACAGATACTACCATACTACTATACTGATGGATAATCCAGGGATCCATTTTCTTCATCTTCCTTCTGCTTGTCATGCTCGTCGTCCACCTGAGGCATTTCCATTTAGACCTCCTACCTCCCAGAAGACCGGGCCACCGCTTGCAAAAGAGCTAGAAGAAGGCCCGGTGGCCCGGCAAGAAGAACCGAAGAGGGGGACAAGACCCCCGAAGTCGGAAGAAGAGGGCGAAGAAGAAAGCCAGGCTCCTCCGCTAGTGAAAGAGCTAGGAAAATAGCAGAAGATAGCGGAGGAGTCCGGCGAGAAGACCCCCGAAGACGGAAGAAGACCCCCGGAGCTGTGCAATTAACTATTTTAACCCTTGTGTGTTGTGGTTTTTTTTTTTTACTTTTTTTCACAGGTGAATGGATAGGGGTAAATTGTACCCCATACTCATTCACATAGGGTGGGGGGCTGGGATCTGGGGCCCCCTTATTAAAGGGGGCTCCCAGATTCCGATAAGCCCCCCCGCCCCTTAGACCCCGACAACCAACGGCCAGGGTTGTCGGGAAGAGGCCCTTGTCCTCATCAACATGGGGACAAGGTGCTTTGGGGTGGGGGGGCCGTGTGGCCCCCCTTCCCCAAGGCACCCCCCATTTTAAGGGCACGCGGCCTGGTACGGCTCAGGAGGGGGGGCGCTCGCTCATCCCCACCCCCTTTCCTGGCCGGCCGGGTAGCATGCTTGGATAAGGGTCTGATATGGGCCTAGGGGGGACCCCCACGCCGATTTTTCGGCGTAGGGATTCCCCTTTAAGTCCATACCAGTAGGCGTTGCTGGCCCCGGCTACCTGGAGCCGTGCTCAAAATGAGCGGACTTTTCTCCGGGCGGGAAAAGTCCGTTCATTTCAAAAGTTCGGCGGACTGGCACACACACGGCCGTACTGTCCGCCGAAATGCGATTCTGGCGGACAGATTGGAGTGCAAAACTGCTTTCTTAGTCCGCCGGAGTTTTTGGTAAAAAAAGTCCGCCAGAGCCTACACACGGGTGGATTGAGTCCGTCGCACTTTTCCACCGGATTGTTTGATCGTGTGTATGAGGCATATGAGACACTTGCAGACAGCTTTTCATTTATGCAGGCCCAAATGGAAGATTTGGACAATAGAAATCGTTGCAACAATCGAAGAGTGTGTGGTATCCCAGATTTGGTTACGGATCTCATACCTGCTACGTCTAAACTCTTTCACAATCTTCTACCAGACAAACCCCTATCTGCATTCACCTGTGACAGGATTCATAGGACTCTTTGACCCAAACCAACACCTGGCAAACTCCCATGTGACATCATCATGTGCATGAAAGACTTTCTTACTAAAGAGGACATAATGCGTGCCTCCAGGAATACACCTAATATGGAATTTCATGGTCACAGAGTACAAATTTACCTGGATATTTCACTGACCACGCTAGACAGGAGATGCAGAATGAAAGAGGTCACCACTATACTACAAACAGCAAGAATCAAAATTATTTAGAACCCCCAAACATGATTTTTTTTTTTTTAGCGGAGTCCCTATAGAATAAAATGGTGGGTGTTGCAATTTTTTATGTCACACAGTATTTGCACAGCAGTTTTTAAAACACAATTTTTTTGGAAAAAAAATTAAAAATGATCTTCTCAGCATGGAGAAATCACAGGCTAAAACGTCCCAAAATGGCGCCAGCTCCTCAGCAGCCTCCAGCATATCCATGCCTGCACACAGCAACAAGAAACAGTAAGTACAGTTCGCCACTTTACAAAGCTAATTTAGATGAAAGCCTATCAGCTATATATGAAAAATTAGTTGATAAAATACAGCTGGAACTACATAAATCTACAAATGCTTTATCACAAGAGCTTCCCATTTAAGCTCTCAGTGATACATAATGGTTCTATTTATACAGTATATATCAAGGGAAAAGAGCTTCTAGTGAAACTAGGCCTTTTGGATCTTTCATCACGCCACAACCAAAGAGACCAAAGAAAATGGCGGCAACCAAGACTGAAACAATACACAGATTTTATATTCACCTCCATCACACTGATTTCTAATGTCACCATGGTTACTTTAAAGTTTTTGCCTGGTTAGATTATATTTTCTGCACACCAATATTGCTTGCAAGCTCATCCAAAGCACATATTCACCCATGACCATGGTCAGATCACAAAATAGTCTCCTTTTAACCTTTCCACATTGGTTTGCCTCCAACTCCATTCAGCTGGTGCTTAAACTTCTTACAGACCCCTCCAATATCCAAAAAATATCTACTCACATAGAAAATTACTTCACTGAAAATTCAACAGACAAAATACTCCCTACCTCACTTTGGTCAGCACACAAAACTGTCTTGAGAGGATACCTAATCAGTAAAGCAGCAGCCAAGAACAAAGAGACTCACTGAAATCAAATGCCTTACCAAGGACCTAGACCAGGGGTGCCCAACCTTTTGAAAAGCAAGGGCCACTTAAGCGGCTTGGCAACCCGGTCGCAGGCCACAATAAGTGGAGCGGGCTGAATGGATTGGAGATATGCGTTTGTAAAACGGACACAAGTCCATTTACATCTTCCACTCCTTAGAGGTGAATGGAGGGTCTGATTGAGTTGGACTGACCATGTGAAAGGGGCCTAAGGCTGCATTCACACTGATGCACTGTTGTTTATCCGTATCACGGGTGCAGCACAGTTCACCATATGGCTTTCCTTCAGGTTAGCTGCACTTTGCCATAGATTTCTATTATATCCTGTAGGTGTGGTGCACTTTCAGAAAGCACACCAAACTCGCAGGTGGTAGGAGTCTATGGCTCAGTGCAGGTAACCCACAGGTGCACTTCTCTGCACCTGCGGATCAGTTTGAAAGCAGCCCAGTAACTACTGCACAACAGATATGCCCAAATATACACTGTGATTTTAGTAATAAACCTACCTTTAATAACAGTATTCTATTTTATTCCATCCCAGTGCAGGGGGTCGCGGGCCACATCAGAGGGCTTCACGGGCTACACGTGGCCCCCGGGCCACTGGTTGGGCACATCTGACCTAGACTATCTATACAAAAAACTAAATTATTCACCCTCCCAAGAATTGAACCAATAAATACAATTTAAACGCCAAGCTTTAGACTTAATTTTATCAGCCAACACGGATAAAGCTCTTTGATTTTCTAAAACTAAATTGTTGCTGCATGGAAACTCTACCTCTACCATGTTTGCAAAAAAGCTCAATCAAGAACATAAACCACCCCATATCTATAAATTATGTGACCAAAAGAGCAATCTGGTCACCCATCCCTAAGATGTCCTGGAAATTTTCAAATCCTTTTACAAAAACCTATTAATTGGCTAAATAACCTTCAACTCCCAAACCTTAACAATGAACAAATGAATTCCCTGAATGGTCCCTGCACAGACCTAGAAATAATAAACATAATCAAAACTCTTAAAACATCCACTGCCCCAGGCCCTGATGCTTTTACCTTGTCCTACTACAAAAAATGTGCACCCTTTTAGCACCTAAACTAACCAAATTATTTAACCACATCCTACAAGGTAATCACTTCCCTGAAGAAATGCTTTTGACCAACCTTTCTAAAAGCCACTCAAAGATCACGCCCTCCCACAAAACTTCTGCCCCATCTCCGTTCTAGATAATGATCTCAAAATCTTTGGCAGAATGTTAGTTGACAGACTTACGGCAGTGATTACTAATCTTATTCACACAGACCAAACAGGCTTTATCCCATGCCGAATAATAGATAACATTAGACTAGTCACAAACATCATTCAAGATGACAATCTTCACTCATGACTGGTTTGTCTTCTCAGCTTAGACATTCACAAACATTCAATATCGTAAACTGGTCTTATCTCAATCATCTACTCCCTAAATATGATCTTTCTGACAAATTCCCACTTGGCTTCAATGCTCTATACAATTCCCCACAAACTAGAATTTAAAATACCTGGCAACAACTCAGAATTCTTCTCCTTAAGTATAGGAACCAGCAAGGTTGCTCCCTATCCCCACTTTTATTTGCTTTAGCAATTGAACCCCTGGAATATGCATTGAGAAACAATGGCAATATAAAAGGATACACTAAAGGCCCTAATGAATTTAAACTAAGCTTATACGCAGATGATGCTCTCTTATTATCAGACCCACTCATATCCATACCCAACCTTCTTACCGAACTTAAAACATTCCACAACTTTTTAGGCTTGGGTATTGATATTAATAAATGTTCAGCCCTACCTATCAATCTCCCTCAAAACACGCAATCTCTGCTACAGCAAAACATCCCATTCACATGGTGCTCCCATTCTTTCAGATACCTCGGTATCCATGTCACACCCTCATTCAAATCATTCTACAAGATAACTACCCCCCAACTCTTTCCCCACATTAGTTCCTTACTTAAAAAATGGTCCTCTTACCACATCTCTTTCCTTGGAAGAATATGTGCTATTAAGATGTCAATCACCCCCAAACCCGCGGCATTACACATCTTTTGGAGCCGTGAACACCTTAAACCGATCTGGCAGGCTGCCACAGCCAGAATTGAGGAATCACCCAAACAAAAAGTTCCTCTCACCCCACAAGCTTGCCTTCTATATGCTAATGTACCAAATATACCAGTACCATGTAATAGACTGCTACATTCATTCTTCAGCTTGATTCAATGGATGATAGTATTCAATTGGAGAACTAACAACCTTTCATGGCCACAGGTCCTATCCAGGATGGAAATGCTTAGACTGTCTGAGAGAATCCACCACACCCTTCAAAGTTTGCACATTTTCAACAAGAAATGGAGTTATTGGATCTTACCATAATTCTCCTCTGACACAATACATCCGCAATTGATTCATTGGCATATAGAAACATTGATTCTCCCAAATCTCAGGACATAATTCTTTCGGTATAAATAATCTCTAGAATGTTCTATTATTCTATATGCTATTGTCTCTTCTTCCAATATACATATAATGATTATTATTATTTTATTACTGTTTAACCCATATACCACATCACACTGTTCTATGAAACTTCCGTCATTACATTGAAACTGTATGTTCAAACTTTCAAATAAAACTTTTGTAAACAAAAAAGAAATCACAGGGTCTCATACAGCCTGACCAGGCCCCCACCTAGTCAAAAGTGACTGACGACATAGATTTATCAGTCCCTTTCTCTGCAGCCTTGGCTGCACAGATGATTGAATAGGAAGCACTATGAGGCTCCCTGCTCATTCACAAACTAAAGCTTGGAAATATAATTTGCTATGCTTCAGTGATGAATGGACACAGGAGTGATGGTATTGATCGCTTACTGTGTTCATTCAGGAAAGGAAGGGGCCAGAAATGACATATTTACTGGCCCACTTCCCCACTCTAGATCCTCAATCATCCATCTGTGTGCCTGCAGAAGCTGCTGGTGGAAGAGGAGTGTACTAGAACCAATCCCTCTGCAGTTCAACCAGAGGGAGAAAGAGGAGGAGAAGCTGGCTGGGGGGTGGGCAGAAGAGGATCGGTGTCTGCAATAAGACCCTCCTGCTCAGCAGGTGCATTGGCCCCCCTTTTAAACTGGTGGAGCCCTGGCCCAGTAAAGGAGGGCTGGCTGTACTGCTTTATCAGTGGCCCTGTGTGTGTGGTAGTAACGTATGGGTTCACATTTGCGTGTAAGCACATTGGGATGGGGGCGCTTTATTTATTTTTTTATTATTTAGTTAATTTATACAATTATTTTTTTGGTTTTTGTATTACATTTATTGCTACCCCAAATCTCTCCTCTGGCCTCCCATGTAGCCGATCACACACAGATTGGTTTGGCCGGCTAACTACCTGGCCGCTGGTGGCCAGGCAAACAAAGAGGCAGAACCAGAAGTGACAAACTACTCGTCGCTCGACGTCAGTTCCTCTTTCTTTGTACAGGGCAGCCATCACCACCGGCCACACCTCTCCTGGCCTCTGCGATGAGACCGGAGAGGTAGGACCCCTTCTGCCACCCACAGAAGTCATTGGCTAATTAGCCACTCAGATCAATTCTGCCAGATAGGGAATTGCTGGCTGAAAATATCGATACTGGGATGATAGGTAGGCGCAGCCATTATCCTGGTATAACCACTGAAACCGGAAGATGACCATGTATGCCCTGCTGCTGGGAAGTGGTTAAACAGACAAGGAGTGCCTTCCCTCTCTCTCTCTCCTCTGGCACTATGTATAGTGGTTGCTGCTATCTTGCTCCTGTGTCTGCCCTGCTTCAGTGTTCCTGCACCCCTCTGGTAACGTCTATTCTCCTATAGTTTGTTAAGAGACAAAGCCATGGCTTTGACTCTAGATAAAGTTGTTTAGGTTCCTTGTCTCTCTCCTCATTTTAGGTAGTCCACTGCAGCATGGTCAGGAGGCACTGAAGTCTGCTGAAGGGTAGGGGAGGCAACGTGGGATCAGTTTTTAAAAGAGTGCTACTTTCACTGCTCTAATATTGTGGTATTGCTTGTTTCAGTCCCAATAACATTGTTCCTCTCCAGATTCTAGAAGAAACCACTCTTCTAGTTCCCATTCTCACCATGAAGCAGTTCGACCCCCAGTTATTCAGCACAGCCAATTATATGTCAAGCCACTTTCTCTAGCTCTGGGTGCAAATGGAATGGGCCGTCCAGCTCAGGGTCTTTGCTGAGCTTGCTCAGCAGCTGCCTTACCCAGAAAATGTATCTGTGCTGAATGCTTGAAGGAGATTTCAATGGATAGAGAGGCTGATGCTGAGAGAGTTAAATCCTATATCCAACAGGCAGTTACAGAATCTATATTTTATTTTTCCCCTTTGGAAAGATCTGCTACATGACAGAAAGGTCACTCTTCAGAGGTGGTTACAGATCGCTCATAAGGAGGATCTTCCAATTTCCTTTGATTTCAACTTTGTGAATCTGTTTATAGAGGCCGTGAAGGATGCAATTGAATGTTAAGCTGAGTTGAAGCCCCCCCGCCCAGAAGGTGAAAAGATATTTTCCAAGTCTTAAAAAGGGTGTCCCCACCTTCCCTTTGATGGTAGAAATGAAGGAGGTCATTGAAGAAGATTGGGATAAGCTGGACAAAAGGGCCAACCTACAGAATAGATTCACAAAAATGTACCCGTTCAGAACGTTTGAGCCAAATATTTGAGACCGATATTTGCAGCATGGGGGAATCCAGTGATCGATCTCATGACTATGATAAGGCTCAGGTGTCCCTGTTTGTGTCAAGGTACAACTTTGAGAAGCACTGGCACAAGATGTATTCATGATTCCCTGGAACTTCCCACTAGTATACATGTTTCTACCATTTCCACTGGCATTGAAGGTCCTTCATAATTGTTCCATTGCCAAGGAGGGTGTGGTTCCCTCTACTAGTTCAAATTTCATCATGTCATCCTAACTGCCAACCAGACGAGATCTGCTGATTCAGGGGGAAGGCGTACAAAAGAATCCTGCGAGACTTTGCCTCGACAGCTTGGTTATTAAAACATGGCAGTTAAGGGCTTGTGGCCCTACGGTAGTAGAGACCTTGTTAAAATTTAAAGAAAATACCACAAACGCATGGAAGAGGTTTGTGTATTTTGCCTGACAACAGGATTTCCTACTTTTTTCTCCTGGGCTGCCTGACATATTAAGTTTTCTCCCACCAGTCCTGGACAACTCCTTCAAGTTCAATTATTGGCACTGTCATCTCTCATGGGGCAAGGTGGGCTGAAGATGCCGTGGTGAAGCGCTTTCAGCCTCCAAGGAAGAGTATCTGCCTCCATCTTGGGACTTAGCCTTGGTACTCAGGGCATTATGCAGGATCCATATAAATAATATATATATATATATATATATATATATATATATATATATATATATATATGGTATCTAAACTTGAAGGTTATTTTCTTGGTTGCCATCACGTCTGCAAGGAGGGTCTCAGAATTATCAAGTCTATCGTGCAAAGAACCCTACTGTCTAATTCTTGCAGATAAAGTGGTGTTAAGACCTGCTCCCCACTTCCGTTCCAAAGCCCCAAGCATCAAGCTTTCATGACAACTGGAAAATTGTTATTACAATTTTCCCACCTGAACCCACTTCTTCAAGTCAGGAAGATTTCGGTTCTGTGGATATGGTTAAACTAATTTCAGCTTACATCACCAAAACAGCAAGTTTAAGGAAAACTGACAGCCTCTTTGTTCTCCCAGCAGGCCCAAAGAAAGGGGATAAGGCATCTTCCAGGACAATTTCCTCTTGGATTCTGAAAGTTCTAAAGGTGGCTTATACCAAACAAAGCTTACCTTCACTGACGGAAGTGCAGGCTGATCCTACTAGAGGGCAGCTCACACAAAGGTTTTGGAATTTGATATGGCCCTAAATAGTAACTAAAATACTTTTGGCAAGCACAGGGATGTTAAGTTGTCTCTTGTTTTCTCTATTCCCACCCTGGATTGGCTAGTTATGTCCCACTGTTGCTGACATATGAAATATGAAAAATTGTTACCTGATACTTATTGTAACTTTCCTTTCCTGGTGTCAGTACTAGGATCCCTTTTTAAGACCCAGACTCATAACTCACCTGACACAGCCTTTGCCTGGGAAATGGTGATTGGCGAGCTCACCTTTAAATCACCTGTATCAGCATACCACCAGTACTCGTGATAGCCAGCCAACCTCCTGTCACATCTGCAATGGTGAACCACAAGCACCAGCCAACCTCTACCTTCATCTGCAGCGTTGAACTACAAGTTCCAGCTAACCTGCTCATGGTACAGTATGTGCTCTTTTTTATTGAACTGTTGCCTGCTATCTGCTTCTAGCCTGACATTATCACCAGCCATACATTGAAAGGGAAGAGTATCATGGATCTTGCGCAGGCTCAGTTGTTTGCACAGGAACTTTGCCGTTTGTCCCATCAAGTCCAGGAAATGGCCACAGAGCTCACCAAGGTGCAATCTTCTTCTTCTACCACCGCTACAAATACTCCATCACCTGAACTTAAAATTCCTCTGCCTGATTGGTTTTCTGGTGACCGTAAGGGGTTTTGCAACTTTAGCTGCAAACAGCTGCAAATTATATTTCAAGTTAAAGCCATCCTCGTCTGGCTCTGAAAATCAGAGGGTTCAGATCATTATCTCATTACTACAGGGTGACCCCCAGGCTTGGGCCTTTAACCTGGAACCAAACCACCCAGCCCTGCTAACAGTAAATGCCTTCTTTGAATCTCTCCTTTTGCTGATCCAAATCGTGCTGTTACTGCAGAATCAACCCTGCATAACTTACAGCAAGGGACTAACACTGCTGAAATGTATTGCTCAAAGTTTCGCAGGTGGGCCCCAGAACGATGCAGCTCTCCGCAGCCAGTTTAGAATTTTCTAAAAGGTCAGCTTTTCCTACCCAGCCTCACTGGAGGGGGCTATGTGTCTAACCATTAAAATTGACCGCCGCCATCGGTAAAGGCGGCTAGAACTCAATAAAGCTGTGGCAAATTATGTACCTTCCTTGCCCCCTAATTATTCCACCTCCAGTACCAGGTCTGAGGAAGAACCTATGCTATAAGGCTCCACCCATTTATTCCGTTTATTACCCAGGAACACACACACCGCTATAACATGGGACTCTGCTTATATTGTGGCCTCATCAACACTGGGGAAACCCCCAGGACCTAGGTGATTGTGGGGAGGTCACCTTAGGTCTGCTTTCATCTCTCCAGAAGGACAATCGCATACTGTTACCTGCTGTTATTTACTTTGGGACGGGGGGCTAATGAACTTCTGGCCTTTGTAGATTCTGGAGATGCTGATAATTTTATAGATAACACTCTGATTACCTCTTTGTCCTTGGAAACTCAGCTTGCCCAGTCCACCTGATTTCTGTGGATAACCGGCCTCTCTCACAAGATCAAGTGCTCTAATCCACCAGTTATAATTGAGGGCCTTGCATTGTCTTGCATTGCCTTGTCTTTGACTCTTCATCCACTCTTTTGATCCTAGGCCTTCCTTGGCTTCAGAAGCACAATCTAGAAATTGACTGGCAAACAGGAAATACTTTGGCTTGGTCCAATCAGTGTGTAAAAAATTGCATCCAGCACCCTGCTTGATTTGCTGCCTGTCAAGTGGGAGTGGAACAGATTTCGCAGTATTATAAGGATTTTTAGAATGTATTTTCTAAAGGGATTGATAATGCTTTACCTCCCCATCGCAGTTATGATTGTCCCATTGACCTCTTGGCTGACACTACACCTCCTCGATGGATGTGTTTCCACTGTCTGAGCCACAGAATGTTGCTTTGCAAGAGTATATCCAGTAGAATCTAGCTAAGGGATTCATCCATCCCTCTACTTTTCCCACAGTCACAGGATGCTTCTTTGTCCCAAAGAAGGATGGGGGATTGAAGCTGTGTTAACTACAGAGGTCTAAATAAATAAGATAACTGTTCCCAATTGGTATCCTCTTCCTCTCATCACAGAGTTATTCTCCCAAATCCAGGGAGCCAAAATCTTCTCCAAACTGGACTTAAGGGGAGCCTATAATCTAGTGCACATCCGTGTAGGAGATGAATGGAACATAGCCTTTAACACCAAGGATGGACATTATGAATATCTTGTCATGCCTTTCAGTCTCAGGAATGCACCAGCTGTCTTTCAAAACTTTATGAATGACATTGTCCGTGACCTGTTGGGTCACTTCATACTTGTATACTTAGATGATATTTTGATATACTCTCCCAATCTTGAAACACATCAGAGGCATGTCTGCTCGGTAGTGGCATGATTAAGGACTCGCTCCCTTTTTGTAAATCCTGAAAAAGTGTTTATTCCATGTCAAACAAGTACACTTCTTTGATTACCCGATTTCTGACACAGGCCTCACCATGGATCCAGCCAAGATTCAAGCCATTTTAGATTGGGCACCACCTTCAGACCTAAAGGCAATTCAGAGCTTCCTGGGCTTTGCAAATTTCTATATCGGAAATTTATTAAGGACTTTGCCACTATTGCACATCCCATCACCTCTTTCACCAGGAAGTCTCCGACTAAGTTTAAATGGACTACTGAAGCCCAGGTGGCGCGTTGTCACAAAAAGATCCTGTAAATGCTGCCATCCACCCCTGTGCCTGCTTGTCCTGCCTATCTTCTGTGTTTAAGGGTCACATCCTCATGTGTGCTCCTTTGATCTTCCACCCTCCGATGTTCCAAGTGCCAACACTTTCTCCAAAATTTGGTCCGATGTTAATCATGCTATTTCTCCTTCTGTGCAGGCTTTTAAGAGAATAGCTGACAACAGGCGCTCAAAGGCACCGGGATATAAAGTTGGTGACAGAGTGTAACTATCATCTAGGAATTAGTCCCCGCATGTACTATCTAAAAAACTTGGCCCAAAATTCATCGGACCCTATGAAATTTCAGAGATTGTTAATCATATGACCTGTAGATTAAAACTTCCCCCATCTATGTGCATTCCAAATGTCTCATTGTTGAAGCCTGTTCATTCCAGCCTCCAAGAAAATGAACCAGACCCTGTGGACGTTTTGGGCAGTCTGGAATATGAAGTGGCATATATTCTTGATTCCAGATGAGTACGCAACTCCCTACAATATCTCGTTAATTGTAAAGGTTTTGGCCCAGAGGATTGATCTTGGGTCCCAGCTCATGATATTCATGGTGAGTGACTTAAGAAGTTCCATCTTCATTATCCAAGTAAGCTTGGGGTGTAGTAGCAACCCCTTGAGGAAGGGGGTACTGTCACTACTAGCATCCCATTAAGACCCAGCAAAACTCACCTGATACAGCCTTTGCCTGGGAAACAACGGTGATTGGCTAGCTCACCTTTTAAATCACCTGTATCAGCATACCACCAGTGCTCGCGATAGCATTGTTACCTTGTGTGCTCCTGCTTGACCCAGTGGATATCTGCTCTGTGTATATCGTGAATGACCCTGATATATTTCACCCTGCTTTGCTTGCTTCTGATTCGGTACCGTTTGAACTCTGATCTACCTGTGTATGACCCAGCTTGTCTAGACTATGCTTCGCCTGATTTTTCTGTAGTGCCAGACTCGGCATTACTACTTGGCTGCCAACCTCCTGTTATATCTGCAGCAGTGAACCACAAGCACCAGCCAACCTCTACCTTCATCTGCAGTGGTGAACTAAAAGTTCCAGCTGACCTGCTCTGCTTAGACCTGCTCATGGTATGTGCTCCTGTTTATTGAACTGTTACCTGCTATCTGCTCCTAGCCCGACACCTGGCTTATCTTCATGTCAGCAAATTTTTTTTCCCTCCCTTTGTACTGTCACAGTCTAGTTATGGAACACTTGAGGGTAGGGGTCTCTGTCTTTTATTCTGAGGTAGAAGGTGGTCTTTGGGGGTCAAGAGGCTGGAGTTGAACATATAATATTGAACATATAATATTGTCACCCTATCCCTTTGCTTTACATGGCTGGAGACTCCCATACATGTAGGTGAATGGGACCAGTTAAAGTGGCTTTAAAGCCTTAAAGGGGTTGTAAACGCTCGTGTTTTTTCACCTTAATGCATCCTGCATGCATTACAGTGAAAAAACTTCTGACAGTGACTGGCCTTCCAGTCCCCTATTTTACTCACCTGAGTCCTTCATTCCCTCGGTGGAGACATGCTGTACTCTCTGCCTGGGGTTGTCGGCTGTTGATTGGATAGACTGATAGCAGTGCAGCCATTGGCTCCCGCTGCTGTCAATCAAATCCAATGATGCAAACGCTGGGGGGCAGGGCTGAGTCCTGCATTCTGTGTCTATGGACGCAAATGCTGGACTCGGGAGCACGCCTGCAAGGTAACCCCTGGAAGAGCGCTTCTCCTAAGGGGTTATACGATGTGGGGGGGAGCTGATGGCACAGTCGAGGGACCCCAGAGTAGGATTGAGACCGCTCTGTGCAAAATGAACTGCACAGTGGAGGCAAGTATGACATGTTTGTTATTTAAAAAAAAAAGAGCCTTTACAATCACTTTAAGGTTTGTCACCTTAATGCATCTATGCAGTAAGGTGAAAAACCTTCTGTGCTGAAGCTCCCCCACAGCCCCCCCTTTTACTTACCTGAGCCTGATCCAGTGATGTGCACAAGAGCTCCCGCTGCTGTCTCCCTCCTCATTGGGCATATTGATAGCAGCGAGGACCATTGGCTCCCACTGCTGTCAATCAAGTGCTGTGACACGGAAACGGGCCGAGTCAGGGCATCCTTAACAATCTTCGACAGCGGATAGTTGTCATATATAATAGCATAAAGGCCCAAACAGCCAAGGTTCAGTTCAAACTTTTGTTCAAATCAAACCTTAAGCTCATCCCAATTTTTTGTGTGTTGTTTTGTTAATTTGATTGTCTTTATTGTATTTAAAACAACCCAACTTTAACTTCTTCCCATCCGGCCACTGCACATAAACGGCTGGGTGGGTGCTTTGCTCTTCTGGGTGAGTTCAGGAATGTCCCTCAGAACGAGGTCGCGCAATCCCGATGTGCTCCTATCCCCCGGAGATGGCGCATCTCCGATCAACAGAAGGGCTCTGTGATTGGCCCTTCTGAGCACATGATAGCTGTGTCCAATTACAACCATCGTGTGATGTAAATAGAGCTGGCTGTCAGTTGATCGGCTTTGCTTCTCCTCACACAGAGCCAGTCAGTGAGAAGAAGAGCCAGTGTGTGTTGTCGGTGGGGATCAGTGAGTGTACAGCACTTTACACTTACTGACCACACAGCAAGTGTCCCCACAAAGTGCCCCCACACAGTAAAACACATCTGTCCCAGTGGTCAATATCTGCACACATCAATCCCAGTGATCAACATCTGCGCACATCTGTCCCAGTAATCAACATTGTGCACATCTGTCCCAGTGATTTACGTCTGTTAAATGTGGTCATTTTGTGGGTAATTTAATTATCCTAGTGCTCCAGGGCCTTCAAAATGTAATAACCAGTCAGGAAATTAGATGTGTAATTTCCATAGGCTGTGTAAAAGTCTCACACATGTGGTTTCGCCATACTCAGGGGGGGTAGCAGAATGTATTTTGGGCTGTAATTTTTGATATGTACATGCTCTGTGTTGTCATATAAATTGACAACTTTGTTTAACCACTTGCTTACTGGGCACTTAAACCCCCCTCCTGCCCAGACCAATTTTCAGCTTTCAGTGCTGATGCAATTTGAATGACAATTGCACGGGCATACAACACTGTACCCAAATGAAATTTTTATCATTTTTTTTCCACAAATAGAGCTTTCTTTTGGTGGTATTTAATTACAGCTGGGAGTTTTATTTTTTGCTAAACAAACAAAAAAAGATGCAAAAAAAAAAAAATCATGTTTAATAGTTTGTTATAAAATTTTGCAAACAGGTCATTTTTCTCCTTCATTGAAGTGCGCTGATGAGGCGGCACTGATAGGCTGCACTGGTGGGCACTGATAGGCTGCATTGGTGGGCACTGATAGGCTGCACTGGTGGGCACTGATAGGCATAGTTAAGGCGGCACTAATAGGCACAGATAAGGCGGCGCCGATGGGCACAGATAAGGCGGCACTGATGGGCAAAGATGGGCACAGATAAGATGGCACGGATGGGTGGCACTAAGGGGCACTGATAGGTACCACTGATAGATGGGACTGATGGGCACTGATAGGTGGCTCTGATAGGTGGCACTGCTGGGTGGCACTGATGGGCACTGGTAGATGACACTGATAGGCACGATATGTGGCACTGGCGTGCAGCACCTTTGTTGAGGCAGATTGTGGGCACTGCTGGGTGGCACTGTGGGCACTGCTGGGTGGCACTGCTGGGTGGCACTGTGGGCACTGCTGGGTGGCACTGTGGGCGATTACCGGCTCCGTTGTATCACATGATCAGCTGTCATTGGCTGACAGCTGATCACGTGATAAGGGGTCGGGATCGACCCCTTGCTCGGATCGGTGATCAGGCGAGTCTCAGGGGGCGCGCAGGCCGCTCGTGCCCGTCAAAGGAGGTCCGCGCTGTAGCCGTCATTCGGCTATAGCGCGGGTCTCAAGTGGTTAAAAAAATGTTTTAATTTTCTTTCCATATTTGACATGTTCAAAAGACTCATTATGCTTCATAGAATATATGTTGGGGTGTTTGCTTTCCAAAATTGGTGTTTCCATTGTCCTGGTGCTCCAGGGCCTTCAAAAGTGTGATAAGTAGTCATGACATTAGATGTGTAATTTTTGCTCCTAGAATGCCTGAAGGTGCTACTTGGATGTTGGTATGTGGCCAGGCTGTGGAAAAGTCTCATGTTTTGGAGTGTAATTGCAAATATGCCTATGTAATGTATGAGAAATAACTACCGGTATATATATATTTTTTTTTCCAAAGCAATGTGTCAAATAAATTGCATTTCAAAAAATGTACTGCTTCTTGCTAAATACTTTGAACTGTCTTCTTTCCAAAAAGGGTCGTTTCGGGGATATTTGTACTGTCCTGACATTTTAGGGCCTCAAGAAATGATAGTCCATCAGTATATCAGACTGATTTAATCATACACTTACTAGAATTTTTTTTTTACCAAAGACATGTAGCAGAATATACCTATACCCTTATATTGCAATAAATAAATACAAAAAAACAGTGGTGGTTATATACTATCAAAAGAAACTCTGTGTGAAAAAAATTATAAAAATTTCATTTGGATACAGTGTTGCATGATTTAATGATTGTCATTTAAAGTGTGAGGGCACTGAAAGCTGAAAATTGGTCTGGGCAGGAAGGGGGTGAAAGTGCCCAGTATTGAGCTGGTTTTTACTCAGTTGCAAGCACCCTGTTTGCGTTCCACCTTGATACACATGCACCCTGTCTGCAGACAAGACCTTCTACGTTTTTCATTAGATGAAACGTCTCAGCATTTGTGTATATGCAAGATGCTTTTTTAAAACTTGTTTTTCTTGCCACTACCTCTTAACTTTACCAAAGAAACTGAGACATATGCATTTTATTACTTAAATCAGTTTTGACAATGTTGACCCTTGATTGCTCATTTCTTACCTGCAGACCATTGCTTGCTTTCCAGTACCAGCAATAAGGTGATGAACATAATATTTGTCAATCTTCCTGGCTATTCAACATAATACAAAACAGACAGGTTACAAGATTTCTACTTTTTGTCAGATTTGAAACTATCTATGTTATAACTAGATAACTAGCAACTGCCCGTCGGCACACTTTTTGAAGTGTAGAACTACAAATTTGATATATATATTCAGATATGGCTGACCTTCCTACATCAAGGCTGAACATATACATTATGAAAATAACTATTTACCAGGGGCATTTCTAAGCCTAGCGGTTTATTTTTAATTGCTTTCAACCCAAAGAGCTGTTTTTGTTTGCCTTCTATATATTACCTTTTGCTAAAATACCAGTATATTTTGTTTTTTGGGTACTTCTTTTTTGTTGATATGTTGTGTGAGATACCTGAAGATGTGTGCATTTTTTCTTAGATACGTGTTATATTTTGAAGTCAAGGTAGACCTCATGTTTTTTGATAATTTCTTTTATGAGATTGCCCATAAAGGGTGAAAAATACTTTCCTCCTGTTTTCTCTTTATTTATTCTGTTTTTATTCTTTTTACCAATTTTACAAAAGAAATACAGATGCACATATCATATAGTAGTTTTTGAATTAAGAATATATAATTTTTTTAGGAAGATAAATATAAGGTAATACAGTTTGGAATCATATAGTACTTTTCTATATGCCCTTATATCACCAAAATAATGGATATCTTCATGGTGGTTTATCTCCATGATAATTGTATGACTAATAAAAGATCCAAAGCAGAAAGTCTTACCTCACATCTTCACTGAAATTTATGAATGTGCAGTCTGAAAATCAGATTTTACCACCTAATTAGGCTTCTTGAGAATCTCATGGTTTGGGTCTGCCCTTCACTATTGTTATAAATATTCAGCTTTGATTTGGAAGTGGTGTGACTGTCAGCCTGACAAAAACAGGAAGTGATCACTATAGTGATCAAAATCAAAATTTTCAATCTTTTAGCTTTTGTCAAAAGCTGATGTTGGGGACTGGACATAGTCTAAACCTGTTTTACCCCTATAAAAGAACACTGGCTGCAGGGAGGAATGTGGGAGTTTAATAAGGAGCTATCTCAGCGTAGCCCTGCAATCTTACAACGTATAACTTGAAAAACTTCAACATTTTCTAGTAGTGTTCCAATACTGATCGGGGTGAAAGCAGCAAGCCCCTAGCAAGGAAGCTAATAATGTATCTTCTTATAGGAGCATACAGTTCCCTTTTAACACAATTTATGTTGGTCAGATATACCTTCCTGAATCAATCAATTCACCCATAGTTATTTTGTAATTGGAACAGCAATTTTTGATATGAAGTGCATGTAAATTATGTTACATTTCTTTGATAATGTTTATCTAATCCTGAAGGTTTGTGCATAGGCAGATTCTTGCATTACACATAATATTCTTTTAATGAACCAAACCAATTTTCCTCCATTAATTAGAAAGATTTGTGGAGTGGTGGGCAGTAGGAAGCCCCCTTATGGTGTGTGCAATGATCCAGGACACTCTGTAAAGGACAGAGGGTGCTTGATGCTGGAATGCTAAGGGTTGCAGTACTGGACACTGCTCCATCAGGCATCACAGAGACTTTGTAGAGCTAATGCAGAATAGCTACAGACCCCTTGACAGCTTGGACATCTGTTGGATAGTGAAGTCCCATTTTTCAGATCTCTGACATGTGATCTGTTGCCTGAACAGTGAGAGGATGAAGAGGGACTCCACTGCCATTGGGGTGCCCGTACAATGCAGTACCCTATATCTTCAATAGCCTCTTATAATCTAGTGCCTCCTACAGTACTGTGCCCAGCCCTCCACTGTGCTTTCTACCCCTTCCAGAGCTCCTTCTCACATGTCTTATTGATCATTTTTTCTCTCCTCCCTCTGACAGGCATTTTTCTTTTCTACTGACCACTGATGCATGGCATTTGTTCCTCTTACTGACCACTCACACTGGAACACATTTTTCCACCTATTTAATTATTGTGTTTTTGCTTTACCTCCTAAGTTAAGAATATTAATTTTGACTGCTGGGTTCTGCACCATAAAAACATGCTGTTGGTGGAGCCCATTACAAATTGTGTTGTTGGGCCCTGTGATTTACAGTTTAAATGTTTGTAAACTTTAAGAGCTCTTTCACACTTGCGGCAGCCCATGCCCCCAATCTAATGCCTCCTCACCACCAGATGAGTCCCTGAAAAGCCCAAGGCGCACACCCATTCACTTCAATGAGTCAAGTTTGGCAGTGAAACTGCCTACCAAATGCAACAGGGTGTGTCATGTTTGTTGCGTCATGGTACAGCCCTCAGAGGCCGCGTGTTCTCCTTTAGGTGGACGCCCACCTTAACAAGTACTGACAATTAATTTATCTTATTTTCTCTCTTATAGTCTGTTAAGTATACCACTGAAAGCTTTATGTTATATCTGCTTGACAAGTGCAAAAAATAGTTGTTCATCCAACTAGAAATCTTGTGAACTATGTTGACTACAAAACACCTCCCCCTATGTTATGGTGAGGGGAGGTGTTATGTAGTCCTATCGCCACCTGCTCCTCCTAAATACAGAGTACAGTTGTACAGGAAAGTAAATGTGTTCTAAGCAGGATCATTAGGTAAAAAGAAAAAGTGTGCAAAAAAGAATATAAATTCAAACCACATCTAAGTAAAAGTAAGTTTCAATGCATTAAATTTCTGTCCTTGAGTTTAGAAATGCATTAAGCTGCTGTTAAATTGAACAGACTTTTCTAGATGTGGTTTGACAAGGTCAGTGTAGGGATGTAAAAGTATTCTTTTCTTTTCCTGTTGTTTGCCTCAGGAGTTTGTTAGTCCTTGCAGCAGATGCCTTGGTACTGCTATTCAGCCTCTTGTCTACATCTCAACTATCTCTTAGTTTCAGCTTTCTCCAAATGTACTCTATTGAAGCTGGTCATAGACATTTCCCTGTCCTGCTGAATTAAACTGCATTTGTGTGCATCTCATAATTGCTGGAAACAGCAAACAACCTTTGTCAAATGACCCCAGAGGAGATTAAATTGACTAGAAATCACAGCTAATTGCTGTAGATTTGACCTCAGGTAAGTTGGCACTATAGAAGTTGATTGCCCTCAACCTCCACATTTTAATATGCTTGGGCAATTCAAGTATGCAATGTGTCTGTAGTCTCTAATATAGATAACTAGCATATTTCTGTAACTAAAATGATTAAGGCCTAGATTCATAGGTTTAAAAAAATATATCTGCATTGGTAAATGCATTGACTACTATTGGATTACCTTGTTTAATCACAAAAGCCAGACTTACCATCCAGCTATTCACTGGATGGTGTGGAGAGAGGATGGTTGGGTTCAGCTTCAGAGGTGGGGCTTAGATGCCAAATTAAGGCCCCTATTGACAGAGGGTATCCAGAATCAGAATTATACACACAGGCACCAAAATAGGCTTTCTCCAAGGCAGAATTCTTAGTTTCTAAAGATGTTCTGTCTCCAGGGCATTAATTTCAACAGAAATCTCGATGAGATTAAATGTACATTTATAGTATGTTGGGCATTTTGGCCCTGGTTTTTTACCTTTTTAATATTGTGACAGGGACTTTCAACAAAGTTGAAAATGGCTGACAGGTTCTCTTTGACACTTATTTGGCTTTCAAGTGCTGGATGCCATTTAATGGAGGATAACAAAGTGGGTCTTTTTGAGTAAGTTATTCTTATTATTAACATGTAATACCAGTGATAGGCGATCAATTTTTCCCAAGGGGCCACATGACAAACTAGGACTGTTGTGGAGGGCCGAGCTTAATTCTGCTCATTATTAAAGTGGAAGTAAAACCATCAATTTAAACAGTTAAAAAAAAGGCATGCCGGTAATGCTAACTGCACATTGGCTGTGCTCTCAGCCAAACTATCAAACCATCCAATGGCTGGTGTCATAACGAATCACATGTGCAGCACCATAGCAGTTGAAGATTAAACAGGCAAAGATGGCAGCTTCCTTGGCTGAAAACGATAAGGGAGTTTACTTCCACTTTAATTTAGGACTTTTTTGTATTTACTTATTTATTTATTTTTAACATGGAGTGGTTATTGATTCAACCAAGTTCAATCTATTCATAAGTAAGGATGAGCACGGGTTTGATCCGAACTTGGGCATTCCCTGTCTGCAGCTGCAAAATCACAAAAGAAGCAGGGATACTCGTGACGTCACTGACCTCATATAGCTATGAGCACCCTCCCCTTTGTGTAAATATAGCTTTGGGGCAGGGACTTCCTGGCCACAACTGATTGGGCAGGAGTGGGTGGGCGCGATGGCTTCCTTTTGAGTTTGGTCTGAACCCCTGTTCATCCCAATTCATAGGTGTCCTAAAGTGTATCTGTGGTCAAAATGTAAAATCATTGTGTTCATTTCCACATTGAATTTCAACTATTTCCTAATAAAGCGTCACTTCACCCAGAAGAAACAGAATTAGTCTAATCACTAATATTATTTGTTTATTATCCTCTGGTATATTTAAGTATCCCACAACAGAGGCTAAGGGGGTATTGTAAATGTGTATATCATATACTTTGTTAATTTAATCTGTAATGTCTTCCCAGTATCAAAATAGTTTGGGGCAGTGCAAGTTGCCCACATTATGCATAGAGGTAATTACATGCGAATCTGTGCATCCATTAATGAGCCCTATAAGCTCTATTAACAATGAATAACTGTGAAAGCCTCCTGGAAGTGAATAGGGAAACAAGGGGAATAAAATGTTATTAGATCTAAATACATCAGGGCTTTTGTTGTCTTGGACCGCTCATGCACATGCTTGCTGATTACATAAAGTATATAAAATCTGTATGCATTTGACATATGTATCACCTGACTTTCATGTCCTGAATGCTCCTGCTTAATAAATTGCTATTATTTTTTAATCTTGCTTTTCTCCATCCTAAGCAGTTTGTTGCCATTGTTATCCTAAGATCAAAAGCAAAAGAAATACAAATTCAGACAGTGTTTCACAAAAGTCTGTAGTCCAGTCTCTGATTCCTGCAGGTCCAAATACAGGTAATTATGACTCATGACTGTTTTTGTTTTGTGTTGTTTTATTAGACTTGAGAGGAATGTGGTCTATTGTGAAAGAATTACTGTCACAAAAGATTTACATTAGATGTAAGGTGTTGAATGTTGAAATTATTTCCAAAGTCCTGAATTCTTTCTGTTGCACTGCTGGACTTCTCTGAGTGGGAATGATATGCCCTCTTGTGGAGTATATGCAGAGTGATTATTGCATTTAAAAAATGTTTGGTTTGGTTTTTTTGTCTTTTATAAGACTCTAAAGCCGTGTACACACGGGCGGACTGTCTGTCCAACTTAGTCCGCCGAAACACATTTCAGCGGACAGTCCGCTCGTGTGTGGGCTTCAGCGGACTTTTTCAGCGTGCAGTCTGGCGGACTAAGTATTTCGGAATTTCCGTAATATTGTCCGTCATACTTTGGTTTCAGCGGACAGTCCGCTCGTGAGTAGGCTAGTTGGACGGACTAAGTATGGCGCATGCTCAGAAAGGATTTACACGGCGGAAGGTTGCATTGCTGTGTATTGGACGTCTTATTTCTAGTCCCGTCGTACGTGCTGTACACGTCATCGCGCAAGCTTTCAACGGACTGTTTGTTCATCGTGTGTGGTCAAGTCCGTTCATTCGAAAGTAGGACGAACTGTTCGTCGGATTGTCTGACGGACTTAGTTGGCCAGACAGTCCGCCCGTGTGTACGCGGCTTAAGAAGGCAAAACAGAGAAAAGAAAAACAAAAGTAGAGCTGTTGTCCATAGTTTCAACTTTAGGGCCTTGTTTACAGGGATGTACTAAAGCCTACATCCCTGCAAAGGGCTGTTTTTGCCTGCATGGGATACACAGGTGTTTTATGCATCCATGTGCCGCCAGTGTTTTGGGGTTCAGCGGCTGCAAAGACTCCCAATTTGACATCTATGCAAGTGCGTGCATGTGCATGTCACCAAATGCAGACAGCCCTTTGTATGGATGTTCGCTTAAGTACATCCATGTGATCAAGGCCTTGTTCTGTAAGAAAGAATAACAAAGACTCGTCACTAAGAGCAACAACTTAAAATTTCCTCCCTTTAAAAAAAAAAAAGTCTCAACTTGAATAAAAATTTATAATTTTATAGGAGTCAATGTTCAGCAAGTACATCTAATTTCATAGAAAAAATTGAAAAAAAAATGAGAAATTAATTAAATCTAAGTTACAAAAGTACCCAAACTTTATCGGAACCTGCAATTCTCCTGTATAACACCAACACAGTGAAAAGTAAATTAAAATAAAAATAGAATCGCACTAAACCTATTAAATCATAAATAGTGATTAACCACTTGCAGACCGGACCATTTTGCTGGTCAAAGACCAGACCACTTTTTGCGATTCGGCACTGCGTCGCTTTAACTGACAATTGCGCGGTCGTGCGACGTGGCTCCCAAACAAAATCGACGTACTTTTTTTCCCCACAAATAGAGCTTTCTTTTGGTGGTATTTGATCACCCCTGCGGTTTTTATTTTTTGCGCTATAAACAAAAATAGAGCGACAATTTTGAAAAAACGCATTATTTTTTACTTTTTGTTATAATAAATATCCCCCAAAAATATATAAAAAAAAATTTTTTCCCTCAGTTTAGGCTGATACGTATTCTTCTACATATTTTTGGTAAAAAAAATCGCAATATGCAATTATTGATTGGTTTGCGCAAAAGTTATAGCATTTACAAAATAGGGATAGTTTTATAGCATTTTTATTAATCATTTTTTATTATTTTTTTTTACTAGTAATGGCGGCGATCAGCGATTTTTATTGTGACTGCGACATTGTGGGGGACCCATCGGACATTTTTGACACATTTTTGGGACCATTGTCATTTATACAGTAATCACTGCTATATAAATGCAGTGATTCCTATGTAAATGACACTGGCAGTGAAGGGGTTAACCAGTGGGTGGCAGTGTAGGGGTTAAGTGTTCCTAGGGGTGTGTGTTACTAACTGTGGGGGGTTGGGCTTTCATTTAGTGAACACTGATCTCTGCTCCAATCACATGGAGCAGAGATCAGCGTCACTAGTTGCTAGGCAGAATGGAGAAATGCTGTTTACACGGCATTTCCTCCATTCAGCCGTCCCATGAGACGATCGCGGGGATGCCCGCGGCGATCAAGTCCGCTGGTCCCGCGACCGGACTCACGGGGGTCCCGACCAGCGCGGGAGCACGCCGCCGGCAGCGCGCTCCCGATGGCAGGGCGGCATTGAAGATTGGACGTACCTGTACGCCAATATGCCTGCCCGTGTCATTCTGTCGATGTACATCGTCGTGCGCTGGTCGGGAACCGGTTAATCATCATTTACGATTTAATAGGTTTAGCGCGATTCTATTTTTCTTTTAATTAACATCTAATTTCATATACTATTATATAGGTTGCTGATCAGATTTTCCCTTAGAGCTGGGGATGAACTGTCAATGCAAGGTTAGTTTTAAGTGATATTTTTAATGTAAGAATAATTGAATAGGTTTACTAGTTAATTATTAAAGTTTTAATTGTTAATTTTGACTGTATGAGAACACTGACGTCAAACAAATGTTTTGATATGTTTCCGAACTAAAGTAAATAAGGTATGTTATCTTACCAAGCTTATAATATTTCCTCCCCCTGTGCCTCTTCCCCTGACTTATCTGTCAAGAGAAATGGCACAACCATCCACCCATCCCCTCATGCCAGCGTGCTAGGTGTTATCCTGGGCTCTGAACTCTCCTTTCGGCCCCACATCCAATCAATTTCCAAAGCTTGCTGCCTCAACCTCCGCAACATCTCTAAACTAGGTCCCTTTCTAACCAATGAAACCACAAAGCTCCTGATTCACTCCCTGGTTATCTCACGCTTTGACTACTGCAACTCCCTCCTCATTGGCTTACCTTTAAATAAACTACCCCCCCTTCAGTCCATCATGAATGCTGCTGCCAGACTCATCCACCTTACAAATCGCACAGTGTCTGCTACCCCACTCTGCCAATCCCTCCACTGGCTGCCACTCGCCCAACAAATTAAACTTAAAATGCTACCAATAAGTTACAAAGCCAACCACAACTCTGCCCCAGCAACATCACTAGCCTAGTCTCCATATACCAACCTAATTGCCCTCTTTGTTCCTCCCAAGACCTCCAGCTGTCTAGCTCCCTCATCACTTCCTCCCATTTCTGTCTCCATGACTTCTCCCGAGCCTCGCCCATCCTCTAGAATTCCCTACCCCAATCTGTCAGACTGTCTCCAAATGTATCCACTTTTAGGCAATCCTGAAAACTTTCCTCTTCAGAGAAGCCTATCCTGCCTCCATCGAACAACTGCACTTAGATTTTCTCCATCAGCTCATCCCCCACAGCTATTACCCTTTCGTATAACTTGACCCTCCCTCCTGGATTGTAAGCTCTGACCAGCAGGGCTCTCTGATTCCCCCCATATTGAATTGTATTGTAATTGTACTGTCTGCCCTAATGTTGTAAAGTGCTGCGCAAACTGTCTGCGCTATATAAATCCTGTAACATAATAATAATTATTATCTACTTTGATGTTGGCATTTTTATTTTCTGCACACCGTCATTTTATTGTCAGTGTGTTCCAAACTATTTTTTTTTGTGCTAAAAGACTAATATCTATTTAATGTATAATTTATTAGTTCAGAGACAATTCAACCAGCGCTAAACATATAAAGTATACCCAAAGCAAAATACTGCAGCTATTCTTTTGGAATAGCTTTTTAGTTATTTTTGATTAGGGTATAGCTGGAGGTTTAGTTTGCAATCCTGTGAATTCCTGCTTCCGTTTGAGGCTTGTATAGCCCTGCCTTATCACCTGTTAGGGTTTTATGGAGCGGTGTCCCATTTTTGCTTACTTAATTTTCTTGGCTGATTTTTGAATTATCCCCTTGCTTTTTTACTATGCCTGGTCATTTGTGTATTTCTTACTTCCGGGGTCATGTTTGGAATGTTTGCCTCGGGATTTGACCTGCGCACTGGCAAATTTTCTATTGGCTATTGAACAGCGTTATTGGTATAAAAGCGGCCGCTTGACGTCATGCCGTCGCCGCTGATGAAGTCCCGCCTGCTGTGTGGGGACGCAATGCGTACGGACCACATGACATTAGCCGTGACGTCACCCGCTTGTTTACAACGCTGATCCGTGCATGGATGTTCTTTTGATTGTTTCATAGTTTGTTAGGTTGAATAAAGACACCAGTCCATCCAGTTCAACCTGAGTGTCTGCAATTGCCCCTATCCCTGTACATTGCACACTCACATCGGTCCCTACCCTCAAGGAGCCCACAATCCAAAGTCCCCATTCATATACTAGGGACAATTTTAGACAGAAGCCAATTAACCTACCTGCATGTCTTTGGATTGTGGGAGGAAACCGGAGTACCCGGAGGAAACCCACGTAGGCACAGGGAGAACATGCAAACTCCAAGCAGGAAGTGTCATGGTTGGGATTTGAACCAGTGACCCTTTTTACTGCTAGGTGAGAGTGCTAACCACTACACCACTGTGCTGCCCAATTGTATTAAGATTCTGTCTGCAACTCGGCACTGGAGAGCAGTGCCATACCATGTGAGTGTATTATTTTAATCTGCCTTTTTATAATAAATTTTGAAATGGAGAGCACTATTTGTTGTCCTTTTATGTTTTCATATATACTTTGCGGAATTATGCTGGCATAAGGGATAAGAGAAGGATTAACTCTGGGAGCACCTATGTTTGAAAGCAGATGTCTGTGATTTACCCCTGGTGGGGATATGCCTGCTTGACCTGTCTGACTTGTCAGGAGTCCATTGCTTAAGGTGAGAGTCCATCTTATCCATTGGTGGAAGGGATCACATTATCACTTGATACTTTGCTGAAAGAAGACACCCTGCACATGTGGACTTTTGATGCTTCCCTTATCTGTCCTGTATTCCATTTATTTATTATTAAGTTTGTGTTTTATATCTGCGCTGTACTGTTGTATGTTTAATTCTTATGGTGGGATTTGGTATTTTGTCCTATAGTATTCTAGCTGCAGCATTTTGCTTTGGGTATACTTTATATGTTTAGCGCTGGTTGATTTGTCTCTGAATTTTTTTGTATCAATTTACTACAATTGCAGCAGCTAACATGAATGTATTTCAGTATTTGGAAAAAAGGGAGGTTAAATTAAGTGAAATTTTTTCACGCACTCCCTCCACTGAACAGTCCCCTGATTTGGTTCAAGCCTTTAGAAAACGTGGTCATGTGTTTGAGAAAAAGGTCAAAGCCTGGTGGGATATTGTTTCTTTTCAACAATATATTTCAGCTAAACTTATACCTCGTTGGTTAAGATGGGATGTCCCTCCTAACGATGGACTTCTAGATAGAGAATCCATGTTAGAATGGGAGGTTTGCTTTTTGGAAAAAGGAATGGAATTAATGGAATTCTTGTTGAAGCGAAAACAAAGAAAAATGGTTACTTTAGAATCTCAGATCAGTGAGATTAGGAGCTCAATTGAGCCATTTAAAGACAGTGCTGATTTCTCTAGGCTGTCTGTCGAATTAAGGGATGGAGTAACCAAATGGGACTTTGAAATTCAAAATAAGAAAAGGAAAAAATTCATCAGGGATTCTGATGATTTTAATGGGGGGAATGTGTTTAAATGGCAGAAGATGAATCAATCGGAGTGTGATATTGTTAATAATATTCCCACTCAGATTGATACTGACTCCCCTAAACCACCACAACCCACCCCTAGTTCACGGATTAACCTGGTACCTGAATACCCCTTGCCTGGGCCATCTAATAATGGGGGTGGTCTTCCTAACAGGGGGGTTCGTAAGAATTATGGAAAAAAACGGTGGAGAGGTAATAATAAGAATTGGGTCCCAAGGGAGCCACCTAGGAATGATTCCCAGTATTATTATAATTACCAGTCACCTAATAGACAGAGAGGTTACCAACAGGATTATAATTCTCATCAAGGGGTTCCCTTTGGTGGTCCTCCTCGGTACCCTATACCTGTCTCTAATAGGTTTGCCCCATTACAATATAATGGAACCTGTGCAGGAGGGGATTTTACCGGGGCACAGAGTGGTCCAGGGAGGGGTCCATATGTGCAGCAACCGACCCACCAAGCGTGGTGGAGGCACCAATCCCAATTAACTCTTCAGCCAAATGGTCAGGTCCCAAAAAGAAAAGAGAGAGAGGAAGGAGAGGGGGTAGGAGAATTCAAAAGACAAAAGCCCCAATAGGAGCTGGCATTTATAATCTTAGTGGCTGTTCATTAAGTGAGAATGAGTTGAAAGTTCTGGACAGGGGACTTAAGTTTGCTCCCGTTAGGAATTTTAATAAATTCCATAAGTATATTAATATCCAAAAATGTATTAGAAATCTAAACATGAAGAAATATTTTCTCTCTAATTCGGTGAGACAGGTGAGGACGGTTGAGAATCATCACTCAAGTCTACGCAATAAATCCACTTTTAACCCTTTGAATACCGATAACAAGTTCTTGAAGGTTTTTAAAAATGAAATATTAAATGATTTAGATAAAATTAAAATACCTAAAGTTAGAGATCCCGAGTTTATTAAACAGGGTATGGAGTCTCTGAAAAATAGGAATGATATTATCATACGCCCTGCTGACAAGGGAGGGGGGTTGGTCATCTTGGACAAGACTAAATATATGTCTGAAATTAATAGACTTTTAAGTGACGTCAACATATATCAGGTTTTGAATAAGGACCCCATGTTAATGTTCAAAGATGAACTACATTGGCTGATAGAAGAAGGAAAAGGAAAGAATATTCTTAACAAAAAAGAGGGACTATATTTGGATCCCCTTTTTTGTAGGACTCCTATTATATATAGCTTACCAAAGATACATAAAGATATTGTCAGCCCCCCTGGCAGGCCTATAGTTAATGGAATTGATTCCCTTACCTCCAGGGTGGGCCAATATATTGACAGCTTCTTACAACCATTGGTGTCTAAAACTGAGGCGTTCCTCAAAGATACTAAACACATTATTCAAATTCTTGAAAGTTTGAAATGCTCTACATCATGTATACTTGTTACTGCTGATGTAGGCTCACTGTATACGATTATTGGGCATGATGATGCTCTGGCCTCGGTACAGTGGGCCTTGTCTAAATTTTCAGATCTTTCGGAAGGTCATAAAAAGTTCCTTCTTAGGTGTTTAGATTTTTGCTTAACTAGGAACTATTTTTGGTTTAACCAACAGTTCTATCTGCAGATAAGGGGGGTGGCTGTGGGAGCCAGGTTTGCTCCCAGTGTGGCCAATTTATTTATGGCGCACTGGGAGGAGGATGTGGTCTTCCGTAGTCGCCCCCTGAGTTAATCTGTTATAAGAGATTTATTGATAATTTAATAATGGTATGGGAGGGTGATCAAATCAGTTTAGATAGATTTGTGGGTATCATAGATGTTAACACCAAGAATATCCAGCTGTCCTGGAATTTTAGCCGGGACAAGATGGTATTCTTGGACCTTGAAATTGGAAGGGAAGGTGAGAAATTGCATCTAAACAACTACTTTAAATCAACTGATCGTAATTCTTACATTCCTCTGGGGAGTTGCCATCACAAATTGTGGTTGTGTAATATCCAGGGGCGGATCCAGAGTCTAATCTCGGGAGGGGCACTGCTATAAAATATGTTTTTTTGGGGGCAATTTATATGGGAAATGGCTGGTATTTGCGCTTCAATCATTACGGCACCATGGTTGTTATGGTGTCAGGATGATTGAAGCGCATTATTTCTATTAATACATTGTAATATAAAATTAAATGGTTCAACTCACCATAATGCAGAATCAGTGGGAGCCCTGAGGGTGTCACTTGCCATGTCACCTGCCACACATTGCGGATTGTCACTTGCCACGTAGCCTGCCACACATTGCGGATTGTCACTTGCCACGTAGCCTGCCACACATTGCGGATTGTCACTTGCCACGTCACCTGCCACACATTGCGGATTGTCACTTGCCACGTCGCCTGCCACCAGATGCAGATTGCCACGTAGCCTGCCACACATTGCGGATTGCCACTGGCCACGTCACCTGCCACACATTGCGGATTGTCACTTGCCACATTGCCTGACACACATTGCGGATTGCCACTTGCCACGTCACCTGCCACACATTGGGGATTGTCACTTGCCACGTCACCTGCCACACATTGCGGATTGTCACTTGCCACGTTGCCTGCCACACATTGCGGATTGCCACTTGCCACGTCACCTGCCACACATTGCGGATTGTCACTTGCCACGTTGCCTGCCACACATTGCGGATTGCCACTTGCCACGTCACCTGCCACACATTGCGGATTGTCACTTGCCACGTTGCCTGCCACACATTGCGGATTGCCACTTGCCACGTAGCCTGCCACACATTGCGGATTGCCACTTGCCACGTCACCTGCCACACATTGCGGATTGTCACTTGCCACGTTGCCTGCCACACATTGCGGATTGCCACTTGCCACGTCACCTGCCACACATTGGGGATTGTCACTTGCCACGTCACCTGCCACACATTGCGGATTGTCACTTGTCACGTTGCCTGCCACACATTGCGGATTGCCACTTGCCACGTAGCCTGCCACACATTGTGGATTGTCACTTGCCATGTCACCTGCCACACATTGCGGATTTACACTTGCCACGTCACCTGCCACACATTGCGGATTGTCACTTGCCACGTCGCCTGCCACCAGATGCGGATTGCCACGTAGCCTGCCACACATTGCGGATTGCCACTTGCCACGTCACCTGCCACACATTGCGGATTGTCACTTGCCACGTTGCCTGACACACATTGCGGATTGCCACTTGCCACGTCACCTGCCACACATTGGGGATTGTCACTTGCCACGTCACCTGCCACACATTGCGGATTGTCACTTGCCACGTTGCCTGCCACACATTGCGGATTGCCACTTGCCACGTCACCTGCCACACATTGCGGATTGTCACTTGCCACGTTGCCTGCCACACATTGCGGATTGCCACTTGCCACATAGCCTGCCACACATTGCGGATTGCCACTTGCCACGTCACCTGCCACACATTGCGGATTGTCACTTGCCACGTTGCCTGCCACACATTGCGGATTGCCACTTGCCACGTCACCTGCCACACATTGGGGATTGTCACTTGCCACGTCACCTGCCACACATTGCGGATTGTCACTTGTCACGTTGCCTGCCACACATTGCGGATTGCCACTTGCCACGTAGCCTGCCACACATTGTGGATTGTCACTTGCCATGTCACCTGCCACACATTGCGGATTTACACTTGCCACGTCACCTGCCACACATTGCGGATTGTCACTTGCCACGTCGCCTGCCACCAGATGCGGATTGCCACGTAGCCTGCCACACATTGCGGATTGCCACTTGCCACGTCACCTGCCACACATTGCGGATTGTCACTTGCCACGTTGCCTGACACACATTGCGGATTGCCACTTGCCACGTCACCTGCCACACATTGGGGATTGTCACTTGCCACGTCACCTGCCACACATTGCGGATTGTCACTTGCCACGTTGCCTGCCACACATTGCGGATTGCCACTTGCCACGTCACCTGCCACACATTGCGGATTGTCACTTGCCACGTTGCCTGCCACACATTGCGGATTGCCACTTGCCACATAGCCTGCCACACATTGCGGATTGCCACTTGCCACGTCACCTGCCACACATTGCGGATTGTCACTTGCCACGTTGCCTGCCACACATTGCGGATTGCCACTTGCCACGTCACCTGCCACACATTGGGGATTGTCACTTGCCACGTCACCTGCCACACATTGCGGATTGTCACTTGCCACATTGCCTGCCACACATTGCGGATTGCCACTTGCCACGTCACTTGCCACACATTGCGGATTGTCACTTGCCACGTTGCCTGCCACACATTGCGGATTGCCACTTGCCACGTAGCCTGCCACACATTGCGGATTGTCACTTGCCACGTCACCTGCCACACATTGCGGATTGTCACTTGCCACGTCACCTGCCACACATTGCGGATTGTCACTTGCCACGTCACCTGCCACACATTGAGGATTGCCACTTGCCACGTAGTGGTATTCTTGGACCTTGAAATTGGAAGGGAAGGTGAGAAATTGCATCTAAACAACTACTTTAAATCAACTGATCGTAATTCTTACATTCCTTTGGGGAGTTGCCATCACAAATTGTGGTTGTGTAATATCCAGGGGCGGATCCAGAGTCTAATCTCGGGAGGGGCACTGCTATAAAATATGTTTTTTTGGGGGCAATTTATATGGGAAATGGCTGGTATTTGCGCTTCAATCATTACGGCACCATGGTTGTTATGGTGTCAGGATGATTGAAGCGCATTATTTCTATTAACACATTGTAATATAAAATTAAATGGTTCAACTCACCATAATGCAGAATCAGTGGGAGCCCTGAGGGTGTCACTTGCCATGTCACCTGCCACACATTGCGGATTGTCACTTGCCACGTAGCCTGCCACACATTGCGGATTGTCACTTGCCACGTAGCCTGCCACACATTGCAGATTGCCACTTGCAACGTAGCCTGCCACACATTGCGGATTGTCACTTGCCACGTCACCTGCCACACATTGCGGATTGTCACTTGCCACGTCGCCTGCCACCAGATGCGGATTGCCACGTAGCCTGCCACACATTGCGGATTGCCACTGGCCACGTCACCTGCCACACATTGCGGATTGTCACTTGCCACGTTGCCTGACACACATTGCGGATTGCCACTTGCCACGTCACCTGCCACACATTGGGGATTGTCACTTGCCACGTCACCTGCCACACATTGCGGATTGTCACTTGCCACGTTGCCTGCCACACATTGCGGATTGCCACTTGCCACGTTGCCTGCCACACATTGCGGATTGTCACTTGCCACGTTGCCTGCCACACATTGCGGATTGCCACTTGCCACGTCACCTGCCACACATTGCGGATTGTCACTTGCCACGTTGCCTGCCACACATTGCGGATTGCCACTTGCCACGTAGCCTGCCACACATTGCGGATTGCCACTTACCACACATTGCGGATTGTCACTTGCCACGTTGCCTGCCACACATTGCGGATTGCCACTTGCCACGTCACCTGACACACATTGCGGATTGCCACTTGCCACGTCACTTGCCACACATTGCGGATTGTCACTTGCCACGTTGCCTGCCACACATTGCGGATTGCCACTTGCCACGTAGCCTGCCACACATTGCGGATTGTCACTTGCCACGTCACCTGCCACACATTGCGGATTGTCACTTGCCACGTCACCTGCCACACATTGCGGATTGTCACTTGCCACGTCACCTGCCACACATTGAGGATTGCCACTTGCCACGTAGTCTGCCACACATTGTGGATTGCCACTTGCCACGTAGTTTGCCACACATTGCGGATTGTCACTTGCCACGTCACCTGCCACACATTACGGATTGCCACTTGCCACGTCACCTGCCACACATTGCGGATTGCCACTTGCCACGTAGTCTGCCACACATTGTGGATTGCCACTTGCCACGTAGTCTGCCACACATTGCGGATTGCCACTTGCCACATAGCCTGCCACACATTGCGGATTGTCACCTACTGTGTCACTTTTCTGCTAAGGTGGTCTTTTGTTGGGTCCCAGAGTGAAGATAGGCAGCAGAGAGATTATGTAATTTCTCTGCTGCACACAGCTTCCTACACAGTGAGGGCGGAACTGGAGGGATGCAGGGCAGTGAGAGATGATGTCATCTCCCTGCTCCTCTGCCTGCTGGCTTCCTGATTGGCCAGCAGCCCTCCTAAGCCACCCAGCTGCCCCCCCCCCTCACCGTCCACTCAGCGCGGGTACCCGCGGAACCGGCCGCGCGGGTACCCGCGGAACCGGCCGCGATTGGACCCGCGGATCCGGCCGCGCGGGTACCCACGGAACCGGCCGCGATTGGACCCGCGGAACTGGCCCGCTGGTACCCGCGGAACCGGCCGCGATTGGACCCGCGGAACCAGCCTGCCGGTATTCTGGGGGGGGGCAATTGACCCGTTGCCCCCCCCCTGGATCCGCCCCTGGTAATATCCCCAGAGGACAGTTTGTGAGATTGAGACGCAATTGCTCTAATGTTGAGGATTTTATTGGTCAGTCACAAATTCTGTCTTCTAGATTCCAAGAGAAAGGTTATAACAAACTAGAACTTGATAATGAAATCGCTCGAATTCAACAGCTGGATAGGTCCCTATTGGTCTCAGATAGAGTGAGAGAATCTAATGTAGATGGGGCAAATTTTAGGATGGTACTAAATTACAGTGTCCAATATAAAAAATTTGAAAAATTGGTGGCAAAAAATTGGTTCATTTTAAGACAGGATCGCATATTGGGACCTCTCCTACCTGAACGTCCTTCGTTTGTATATAAAAAAGCTCCCTCTTTGCGAGATCGATTAGCCCCTGGTGTTATTGATCCCCCTGTACAAACAGAGAGCAGGCTATTTTCATTTTTATCTAGGTTCTATGCATGCGGACGATGTACTGCATGTAAACATTCTAAATGCAATGTTAAAAAGAGAAAATCGTTTGTGGCCGCAACCAACAACAGGGAATACAAAATTGATCAATCAATTACATGTGCGACTGTGGGGGTCGTATACATGCTTCAGTGTGGCTGCGGCCTTCAATATATTGGTAGGACCTATAGGCCCCTCCATGTCAGATTGGGGGAACATGTCAATAACATTAAAAAAGGCCTTAAAACACATAATGTGTCCCGGCATTTTAAATTGGTTCACACCCAGAGTCCGAAAAGCTTAAGCTTTTGGGGTATAGAAAAAGTTAACAAGCATTGGCGTGGAGGGAATTTTTTACGACAATTGAGTCGGAGAGAATCATACTGGATCCACGAAACGAAGGTTCTTGCCCCCGGGGGCCTCAACGTGGAATTTGATTTAAATTGTTTTATTTCTGATATGTAATTTATTTATTTCTTATATGTGTTTTTTTTGTTTTTTTCTGATGTATAACCATGCACGGATCGGGGTTGCTGCGGGTGTCGTCATTGGCTGTTGGTTTATTTGTTTATTTTTTGATGAGCTGACTTGTCAGTTCGGATTATATGAGGAATATCTATTCCCTGAATTGAACTGATATTAAATAGTAATTAAGTTGGGAAAAATTGTTACTTTTTATAAATAGTTTTAATTTTATTGTTTTTAATTTATTATTACCCTTTCAGGTAAAGTCTCTCTCAATTTTGGAATAGCTTTTTAGTTATTTTTGATTAGGGTATAGCTGGAGGTTTAGTTTGCAATCCTGTGAATCCCTGCTTCCGTTTGAGGCTTGTATAGCCCTGCCTTATCACCGGTTTTATGGAGCGGTGTCCCATTTTTGCTTACTTCACTTTCTTGGCTGATTTTTGAATTATCCCCTTGCTTTTTTACTATGCCCGGTCATTTGTGTATTTCTTACTTCCGAGGTCACGTTTGGAATGTTCGCCTCGGGATTTGACCTGCGCACTGGCGAATTTTCTATTGGCTATTGAACAACGTACTTGGTATTAAAGCGGCCGCTTGACGTCACGCCGTCGCCACTGATGAAGTCCCGCCTACCGTGTGGGGACGCAACGCGTACGGACCACGTGACATTAGCCGTGACGTCACCCGCTTGTTTACAACGCTGTTCCGTGCATGGATGTTCTTTTGATTGTATTAAGACTCTGTCTGCAACTCGGCACTGGAGAGCAGTGCCATACCATGTGATTGTATTATTTTAATCTGCCTTTTTATAATAAATTTCGAAACAGAGAGCACTATTTGTTGTCCTTTTATGTTTTCATACATACTTTGTGGAATTATGCTGGCATAAGGGATAAGAGAAGGATTAACTCTGGGAGCACCTATGTTTGAAAGCAGATGTCTGTGATTTACCTCTGGTGGGGATATGCCTGCTTGACCTGTCTGACTAGTCAGGGGTCCATTGCTTAAGGTGAGAGTCCATCTTATCCATTGGTGGAAGGGATCACATTATCACTTGATACTTTGCTGAAAGAAGACACCCTGCACATGTGGACTTTTGATGCTTCCCTTATCTGTCCTATATTCCATTTATTTATTATTAAGTTTGTGTTTTATATCTGCACTGTACTGTTGTATGTTTAATAATTTATTAGTTACCAAAACTCTGTTCAGTTTAACTTCCTAAAAGGAGCTAAGGTTCCCCCTAAACCCATAAAAAAAAACCCTTGTAGTGCTTGCCCATTGTTTGAAGAGCAGTGACCTTTACCATATTACCAGAATGATTCACAGTCTGTTCCTGGCCTGTACTAAAGAACACATCCATTAGGAAAGCATTGGGACTGCCACTGCTTTCCTCTACTTCCGTAGTTGCTAGTTCCCTTGGCTGTCCTGATGATCCAGTGGCCTCATTACTTTTCAAGTCACTGACCAGGAGCTAGTTTGCAGATGATACATTTTGACTTTACTCTGAGATTCCATATGTGTACTTGAACCAGGACAGTAATTCAGGAGATATTGTATCCAGAGATTACAAGGCAGAGAGCATTTTCAGAAAGACCAGTAGTGGCTGCTTGCATGTTTATTTAAGTATGTACAATATTTCTGTTAACATCATTGGGTGTCATGCTTTGTCTATGTCCATCTTTTCTCCACCATAATTATCATTACAACCATGGCATTGGTGATTAAATAAAATGGCCCTATGCAACTACTTAGATCCATCCGCCCCATAAACAGGAATATATATCACAGGCATGGTTGTTTTACTGAGACAATATTAAGGGTTATATGTTACCAGTTTGGAAGTAGCTAGTACATACTGAGGTTCACGGGAATGTGTGCTTGTTTGTGGTAGAGGTCTGAACAGTCTAAATAAGTTTGTCTGGCCCGCTTCTACTTTGGTCAGAGGATGTGGTTGGGGAGGATTTAGTGTTAAATCAACATGCATTGTGACTTCTGGCACCTAGGTTGTCTGGAACCCATAGAAGCGGAATTGTGAGAGGCTTCATTTCCTGCACTGCCTAAAATGTTTACACAACACTTTTTTCTTCCAAAAGGTACATCTGAAAATAAAAAGCAGATACAGGTAAATAGTCTTCAGCTTACATATTTATTACTGTGCGTCTTGCTTATAATGGAGTTCTTCTTTTACTAAAGAATACATCTATTAGTCATTATTTTTTTACTTAGTTATTTCAAATTTGAAGAATGCAATATACAGCAAACAAGTCACAATGTAGATGGAATACAGGTTGCATCAGGAGACAATAATATCAGCGTGCTTAGAAAATCAACAGAAGCATAGAAATGTCAACATTGTCATATCTGCAAAATTGTATATAGTTGGACAATAAGGAATTCCAACAAAAGCAATTTAGAATAATTAATCTAGTATTTTCAAATGTATAGGGATTTAAAAATTTTTTAATGCAAGGGTACAATAGGGAACAAAGTAAGTGGGGGAAAGAAAAAAGTGAAAGCAATCAGTATAGATGATAGAAAAGGAGGGTCGGAAGCAGAGAGAATGCTCAGAGACCACAAGGTGGCGAGAGCAAGGATTCAACCTGAGTCTGTTAAAAGGGATTTACACACAAAAAAAACTTAGAAAAGGCTTAGTTCTATCTATGCAAAAAACAACTTAGAAAAAGCTTAGTTCTATCTATGCTTGTTCCCAGTAGAACCAATACAATACTTGGAAAAACTGTTGCTGATGGCACTGTATATACTGTAGGCCTGGAGACTAGAACCCTTTTGAACAATATTATCACAAGCTTGACTGGAGTGGCCTGCAGACTTTCTGTGTTTGCACATGTGAAAAAGTACCATAAGGTTGATTTCAGGGATCCTGATTTCAGTGGATTTTTTTTTTAAACATTGAAAAAAGACCAAGTAGTCCATTGAGTCTGCCCTTTTTTTTTTATGTATTTACATGTTAAGTATTTTTTATTTTTTTATTTAACTTTTTTGTCTGAGTATAGATCTACAATGCCTTAAAAAGTATTCATACCCCTTATAATTTTCCACATTTTGTCATGTCACAACCAAAAAAGGAAACGTAATTTATTGGGATTTTATTAATAGACCAACACAAAGTGACACATAATTGTGAAGTGGAAGAAAAATGATAAATGGTTCTAAAAATGTTTTACAAATACATATGTAAAAAGCGTGACGTGCATTTGGATTCAGCCCCTCTGAGTAAAAACTTAGTAGAACCACCTATCGCTGCAATTACAGCTGCAAGTCACTTTGGGGATGTCTCTACCAGATTTGCACATCCCAGAGAGTGACATTTTTGCCGATTCTTCTTTGCGAATAGCTCAAGCTCTGTCAGATTGGACAGATAGCGTCTGTGAACAGCAATTTTCAAGTCTTACCACAGATTCTCAATTGGAGTTAGGTCTGGAATTTGACTGGGTCATTCTAACACATGAATATGCTTTGACTGGGCCATTGTAACACATGAATGTGATTTGATCTAAACCATTCCATTGTAGCTCTGGCTGTATGTTTAGGGTTGTTGTCATGCTGGAAGGTGAGCCTCAGTCTCAAGTCTTTTGCAGACTCTAGGGCCCCTTTTACACTGGGGCGGTGGTTGCGTCAAATTTGTAGCACTATTTGGCCACTAGCGGGGCACTTTTACCCACCGCTAGAGGCAGAGAAAGGGTTAAAACCACCACAGATCACTGCTGTAGCAGCGCTATGCCGGTGGTATAGCCGAGCTGCCCATTGATTTCAATGGGCAAGAGTGGTGAAGGAGCGGTGTATACACACTCCTTCACTGCTCCAAAGATGCTGCTAGCAGGACTTTTTTTTTAGCTTCCTGCCAGCGCACCACTCCAGTGGGAAAGCCCTCAAGGATTTCACATTGGAGAGACAGCAGCGGCACTTTTAGGGCGCTTTGCAGGCACTATTTTTAGCGTTATAGCACCTGCAAAGTGCCCCAGTGTGAAAGGGGTCTAACAGGTTTTCTTCTAAGAATACCCTGTATTTGGCTCCATCCATCTTCCCATCAGCTTCCTTGTCCCTGCTGAAGAAAAGCATCTCCACAACATGATGCTGCCACCACCATGTTTCACGGTGGGGATGGTGTGTTCAGGGTGATGTGCCGTGTTTGTTTTCCGCCACACATAGCGGTTTGCTTTTAGGCCAAAAAGTTAAATTTTGGTCTCATCTGACCACAGCAACTTCTTCCACATGTTTGCTGTGTCCCCCACTTGGCTTCTCGCAAACTGCAAACAGGACTTCTTATGGCTTTCTTTCAACAAGGGCTTTCTTCTTGCCACTCTTCCATAAAGGCCAGAATTGTGGAGTTCACAACTAATAGTTGTCTTGTGGACAGATCTGAGTTGTGAATCCCTGCAGCTCCTTCAGAGTTACTATGGGCCTCTCAACTACTTCTCTAATTTATGCAATTGTGCCATACTCTTTCCATTTTCGGATGATGGATTGAACAGTGCTCTGTGAGATGTTCAAAACTTAGAGTATTTTTTATAACCTAACCCTGCTTTAAACTTCTCCACAACGTTATCTCTGACCTGTCTGGTGTGTTTCTTAGCCTTCATAATGCTATCTGTAATCTATGCGGGCTTCACAGAACAGCTGTGTTTATTCTGAGATTAAAATACACACAGGTGATACAATGGATCTTGTCCCCTCTACTACAATTCTATGAATCACATAACAAACTACTCATAGGCATCTCATGCACCTATGGTCTCTTCTCAAAATCATCAGAAGACTCCATTTAGACTCAAATACTACAAAGATCCAAACTTATACCCTCTGCCCCATCACCGTCAATGGTGCAAAGCACTATCACTACCTTTACGGCTTTCTCATTGTACCACACATTGGGACTCTACAAAAACTCTTTCAGCAATGGTACTATACTCCCACCAGGCTTGCTAAGATCTACCCCAATACTTCCCATTTATGTTGGAGAAATTGTGGCCTCTCAGGAACTCTCTTCCACATATGGTGGGAATGCCCAGTCATTAAAGGCTTTTGGACTTTGAGAAAGAATTGAATACAGTCAGTCATCCCTATGACAACTGAATTATCATCGTTGGATTTCTTATTTGGCTTAGCAACCATCACATGGCCAAACAATTTCAAACCATAGCCACCCATGTTTTCATTGCTGCATGTCTGGCATTGGCTAGGAAATGGAAATGTCCTCAACCCTGACCATTCAAGACGTGATCATAATACTAAAAAGAAAAAAGGAGTGGGTTGCGCTACAAAAATAATAACTAAACTAAAAAAATAAATACTCAAGTGAAACAACAAAGTTTGAACTTAGTGATGTGTTTGTCGCATGCCAGAAAAAGATTAGAATGCGATAAAACAGACTATCTAATGAAGATAAAAAATACTAAATCAGTGAAAATAGCAAATACCTCTTAGTGTGGTTATACACAGAATACCCTTAATGGGAGTGAATAATCAAATAAATGTGAGATAATACAAGCAAACCTCTGCTGATAAAACCCAAACGTGTAAAAAGAATATATTACACCAATGATACCCAAAGATTGAAATCGTATTGGGTATCAGAAAATATATATGGTGAAAAATAAAAATTACACTAAGTAATATTCATATAAGGTGAACCTGCAAAAAAAACAGTATAACATCCAAAAATCTGTTGTCTTATAACAATATTGAAATAATGTGACATCCAATGGTCCATTAACTCATAACATTAGTGAGACATGAATATGGAAATTGTTTGAGAACATAGTGAGAATGGAACAATGTTCAAAGAGTCCATATACAGTCTCTATTTGCAAGGTTTCCCACAGTGAAGTAGTGACAGTAGAAATATCCAACACGAACGTGACTTGTGCTCAGCCTCCACCAATGATATTATTGCCGCTTACCAGAAACGAATGGTTCCTTATTACAGAGAACCATATAAAGCAGTTGACTAATTCCCCAGTCCAGGGCCTACACGGATGAAATGTAAGGGACTTCAGAGCCCGCTCGTCTCTCGATACACTCCCGTTCGTGGATTTACATAGAAGGCAATGAGACTCACAATAGTGTAAAACCCAAAAGTAACTTTAATCGAACGTAAGAGACAAATGCACACTTACAGAAATGACGATTAAAACGATCGTTACAGCAAAACCGAGCCGGCCGGTCTCGGTTAGCGCCCGTTACACCGAAAACATACAACACGAGATGGTGGCGTCAGGACGTCGCTCCTCCTCCCTACGCGTTTCGTCACGATAGGACGTGGTCACGGGGTACGGGCGGCGTCCTGACGCACCGCTTATATAATACAAACATTAAACCATGCCTCGGTTTGACCCCGAGGCCGAGACAGAAAACGCCATATTGGTTTAGGGAAATTAACAATAACTGGTGCTGCCAGAAACGGCCACCACATGAATTACATGGATTTAGCACGCAACTGTTAGGGAAAAGTAAAATAAGTTGAGACTCCATACTTCCGCTAAGGAGAATGTAACCCAAATATACGTTTAATAGAAGAATATAACCCAAAGTAAACGTTTAATAGAAAATATAAAAATATAAAGATAATTTTTGCCCATAGATATGTGGCAAAAAATAAAATTAATATAAATGTGGCCGCCCCAAGAAGGATTTCATAAGGAAAAAACCCAAAAAAAGGGGCAACATTTTAAACTAAAAAAAGGCAAAGGAGCGAATAATTTAACCACATGTGTATTCTGCTCAGTTCCAAGGGCCAAACCATACCTGTACAGCTCTTATGAAACAGTTTTAAACTACAAACAACTCTGATGCTCATGTAGCAAAAATAATAAATAAAAAAATAAAAAATATAAAATAAAATATAAAAAAGAGAAAAATTGTTTATATGTATTACGTCCATAATTGCGTCCTAGTCACGGAACCATGAAAATATGCATAGACAGTACTGACATACATACCATCAGGGTATAAAGACCTGAAAAGACCCCTTAAATAAATTTGGCCACATGGAAATATCCAACCTGAAAATCAGACTGTAAATATATCTTATATTAAATAAGTGGCCATAGCACGATTAAAATTAAGTTGTACTATGTCAGTGATTACAATAAGGTAAACTGGGCAATAAACCAAATCCCGCCCAAGGGCTAAGAACTATATGCAGCATAGAGCCATACTTGACTCCCAAAATTGATGCCTAAGTTCGAAAATTCAAAGAACAAAAATATATAAATTAGATTGGAATGACGGAATCATCTCTAATAAACAGGGGGGGTAACAAGGTACACCATATTCAAGAGTTGTCAATAAAACAATTGACGTCGACATCAATATTTAACCCAAAAGGGGTGTAGCTCTTCAATTTGTGTACCCAGGCCATCTCCAACCTGGAGATACTACGGACCAAGCAACTACCTCTCCAGTTAGGCCTGTATTTGTCTATGCCAAGAAAAAGAGTACCTGAAGGATCCCTATTATGAACAGATAAATAATGCTTAGAGACTGAATGTTTAGTAAAACCTTTCCTGATGTTGCTTATGTGCTCATTAATCCGGACCTGAAGAGGTCTTTTGGTCCGGCCCACATATTGTAGGCCGCACGGACATTGGAGCAAATAAACAACACCTGTAGTGGAACAGGTGATAAAAGAATCTATAGAGAAAGTTTTGGAGGTGCAGGTAGACGAAAAACTGGTGGTTCTTCGCGTAGTACATTTGTTAAGCTGGCACATCTGACATCTTCTACACTGATAGTACCCCTTTAGCTCCGAGAACAGATTTGTTCTCTCCCTTGGGGGGTTTACAACGTTAGGGACCAGTTTGTCTCTAAGGTTGGGTACACCTTTAAAGACAACCTTTGGTTTGTCAGGTAAGATGGCACCTAAAACCCTATCGTTCTTTAAGATGTGCCAATATTTATTCATAATGTTCTTTACACTAAAATGTTGGCGCGAGAAGGTAGTAATAAAGGGACTTCTGTAAGAACCAACATCCCCCTGATTGTTCTTTCTGGCCTCCAATAAGTCATCACGGTTGGTGCCAATAACCTGGCCTAAAGCGTCCTTAAGGAATTCAGGACTATACCCCTTATCCAAAAACCTCTTAGTGAGGACATCCGCTTGTGTCAAAAAAGTACTATCCTCTGAACAATTGCGTTTAATTCTGAGGTATTGGCTTTTTGGAACTGAGTTAAGCCATGATTTGTGATGGCAGCTGTCTCGGGGTATGTAAGCATTTCTGTCCGTAGGTTTAAAGTAGGTGGAGGTGATAAACCTATCTTCTTTAGCAGAAATGACCAGATCCAAAAAATGAATTTGTTCTAAGCTCGCTTCATAACTGAAATGTATCCCTCTGTCATTAGTATTCAGGAAGTCCATATACTCGGAGAGGGCAGGTAGGTCACCGTCCCAAAGGAGGAGGACGTCATCTATATATCGAACCCAGAGGATGACCTCTGACCTGGGTTCGGCATAGATGACGTCCTCCTCCCACTTGGCCATGAAGAGATTAGCCAAGCTGGGGGCATATTTGGCCCCCATTGCAACTCCCTTATCCTGACGATAAAAACGTCCGTCAAACCAAAAAAAAATTATGTGTTGCTGCATAATTTAGAAGAACCATAATAAAATCAATCTGCTCCTGTGGGAGATTAGACCACCTTTCAAGGAAACAACGAACAGCCTCTAGACCCAAATTGTGAGGTATCACGGTGTAGAGTGAGGTGACGTCGGCTGTTACCAGCCACATCCCTACTTTAGGTTTATACTGAGACAAAAGATTAATGACATCCCTTGTATCCTTCAAATAGGAAGGAATAGAGCGTACTAGGGGTTGGAGATAAAAATCAATGTACTTGCCCACCCGGGACGTGACTGAGTCAATTCCACTCACAATAGGGCGACCCGGGGGGCAAGAAACATTTTTATGTATCTTCGGTAAGTAATACATAATCGGTACTCTAGGAGCACGAGGCACCAAAAAAGCTTTTTCCTTCCTATTTAAAATCGAATTAGCAAAACCCATACTAACAATATATTCCAACTCCTTCCTGTACTTTTCATTGGGATTATAATGTAGTGGGGTATAAGTGGTGGTGTCCCCTAAAATGCGACGCATCTCTGTCAAATAGTCCTCCTTATTTAAAACGACAATCCCCCCTCCCTTGTCAGCTGGACGGATGACTAAGTTATGATTGGTACAGAGGGATTCAATACCCTTGTCTATGCTCTCCTTGTTTTTCACCTGTCGAACCCGCATATCCTCTAAATCTTTAAGAGCAAGATCCCTAAACACCTTTAGGGATGGGGCTAGTTGTCCTGGCGGGTTGAAAGTAGAAGCATTCGCGAGGCCAGAATGAGTAAAGGTAGATGATAGGGCTCTAGGTGGATTATATGAATTGGAGGCCATGTACCGCTGTACATTGAGTTTGCGTACATATTTTTGCAAATCCATGTAAGTTTGAAATTTGTTAATGTTATGAACAGGGGCGAATTTTAAGCCCCTATCCAAAACATCCACCTCTAAACTTGTTAGTACATGGGAACTTAGATTAAAGATACCTGTGCCCGCTATGTCCTTGCTCTTTTTGGACTTCCTGCGCCTCCCCCCTCTAGTTCCTCTCGGAGCTCGACTATTCTTTTTACTCCTTGACCGGTTTTGGGAAAACCCCAATTCTGTTGTGGGTATACCATGGTATTTCTGGGATCCTGATGACCCACCTGTTCAAAACCGGAATGCCCACTATTAATGTGGGCATTGTTTTGTGGTCCCAAAGGGGGGTCGCAAAAACCCTCGTTAGAATCCACATGATCTCTCAATGGAAAATACTGGTTGTATACTGGAATGTTGTAATCCGGTACCAAACTATTATCATAATGTATTACCCGTTGGTCACCAAAGTGACCGGATGGGCCATAGTTATAAACAGAAGACTGTGTTGGACCATAACCCTGATCAGAAGGATAGTTATGCCCTGATACAAAGTTATCCGCATACCTCAAATTAGGGTTGGAGACTTGTCCCCTAGGGGTACCTTGACTCCGCCCCCGACCTCGATTGCGTTGGGGACCCCTCGGTTGACCTTGTCCGGAAGGTCTACCCATCGGAGCCCCATTATAGGGACCTGTTGGCCCCCTACTTTGATTGTAGTGAAAAGGGGGAGCTCCTCCTCCTCTACCAGTGTTAGAAGAAGAAGAAGGGCGAGCCCCTCTTCCCCTCTGATTGGATGGTCGTGTAACACCATTTGGAGAGCTATTTTGGCCCCCCCCTGGAGCAATTGGAAGATAAGGTGGACCCAAATATTGGTTGGCCCCAAGGTTGGAACCAGATGGTGCTACTTCCATAGCGACATTGGTACCGTCCCCCTTTTCCGCCAATAGTTTTTTTTGCCATTCGAAAACCAATGACGACTCATAGTCGCCCAAATCTCTATTATATTTCTTTTTCTTTTTAATTTTTTGGTCCTTTTCTTCCTTTTCTAGAATCTTAAGTAGATTTTTAGATCTCTCTATATATTCCTCTCCAGCACTAAATGGAGTCAGTTTATCCTTAATGGATTTGATCTCATCATCCAATCTAGTTAATTTGAATTGCTTCCTATCGATCAAAAATCTAAGTAAATTGACACCTGCTTCGTTAAAATATTTGTACCAACCCTCAAGGTCAGTTTCCCCTTTCTGGGGGCTCACCTCCCAGCGCAAGCTGCGTGGTACCATATGATTTTTTATATATGTCTCCAAAAAGACTATGTCCCATTTGGTGTGTATTTCTGAAACAATCAAATTTTTCAGTCTCACAAATAAACCACCCAAATCATTATCACCATTTTTGAAAGGTTCAAAAACGCCATCGGAGTCAAAGACTCTCGTGGCTCTAAATTCAAAAACGTCCATGTGATCCCTTTAGGGAAAAACAAAAACAGCAGCAGCAATCAGTATAAGAATAGTAATGGAAAACAGAGGAACGCCGCGCTTAAAAAAGAAATTAAACAAAAAACTAAAGAAAGAAGCAGCAACCCAAATGTTATACTACATTTGGCATAAAAGAAAAAAGGAGTGGGTTGCGCTACAAAAATAATAACTAAACTAAAAAAATAAATACTCAAGTGAAACAACAAAGTTTGAACTTAGTGATGTGTTTGTCGCATGCCAGAAAAAGATTAGAATGCGATAAAACAGACTATCTAATGAAGATAAAAAATACTAAATCAGTGAAAATAGCAAATACCTCTTAGTGTGGTTATACACAGAATACCCTTAATGGGAGTGAATAATCAAATAAATGTGAGATAATACAAGCAAACCTCTGCTGATAAAACCCAAACGTGTAAAAAGAATATATTACACCAATGATACCCAAAGATTGAAATCGTATTGGGTATCAGAAAATATATATGGTGAAAAATAAAAATTACACTAAGTAATATTCATATAAGGTGAACCTGCAAAAAAAACAGTATAACATCCAAAAATCTGTTGTCTTATAACAATATTGAAATAATGTGACATCCAATGGTCCATTAACTCATAACATTAGTGAGACATGAATATGGAAATTGTTTGAGAACATAGTGAGAATGGAACAATGTTCAAAGAGTCCATATACAGTCTCTATTTGCAAGGTTTCCCACAGTGAAGTAGTGACAGTAGAAATATCCAACACGAACGTGACTTGTGCTCAGCCTCCACCAATGATATTATTGCCGCTTACCAGAAACGAATGGTTCCTTATTACAGAGAACCATATAAAGCAGTTGACTAATTCCCCAGTCCAGGGCCTACACGGATGAAATGTAAGGGACTTCAGAGCCCGCTCGTCTCTCGATACACTCCCGTTCGTGGATTTACATAGAAGGCAATGAGACTCACAATAGTGTAAAACCCAAAAGTAACTTTAATCGAACGTAAGAGACAAATGCACACTTACAGAAATGACGATTAAAATGATCGTTACAGCAAAACCGAGCCGGCCGGTCTCGGTTAGCGCCCGTTACACCGAAAACATACAACACGAGATGGTGGCGTCAGGACGTCGCTCCTCCTCCCTACGCGTTTCGTCACGATAGGACGTGGTCACGGGGTACGGGCGGCGTCCTGACGCACCGCTTATATAATACAAACATTAAACCATGCCTCGGTTTGACCCCGAGGCCGAGACAGAAAACGCCATATTGGTTTAGGGAAATTAACAATAACTGGTGCTGCCAGAAACGGCCACCACATGAATTACATGGATTTAGCACGCAACTGTTAGGGAAAAGTAAAATAAGTTGAGACTCCATACTTCCGCTAAGGAGAATGTAACCCAAATATACGTTTAATAGAAGAATATAACCCAAAGTAAACGTTTAATAGAAAATATAAAAATATAAAGATAATTTTTGCCCATAGATATGTGGCAAAAAATAAAATTAATATAAATGTGGCCGCCCCAAGAAGGATTTCATAAGGAAAAAACCCAAAAAAAGGGGCAACATTTTAAACTAAAAAAAGGCAAAGGAGCGAATAATTTAACCACATGTGTATTCTGCTCAGTTCCAAGGGCCAAACCATACCTGTACAGCTCTTATGAAACAGTTTTAAACTACAAACAACTCTGATGCTCATGTAGCAAAAATAATAAATAAAAAAATAAAAAATATAAAATAAAATATAAAAAAGAGAAAAATTGTTTATATGTATTACGTCCATAATTGCGTCCTAGTCACGGAACCATGAAAATATGCATAGACAGTACTGACATACATACCATCAGGGTATAAAGACCTGAAAAGACCCCTTAAATAAATTTGGCCACATGGAAATATCCAACCTGAAAATCAGACTGTAAATATATCTTATATTAAATAAGTGGCCATAGCACGATTAAAATTAAGTTGTACTATGTCAGTGAATACGTCATATATAATATAATATGTCATAATACTAAAAAACCACTTCAAAATTAAAATTTTCTTCTCTAAAGCCAAACTCACCACTAAGAAATTCTACGAAGTCTGGGACCACTGGCTCAACGACTCCAGAAGCATAAATTTGGACTAATCTTCTGGACTCTAACACCCTATAACACCCTATAGTACTTTATGTTTTTTCTAGTTCATCCTTCAATATTCACTGCCAACACACGTCGCTGCACTAAGCACCTAGTAACATTACATGATGGTTTAGTGATTGCCAGTCAGTTCTAATTTTAGGTCAAATCGACAATAAGTTCTCAACACTTAATATGCACACATACTATATATACTATAATTTGAGAATGTATTGTCTCATTCTCTTTGTCTCCTGTATTTCTTTGAAATGAAAATAAAAAAATAAAGTATAAAAAAAATTAAAACGCACACAGGTGGACTCAGGGTAAAGGTATCAGAGTAAGGGAACTGAATACAAATGCACGGCACACTTTTCAGATATTTGTAAAAAAAAATCTGAAAACCATTTATCATGTTCCTTCCACTTCCCAATTATGTGTAGGTCTATCATATAAAATACATTTACAGTTGTACAGTAACATGGCAAAGTGTGAAAAATTTCAAGGGGTGTGAATACTTTTTCAAGGCACTGTATGTTTGTCCCAAGCATGTTTGAAGCCATTTGTTTGCTTTGCTCCAATAGTCATTTGCACCAAGCTTCCAGCAGAGGTCACACTTTTTCTTAAAACAGTTTGAACATCACTTTCAAAAGCTCATTAACACAAATGTGTGTACATATTTACATTTCCATTCGTTTGTAAACAGTCTGATTGAAATTTAACCACTTGAGTACTAGCCTGTGTACACCGATTAGCCGTAACTTTATGACCACTGACAGGTGACGTGAATGACATTGATTATTTTGTTACAATGGCATCTAAAAATTGGTGGGATACATAAGGCAGCAAGTAAGCATGATGATGCGTTAAAAGCAAAAGAAAAACAAAAAACAGAAAAAATTGACATCACAGTTTGTTGTGTATGGGGCTGTGTAGCCACAGAGCAGTCAGGGTGACTATGCTGACCCGTGCCTATAGTAGGTATATGAGCATCATGTCAGGGCTGGGCTCAGCCCTTCCTTCTCTGAGCTGGCCACTCAGCAATTTGCCAGCTCCTATCTCTCCAGTTACTCAGTTATTCAGCTGTTGATGATATCCTGCTCATCAGTCCTGCCTACTTAAGCCGTCCAGTCCTGAGGTTCTCTGCCTCTGCCTTGATCAACATCACAGAAACTTTCTCCTGCAATTCTGTTCAAGCCTTGCTTTGCTGGCATACCTTCTGGCTCCAGATCTTGCTTGCTGTTCCACTACATTAATTAAATGGAATAGAATTTTGCAATAATATTCATCTATCCACTTTCAGACCGGACCAATTTGCTGGTCAAAGACCAGACCACTTTTTTGCGATTCGGCACTGCGTCGCTTTAACTGACAATTGCGTGGTCGTGCGACGTGGCTCCCAAACAAAATTGACGTCCCACAAATAGAGCTTTCTTTTGGTGGTATTTTATCACCCCTGCGGTTTTTATTTTTTGCGCTATAAACAAAAATAGAGCGACAATTTTGAAAAAAACGCATTATTTTTTACTTTTTGTTATAATAAATATCCCCCAAAAATATATAAAAAAACATTTTTTTTCCCTCAGTTTAGGCCGATATGTATTCTTCTACATATTTTTGGTAAAAAAAATCGCAATAAGCGATTATTGATTGGTTTGCGCAAAAGTTATAGCGTTTACAAAATAGGGATAGTTTTATAGCAGTTTTATTAATAATTTTTTATTATTTTTTTTTTTACTAGAAATGGCGGCGATCAGCGATTTTTATTGTGACTGCGACATTGTGGGGGACCCATCGGACATTTTTGACACATTTTTGGGACCATTGTCATTTATACAGTAATCACTGCTATATAAATGCAGTGATTCCTGTGTAAATGACACTGGCAGTGAATGGGTTAACCAGTGGGTGGCAGTGTAGGGGTTAAGTGTTCCTAGGGGCGTGTTACTAACTGTGGGGGGTTGGGCTTTCATTTAGTGAACACTGATCTCTGCTCCAATCACATGGAGCAGAGATCAGCGTCACTAGTTGCTAGGCAGAATGGAGAAATGTTGTTTACAACGGCACTTCTCCATTCGGCCGCTCCGTGAGACGATCGCGGGGATGCCCGCGGCGATCGAGTCCGTGGGTCCTGCGACCGGACTCACGGGGGTCCCGACCAGCGCGGGAGCGCGGCGCCGGTGGCGCGCTCCCGATGGCAGGGCGGCAAATTTAAAGGGACGTACATGTACGCCCATTTGCCTGCCCGTGCCATTCTGTCGACGTACATCGTCGTGCGCTGGTCGGCAAGTGGCTATATTTGATATTAATTTATTTGAACATTTCTGCACTAGGAGTTTTTTCATACAGATAGATTGTGATTTTGACTCCATTCACGTTATTTAATTTACATACTTTTTTATTTTTCCTTGTATAAATTAGCCTCAATTTCTTCTCTATACACCCCTTCACACTCAACCCCACCACCTCTCCCTTCCCTCCCCCTCTCCTCCCCTCCTCATATAGCGCAGCACTATTCCATTTAATTATTCAGTTTGGGTCTGAATAACCCCTTTCAGTGCATGCAGCAATATCCACTGTCCTCTATCTAATTGGCTGGCACAGAGATACCTTACTTTACTTTCTGTTCCACTACATTGACCTCTGACTTCTGGCTTGGCTGACTATCCATTCCGGTTACTGAACTTTGGCTATGTTTTGACTATGCTTGTTCTTTTTTTACTTTTATTATTAAACAAGTGTGATTTAACTGTGCTTCTGTCTCGGCCTGATTTCTTCGTTTCTGACACATCAGAACTGGACCACACAATAGACAAAGCTGGTCTAGTCCGATGAATCATATTTTCTTTTACAATATGTAAATGGCTAGGTACATGTGCGTTGCTTAACTGGGGAAGAGATGGCACCAGGATGCAATATGATAGCTAAGAAGGCAAACTGGTGAAGGCGGCAGTGTCATGCTTTGGACAATGTTCTGCTAGCAAACCTTGGGACCTGCTATTCATGTGGATGTTACTTGAAACATACCACCTACTAAACGTTGGCGATCAAGGTATCCCTTGATGGCTGTGGCCTCTTTCAGCAGGATAATGTACTCTGCCACACTGCAAAAATGGTTCAAATATGGTTTAAGGAACACAGCGAGTTTGATGTGTTAACTTGGCTTCCAAATTCTCCAAATGTAAACCAATTAAACATCTGTGGGATGTGCTGGAGAAACAAGTCCGACCCATGGAGGCCACGCCTCACAACTTACAGGAATTAAAATATCTGCTACTGACGATTTGGTGCTCTATATTAGGTGGCTGGTCATAAAGTTATTGCTGATTGGTGTCTATACCCCTTCATCACCAGGCCATTTTTTAGTTTTAAGTTCTGTGATCGTTCAACTGACAATTGTTCAGTAATGCAATAGCGTTCCCAAATGAATTGTATATCTTTTTTCGAGACAGATCTAGCTTACGTATGGCAGTATTTGGTAAACCACTTCTTGGGGGGGAAAGACAAATGTTGAAAAAATATTCTCATGCTTTTTTTAATATATAAAAGTACAAGCACCCCCAAAATTACCTCTTTTGGGAAAATAGACACCCCAAGGTGATATTTTTGCCACTTTTTTTGTAAATGAAAAAACATACTGGTATTGAGTTAGGGCATGCTAAGCTTTTAAAAGTCACCCGCTAAAGCCAAATAGTAGCAATAAAATTCCTTGCTACCCCCAATAATTGGTGGTCAGTGGCTTTTTCGAACGCTTGACTGAAATCTTTAGGAACTGGTTCAGTGCTATGAACTAATTTTCTGAATATCTATGGTTTTTCATTTTACTTTAACTTTTGGGTATATAAAAATATGACCATTAGATCGCCGCATTTTTTTGGGTATACATGTCCCCTTAAATCTGCACAGGCGCCCGGGGGCACTACTGGCATCAGGCCTCTTCAATCAATCAGTGGTCATAATCATTGGTGCCCCTTTGTCTATTGGCTCCCACAGTGGCTATTTCCATTCCTGTCCCCTTTTGGAATATACAAAGGCGAATGTGGATATTCTCTGCCCTTCCCCTTTTTGGCCTCTGCCCCTGTTTGTTACACACTAAAGGCAGTCGGCCTTTCCAATATGGCTGCCGCGCAATGACGACGCAAATCGCATCACTCGCGCATGCGCAGTACTGTTGCTTGATCTCTGCATCTGGGAGGAGCATCCCTGTACACGCCGGCAGCTGGAGAGGGCTTTTAAAAACACAGCCCGCATCAATGCTGGTCTGGCAATTGATGAGGAAGGTTCTTTCCCTTTTCTTTTTGGATGGGCATTCATTTTAACTTCGCTGGGCAGCTGGGATGACTGCCTAACCCAGCGGTTATTGTGTCCTCACTACAGGTAATTCCTATTTGATTGGATTGGTTATTTAGCTTCATGATTAGTTATCACTGGAATTAGTTGCAGACAGCGTTAGGCTGTCCTCCTATGTTCCTTATTTATATTGCATTAATTGGGGCTAATATATTTATGTTCCCTTCGGTTCACCCTATTATAGGTGGCTGGACGGAATACCTATTTACATACCACTTTTACATTCTCTGGCAATATTATACCAACAACAATATACTGTTTGGCAGCCAATGTGGTTATCCTGATTGATTCAACTTTGGTTAATTCAATCACCTCTAGGTAATATGTGTTACCAGACTCTCCCCTTTTTTTGACTCTTAATGTTATTGCTGACATATTACAATGTTAAACTGTCCCTCTCTGCAGATTTTTGGGGTCCAGTATTTCCCAACACGGCCTCTTTCATCAAAACCTTTCATCAAAACCTTTTTTACTGCATGTCTGTTTGATGTGATTTCTGAACTATAGACTTTTCGAGTTTATGTGCACATGGTGAGATACTATTGTTCTGCCCAACTTTTATCATTTTGATACAATGATATATGTGTTTAATGTATTGATTTAGAATTCTTGGAACAATTAATCTATATGCTGGCCATGTATAATACCCCTATGTATTTATTCATATATTTTGTCTGAATGTGATATATCTTTCTATGTTTTTCTATTTTTCTTAGTTTTTAATATTTGCTGCATTATCCTGAAGAAGCTCAAGGGAGCAAAACATGTAGAAAATCGCAGCATTATCATATGTGTCGGATTGGTAACATTTCATGGTTTTATGATTTGTACCCTTCCTGGATGCATTCAATGAATTTATCTTTAAAAGACTGTATGTTTATTTGTGTAATTTATCTTTATCCGTTTCGAATATTTAATAAAAATTGTGTCTATTTTTATGTGGGTATTATCTTTGATTAATTCTATTTGGGTACCGTTTAAAAGTCCCGGGGGTTGGTTACCCTCCAGCCCCTTTCCGTCTTTTCCCCTTTTCTTTCCTCATTTTTTGCTATACACAATATTGGGATGTGGTACCCCCCTGCTAACTAGTTTTTGATTGCTTCATCTTTGTATGCTTCTTTGTGAGGATGTACCTGAGCTAAATTTTGAGTGTCATGGAAAAGGCTGTGAATACTTATATGCTTGTGATTTATTTATTTTTTTAAATACATTTGCAAAGATCTCAAACAAACTTCTTTCACATTGCCATTATGGGGTGTTGCTTATGTTTTTTAGAAAAATAATGAATTGAATCCATTTTGGAATAAGACTGTAAAATAACAAAATGTGGAAAAAGTGAAGCGCTGTGAGTGCAGAGCAGAGCCAGGCCCAGGATGCTGGAGAGAGAGAGAGGGAGAGAGCAGGACTCCTCTGTACACTGCCAGGACTGTGTGTATGGACCTTCCATGCCTTGCAGAGGCGGGTGCCATCCTCGCCTCCTTCCCTTCACCAGCTGTCACCTCTGCCCCAATGTCTCCCAATGACCCTCCCATCCCCAGCCTCCTCCACCCCCAGCGATCACATCCCTATTCCACACCACCCTCAACTACCCTGCCCTCACTTACCCCTCTTCTCCCCCCCACCCTGCTCTCAACTCAGCCCCCGAACAACCCACTCTACCACCTCCCAAACCACCCCTCTACCTATTCTGCCTAGGCTGTAGGTATCGGTAATTGGTATCAGCTAGTACTTTAACCACTTGCCGACTGGGTCATGCCGGCAAAGTGGCACGTTCCTGCAAATTCCTGTATGGCTACATCAGTTTCTTTAAGAGCCATAGCAGGCATGCACTCGCAATCGCAGCTGGACAGCCACAATCACGAGCACGAGAGCCAGAATGGGGATTTGTGTGTGTAAACAAATCCTCGTTATGACAGGAGAGCAGAGACAAATCTGCTGTTTGTAGTAATTACAAACAGTGATTGGTCTCCTCCCCCAGTCAGTCCCATCCTCCCCCCAAAGTAAGAAACACTCACGAGGGAACACATTTAACTCCTTGATTGCCCCCTGCGTTAACCCCTTCCCTGCCAGTGACATTTATACAGTAATCAGTGCATTTTTATAGCACTGATCGCTGTATAAATGTCAATGGCCCCAAAAAGGTGTCAAAAGTGTCCAATCTGTCCGCAGCAAAGCTGCTAAAAATCACAGATCACTGCCATTACTAGTAAAAAAATAAAAATTACATAAATCTATCCCCTATTTTGTAGACGCTATAATTTTTGCAAAAAACAGTCAATGTACGCTTATTGCGATTTTTTTTTTTGTAGAAGAATACATATTGGCCTAAACCAATGAAGAAATTTGTTTTTTTAAATATTTTTGGTGATATTTATTATAGCAAAAAGTAAAAAAATATTGTTTTGTTTTTTTCTAAATTGTCACGTGATCAAATACCACCAAAAGAAAGTTCTATTTGTTTGGGTACAGCGTCGCACGACCTCGCAATTGTCAGTTAAAGCGACGGTCAGTTAAAATAGCCCGGTCATTAAGCAGGAAAATCTAGGGCTGAAGTGGTTAAAAAAAAAAAGTATCGTTAAAAAAAAATGGTATCGGTGCATCCCTAACTTTAACCACTTGCCTACCAGGCACTTTTACCTCCCCGCCCAGGCCAATTTTCAGCTTTCAGCGTTGTCACCCTTTCAATGAAAATTATGTGGTCATTTACCACTGTACCCATATGACATTTTTATAATTTTTTTCACACAAATAGCACTTTATTGAGTGGTATTTAATCACAACTGGGTTTTTTTGCTAAGTAAAGGAAAAAAGATTGACCATTTAAAAATAAAAAGTTTTTCATAGTTTATTTAAAAATTTTGCAAACAGGTAATTTTACTCCTTCACTGATGTGCGCTGGTGAGGCTGCACTGATGAGTGTGCACTGTTAGGCAGCACTGATGAGGAGGCCCTGATGGTCACTGATTGGTAGCACTGATGGGCGCTGATTAGCAGCATTGGTGGGCACCGATTGGCAGCACTGGTGGGCACTGTTTGGACTGCACTGATAATCAGGACACTTTCACACAAGCCGGTTATCGCCTCTTCTGCTATCAACTTATGTTTACATTGTGATCAGCTGTGATTGAACACATCAACACCTTTGCATGAACCTGCTTTTTTTTTTTTTGCAGTGAGATCTAAAGTAGCAGATTAAAAAGGGACAAAAACTACTGTGCATCTTGAATAAATAAGCGCACACTTCAATCAAAATGCTTGATTAAATCATATTTATTCACATCACATTTTCATCTAAAATCTTACAATGAATAATCAATTTAAAACGAAACCACAAAATAATAAATAGATTGAACAAAAATGAAAAACATTCATATACATTTATCCAAAAGTAACAAATCAGGGTATGGGGGAGCATTTGGGTATATGGCTATATTCTGCACTTGTTAATTACATCACAGAAAAAAAAAGAGAATGTTAAGTCCACACAGATTCATAGGTCTGAATAATAGCCACTAAAGATTGGTCCACGGCTAGAAAACAGACTGCAGCCTATGTACATGAAATGATCCGAACAGAGACACATAGGGGGTTATTTACAAAAGGTAAATCCACTTTGCACTGAAAGTGCACTTGGAAGTGCAGACGCTCTAAATCTAATGCTGCGTACACATGAATGGAATACCCAACAGAAAAAGTCATACGGAAGCTTTTCATTGTATATATTCCGATCTTGTTTATAATCCTCATCTGACTTTTATTTTTACATAAATTCTGACGGACCTAGAAATAGAACATGTTTTAAATATTTCCGACGGAACCAATTCCTATCGGAAAAACTGTTCGTCTGTATGCTGTTCCGACGGACCAAAAACGACGCATGCTCTGAAGCAAGTACGAGACGGAGGCTAAAGGCTACTGGCTATTGAACGTCCTTCTTTTAGTCCTGTCGTACGTGTTGTATGTCGCCACGTTCTTAGCGATCGGACTTTGGTGTGATCGCGTGTACGCAAGACAGTTTCAGTGGAACTCCGTCTGAAAAACCTTTGGAGTTTATTCCAACGGGAAAACCAGTCGTGTGTACGCGGCATAAGGGGTAGATCTTAAATTAGTGGAAGCTCTGCTGATTTTATCATCCAATCATGTGCAAGCTAAAATGCTGTTTTTTGTTTTCCTTGCATATCCCCTTCGGATCTACAGTGACAAAGTGGATTTGCCTTTAGTAAATAAACCCCATAGAATGCTAGGCTTTCTTGACCATATTTGACTACTCTCCAACCTCTCAGCTGGATTCATATGTTTTTAGACCCTACACTGTAAATTATAAGTGCCTCTGTCTACAAATACAGTGCTCTGGAGGTATTTCTAGTTAAACATAAATGTTAAATATCACTGTTTTTGTGAGACGGTCATACAACATTAAAGAAATAGGCTTGGCAGAATGGGGTGAAATTTGTCAAAACACAGTGAAGCCTTGGAGTGATTGGCTGACAACAGCATCCGGGCTGGTACAGCTGTCACATATTTCAGACTGTCATTGATTCTGACAAACTGCTGGCAACATACTGTACACTGCACCTGTGCCTCCTGTGTTACCATAAACACATTTTTTATGCTGTAGGGGCAATCTGCCTGTGTACATGAAGCCTAAAAGACTGAAAAATTATGTTAAATAGAAGAAAATGTTTTGGAGCATTTGCTTGTATTCCTTAGGAACCCATTGCCACTCTGATCAAAAGATCAAATTTATAATTATTAAATGAATGAACATTTCACTGGATAAAATCCATTGGAGATTTACAAAATGCAGAACTAAAATCAAACCCTTTTCTGTCAGCCTCTACAGAGCACGCTTCCATGAAATAGTCAGATGTTAGTTTAATGTTTACTTCAATACATCACCCTGTAAAAATAAACTCTACAGTTGGCAAACGATGTACAAGCCAGTTTTGTGCAGTATAATATTTTTTATTCAAATGTTTTTTTCTATATATGATTGCTTCCTTAGCTCCATATTAATAAAATGCTGGAATGCAAGTAGATCCAGATGTGAGAATGCTGCAAGACTAATAATTAAACACAGCTCCGGAAACTGATTAGGCAAACATGTCCTATACAAGATGCAGCTAGAAAATTGAAATGCCTGCACTGTGGTGATTGTAATAAAATTTTGTTCCATTGCCCACAATCACAGAAAAAAAAAACACATGAATGTCAATCACTGGCTGGTCTTCAAGGGAATAAAAGCATTGCCAATGCTGTATTAAAAATGCTGCATATTCAAAACCACAGAATAGAAAGGCCACATGATGAGCAAGGTGGTGGTCCCACTGTATACTAGTGGGCTATGGCATATGGGGGATCACTCATTTTGCTACAAAAAGACCCATTTTAGGTAGAACACTGCCTAGGCCACAATGTAGAATGACGTTTAAGAACTGGAGCAAAGGAAATTGGTGAACCTCAACAACTAATTCCATCTATGATTGGTATCTGTACATCTCTAAACTTATGCAAAACATTTTTCTTTGCTACAACCATTGTAAACAGTGTTCCATGTCTCAGTTCATACTTGGACTCCTTATGGCACTGTTCTTTCTCTCTTCTAATTTTCTCACAGTGATTTCTTCTATTGCCAACTGGAGCCTAACTGGGGCTTCATCTACAGAGCAGAGCATCTGAAAGCTGAAAGTTTTCACGCACAAGCTGATATCACAAAGGGGCATGTTCATAAAACAAGCGGTATTGCTCAAACATAGCTTAAAAAAGGCACATTTATAAAGCACAGCAGTATGCTTCACAAATGAGCTGGGCACTTTTCTTACTTTGGCACTCCAAAGCAAGCATGATTAATGACAATGGATGCAATGAATGGTGGAGTAGGGGTGTACAACAGGAGGAGGGGAAGCCAGTCACATGAACTGCTAGTCATATAAACAGCCTGTCCCCCCCCTTACAAAACTTTCTGTGCATCTTTGTGGAAGAGGACAACACGGGTACCACAATGCAGCCCACATTTTATGAACGAAGTTTGAAATGCAGATGCAGTGTGGACACTGCGGTATCCTGCAAAGAGTGATATCTATTTCCATTATACAGTTTATGGGCCACTAAGACTTGTATCTAAAGATGAAATGTTCTAGGTGCCATAGCAAGCAGTAGTATTGCAGGACTATGCTTGTATATCCTTTTCCCGCTGACCGTATGCATATATGTGACCTCTTGGTGGGTGGGCTTTAACACAGAGTGGCTACATACATGTGTCCCATTTAGTGCTGAGAGCGAGCACCCTGTGCACTCCCAGCACATTTACCGGGGGGGAGGGGGGGGGGGCGGCTATCGGAAAGCTCCTAATGCATACTTGCGATCCAGAGCTTTCCGATCATATGACCACTGTGACAGCCAATCACAGTGGTCACATGACCTGAATACCTGCCTCCACCTCCAGGCATTAAGAAGCTCTTAAAGAGCTAGCAGGTGGCAACAAAAAAGGGTTTAAGCATTAAGACTTTTTTTTCTGAATATTTTCCATATACAAAACTGAAAGTCTTCATTGACTCTGATATTGATGTGGACCGCATTGTTGAAAACATTTCTCCACTCAGTAGGGGTATGTACAAATGGTGAAAATCCACACTGCCCAATCAATAGTAATAATTTGTGTCCAAGATTGTTTTTTTTTTACATAACATTGGAGCAAACTTGGTTTTGTAAAAGAAAAAAACTATACCTGAATATAGGTCAGCATAGTTGCACAACATCTCGTTGTGCTGGTGATTTAATGGCATATTTTCTATCTATATGAATCTACCCAACAGTGACATTTAAGTATAGGGGAGATGCTGGAAGATTGCAATGCCCACTGGCTGTGGACTCTAGTAATGAGATTTCTGCCCTTGCATTTCAGGAGTTGGTATTCCGCCTGTTGTATTCTGTTGAGAATGTTGAAGGAATCTTTAGATATCATGGCAGAGTCATGTAAATTCCAGAAACTCCAGTGAAGAGATCTCTTCACTGGACTCCCTGAGAAAGATATGTACTATTATTAGTACATAGTATATGTCATGTAGTATATATATATTATATTATTAGCAGGGCTTTTTCTCAGCCAAAATATAAATGATGAGTAGACAGAACCTTACAGCTGCATTGGTGGACTGAAAGATATATTCTGCTAAATTAGCATTAGTTTCTGGAGTCACTGAGAGCAATCTTGCCCATCTGTAAACACCTCATCTTGAAAGGTAGACTATTGTGAACATTAAAATAGGTGGCATACATTTAACTTTTTTTTCTTTTCACAGAGAATCAAGGGTAAACCCCATATGAAGTACAAAGAATAGTCAGGTATTTGTATGCTTGTTGCCAACATACTAAAAGTGCCCTTTGTCGTTGAATCAGAATAATTCTGATGTGTGAAGAAGAGGTATGAGCCGCATGGTGCATAAGCTACTAGTGAACCAACTTGCAGTTTCATGAATGTGAGATCAGGCCATAGAACGGTCACCTATGGTGTTTAAAGAAAAACAAGGACAGATGTAGATGCCACTGCCGACAACCTTCTAAAAATGCCAGTTGCTAGGCTGGATTTGAATTTTGCAATTTCTGATTTACTGACCTTGAACAAGTGTGCAACCAGTGAAGGCAGAGATCCTGTGGGTGAGTTTCCCAAAGTATTGAAGGAACATGGACATGGAAGTCAAACAACTAGCATTTTAAGAGGATAGGCCAGCACTGGCATGTTCCATCAGTACCAGTTTCCTTTAAATTAGGTAAATTGAACTGAAATAAAATATAACAAAAAGATCATCATTTAAGTACTAACAAGTCACAGACTATACAAAAACACTTCTTTTCACATTGCTTTTGTTTCTATATCGTTCTATTATATCACTAGAATCAAACACCTACCACCAAACAGCACTTTGTTTGCTTGCACAGATTTTCTATCCAATGGCTGCTAAAACATTTTGATATTATAATGTACAATGTCAATGAGGGTGTCTACATGATTTTTTTGGCTGTTGGGTCCTCCAAGAACAGATATAGCAAATAATAGGGAGATGCAGCTTGAGACCCATCCAGCTTGTCGAGCACAAATGCACCTGAACCCCTTGGACTATGGGGGTTCTACTACTGCCGGAATAGAGTATTGGGTGGTCCCCACGTGCTATTTCTTGGTATAAAGGATAATTAAACCCAAGGCCAAACAAGTAACACGATGCACCTTACTAGTCCTTAGATGTAGTAGCTTGGTAAGTTTTCTTTTTTCACATTAGGAACATTTTCTCCAAGTAGAGAAAATACATGTTGATCTTGAAAGAAATCAGTGTCCTTATCACCTGTAAGGTGACCTGGTAACATAAAACATGTTCAGCCTATCTGTGAAAATTAATAATCTCATCACTGCACATGTATTGTAGACATTTTTAGTCCAGTCTGAGTGGCAACCATGGCTCCCTCCAAAGATACAGTGGAGGAGTAAGTGTAACCAACCAGGAACAGGCAGAACTAACAGGTAAATATAGACTGCGGCGGGGGGGGTGGGGGGTACTGCAGAATCAATTACCTATGAAATTCTTGCTTCTACAGCAAACAAATTGTCATATTCTCATTCACAGAGCTTGTTCTCTCACATTGCAATAATAGTCATAATGTACGGCATTGCTGTGTAAAACTTGGTATTAAGACAACATTCACAGCTATTCAGTTATATTGTTCAATAAGTCACTGCAAATTTCCACAACAACCACCACTGAATATGCTACATGTACAATATCTGTGAAAATACTGACAGACCAGTACTTGTATAATGATTGCACATATTATCTGGTTATATTGGCCAGTCCCAGACTGTTACAAGCGGCAATAATTGCTAAAATGAATATGTGGACAGTGATCATATTTGGTGGGCTGAAGATAAAGCATGTAACAACTGTATAGTGAGAGCATATGGAAGCTGTCTTTGCTCTCCTGCCCTGTTAATGCTCATTGCCTAGGTGTCAAGCTGTCCAATAGCTTCCAAGGCACTGACATGGGAAAGGTATATAGGTCAGTAGTTCTGATGTCACTTTGACTTTCTAACCTGTGTGCTGGACCTTGGTTAGTGACTCGGAAAACTGAAAATTGAATACTTACCTTTCCGTAATTTCCATTTCATTGCTCCATCTCCAACCAACCCACAGGACCATTTATTACTCTATAAAAAAAAATTAGTTGATCCCCCACAGGCATTCCTGTAACTAGTGTTCAGAACATTAAGGATTGTAGAAGGGAGGGTGTATGCTGCCATGGTTAAGCACCAGGAAATGGAAATTACGTTTTCCTGGTGCCCCCATGGCAGCATACCAATGGTAAATCACTCCCTTACAGGGAGGGTTACTGCAATAAAGAAATGTAATGAGATTACAGAACCGACAGTTGCAAGGTCTATTTCCCAAAATCACTGGAAGTATGAACCGCTGGGTCTAAGCTATAGTGTGTCATGAAGGTGCTAAAGGAAGACACACTAGCCACCAGGCCAATTGTTTCAGGGGAGACCCATGCTAAAGCTGCCCAAGAAGAGGCCATTCCTCGAGTTGAGTGAGCATTGACCGCATCTGGGACTGGAAGACCACTAGCCCAGTACGTCTTCTGGATTAGCCTCATGAACCAGCTAGCCAAGGTTGTCTTGGATACTGCTATTCCTTTTATAACGTCTTTAGGAATAATGATAAACCTTGATCCTTGCGGAACTGTTGTGTCAGCTCTAAGTAGCACCTTAGGGATCTGGCTACATCCAACTCATGCAATTTTGAGGTGGTTGGATCCTCCTCGAAGGCTGGAAGAACCCATTCTTGGTTGAGATGGTAGATTGAAGGTACCTTGCCCACCGAGACAGCAAAGCGGTGATCAGAGGAGCGTGCAAAGTGCTGAGCAAACACAGGCAGGGTACACGCTGCTGCTTCACGTGGGAATGCTGCTAGGAGCCTCTAGACAGGAAAGAAAGCTGAGGAGACCTGCTCACAAGATGTCCAGGTGAGACATGCTGACAGTTGGGAAAAAAATGAGAATACAAAGGCTCCTAGATCCATTTTTAGCCCCAAAAAAGATCCACAGAAAAACGGGGCTCAAATACTTATATGGCACTTTTAGAAGCCAAGTGATGGGACTCCATACTGCAGGAGAGCATGACCCTGCAATGGTTACACTATATGGCGGGGAGGCAGAGTCTGGTCTGTGATCCTGCAGGAATGAGGACAGGAAAAAGAATGCCGGGGGGGGGGGGCGGCTCTTTTTTTTATAGCGTTCTAAGTGGTCCTGTGGGTTGGTTGGGGGCGGAGCAACCAACCATTGGTATGCTGCCATGGAGGCACCAGGAAAGTAGCAAAGCCATAAACAGCCAGGCACATAGGAGGTCAGCATCGACCCCCCCCCCCCCCCTCCCTCTTTACTACCCGAATTACAGGTTTTCTTTAAAACGCATTAAAGTTGTTGGATGCTGTGGGCCACCATTTGCATGATTGTTGTTTTTCCTCATACAGGACACATTTGAACCAATCCTTATAATGGTTTATTCTCCAAAGCCTCTGTCACCATTCTCTCCCTCATCCAAGCACTCTTGCGTTTAATAGTTCTTAGACAGTTTTCCTTTATGCTGGGCCACAGGTACTGATTTTTATTGACATTTCACTGATAATTACACACATGTAGATGAATATTGCTATTTTTGTGTGCCGTAAAAAGCAGATGTCACGTGGCAGACACAATGGGAACATTAATGCCACCTTCGTTTGGCAAATCCCAGCACCAGAAATCTACTGGTTCCTGCTGCTAGTTTAGACAGCTGTGAGCAGATATTTGTACCTATTCACAAAGCCAGTAATCATCTGCAATGATTGCGGCTGGGTGCACACAAAGCTGCTATCCACTCAAAGCTGACAAACCCAGCAGCAGGAATAGATTCCTGTGGCTAGGATTTGCACCATAGCTAAATACCAGACTTAGATGTGAGTAAGCGCAGTGACAGAGACTTGTCGGCAAGAGTGCTTATTTAGGGTCATAGGAACTGAATAATACATCCTTCCACATGGCATACGTAACCATCACAATATTCCTCACTCATTTCTCATTGTTGTCATCAGAGTGGTGTAATGACCGGTATTTTCATTCCTATCTGTACACCCCAAAATACTATTGCCTCTAGTATATAAATAGGTAGTATGGCTACGAAGAACCTCTTTCAGAAAGATACACATCTGGACAACTTTGATGTATTTTATTTGTCAATTTAGACCTACAACACACACAAGGTAGCTTAAAATTACATAGGAGATTTTCATCTTTAAACCATCACCTAATTTGAAGCAAACTGAAATCAATATGCTGCAAATAGAATGATTGTCAACAATTATTTAACCCTCTTAGGCCTTGTTCACATGGCCTTTAGCTTATATAGAAATAGTGTGTTCGCCAGTTGTTGAAAAGTACTTGGCAAGCTTGAAGCAGTCTTCTTGATGTCTTCAAAGAACTCTTTGGTTCCAGTTTGGAAATGTTATAGCAGAAGTCCAGGCAAACGGCTTTTGGTCCTTACATAAAAAATCCTCGTAATTAGGTGAACCATTTACAGAATTCAAATGTACAAGGAGTTCACTGAATGGACAGGGGGAGAGGAAGGGCAGATGAACAACACTGTGGCTTTAATGTATGAGAGCTGCAGCTCTAAGGCCGCGTACACACGGGCGGACTGTTCGCCCAACTTAGTCCGCTGAACAGTGTTTCAGCGGACAGTCCGCTCGTGTGTGGGCTTCAGCGGACAGTTTCAGCGGACAGTCTGACGAACAAAGTTTTTCGGAATTTCCATAAGACAGTCCGCTGAAACTTGGTTTCAGCGGACAGTCCGCTCGTGTGTAGGCTTGTTCGACAAACTAAGTTTCGCGCATGCTCAGAAAGGATTTACACGGCGAAGGTTGCATTGCAGTGTATTGGACGTCGAATTTCTCGTCCCGTCGTACGTGCCGTTCACGTCATCGCGCACGCTTTCAGCGGACTGTTCGTTCATCGTGTGTGGTCAAGTCCGTTCATGCAAATTTTGAGCGGACTGTTTGTCGGATTGTTTGACGAACAAAGTTGGGCGAACAGTCCGCCCGTGTGTACGCGGCCTTACACCTGTGGGGGAGGGGGGCGGGCTATAGATATGGCATACAGTATATACTATCTGACTAAATGAAAGTGCAAAGTGAGATGAATAGGCAACCATTCTAGCCCTGGAATACACTTCATTAGAGAAAACATTCATGTTACATAACCGTAAGGACCAAAAGCTGTTTTCTTGGACTTTTGCATTACATACAGATCTTAATGAAAGTACTGATTGTGAGTTTTAAGAACCTTCTAGCAAGGTTTAACAAGCTTCCAGCAGGCTTGACAATGCTGAGGTAATGAAGTCTTCTAGCAGGTTGTCCCCAAAGTGGAGATGAATAGTACCTTAAAGGCTCCAAGGAAGTTTGCTGAAAGCTCTTTATTGCTTTATAAAAGTTTGCTGTACACACTGCTCTTATACAAGCAGAGGCTTATGTAAACAAGGCCTTAGGGCTCATTCACAAATACACCCAGAGTGCAGTAAAAGCAGGCTCTTGAGCCATAGTTTTACCAACCTCTGACTGCCAACCTTAAAAAGGGTATCCAGCCACTCAGGGCTGCACACATGCCACAACAAAAATCGAATGCTTGTTGCATTATCGGGTGGCAACCTAAGTATATAGGGCCACACTGCAACCCGCATATAATGCATGTGGTTGCGGTGCTGTGGTTCAGCTTTTAATGGGTTATAATAGGCGGTGAGGAGGGGACATATCACTAACTCGCCGCCTGTCAAAAACCCTCTGAAAAGCAACCACTGCTTTTTATAGGGTTGGAAAATGGCCCCTGCGTGTGAGAACGAGTCCTTAGTATCAAGAATTTAAAACTGGCTGTGTAGCTCGTCATAATTTAGTAAGGCAAAGAGAGTAAGGTTCTGGCTGTAACTATGGCCTTAGCATACATACCCATAAATATGTATAACTTTCTATAGTCAATATAAATATTTAAAAAAAAAAATTGGCCCGGTACCAGTATTTTTAAGGACAATAAAAACATATCTAAAAGATCAATCTGATGGACCATAAAAGTTCCCCTTTTTAGGTTTATGCTCAAACAAGGTGTTCCTATAAATGATTCTTGCTCAAGCATCCGATAACAGGTGGGATCAGTCAATTTAGTAGCCTCAGAAAAACTCTAAGGGCCTGTTTATGTCACAGCACTGTGGTAACACATACACATTATGTGGTGTCATTCATTCTGAATGGCATCCCAACAAACATTGCTGATGGATGTGTTTTACAAATGATTATGCTTTATGAATTAATTGCCTTAATGCAATATGTATTAACTGATATATTATTGACATAGAGTGCAATATTTTCGACTGGGTAGACACTTGCGTGTGATGAACAGAAATGTATAATGATTTAGGCCAGGACGAAAAAAAAGCAGAACGGTAAGTTAAAATGCTTTTCTGAAAAGACTCCTTCAAAACTTTAAATCTGGACAGGCTGTAGTTATGGCTAACATCTGTTATTTTAGCTAGATTAAGTCACGAGCCCTTATATTACTTTAGAAGCAGCCTTTGTCTTAAACAACCTTGTATCTTAAACAAGGCAATGTGGGTTGTTGTATCCATTCAGTAGGATTAGTGGGACATCAAAAAGTGATAATCCCATCATGTTGCACAACACAATAATCAACATTAAGCCTTGTACACACGGTACGATTGTTGGACAACCGAGTGTCTGATGTTTGTCAAAAAGACGTGTGCCAGGGTCTTGTCTTGCACACTAACATTGCACAAATTGTCGTGCCACAAACACGAACGTAGTACCATACTATGAGGAATTTCAGCTCGAGATTTGGGCCCATTCTGCTAATTTTGTGCTTGGTGAGCATTGATTCCAAGCATGCGTGTTTGTATTTTCAACTTTTGTGTGATGGATTTGTGTACTGACGTGGAGCTGTCGCTTGACAAAAATGTACTAGCCTGTCATCCTTTTGTTGGAAAATTGGAATTGGAAAACAATTGTTGAAAGCAGTGTACTAACAGTAAAAACTTCGGACAACAGTCTGTCAAACGACAATCCCCTTATTTTCATACCGTGTGTATGAGGCTTTACCCTACACTATTTTGGTGTAGAAAAATTACAGTTTTTTCTTAGTTCAGACTAGGAAATTAGAGCTGTAATTTGAATGGATGCTTTTCCAACACAACCTTATATATATTTTTTTTTGTGTGTATTGTGATTTGTCTTTTGCTTAGTCCCTAAGAATCGATCGTCGTTCCTTTTTTTTTTTTCAATTATAAAAAAAAAAAAAAAATCATCCATGTTACCATATTATGTTGGCTAAAGCCTGTGCCTTCATGTAGCCTTTATAGTGCTCCAGCCACCTATACACTATAGAGGCTGCTATTCTGCAAACTGACCCAGTATACCATTTTTCCAAGGTCACCAGTTAATAAATAGAAACTGAATTTTGTCTGTTGTTTCAAGGCACAAATAAGATTTATACAGAAAAAAAGGGATTTAGCTTCCCCTTCTAATATTCTTGGCCTTGATTAGACCACATTTTCTGACAGAGTGCAAAAGGATCTGCCTCAATATGCTTCATGTATAAAAGAGGAAATTCTGAGTTACTGCCTGTAGAAGCACTCATATTTGTTTGTAGCGGCAACAGAGCAATGGCAAGATTTACATTTCAACCCCAACTTACTATTATACTATAGGCTCAGCCAAAAAGCATTTTTTTTTTCCAGACATTCAAATACTCAACCAGGTTATCCCAGCAAAACCGACTGAAGGCTTTGCTTACCAAAAACATTTGAAAACAATATTTTTTTCACATAACATTAAAGATCAGAAGCAGTCATCTCTGGAGCAACATTTTATCTTCGTGCCTAGCCATAAGTTTACAAATTATATTTATAAATTATTGGAAGTACACTGTGAAAAAAGTATACCTCATGTATAAAAATACAGAATAAATAACAATTACTTAAGAATTTTATTCCCCAAAAGCACCTGTTTTCATTTGACCACATTCCCAGGTTTGGACCTGTATAAAGAATCTCAGCTTACCACTCAGAAAAAGGAGAGGATGAATCAACTGGTGAGCTTGGGGAAGGGGTGGGGGTTGTATTAAAATGATTTAGGTTTATCACAATATGGTGCCTACTCTATACTACTGCAGCTTTCAAGAGGAACACAGTAGATGATATAAACAACCAAAACGTACAAATGTTTTTATCCTAATTTAGTTGGAAACATTGGCAGACCACTATGGCTCAAACCTTTCAACTGACAGTTTGCAAAACAAATCATTTTTAGTAACTACAGTACAGTATGATTGTACAATCAAGTTCTCTTGACAAACTACCATAACTTCCACATTTTCTGTGTTTCATATTCTGTTGACTTCCTAAAACTACCAGGTATTGCTTGATATTCAAAAATCTTGATTTTCTTTGCTGCAAAGCAGAAACTTATTTTTTTCCAGAGATACTTCCAGATCTCAGTTTAGAATAGTATAAAAGTTGTGAGATATATCTGTGTTCTACTAAAGAATGATTGCGAGACTATACTTCCCTGATATCTTGTTTTTCAGAATTCTTAAATCCAGAGCTCCAGAGTTGAAATGTTACAGACTTTTACAGTCACATTGACAATGCTGTAAGTGCTTTGGACTTACTCAAGAACTTTTTTTTTAACCCCGGAGTAAAAGTAAACTGAAATGGTGACTGTCTTCGTCCAGATGGTGACTAACTACTGCGGTAGGTTTTTATAATGTCCTTGATGAGACGTCTACAGATGGGACAGCAGGCATTGTTCATTTTCTTGAGTTTCAGACCACATGTATAGCACAGACACATGTGTCCACAGGAGTATATGACTGTGTCCACCATGTTTTCATAGCAGATGGTACACTCATCGTTCCAGGTTCCTGAGACAGATGGTGAAATGGGTGACTCTGGCATGCTCACTGGAGAGTTTGGAGCTGTACCTTGGAGAAAATAGAGATGCAGTTTGGTTATTTGCTTTTAATTTTACATTGTACAGTATGTTGTAGTGTTTAACAGCTGAATTCCACCATACCTGCATGAACTATAGACTTCATGAAAGGTCATGTAGCCTAAAAACACATTTGTACTAAGGGGACAAATTATAAACAGCAATATGGCCTTACCACTGTTAAAAAAAACAAAAAAACAAAAAAGGGAAAGCCAAGGCGCATGGAGTCCCCCAACTCCCCTTCCAAGATCTACCCTCTACTAACGTGGAGTCCCCTCCCTCCTTTTATTTTTGATCTACCCCTTTTTCTCCCTCGGCAAGGCACCAAACTAATGAGGTCAGGATGGTGCCCCCCTGCGATCCGGAAGACCAGACTCCCCCAATAGAGATGGGAAAGCTGGTGGTTCCCAGTGGGTGGGATGTATTCTGAGGTCTACGATAAAGAGCACACACAGTAAAAGAGGTAATGTTTACAGTTGAGGAATCTTTGGAGGATATGGTATATACGCCATAATACTAGAATAAACAAGGTACGGTTTATAACGGGACATAATTGGCCTCAAACACAAAAGGAGGATTCCTTATGTATATTGTATTGTATGTATAATGTATTGAGGATACTGTACAATGCTCAATGTGAAGCCGAGATTTGTCACTTGTTTGTAAAAACCTCTAATAAAAATCATTGAAACATAAAAAAAACAAAAGAAAATCACAGTGGTGTACTTTACAAATGTGCCTCCGGCTTTCAGCAGGAATTTCAAAGTGAGAGAAGTCCTATTCCAATTAATGGAAGGGGAAAAAAGTCAGGAGGAGGTACGTGTAGTTACAAAACCTGTAGAAAACAGTGACTGGCCTCTCCTCATGCATGGTGTGCTTTCTGCAGCATTTTGCAGAGAAGCTTCTATAGGAAACCTCAGGTTCTTCACTTCAGCAGTTTATGAATCAGTTGTAAAATGAACAACACATGTGAAGTAAATTCTGTTGTGCTTGTCGGAGAGTGGATGGTGGTATTCTCCTTTATAAATCAATCGTTTCAAGGCTTACAACAAAGGTTTTTCAACAGCCTGGGTATAGTGACCACTTTCATATATCCATTTGGCCAAGAAGCAGTTTTTGAAATTATTATTTGTCCAGTCTTATGGTTGGTTAAATGGACCACTAGTGCCACCATTTGGACCCTGTAAATAACCTAAACATGATTCCACACATAGATCAGAAAGTATACGTTTGTGGCGTGGTGGTGTGACATTTTCAAGCTTAAAACAGGTGGTGAGAAGAAATATTGCCACCTCACCTCTTTTCAAACACCCTCTCAAATAAGATCCACTGCAGATCAACTTTCAGAGGGGTGGCAAGGGCTGCTGCATATCAGAATAAGCCCTTAGTACACTTTTTTTTCCAGAAAGATGTTGAATACTCCTAATTCTGCCACTTACATGTCCAGGATCGCTGTGACCCCACTGGCAGCTGCACTGCGTCTCCAAAGAAAGCATTCAGGTTTGGCTGCTCATAAGCATTAGGTTACCCATTCATTCCTATTTAAAGACGGTTAATTGTAGGAATGAATGAGTAATCTACTGCTCATGAGCAGCTCAAGCAGAATGCTTTCTGTGGAATTATTCTTTAAAGCATCAACAGTTTACCTCAATAAGTTTGTGAGCTTTATATAAATTTTCCTTTTCTGTTGTCAGTGTACAGCAACAGACTGAATACTTACCACTTATGGAATTACAAAGGGGCCCTGGCACACATGTGTTCAACACAGGGTCAGAGCTGCCGCTGCACAGGGCTGTTGGGGTGTTTGGAACAGATGTTGGAGAACTTGGTGTTGATATATCTCGCTGGTCAGATGATATTGTAGAGCCTAGAAAATAAGATTGTTTACTTTAGGTTTTGGTGCTGTTATTCCTTATAGATTTTACACTCTAGCAAGGATTGCAGTGGTAAGATCATCCAAATGGAATTACCTTACAAAGCCATTCTACCCCTCCAACCTACTACATTATTAAAATATCCAGAGTGTAAGGCCACCTTCACAGTAGTTGCAGCACCTGGAAGGATCAGGGAACTGCAGTTCAGATCAAGCTATAATGTATTATCTGATTTGGTCTTCATTAAATTGATACCGCGTCCATAAATTATGTGCATTACAACACATAACAGAAGCTTGTGGAACAATGCATTTGTCTAATGCATGCACAAATGCAGCAGCGTGAAAGCTGGCTGCAGGCCGCTGGTCTACAAGGAAGTCCTATTCAGGCCTAATAAATTATAGCAGAATTGACTGCTCAGACAGATTCAAATTAATCTACAAAATCAATTACTGAAAAGGGAGAAAAATGAACAGATAATACTCAATAAATGGGGTATGACAAGTTCTGAGCTGGGCTTATGCATAACCAAGGGTCTTGTTTGTCATTGTTGGTGCAACTGTTCTTGCTGCTCACTGATCAAGCACATGCTATAATGATATAAGCCAGATGCTTCAACTACCAATTCCAGCACAGCTTGGGGGCTTCTAGTTTATATAACTGAAAAATAAGATAAATATGTCTCATAGAATTTGCTACGAACATACAAGAACCTTCGCTGCTTTGTCAGTGTCAAATCACCCATTTCAAGTGTAATTGTAGACTGCACACTATAAAAAGACATCTGCTGTGCTAGAGGAAACGCCATTTAATTGCTTAATTCATTAAAGTGATTGTAAAGTTGGCCCCACCCCCTGCTTCCTCATCGCTGGATTTGATTGTCAGGAGCCAATGGCCCCCACTAAGTCCAGTGAGGAGGGAGAGAGTGAGAGAGAGAGAGAGAGAGAGCAGTGCCACTGCTCTCGGGCACAGCACTGGGTCAAGATCAGGCTCAGGTAAGTATTTGTGGGCTAACAATAAAAGGTGTTTTACCCTAATGCATAGAATGCATTAAGGTAAACAACCACTTTAAGAACTAGGGCCATTTTGTTAGCTTTACAAAAAGTTATAGGCAATAAACTTATAGTAGGGCAGCAAATTACTTTCTACACTATGTAGCCAATGAATATACTCTAATAACTTTAGAAGTCTTACTTGGCTCTCTGCATTATATTTAGCTTGCAATTATCTTAATTATTCCCATTAAATATTTCTATTATTTTCAAGAAATAGGGACAAGATAAGGTAATGGCTCCTGTTTGCAGAGAGATCTTGCATCAAAAGCAGTGATCCTCAGTCCTAGAATTTGAAAATATGCTGTGTGTAGCCAACTTTAACACCTACCAGCTGGCGAGTTGTTGCCAGGACATGCTTTCATCACATGTTGTCTTTGAAGTGGTGGGTGAAAAATATTCCAAATCATATTTCTATAGCACTTTTTTCCCTGGGTACTCAAAGCACGTTATCTGCTGTCGGGGCAAATGATGAGGCAGTAAGTGGAATATTATATTAGGGCATACAACCTTAAAAACTTCAGATGGTGGCCTTTAATCTGCATAAGATAGCAACCTTACAAGTGGTAGGGTATTTGGTAAGTGAATGGTCTGAGAGGTAAAACATATCTGGAAAGACTGGAGGTAAAGTGTATGCAAACCCCAACAATTAATTTCACCAATAGGTGCAATGGTGAAGATGGGTGCAGAACTGTAGTAGTAAGAAGGAGGGGTGGCATGCAAGAGTAGTGTTAAGGCAGGGGAGCTTTCTGCAGTTATGAGGTGAGAAATGAACTGCAAATGAGGTGGTGGTAGTGAATGCACTTTGCTGAGAGCAGGAGTAAAGGTGCATTGGAGAGAAGGGGTGGTGAGAGCAGAAATAGGTGAGAGCATAAAGCTGCAGTATAGGTTGAAGGTGGATGGAGGCTTGCGAGAGCAATAAGAAGCATGCACTGATGCAGTTTTCAGAAAGAGGTTAAGGCAGAATATGGAGAGCAGGAAGGTGTGTTGTTGAATGTAGCAAGGAGAGGGTGGATTATATAGTGTTGGGAGTGGGGTAGGGGTATGCAGGTACAATGGTAAGAGCAGAGTGTAAATATAGGCTTTGGCAAAGAGTTGGGGACAGGGGTGACAGATGCACTGGTAGAAACTAGTAAAGGGTGCAGCAGTGAGAGGCAGAGTTTAGGCATATTGGATGGTGAGAGAAGGGGGTGCAGGGATGAAGGGTAGTGAGAAAAGGGCAGTACAAGCATTGAGGGTGGTAAGGGTTGCAGAATGTGGATGGTGGTGAGAGAAGGGGGAGTGCAGACATGTGAGGGGTGAGAGAAAGGGGATGTAAATACAACAGATCCTTATGAGAAAATGGTGGCTGCTGGCGCTACAGGTGCTGAGAGAATGGTGGGTCTAGGTACAACAGGTGCTGAAAGAAGGGTGGTTACATTCACAGAATGTGGTGGGAAAACCCAGGTGCAATGTGGTGGTAGGTAAGAGAGGAGGTGCTGTAGGTACAGTGGTTGCTGGGAAAAGGGAGCCTGAAGGTGCAGGGATTGCATAGAGAAGTAAGGGTGTAGGCATGCTGGATGCTAAGAGAAGGGGTAAAGGCACGCTGGATGCCGAGGGACTGGTGATTTGACAAATGGTGGTGCAATGCAGTGGGTGGTGAGAGATGCAGGAGGGTGGGGGCTGCAGAATTACTGTGTGCTAAGAGAAGTAGGTGTTCTGGTTTGGTGGGGGTTTAAAAAAAATTAATAAAAAAAGGGGGTCTGAAACCACAGTGGGTACTTAGAGGAGGACATGCAAGCATGGTGGGTTGCATGGTAGTTGGTGAAATAAGGACTGCAGGGGCAATGAGTGTCAAAGGAAGGGACGGAGGTGTGGTGGGTACTGCAAAAAAGGGAGGAGCAGGTGCTGAGAGAAGGGGGATTGCAGATGGAAAGGGGGGGGTTAGGCACTATGAGTGTTGATAGAAAGGGGGCTGCAAGCATGGTGCAGGAGAGGGGTTTGGCTGAGAGTGAAGCGATCATCTGCCTGAGCATGCAGGGAGGGGTTTGGTGATAGGGAGGGGGCTGGCTGACAATGCAGTGTTGGGTGATAATGTGGAGGGGGCTTGGTGACATTGCAGGAAGAGAGAGAAGGGGGGATTGGAGCCGGCTGACATTGCAGGGGGGAGGGGTAAGTGATACAGCAGAGGAGGCTGGCTGACATTGCAGGTGTGGAGGGGCTGAGTGATGCTGCAGGGGGGCTGGTTGACCTGTAGGAGGGTGGTGAGGTGCACCAAGCAGCAGCTACAGTTATGCTACCAGGCAACCTTGATGAGTTGATGACTGCCTAAAGCCCCGTACACACGAGAGGACTTATGTCCGACAGACTTCCAAAGGAGTTCCGCCGGAGTTCCGCCGGAGTTCCGCCGGAGTTCTGACAGACTTTTCGGCCGAACGGACTTGGCCACACACGATCACACTAAACTCCGACGGATTCGAACGTGATGACGTAAGACCCGACTCAAATAAGGAAGTTCATAGCCAGTAGCCAATAGCTGCCCTAGCGTCGGTTTTAGTCCGTCGGAGTAGCATACACACGAGCGGATTTTTCGAAGGGGACCGGGTCCGGCGGAGTTCCGTCGGGAAAATTTGAAGCATGCTTCATTTCTAAAGTCCGTCAGACTTTTGCGAAGCTAAAGTCCGTTGCAGCCCACACACGATCGAATAGTCTGACGGACTCAGTCCGTCGGACTTTGGATGTTGAAAAGTCCGCTCGTGTGTACGCGGCATAAGAGTCTCTGCTGCAGCAGTCCTCTCCAACACAGCCTGATTTCTCTATGAGCCCTACCTATACTGTGTAATCTGTCAGGGCTCGGATAGTATGCAGGCTGAGTGGGAATCAGATGCAGCTACAGAGAAGCTCTTTTAGGCGGCCTTTTAGCCCCTTGAGCAATATCTCTGGCATATGAGCAGGGAATAGGGTGGATTCTATGCAGGGAAGGAGCACTCCTAATAATCATCCAGCTGGCAGCAATGTTGAGCTGTAAGACCTGAAGATAAGTGAATATATATGGGAGGAGGGCTACAGTGGGCTGTCGCAAAGCGGAAGATCGCCATAGTGACTGATCATAGGGTTGCACTAGAAGTTTCTTAGAATCTAACTGGCCAATGGAACAGAAGAGGCGGAGAAGCAGAAAAGGAAGGAGGAGAACTCCTACTGGAGTCAGAATCACCAAGTGACAAAACTAAAAAGTCTGACTAGAACCCAGGACACATTCAATTTGGTCCAATTCAGCAGGAACCAGCCAATCCTTGGTCTGTGTACTCCTCTCTGTTCAACAGAAACCATTCTGACGACCTACTTCTGTCAAACAGTAATATTGGAAAACCAACATTCGATCATACGAGTCCCCAGGATACAAAAGAACAGCGGGAGAGATCCCTGCATATCAACATCACTTGTGTTGATGCAGAAATCTGTAAGTTTTATTCAGCCTGTTGGTTGGATGAAAAAATAAAAAAACTGTATTTGTATACCCAGCTTATGAGTGGCTTAACACTGCCCTGGTGCAGTCCCGCTGCTCTGTGGGCACATTGCAGCTAAACCAGTGAAAAAAATAAAACTTGGGCATTATATTATTACAGATGCAACTTTTTGTTTGTTTTTTAACCACTAAAGTATAATTAAACCCAAATCATCAACCATGGTCAATGCGTGCTATATATTGCATTGTGTTCATATTCACTCATCCACTAGAGCATTTGTTTTCTGTAGACTGCAAAAAAAACTGCTGTTCACTGTCTCTGCCTCCTTCTCTGTGTCACCACTGCAGCCTGAGATTGCGTAGACCATCTGTTGACTGCTGAGCATGCTCCTGTTTCCCTTTCTATGTAAGTTGTTAATTTCACCCTTTTTATTATCGGTGCAGCCCTCCTTCTCCATGTACTTGTATTGCTAAACAATATGGGGGTGATATATAAGATGGTGATTGATGAAGGCTTCACCTCCCTGCTATTCCAAGGGGTGTGATAAACCTGTGATTGTTAGAACCTTCAGATACCTTTACAGTGTGAACAAAGTGCTTTGCTTTGAAATCAAGATGCTTTTTATCTTGTACCTACAGATAAGACTATAATAAGGCATACCTGTAGGTACAGGGAATATCTCCTAAACGTGCAGCCAATGACATCATCATTGCATGCGCACTGTGCTCTCAATAGACAACATGCCATCCATTAACCGTCGCAGTTGTACTGCGGCAGCATGGCTCGGCTGCGCGAATCGCCGTTATACTAAGTCAGTAGCATAAATGGCCACTAGCGGCGTGCGAGCACAGCCCCACTAGCTCCCCGAGCCGATGCGATCGATGCCGGGTGATCGAGACCGCCCGGCTCCCGTGATCTCTTGGGGCACATGGAGAATCAGCAGCTGTGTGTTTAAACACACAGTTTCCAGTTCTCTGAGCAGAGAACTGATAGATCGTCTGTCCATACAGAGTATGGACAGCGATCTGGTAGTTTCTCTGCACAGTCCCATCCCCCCTTCAGTTAAAACTCAAAATAGGATACATATTAATCCCTCTCCTGCCCCCTAGTGTTAACCGCTTCACTGCCAGTAAGATTTTTTTACAGTAATCAATGCTCCAAAAATGTGTCAAAATTGTCCGACACGTCCGCCATAATGTCGCAGTCATGATAAAAAGTGCTGATCGCCGCCATTACTAGTAAAACAAAAAATATTAAGAAAAATGCCATAAATCTATCCCCTAGATTTTTTTCCCTTTGTAGATGCTATAACTTTTGCGCAAACCAATCAATATATGCTTATTGCGTTTTTTTTTTAACCAAAAATATGTAGAAGAATACATATTGGCCTAAACTGAGGAAAAAAAATTTTTTTTTGATATTTTTGGGGGATATTTATTATTGCAAAAAGTTAAAAATAATGTGTTTTTTTCAAAATTGCCGCTCTTTTTTTGTTTATAGCGCAAAAAATAAAAACCACAGAGGTGATCAAATACCACCAAAAGAAAGCTCTATTTGTGGGGAATTTTATTTGCGACCGCGCAATTGTCAGTTAAAGCGACGCAGTGGCGAATCGCAAAACGTGGTCTGGTCTTTGGCCAGCCAAATGGTCCGGGGCTTAAGTGGTTAAGAAAGCTATGTCACGGCTGAAGGTTTAAATAATTGTTTAATATAACGATGAATAAGGATGAGCTCTGGCTTGTTCGCATGCTTCACGTGCAGAGCCCGCCAGGAAGTCAGCGCAGTGCTGCGCTAATCACAGGCAGTGAGACATTGCTCCGATGCACAGCTGCAGAGATCGGGCAATGTCTCACTGCCTGTGATTAGCGCAGCGTTGCGCCGACTTCCTGGCGGGCTCTGCACGTGGTGCATGCAAACACGCCGGAGCTCATCCCTAATGACGAATAATATTTCAGGCTGTAGAGTGCTATTTAGGTCATTGTGAAACTTAATAAAGGAACTTGTAATTCAAGCATAGCATAGAAGCCAAACCGCTAAACTGTCTGCTGGAAAAGTTTAGTGCAAATCATGCTATATCTCATGTCTAATTCAATGTATTCTAATAAGTGTATTTTGTGATTTGGATAATGATTATAATACGGTGAAGATCCCATATTCATTAAGCACAGATGTTATCCAAACATGTACCCCTTATTGGTGGAAAATAATAACACCCATCTCATCCTGTGTACTTAAGACGAAACACAAGCCAAAATAAACAAGTCTTTGCTCTTCAGTCAGTGTCTGTGTCTGATTGGGCGGGACCTTAGGGGCCCTGCAACCATGGCTAACAAGTAAGAGTGAAACCAATGGTATAATTTAACCCCTACAGTTCAGTGGTGTCTGAAGTGGGATAGGTAGAGGCCATTAGGTTAAGGAAAAAGAGAACTGGATGGCAAAAAATGTCCTTTCCGGTTGCTCAGAAGGTGGTCCAGAGCTGTGGCGCTCGTGGCTGATTTTAAAGCTTAGGCGAGGTAAAGGTAATGGGATCCCAATATTTGATATGGAGTATAAGTGCTTATTACACATGCAAATAGTAATTGTTAAGCAGATGTATTAGTGTGTCTTGATGACCGCCTTAAGGGTGAAGGCATGTCATGGTCTCAAGGAGTTAGAACAGGAATATTTCTGGGTGTGCAAATTGCAACTTTAAGAGTCGTTGTTTGACAGCAATATGTTAGTGCCAGTTTTTCTGAGCATAATAATTGCGTTCTCAAGGATACATGATGCATGTTTGCTCGCATATTTGTTTTATGCTGAAAGTATGAAAAAAAGGAAGTGTTTTTTTTTTTTTTTGCAATAAAAACTCGCCTTATATTCTAGTTACCTAAAATTATTTTGTTTAAGAAAAGAAACCAGGGTCAGGGTACCCGCCGTATATTACGTAATAAAGGTTTAATCCCCTAATCACCCGGCAGGTTACACCAGTTAGGGTTTGTGTCAGCCCCAGGTCAGATTAGTGCCAGTAGCGCTAACACCCGCCATACATCTTCCTTAGTAGTATAGTGTCTGAACGGATCAATATCTTTGATCTGATCAGATCTATACTAGCGTTCCCAGTAGTTCAGGATTCCCAAAAATGCATTGTTAGCATGATCATCCCAGATACCTGCTAGCACCTGCATTCAGCCCCTCCGCCCAGGCCCACCCAATTGCAGTATCAATCGATCACTGTCACTTACAAAACACAACACACAAAACTGCAGCATTTGCAGAGTCAGGCCTGATCCCTGTGAACGCTAACAGTTTTTTGGTATCAATTGAAGCAGGCTCTGACAATCAGGTGCTCTTTTTGCCTGTGAGTGTCACTAGTTGTGCCAGTAAATTTAGAGGCCACAATGTACAATTGAAGGTACACTAGTGAAGAGGCCTACACATTTCTGAGCATGAGAGATGAGAGTGAAGAGAAAGTCATCAATCTGTCAGATTCAGGCTCAGAATATGATCCAGTAGACAGCAGTGGCACCCCAACAGATAGCTCTGACAAGGGAGTAGTCGGCTTACCTGACCTGTTCTTCTTCTTGCTGAGGTGCAAGAACCGCAAGGCTCTCATATGGAGCAGAGAGCCAGTACTAGTGCCGCTCATCCTTCTGGTGAACTGGCAAGCACCGATGGCCTAGTACACTCTGGTCGTACATCCAGCACTGCAGTATCTTGTGGTGATGTGGCGAGTCCCATAAGTGCAGTTCAAGCTGGTGCAGTGACTAGCACAAGTAGTGTCCTGCAGCCACCAAGAAGACAAACACAGGCCAGTCGAGCCCATAGTGCCCTTCCTGCAGAATATGCCAATCCTAATTGGGAGCTCACCACTTCTGCAGCAGCCGTACTTCCCCCATTCACTGGCCAACCCGGAATTCTGATGGAGATCTATTGTGGACCAAAGCAATTTGTATGCTGGTCAATTAATTGCTGCTAATCCCCAGTTGACCCATTCCAGAGATTGGAAACCTATTACGGTTTCCGAATTAAAGACCTTCCTGGGCCTATCCCTTCTCATGAGCATAGTTAAAAAAAGTGAGTAGTTGCCATATTGGTCCACTGACCCAATTCACCATATGCCTGTGTTCTCTGCATTCATGACCAGGGCTAGATACGAGCAGATTTTGCGGTTTATGCATATTAATGACAACAAACTCTGTCATCCTTGGCGTGACCCTGAATATGATCGGCTCCACAAAATTCGGCCCCTCGTAAACCACTTCAACCAACAGTTTGCAGCCTTTTTTACTCCCGATCAAGTTCTCTGCGTTGAGTCTGATTAAATTTTCTGGCCGCTTGTCTTTCAAACAGTATCTTCCCAGCAAGTATGCCAGATATGGGGTCAAGATGTATAGCTATGTGACAGGGCAACAAGGCTATACATATAGTTTTAAGGTTTACGAGGGAAAAGACAGTCACGTGGAGCCCGAGAACTGCCCAGACTACATAGGGAGCGCTGGCAAGATTGTTTGGGACTTGGTGTCACCCTTATTCAGAAGGGGTACCACTTGTACATGGACAATTATTACATGAGCGTGCCACTTTTTAGTCACTTGTTTGATAATGAAATTGGCACATGCAGAGTCCCATCTTAGACTTGGGGAGAGAGCCTGCTTGAGAAGTAATAATTTGCTCGCAGTGAAGTGGAGGGATAGATAATCGGAATGTTTCCATTCATGTGGCCGAATGCTTTTTGGCCTAAATGTATGAGTTTATTGTATTTTTTTTTATAACAAAAAGAAAATATATATTTTTTTCAAAATATTCATTCTTTTTTGGTTTATATTGCAAAAAATTAAAACCGCAGAGGTGATCAATTACCACCGAAAGAAAGCTCTATTTCTTTCGGGTACGCAAATTTCGTTTGGGTACATCATTGCATGGCCGCGCAATAGTCAGTGATAGCGACACAGTGCCAAATTGTAAAAAGTGCTCTGGTCAGGAAGGGGGTAACATCTTCCGGGGCTGAAGTGTTTAAAACACTTTTTTGATATTTTTTTATTGTAATTCTCTACTCTAAAAGCTTTTCCATGTGACCGACACAGCACCAATAAGAACTCTGCAGACACAAATTCATACATCAGCAGAATACTAAAAATTCCTCCGTCAGAACTTTTTCTGAGGACAGGAAAGTCCTAGAAAATGTCATTTGACTTTTGAACAGCAAAAATTAAATAAGGTACTCACATCATTTCTTATGTTATTAAATTACATACAGTGGCATGATCTTTATACATAAATAAAAGATGATGGCAATTAAAGATTTTATGTTAAGTATCACTTTAAATGTGAAAACACTTTAATTTGTAAATAACGTTGTAATGCTCTGCATCAGTTTATTAAATTGTGTCATTAACAGAGCAAATTATAGAATAACAATCTTATTTTTTTCTCCAGTAACTCTGGTTGTTTTGAAACAAACACTGGACAACATTTAGTGCATGTTATCTTACATGTTTTTTGTCTGCAGATTTACCCTAAAATGTTGCAAGACAATATCACCAAAAGAACACCTTGGTTTTTTCAAAGCCGAGACAAAAAGATTAAGTATGTGGAAGTCAGTCTAAAGCTTCATCTGTTGGCTCAACAGGAGAATATAAACTATTAATTATTTACCTGACTTAAAGTGGAACTAAACTCATCGATTTAACAGTTTAAAAAAAAAAACATTTATGTTCCTGGCATGCCTGGAACGCTGTCACATTTTCTTGATCTCTCAACAAAACTGTCAAACCATCCAATGGCTGGTGTCATAACTGATCACATGTACAGCATCATGGCAATTGAGGATAAAACTGAAGCTAAGATGGCAGCTTCAGTGGCTGGAAAGAATATGAGGAGTTAGTTCCACTTTAATAGTGTAACTAAAAGGCATAGAGTGGGGAGGGATTAGAACACCTGTCAGCTTTTATTGATGTTTGTGCCCCCATTAGGGAGATTCACCCTCCCTATTTGTCATGTCCACCTTTAATGAAAACAAAATGAAAAGAAAATCCCAACAGTAATAGGGAGGAAATCTTCCAGTTGGGACCCAGTTCTGGCACCCCCGGATTCGCTCACTTAGGAGGAATTTCCACTCACTTCCCGTTTTGAATAAGGAACAGAATTGAAGGGAAATCTCCCCTATGGGACACAGATGGCATAAGAAAAACGGACTCCCTTACTCCAAAAAACAAAAAAACAAACAATATAGGGTTAGCCTTTAGTTACACTTCAACTACTTGAGTCCCGAGGCCTTTTTCCCTAAACTTTCCTGAGTTTTTTTTTTTTTTTTTTGTGTTTTTTAGCAATCTCTAAGTTCCACATAATATAACTTTTAACGTTTGTAGTCTATCCTAACATATTGTGCACATTTTTTAAGGACAGAAAGGGCTTATTTTGGCAGAAAACTCAGATACATATATTTTTATTTCTTGTTTTTGTATTGGGAATAAATACAAGGAAAATCATTTTTTTCTAATGTCATGTAACATATAGTGGAATAATTAAGCTCACAGTGATTGTATGCATTTTTCTTTAGGACAGCTTTATTGATGCATTTGATGCTTTTGCAGCGGACTCAAATGTCATGAATATTATTCTACATTGGTGGTTCTAGCACTAATACTGACTAGCTGCTACCCCTGCACCACTTGAAACAGCACTCTAGACTCAAGTGGATAAAATGTTATCTTTTTAGTCCTGACCACAATATCTAGGAAACCACTACTTACTGCTGTACCTAAAGCATATAAGAGAAAGGTACATTTGAATGAGCAGTACATTTGTAAAACACATTGAGGAAGCCCAGTGATAATATAATACTTTGTTACAATCTAGAGATGTCTGTTCCAAACATTGTCTGGTTAGCTGTAAACACTTTACACTCCACCAATTTCCACAGTGTATTAGGTTGATTTAATGCTGTGGCTACACAATCTAACACTTTCTCTTTCCGGCTTTAATTTTCTTCACTTTTTCCAGTGTAAGGTTTTCAGCCCTCGTGGATTATTCATGTTCACTACTTTCTCTGATAGACATGATAAATAATATATGAGGTGATAACTGCATTATTAACATAGTGCTACAAGGATCACACATACAACTCAGTACCAGAAAGCTGTTGTTAATGGAAAGGTATCAAGAATTGTTTTAACGGAAACTAGTTCATGATGAACTGTAGAGTCATACTTTTAGAATCCCTGGGTTTATTGGATTCAGTCTACTGGTAATTTATAACTAGAATTTGGTCATTAAGGTACATAATCTCAGAGAAGTTATTGCATGATACACAGGTAAAATTATGCAACTGTCTTCCAGAGTATTTCATGCAAACAATCTCAAGAGCCCCCGGAAAGAAATGCTAAAAAAGTAAAGTGCACTGAAAAATGTTTTCCAATGAGAAATGTTTTCGGAGATGGGGCATAAAGAGATTGATAAATGAAATGATGTACAAAGGGAATAAAAAACAAAATTCAAACCATTGCCCCTCAGCATGCTATGGTGGGCATATAGTATTTGCCACAACCACATAATTAGCAGAAAGGCAGATAGGATATTATTTTCCAATCTGTCCTATAAATCTACAGCTGTAATTTTACTGATGGATTCAAGAAGCTCCTGTGTTTTTTCCCCTATACTTTTCATAATTGAGCCCTAGTAACTTTCTAAATGAATAACAAAAAATTGTACACAGTGCTTATGATAGAATTAGGATAGTATCTTACATATACACTTAAAAATACAAAATAGAAGTCCTTACCCAATATGCGTATTTGCATAATGGCCCCATGTAGACCAAAAAACATCCACAATGGTTGAGAACAGTCCACGCAGACTTGCATTCCAGTGCTACTGCCATTGTGACTTAAATGTAGTTCACCTTCTGTGTTTATCACAAACCCCAAGATGTCCCCACTCTGAAGAGGAACCAGAACCCTACATACAGCCCAGAACTCCTTTCTGTCAACCAAAGACTCTGGATTATAAGGAAGGTCACTTGGTCTCAAAGTGCTGGGATCACAAGATGTCACACCATAAGACAAAGTCCCAGACCGTGAAGTGTTGGACTTGTTTATCTTGACGAATATGGTTTCATTAATTCTAAGTGGTCTGTTGGTGAACACTAAAGTTCGTTCTTCTCGGGCATGCTCCAGCCTGGCCACAGTTTGATCATCTAATGTTTTGATGTGAGCCCCTCTAAGCTGATGGAATCTTAGATCACTCTCCAGCTGTGATGGGAGCAGATGGGAATGTTGAGAGTTGAGTGAGTTTTGTGGGATAGGACACATGGTGGACATCGACTGAAAGTTTTCTTCTTGCAAGTTCAGGTCGCACAGGCTGACAGACAAGCGGGTATCTTCAGTTTCTCTTCTTAGAGATGGCCGAGGTATTGCAGTAAATGATCTTGGCCGTACACAATCTGGAGGGATGATCTCGCTATCTGTACATAAAAAAAAAAAAAAAAAAAACACAATTATCATAAAACTGTTCAAGCTCAACTCAAAAAAAGAGACCTGCAAAGTCCCTTTTATTGGTTTCAGTGCAACCAATTAAAAAATGTTTTTTGAAGACACGCTTCAAATGACCAAATCCTACCTAGTTTTAGACACCAAACTCTGCACTTTTGGGAAACTTTTATAACAAAATAAGCAAGATTCTGATATATACAGCATTTTAATGGCTCCTAGTCCCGGCATATTTACAAGATACAATTATAGAATAACGTGGAGACAAATTTTAAATATGTCTTCTCAAGAGTGGGACAACCTTTTGGAAGATGCCCATTAATCTTCTATTTGTACAACCTACAAGGAGAATTAGTACAAGATTTGCTGTCATTGGCACCATACCTCTGCTCTCTTGTATTCCTTCATTCCCCAATATCCCTGACCACATTTAGTGATGTCAGCAACACTCAGAAATGCTGTTTTTTATCTACTGGTCATGCACAAAGATATGCTCCTTTTGATTATAAGAAAAAGGCCTTTTACACAATCACCTACAAATACACATTGGGGTTGATTTATTGGGGCTGGAGAGTTCAGAATTTGGTGCAGCTGTGCATAGTAGCCACAGCTTTTAACTTTAGCTTGTACTATTTATGCTCCCTGGCTCCATAGCATCCCAGAAACATACCTTGTTACGCTTTTTCCTATCAGGCACCAGACAACTTATCCCCCTATTCTGGAAGACCACTACCACCCCCCTTATCCTCCTGGGTCTCGGTAGTCAACGATATTATGCGCATGGAAGAGATGATAGCCCTACACAATGACACCTTTAACAAATCTAAAACCCTTTGGCTCATTTGAATTAACTATTCCACCTGACTCCCTGAAGGCACCTCATAGTTAATCCAGACCCACCTCCGGACCCTATTTTCCCAGCCTGTTGCACGAGGCTCTGCTCAACCCCTCCTAACCTTCCTCCCCCCTTGCTACACGTATTCCCTTCCCCATCTCCCTCCCCCTCTTTTTCTCTTCCCCCACCCCCCTCCTCCATTCCTGTGTCTCCTTAACCACTACCCAGATGTTTTCCTCCCCAATCTTTATAATTTGTCTTGCAATAAACTATGGTTTCAAACGCTACCTCTTGGAAAATGGTTATGCCCGTATACCCGACTGGATTACATCCTGACATGAATTAGACACACGACCTACACTGTATTGCCTTCTGTACTGAACATCTGCTCATTACACATGTTATGTTGTTTCATCTTGTTAAATGCAATAAAAACATATTTGACTCTAACTTTAGTTTGTACAATTAAGCTACAACAAAAAAAATGGAGGCTGGTTGGTTTATGTGCGTGGTTGTGCCAGATTTTGCACTCTCCAATTTTGGTAAAATCAGCCCCATTGAACTTTATTACCATCTAAATGCCCAGGGAAGCTAAATGTTTGACCTCACATATGTTAACAGCCATAAGATGCTTGATTGCCCTTCATTGGTTACAGATGCAAGGACCAACTACACTCAAACTCCACACACGTACAAGGACGTATCATGAAATGAGTGGGCCCATGTGCAAGATAAAAAAGTCGGCTCCGGGCATCGATAAAATAAAATGAGGTGAACCTTGGAAAATTGTGGGCGTGGCTTAAATTGCCTGAAATATTGGGCATGGCTTCGGAGGTGTGGTTTAATAGAGTCTGAGATTACTTACACAATGCAGAATGTGATAATCTTAAATAGGGAATGTACAGTGCAGAGTGTATGGAGGTGGGTAGTATGTGCAGGAGAGGGGTGTGGAGTGTATGGCAGTGGGTAGTATGTCCGCATGGTGTCAGTAGGACAGTGTCAGTCATTTTTTATTTTTTAAAATTTTTTTACAATTACATTTTTTGTTTTTTTCTTTAAAATGTTTTTTGGGTGTCAGTAGAACAATGGACAATGTCAGAATTTTATTTTTATTATTTTTAATCATTTTTTACAATTTATTTTTGTATTACTTTTTTCACAATGATTGGGGGGAGGTTTTGGACATTGACAGTAGGGCAGTGGACGGTGTCAGCAGTTTTTAATTATCTATTTTTTTTTTTTACCATTTATGTTTTTTTTAAACCTTTTTTTTTATTTTTTTATAACATGAAAATCTATGTATCACCTAGTGCCAGATTACAGTGTGTCACTCATCAGCAGGAAGTGGTGCTTGAGGGCTCGGTTCTCGTGCTTTGTGATGGGAAGATATTTGAGGTTAAGAAGGATCATATTTTTCTCCAATGTCACAGAAAGAGAGGGGTAAGTATGCCCAAGGGCTTCTACAGATCAAACAAAATGGCCTAGGTATGATCACTATTTCAAAGGAATAGTACATCCAGCTAGACCAGATGTCCCAAGAATTTGTCTTGCCTGTTTCTGGTAGTATAAATCTCTCAGCTTTTGTGGCATGTATTTTAATGTGTTAAATCTATATATAACCAACATTTTTGGCTTATTTTTGAATAACATGGGAAAGCATGGGATGCCTTTCATGTTTTAGTGCCATTAGGAGAGATTTCTTCACTTCTTGTCTTTTAAACAAAGGTTGTCCTCCAGACAGGAAGTGGGGGGAAATCTCTCTAAAAGATACACAACAGGAGTAAAAATAATATTTTAATGTTAGTAGGGAAATGCTAGAACCTCTGACAGATTTTTTTGTTGTCTATTTCTCTGTTGCAGATTTTCCCTCACTTCCTGCCTGGTCAAAGCTTGTCAACAGGAAGCCCCAGGTAGCAGTGGAACCCGTCACAGGTTCCGAACTTTTACCATTTTATCAAATGATAAAAAAAAAATAATCTGGGGTATTGATGCACATTAAGCTCATCTTTGTGTGAGATGGGTCAGCAACTGCGGCTATTGGGCATCTGTATATTGTATATTTCCATTTCTAAAGATCCCACATTACCAGGACTGTTGGACTATGAATATTTCTACATTCTGAAGCATGAAGCCTAAGGCCCCATTTACACTTGCATATGGGGCTGCTTGTGATTAACTGCCGAGGACCCAGCAGGGGCTCCCAATGATTAGCGGGGAACGTGAGGCCCCACTGAAAGCAATGCAAGGCTGACAGCTTCCGAAGCTATTCGTGGCTGATCTCATATAATTACTCATGCAGCAACTACCTGCAAATGAACAGCCTTTGAGTTTGATTGTCTGCATCCAGAGCCAATCATTCTCGGGGATCTCTGCATTAGCAAATACATGCAATTGACTGTGAATAGCTTTGGGAGCTGCCAGCTTCACATTCATTTCCATGGGGATTTCCACCCACAGCTAATCACAGGAAACCCCCCATGGGTCTACCGCAACTAACTGCAAATGGCCCTAGTCACAAGTGTGAATGGGGCTTAAATGTTACACTCAGTCAACTTTCACAGCAGTGCGTGTCTGTGAATTACTTTTGCAAGAAAAAGTTGGAATTTAGAGTAATAGTGTTTTGAGAAACTGGGCTATCTTTCAACTGAAATTTGAAACTAGATACTGGCCTCTAGCATTATAAATTAACTAGATAAGGAGCAGGTATGGTGCATGGTCAATTAAATATTTTCTGTCTAATGGAACTCAACATGAACCCTTTGGCAAGGAGACAATAATACAGTGCAATCTTAAATCTTCAATGTTCTCTTTTTTTTTTTACTGTCTGGCAGGATTCATAACCTGAATCTGGGATCATGTGAACTTTTCAAGCTGAGGACCTTTACTTTTAACTGATGACTAAGCAGCAAAGTTACTATAAAGATAAACATTAACCCATCTGAGCCAAAAACTATACAGATGGTGAACTACAATACTCATTAAGTGGTTGCAAACCCCATTCATGAAATCTGAATGAAGCACATATATCTGTAGTGTTTACTTGTTTCTCTCCAAATCTCTAAGTGTTGTTTTTCTCTGATGCTCCATTCCTCTGTTATCAGCATGAGTCACCTCTGACAACTTCTCTGACACATGAGATATCATGAGCTAAAACACTGTGTAGGGGAGGGTGCTTAGAGGGAGATCAGCACTAAGCTTGTCTATATTTAGAATACAGTTCCTCTGCCTATGTGGAGGGAGGGGGGGGGGGTGTCCCTTTCCTCCAATCAGCTCTCACACAGTGTAAGTGCAGTCTCTTCACCCTTCCCTATGTACTGCTGGCAGATAAAGATTTTTTTTAACATGATCTGCACTTTTGAAAGGGTGTAGAAAGGAAAAGACAGCAGGTATACACGTGAAAAGCTATGTAGGAGGATTTGTTTCATCTTTGTGTATCATCTGAGGCTTTATTTAGGTATGTGAGGGTTTACAACTACTTTAAGTCTTGCACACATGATCAGAAAATCGAATGAAAAAAACGCTTTTGAAGCGATCGTACGATAATCTAATTGTTAGTACACAGCTTTTTCGAGAGTCAATCACAACTGTTCATCTGAAATTATCAAAAGGGTCAAAAACCCAAATCATTCTCATACAATACCAGATTGTATGCTTTTAGTTTAATCGGTACAGTTTCAATCTGGAAAAAAAAAAAATCGGAAGAGCAAGACTACGCATGCTCGGAAACAAAAAAAATACATTCCGATACAACACAATACAAGACATCACTTCCAAAGTGTATTATGTCGTATGAGAATTTTGATACGTTTAGTTACCTCTTCATTTTCAATACAGCCTAGCATGCAAAATGCAAAAAAAAAAAAAGGGGGGGGGGGTTATTTTTCCGATATTCTCATTGTGTGTACAGGGCTTTAAAGACAGCATGGGCCATGGCACAAATTTACAAAGCAGTCTGACACATGTGCAGTCTGCTACCTTTGCTCTCAAATGGGATCCCTTGCATTCTGAGTGTTGGCTGTCCAATGATCCCTGTTGTGTTTTTTTCACAGGCAATTTGTAATAAGTTGTTTTCATCAGTGAAGTGTGAGACCTCTTTCACATTGGGGCATTTTTCAGGTGCTTTAGCGCTAAAAATAGAACCTGAAAAATGCCTCATCTGCAGTCCCACTGTGAAAGCCTGAGTGCTTCCACACAGGGGTGGTGCGCTTGCAGGACGTTAGCGAGCGGCTTATACACTGCTCCTCCACTGCCCCTACCCATCGAATGCATGGGTAGCACTGCCTACACAGGCACTTTTAACGCTTTTTAACTCCTTCTAGGGGGTTAAAAGTGCCCTGCTCCCGCCCGAATAGCGGCACTTTACTGCCCCCACCGCCCTAGTGTAAAAGGGCTCTAATGGAGCAATAGATAGTGCTCAGGTGTTCAGATTTAGGGGAGTTAGGTCAAGGTTAGGATTAGTTAGCTCCTTGGGTAATACAGTTGTCCATTTGGTGTAATCAATTAATTTTGTGTGTGATTTTTTTTTTCAAAATGTGATCAGTTAGGTTTATGCATTTAATATTTTTTTGTTGGGGTGTGACGAATGTATTTTTAGTAGAGGTGTAGAGTGCAAAATGTGTTGATTCCTAACCTTTTTTTACCCAGAACAACTCAGACCAGGATGAACCTAAAAGAGGTTTATGTTGATGGTTATGGAAACAGTAGGGTAGCAAAGGAAGGGCTCTGCTGTAGGAACCTCACAATGCTATACATAAATACTGAGAATACAAAGGAAATAATTTACCTACTAACCCATTATTACCTACTTATGCATTATTTTTCAGCATCAGTGGTTCAAGGGAATGTTAACAATGCATGCATGCTCCATAGTATAAAGTAGATGTATGTTCTTTAGGGCATTCTTATTTACCAACTGCAAGATAGAACAATATCCCTGAACGTTATTTTTATTTTATTTTTTATAAAGCTAAAGGCAACCTTTAGAAATTGTTTATTTATGTAAAAGCCAGTAAGTTAGTGATAGTAAAAGGAACTGTAAAAAGAATTAAATGGCTCCTGATGGAGACCTATTTATTAATCCTAACCCGTCCGTGCTTAATAAAGCACCTATTTTTCTGTATTGGCTTCACTGAGCTAAATCCTGTACAGTAAAATCTATTCTTGTCCGTGTAATGTCAAGAACACACTACAGAAAAATCAACAGCAGTATAAGGACTTCGAACCATTTTTTATTCTTCCACAAACAAAAATGAATTGCTCAAACAATTAAGCTACAGTACCCAATTTTTCAAAAAACAGTTTTTCACCAATAATAAATCTAATGCTGCGTACACACGACCAGACTTTTCGATGGACTAGGTCCAGCGGTCTTCCCGACTGACCAGACTTGGCCACGCACAAGCACACCAAAGTCAGACGGATTCGAACATGATGACGTACGACCGGACTAGAATAAGGAAGTTCATAGCCAGTAGCCAATACCTGCCCTAGCGTCGGTTTTTATCCGTCAGACTAGCATACACACAAGCGGATTTCTCCATAGGAACTGGGTCTGGCGGAAAAATTTGAAACATGTTCTATTTCTAAAGTCCATCAAATTTTTGGACAGCAAAAGGTCCGATGGAGCCCACACACGATTGAATTGTCTGACGGATTCGTTCTATCGGACCTTTGCTGCCGAAAAATCCAGTCGTGTGTACGCGGCATTAAGCAATTACTTATATCACACAGATTGTCTGCCTGAAAACCATTGCATCTTATTTAATAGTGCATCCTTTTTTTCACAAACATTGTATTTAGTTCAGAAGGCTAAAGACACATATGAGATGACGACAAATGCCAGGAGGATCAGTGATTAGACAAGATAATAAACTTTTCTTAGCCACTTTTGCCTTGGTTAGTAGTGAGGAGATGTCTTTGCACCTCCTCTCTGTCTAGGCTAAACATATATGTATGGCTTATGCCACGTACACACGTAGCCGACTATCCGACGGACTTAGTCTGGCGGACTTCCCGCCAGACTGTCCGTTGGACTTTCCGAACGGGCTACTTGCCCACACACGGCACTTTTTCAGCGGACTAATACGGCGTACTAAGTCCGCCGTACTATCCGCCCTACTTTTGAAATGAACGGACTCGCCCACACACGCGGAGGAAAGTCTGCTCATTTCGAGCGCGTCTCCAGGTAGGCGGGGCCCGCGAAGGAGACGTCGCTGGCCCCGCCACCTGGTATGGACTTAAAGGGGAACCCCCAACGCCGAAAAAAATCGGCGTGGGGTTCCCCCCCAGGTCCACATCAGACCCTTGTCCGAGCACGCTACCCGGCCGGCCAGGAAAGGAGGGGGACGAGCGAGCGCCCCCCCCTCCTGAGCCGTACCAGGCCGTGTGCCCTCAATATTGTGGGTGCCTTGGGGAAGGGGTGGCCGCGCGGTCCCCCCACCCCAAAGCACCTTGTCCCCATGTTGATGAGGACAAGGGCCTCTTCCCGACAACCCTGGCCGTTGGTTTTCGGTGTCTGCGGGCGGGGGGCTTATCGGAATCCGGAAGCCCCCTTTAATAAGGGGGCTCCCGGATACCGGCCCCCCACCCTATGTGAATGAGTACAATGTACCCCTACCCATTCACCTGTAAAATAAAGTACAAAAAAAATACAACACACAAGATAAAATAGTTTATTGCACAGCTCCGGGGGTCTTCCGTCTTCGGGGGTCTTTTCGCTGGACTCCTCCGCTATCTTCTTGTAGCTCTTTTACTAGCGGAGGAGCCCGGCTTTCTTCCTCGCCGCCCCCTCTTCTTCCGACTTCGGGGGTCTTGTCCCCCTCTTCGGTTCTTCTGCCGGGCCACGCGCCTTCTTATAGCTCTTTTACAGGCGGTGGCCCGGTCTTCTGTCGCCGCCGCCGCCTTCCGTTCTTCTTCTTCTCCTGGAGATGTTGACTCGACGTTCTCTCCATCCACAATGCCAGGGATGCGCTGCGTGGCGACTTATATAGGGACAAGGGGCAGGGTCATTGGTTGATGTCACATGGGTTGATGTCACATGGTGACCCCGCCCCTTACGATGTCACAGTCCCGGAGGATGCTGGGACTGCCGCCATGTGACATCAACCCATGTGACATCAACCCATGACCCCGCCCCCTTGCCCCTATATAAGTCGCCGCGCAGCACGTCCCTGGCATTGCGGCCGCAGAGAGCGTCGAGTCAACATCTCCAGAAGAAGAAGAAGAAGAACGGAAGGCGGCGGCGGCGACAGAAGACCGGGCCACCGCCTGTAAAAGAGCTATAAGAAGGCGCGGTGACCCAGCAGAAGAACCGAAGAGGGGGACAAGACCCCCGAAGTCGGAAGAAGAGGGGGCGGCGAGGAAGAAAGCCGGGCTCCTCCGCTAGCAAAAGAGCTACAAGAAGATAGCGGAGGAGTCTGGCGAGAAGACCCCCGAAGACGGAAGACCCCCGGAGCTGTGCAATAAACTATTTTATCTTGTGTGTTGTGTTTTTTTTGTACTTTATTTTACAGGTGAATGGGTAGGGGTACATTGTACCCATACTCATTCACATAGGGTGGGGGGCCAGTATCCGAGGGCCCCTTACTAAAGGGGGCTTCCGGATTCCGATAAGCCCCCCGCCCGCAGACCCCGACAACCAACGGCCAGGGTTGTCTGGAAGAGGCCCTTGTCCTCATCAACATGGGGACAAGGTGCTTTGGGGTGGGGGGGCACGGCCCCCCTTCCCCAAGGCACCCCCCATGTTGAGGGCACGCGGCCTGGTACGGCTCAGGAGGGGGGGGGCGCTCGCTCGCCCCCCTTTCCTGGCCGGCCGGGTAGCGTGCTCGGACAAGGGTCTGATGTGGACCTGGGGAGACCCCCACGCCGATTTTTTTCGGCATTGGGGTTTCCCTTTAAGTCCATACCAGGTGGCGGGGCCAGGACGTCACCTTCGCTGGCCCCGCCTACCTGAAGACCCGCTCGAATGAGCGGACTCTTCTCCAGGCGGGAAAAGTCCGTTCATTTCAAAAGTACGGCGGACTGGCACACACACGCCGGATTGTCCGCCGAAATGCGAGTCCGGCGGGAAGATTGGAGTGCAAAACTACTTTCTAAGTCCGCCGTACTTTCGGGTCAAAAAAGTATGCCGGAGGCTACACACGAGGGGATTGTCCAGCGGACTTGAGTTTGCCGGACTTTTCCCCCCGCTTGTTTGATCGTGTGTACGCGGCATTAGGCAGTTTGTATTTAGGATCCTGGCAGCAGTCACAAGTGCCGGAGAGCAGTTTGGTTCACTTCAAGTTAATCACTCAGTCTATGCTAATGATTATTAACTGGCTTGGCTGCTTGCAACTGATATATCTAAATTCCAACAATATACTAGAAAAGTTGCAGCACCAAGGTTATAAAGTCTGAGTCAAAACAATGAATTATTTAACCTTGGTGCTGCAACGTTTCAAGTAGTTCGATTGACATTGCTCTCTAATTCCCTGGTGCCCAACCTTTTGTCCTTTTGTCACTCATTGTGCAGACTTTGGGGCTCTTACAGATTGTGTTTTAGTGCTTGCTCAAACCAGTGAAGGAAAAAATATTCTTTAGACTGGCTTCTAGTAGTTAGATGGCTTAGTTTATTTCACACAATTTTTTTTGTGCTGACTATTCCTTTTCTATTTTTGAATTTTTTCCTTTATATTGGATCATGCAATTGTGGCATAAATTGTTTTAAGGTGCTGTAGGGAAAGCATTGGTTGGGAAGGGGCTGTAATAGCAGTGATCTCTAGCAGTCTTGTGTAATGTATCTCCAGTCTATGTCAGTCTCTTGAAGCATGTCCCCAGTCTCCAACTAGTTTTTGTAGTCTCTGCCTATCTCTTGCAGCATGCCCATTGTCTCTGCCTATCTCTTGCAGCATGCCCACTGTCTCTGCCTATCTCTTGCAGCATGCCCATTGTCTCTGCCTATCTCTTGCAGCATGCCCATTGTCTCTGTCTATCACTTGCAGCATGACCATTGTCTTGCGATGCATGGTCACAGTCTAAGTTTTACATTCACTGAAAATTATATGGGCTCCTTTGGTAAATTCAGGGGCCACATTTGGGGCCCACTATGTCTAGTAAGTTGACTACCACTGGTCCAATAGCACTTGAAGCTACACGGTTAAATATTTAGTAGAGCCACAATTTTTTTCAATAATATTTTTTGTGACTTTTTGAGGTACTAGATATTTTAAGGCAGAGAAGGTAACTCATCCAAGTGTAAATAGTTTATACATTTTTAGGTTTGTGCAAGGTTCCTAAAGTATCTATAGTCCTTAACGAGAAATATTCAAATTATACACATTGCCCTTACTGAAAACAGCTACAACAATCCAAACTCTAATATAGTTTTAGGCATCTTGCACAGTTAAATTGTTCAGCACAGCTTATTTTTTACTGAGCTAAAATACAGAACATTAATTGTAATGTGCCTATGCACACAGACATGTAAACAAGCGCTGTGTATTCTTCAGTAAAAAAAAAAGAAAAAGCTCATGCGCACGTTTGCGTGCATTCGCACAGATGCAAACAGATTTGTCCATTCACAATGTCAATCCAGGAACAAGCATGAGTGAACATGTGTAAAGAAAAAGTAGATGGTCAAACAGGAGTATCGTGTGCAAGAGGCCTTACTCTAAACCAGCATTCTTTAGCTGAGAAGACACCAGTGCCGCTTCTGCCTTGGAAAAAACACAATCCTGACAGATAAAGAAAGCCGCCTGTCTCAATCTACAAGGCTGTTAAAAACAATCAGATGGGATTGGAGTGTCTCACATGTGTGGACACTACTTTAAATGGCTGTTAAAAAGAGATTTTAAGTATAATATAGACTTTAACAAGATTTACCCAGGTTGTACTTCTTGATCAATTAATATATTTAGAAAAATATTTATCTAGAAGTTACAAAAATACATTGGAATAACCTCCCCAGCTGTGTATAAAAGATATTAAAAATAGGAATTTACCCAATTGCTTGCTGTTCTAATGTGACATAATACCTGTATAGGTTCAGCCTTCAACACCATTATATAATAGCATCCAAAGGCAAACAGTAACTGAACAATTTTAGGGATCAGTGCATCACCTTTCTAAGGGCTTGGGCAAGGAAATGTTTTCCCCTTTCCCATGGTCTTATGCATAAAAGAAGGAAATTAACAAGTAAAAAAATGCCTCCATTGGTATTCAGTGATGACATGTGTACCGATCAACTTTTATGACCACCCACCCAATATTGAGTAGGTAAACCTTTTGTTTAATTTTGGCAACAAATCTCGATTTAGTTGTAATCTTAGTCTTAGGACTAAAATGGCATTTTAGTTTTAGTTCCATTTTAGTCTTCTGCAATTGTTTTAGTTTTAGTCGTATTCAGTCGACTAAATCTCCAGGACATTTTAGTAGACTAAAATGCCCTACATTTTAGTTGACTAAAATCTCCAGTACATTTTAGTCGACTAAAACTTATTTTAGCCATCTAAAATTTTATGGGTGTAGTTAAATTTATAATGCATTAGTTAAGCATTTCACTACAATTTCCAAACTCATTATATACTGCTGGAGTGAAAAATGTAATGTTATTATTTATGGTATTGAGGTATGAGCACTACAGACCAGTGTTAATTTTGACGTCAAATTTCAATTTAGTTTTAGCCTTAGTCTTTTGACTAAAATGGAATTTAAGTTTTAGGCCCAATTTAGTCTTTTGACTAAAATGGCATTTTAGTTTTAGTTGTATTTTAGTCAATTAAATGGTATTACGTTAGTCGATTAAAATGTTTTGGTCGGTTTTAGTCCACGAAATTAACACTGATGGACTGCACTAGACCTCTGAAGGTATTCTGTGGTATCTGGCACCAAGTCGTCAGTAGCAGATCCTTTAAGCCTCTGCCTGCTTGCCTTCTTCCCATATACATCCTGGTGCCATCTCTTCCCCAGGTACATGACGCACATGCATCTGACCCTCCACATGATGTAACAGAAAATAAGATTCATCAGACCAGACCACCTTCTTCCACAGTAGGTGCTATTGGCTGTGGACAGGTATCAGCATGGGCACCCTGCCCAGTCTGTGGTTATGCAGCAAACTGCGATGCACTGACACCTTTCTATCGGAACCAGCATTAACATTTTCAGCAATTTGAGCTACAGTAGTGCTTCTATTTGATTAGATGAGATGGGTCAGCCTAAAGCCCCGTACAAACGGGCAGAATGCTGGGAGATAGTAGCTGGTTAGAAAAAAAAAAAAAAACGTCCGACATTCTGCCCGTGTGTATGTCGGTCTGTCCAACAAAGGCTGGATGTTTGGCCGGCTTCTGTTGGAAGTGCATGCTGAAAAACCAGCAGCTCACCAACTCCTGATCAGCACTGCAGCCAATGGCAGAGAGCACTGATTGGAGGGAGCGCTGCTCAGCGGGAGAGATCGCTGCACTAACCTTGCATGGTTAGTTAGTACTGTGTCTCCGACTGTAGCTGTCAATTTTTTTTGTGCAACTGTTAGTGTGTATCTGGATTAAGTTCCCCACGTGCATAAATGAGCCTTGGCCGCCCATGACTTTGTGAGAGGCTGATTTTCCTTCCTTTGGCCACTTTTTGTAAGTCCTGACCACTGGAGACCGGTAACATCCCATAGGAGCTGCAGTTTTGTAGTTGCTCTGACCCAGTCCTTTACCCATTACAATTTGTCCCTTGACAACGTCGCTCAAATCCTTATGCTTGCCCATTTTTTCTGCTTTCAAGAAATTCATTTCCAGGACAACATGTTCACCTGCTGCTCAATATATCCCACCCTTATTCACATACCATTTTAACAAGATAATTAATGTTATTTATAGATATGAGTTAACACTTTTCCTGTAAAATGAAAGTAAATGAATTGAAATGCCTCCATAGCTACCTAAATAATAATAATAATAAAAAAAAAAGAAACATACGCGCATTATAGGATAGACAGATGTAAATCTGTGTATGAAATATGATGTACAGTATATAGAGTGGATACATGTCACATGCAGCAATTCACGACACACCTTTAATCATTAGCTGATGCAGTTCCTGGCCTCTACAATCTTGTGCATAATCTCGTACTGTGAGGAATATCTGTATCATTAAAACAATTTTTAACGAAGATTAATCAGTGAAACAGAAATGACTCCCTGTACACTGGAACCATTTGTTCTGCTCACACACAATCTGAAACAAGAAGACAAAGGCACCAAGGCTGCCGACCATGAAGATAAACATGCACCTTTTGTTGGCATTTGAGTGGTTTCTAAGAGACAAGCTCCCTGCACCTTTGTCACCATGAAACACACACTTGGACAGCCGTTTCCATGGCTATACACATATATCATGAGCTTGAGCTTTCCATCCCTTACTTCCATAAGGTGACCAGATTTTCAAAATGAAATCCGGGGACATTTTTTTTTTTTGTCAAATGGTAAACTATTTTATAAGCATATATATTCCTCAAATTAAATATGCAGTGTATGTGGTATGTGCTTATGGAATGATTGTATGATGTATACATTATTTCTCACATTTCGTTCATGAGATAAAAAAATTATAATTTTTTGGGATATGACTACCAAATGTTAAGAAGATGAAACAGAGAAAAAAACTTTTCAATGCATATTTTGTATTTTATTCTTGCAAAAGAATTTTGGTTTAAGTATAAATTAACAATTTAGAACAGTAAAAGATCACATGGTAACAACATGTAAGATACCTTCGAACAGAACTAATCAAATAATAATAACTAACTGTTTTAAGACTACAAATGTTAAAGGAACAAAAGCAACATAAAATACTGGTGGAGTTTTACATTTTGCGGAGTAACCCTTTAACTTGCATATTTCTCAGAAGAATGAATCTGCCTGAGAATATTTTTGTTCTTGGATATTTTCTCCACAAATTCTAAACAGGAAATTTTAAGTTATTTTTCACAATGAGAACCACATTTATAGTTTCCACAAGAAACTGAGATTTCTCACAGTCCATACATCATTCACGAGTGAGAAAACTCTTTCCACTGGTGCATTTCTGCCTGGCAGACAGAGGACTACTTCAGCTAATTTTTGAAGGTTAACGTGAGGTACCTCCACTCTCGTGAAATGGTTCATAACTGCATTCTACTTGCTGGCTACAGACACTGCTGGTGCTGATTCATTCTATTCGGGTATTTTTTTTTTAGGAATGCATTAAGAAAAGTCACTTCATCAAACAAAGCATCTTCATCTATGGTTACATTTGGGCATTTTGTGTTCAGAAGTTCAACTGTCTTCTCAATATCAGACCTTGCAGGCACCCTTTTCAGAAGCAAGCACTGAAGGTCTTCAGGGTCATCTATAGGCTTTCCCCAAGCCCATTTGATTTGAATAGAAGTCGCATCAGAAGTCGGATCATCACGATCCAACTTCTGGCGCGACTTGTATGCTGACAATTAAGGGGAACCCCCGCCAAAATGAAAAAAATATTGTCGTGGGGTTCCCTCCCTCAGACGATACCAGACCATTCAGTCTGGTATGGATTTTAGGGGGAACCCTCTTCACCGAAAAAACAGCATGGGATCTCCCCAAAAATCCATCCCAGACCCTTATCCGAGCATGCGGTCCGGCCGGTCAGGAAAGGGGGTGGGGACGAGCGAGCGCCCCCCCCCCCCGAACTATACCAGGCCGCATGCCCTCAACATGGGGCTGCTTCGGGGCAGGGGGGGCCTTGTGCCCCCCCACCCGAAAGCACCTCGTCTCCATGTTGATGAGGACAAGGGGCCTCTTCCCGACAACTCTGGTCGTTGGTTGTCGGGGTCTGGGGGCGGGTGGCTTATCGGAATCTGGGAGCCCCCTTTAATAATGGGTTCCCCAGATCCCAGCCCCCCACCCTATGTGAATGAGTATGGGGTATTGTACCCCTACCCATTCACCTTGAAAAGTGCAAAAATAAAACACACTACACAGGTTTTTAAAGTAATTTATTAAGCAGCTCCGGGGGTCTCTTCCTTCCTCTCTGTGCTCTTCAGCCTCTTCTCCGCGCTCTCCGGTTCTTCTGCCGCTGTCCAGTATCTTCTGCCGGGCTCCTCCGCTATCTTCTGCTCTTTTGCTGGCCCTCTTCTCTTCTCCCGATGTTGACACGACTCCCTCTCCCGCTGTAATGCCGTGTACGCAACGACTTATATTGGCATGGGGCGTGGTCACCAGGTGATGTCATCCGGTGACCACACCTCCTTATGATGTCACCGTCCCATCATGCCCCGGGTGGTGATGTCATAATGGGCGGGGTCACTGGATGACATCACCCGGTGACCATGTCCTATGCCTATATAAGTCGTTGCGCACCGCACACACTGCATTACAGCAGGAGAGAGCGTTGTGTCAACATCGGAAGAGGAGAACGATGGAAAAGACCAGGCCAACGCTAGTAACAGAGCTTTTTTTCCCCAGGTGAATGGGTAGGGGTACGACAACTCATTTTTGGGGGAACCCCACACCGTTTTTTCGACGAAGAAAAAACCATACCAGACTGAAGGGTCTGGCGCTTTAGCATTAAAAAAAAGCACTTGAAAGAAGCCTCATCTGCAATCCCAATGTGAAAGCCCGAGTTTCACACTGAGGCACTGCGCTGGCAGCGCGTTAAAAAAAAGTCCTGCAAGCAGATTTTTTGCAGCGCTTTTGGAGCAGTGAATACACCGCTCCTAAAGCACCCCTTCCCATTGAGATCAATGAGAAGTGCCTGCAAAGCGCTTTTGGCAGCAGCGTTTTGTGGGCCGATTTTAACCCTTTATTTGGCCACTAACCGGGGTTAAAAGCACCCGCTAGCACTCTAAAAAACGCTGGTAAATCGCTGCTAGTTTAAGTGGTGCTTTACCAGCGTTTTTCAGGCTCTGGCAGTGTGAAAGGGCTCTTAAAGCACTTTCACATTGGGATTGCAAATGAGGCTTCAAGTGCTTTACATGCAATTTTTTAACGCTAAAGCGCCTGAAAAACGGCCCAGTGTGAAAAGGGTCTTATGCATTCCATATAAAAAAACAAAACAAAAACCTCATAAAAACACATGCAACCATTTTGTTTTTTATCTCCTGCATTCATTTTGATAGTGTAACTTTCATCACCTCCCAGACACATGCAAGTCTATGAGTTGGATTTCTGACTCAGACTGAATTCTATGCCGAAAGCCCCAGAGTGGGGAACAAGTGCAGTAGAGGCACTGTGGGGGCAGTTTACAAGACAAAATATCACAAAATGAATGCACACAGTGACACATGCAGAGTAAAATATTTTATTAAATTAATATACATGAGTGTAGCAGCGACACTTTGGACAAGGTGTCTGCTATGTACAAATTTTTTTTTTCCCTCAGAACAGTAAAGGGGTTCTGAGGCTTAATTATGTAGGTTTAACTTTGACATCAGTTTGGCTGTGTTGTGTTAGAGTTCTGCCTGGTCATGTGTACAGTTAAGTACACACGACAGGCCCAGAACCAGGCCTGGTTGGACGCTTTAGGTATCAGCGTTTCCCAGAGCCAACCAGTGGGTAAGTCTGGCCCCGCTGAGGAGTCTGGGGAAGGGTACTTAAGATGTTGAAGTCACGCGTTCGGGGTTCATTCATGAGGCAGAGCTGACTGTTCCTGATTCTGGACCGGGGTAGCCCCGCGAGGGGTCCCGGTTATGGGAGCGTGTGCTGCCCCGCAACATGGTCCGTCTGACTAGCCCCAATAGACCCACATGGTCTGGGGTAAGGATCCATCTGTTCCCGAGTCTCGGAACCGGCTGGTCCGAGGCACAGTAACTGAGGCAGGATTCAAGGTGTCTCAACTTGGAGGGGCACCGCAGCTCGTGTAAGCGACCAGGGAGGACTCTTCGGAGGAGGGCCAACAAGCTGGCATTCCAAGAAGTGCATGATTGCTGGGTTGTTAAGGACACTAACGAATCCACGCTTTTCCAGCACTGCCAAGGAGACAGAGAATGTTCCAGGTACTGAGGAAAGGTTCCTGTTCACTTTCTATTGCAAATTTATTCAAGGTCAGTTTCTTCACCCTTGCCCTCTGTTCCCATACGAGACTGTTGGATGTTACCCCTGTAAATAAAAAACCTTTCTAAAGGACTTTTATGGTGTCAGCATCCAAAGTTGTCGGGTACTAACCCTGGGAACCCCATAGACATGGAAGGACAAGCCAAGCGGAGATAACCAGTAAGCCGAAAAGTCAAGGCCGCCCCATTGAGGGTTATGGCCGCTACATGAGAAAAACAAAATACATATGAGATCGCACCAATATAAAATAAACAAAATAAGAACATTTCATTTTTTGCTGGTAGTATCCCTTTAAATAGAGGTAGAAGATTGCATGCCAAGGCAAGTACTGGGGATGTGGGGGAGAAAAAACATGTTTTTGCCCATACAAAATATGCACAATCCTTGAACCTCCATCAGGAGACAGATGTATAGCTACTCTGGCGTTATGACACCTCCTTCAACCATATGAACTCATACATTTATTGCAGCTCCCAAAACCCTCCACCCCCATCATCAAGAAAATGAGGCTCCATAAAAGCCCTAAGCAGGTTATAACATAATGGAATCAGTCAACCAAACCCCCCTCCCAGAAGTACACTCCCCTCAGCTATTCAGCCAGCGCCAAAGGAACATATAATACATACATAGGGATTAAAAAAAAAACACGTTTACTTGCTAACAACTATACTGTAAAAGGGAAAAAAAGTCCAGTATCCAAAAGTCACACTACTGTTTTGTTGTTTGTGTCAGTATGTGACTGTGTGTATTTGATTATGTCTGCATGTATATGTTTGTGACTGTGTGTGTGAATGTTTGTATGTTTGTCTAGAATTGCATTTGTTATTATGGGTCTATATCGTCTTTACTGTCCTCATCATTCTCACCATAACTTTTCTCTCTTCCCCCATTACAAGATCCCTGTCATTTCTGTCTTCACCATCCATTATTATCCCCATCACTGTCCATGACAGTCTGCCATCATGTCCTTATCACCATCCCTTTCTTACTCTCCTTCCATCGTCTCCATTATCCTCCTTACGGTCATCCTCATCCTCATGATGATTCTTCTCTCCTACTCTCTTCTAGCACTTCTTTCCTTCTCCTCATTACTTTACATTGCCATCCATAGGTGTGCGCAGCCCATTGCATTAGAGTGTGCACCCCAAAGCTCAACCACACACACACACACGTGCGATTGTGGAGTGATAGGATCACGTGGCAAACTGCTCCTTTAACCACTTTATAACAGTGCTATAGCTGAAAGACGGATACAGCGCAGCTATTTTTTGTTCCGGGAGGGCACCCATGAACGTCCTCCCAAAACCATGCCCCCAAGCACCTGCTGGGGTGCACATCCGGTGTGCTCAGTGACCGCTGTGCCCACAGATCAGAGTCAAGGGCCAATCACAGTGGCCCTTTACCATGTGATTAGCAGTGTCCAATCACAGCTGATCAAGTGTAAACAGACTTGCTGGTTATTGGCAGTACTTTGCTCACATCCTGTCACAGCCTGTGATCAATACAGGCCCATCAGTTCTGCCTGTCAGTGCCACCACAGGAGTGCTCATCAGTGCCGCCTGTCAGTGCCCACCAGTAAAGGAGAAAAATTACTTACTATGTTAGCTGCTAGCATACAAACTCATCTGCTTATTGTGCTTGTGGCCATTCACTCTGTAGCTCCAATCCCGCCCCTCTGGACTACAATTCCCATAGTTCCTTGCAGTACCGGAGGGAAGGGGGAAGAAGGCTGTGCTCTGTTCTCTCCCCTATGCTGCCAGGGGAGTGATTGGAGGAGGGAGCAGAGGTAGGAGGAGAGGGGAGGATGCTGGAAGAGGGGGTGGTCATGTGTCCCCAGGATCGCATGTGTTCTTCAGCTGAGGAGTGGAGGCTACTACAGTAGCAAATAGTCAGGCTGGAGCCGCTCCAGCTCTGCATGTACTAGCGCTGGCTTCTCTCTTGGACAACGCCTCCTTCCATCGGAGAATGCCCCCGTTCACAGGACAACGCCCCCATGCACTGGGAAACTGCCTGGCTGCCCAAGTACCGGCCGGCGTGGCAAAAATCGGGTATGGATGGGGTCTGGGGATCGTACCCTCAGTCCGGGGACTGTCCCTGGAAAATGGGGACATCTGGTCACCGTTGTCCTATCATATACATCCCCCCATCGGATAGTGTCCCCTGTGTACTGTGCATGTGCAGTACACAGCACACACAGATTCTGAAAATGCCAGAAGATGAATGGCGCCTGCGCCATGAGTCCAGGTTCTAGCCCCACCATCCAAGTGGACATAGAGTTGGAATACCAAAGAGCCGAGCGCAGCGAGGCCTAGCCCGCGAGGGGCCCTCTAATTCTCCCAGCCCTATGTCCGCTTGGATGGTGGAGCTACCACCTCGACTCACGGCGCAGGCGCCGTTCATCTTTGGAGATTTTCCAAAGCTTCTTCTGCTCCGTACTGCGCAAGCGATGCGCATGCGCAGTACGGGGCGGACTTTATATGATGGCCGAACTGAATATGCCAGAACACTGTATCCTTTCACCTTTTAAATTTTCCACTGCCATTCAGCAGAGCTGCCTTGTGCTCAGTCTGCGTAAAAGGGAAACTTTAATAGACAGGCCTGCAGCTTCAGCTCCTTTCACTGTCCTGCTCACACAGGTGTAAACTGAATTCTGCAAAGGATAAGGCATAGTATGATTTGTTTAATCTATCTCACATGACATAATATTTCAGGGAATGCAATTTAAGTATCAATAAAATCACACCCTGTAGCCGATCAGGGGTTCCGCATTTGTGACGTGCGAAGACTTACCAATTAATTTCACTGGAAGTGACTACTGGCCTCATTTATCAAAGCGCCTGCCATAAAAAGTGCATAGCACAACAACAACAACCAATCCCATTCGGATTTTATTTCTACAGCTGTGTTTTCCAAAATATCCAACTCTTTAAAACAATAAGGATGGTGTTGGTGTTAATACTTATGGATGGATGCTGCCGCAGGGGCGAATCTAGGGGAGGGCAACGGGGCAATTGACCCCCCTGAGAAAATAGTGAGCATGCTGTTGGTGTCTTAGCGGGTTGCCACCATGGGTGAATGAGCAGGCAGCTGAGCAAGCAGAGATGACATCATCTCGCACCAGTGGCGAGATTATACTGTGCCCCTCAAATAAAATACCTTTTTTTCTTTTAGTTGTGCTGATGCCAACCCCCCCCCCCCCCCTCCCCCTTGCACATTCCATCACTGTTACTACTTCCACAGCACAGGGCAGCAGTTCCGAAACTGACAGGCTCTGAAGTGAGTGACACAGGCAGACCCGCAGCTGCGGGGGGGGGGGGGGGCAACCCTCCTTCTCCACCTTGAGCCGAGCAGCTCTCATTTACCCGACAATGCCCACTCCTATTGGCTACATTCAGGGCCAATGGCTGTGAAACTAACAAGAGGATTATGGGACATGTAGATACCAGCAGGACCTAGGATGATTCCCTAAGAGTGCACTGCAGCCCCCAACATGCCGAGCGGGAGGGGGAAGAGGAAGATGAGAGAGAGGACCATGAGAGAAGAAGAGAGCCCATGAAGCTGTCAAGTGGAGCCAGAGCAAATGTGCCAGTGATTCTATTATATATCCCCCAAGGTAAGAACTTGCCTTCAGGTGGGGGGAGCGAGGGAGTGGGGAAGCAGGCTTCCATAGAGGGACAGGACCTTATCACTGGCTGTTCCCACCATCCTCCCCTCCTGGCTGCTCCCACCCTGTTCTCCCCTCCCTTCCACCTGGCTGCTCCTACCCCATCCTCCCCTCCACCTGGCTGCTCCCACCCTATCCTCCCTTCCACCTGGCTGCTCCCACTCTCCCCTCCACCTGGCTGCTCCCACTCTGTCCTCCCTTCCACCTGGCAATTGCATTTTATAGTTGCCCTCCTACTTTTGTCACTGTCCCCCCCATGTGCCCCCCTAAATATGAAAGCTGGAGACGCCACTGTCTCACCATCCCCCTTCATCAACGCATTTCTGCATCTAAAGAAAGACTGTCATTACTGTGCAGGCACAGGCAGCAGAGAGATGACATCATCTCTCATTGTCCGCCCTCACTCTGGGACAACAGGGACATTGTCACTGGCAAGTAGACATGTGCAGAGTAAAATATTTCGTTTCGGAATTTCGTTTTCGTCCGAAAACTTAATTTATTTAGTTACTCCCGAAATTCGTTTTTATTTATTTCGTTTTTCGTTCAAAAATTGCATTCGTCCGAAAATCCACATGAATTACGGTCGAATCTGTCTTTGAAGGCTTATGGTGTCTGTCGAATGTATAAAGAAGATTCGATGGAGCTAGTATACAGCATACTTTAGAACCCTATTAAAGTCTATGGGACTCCAACGTTCAAAATCTAAAGTGCTAATTTTAAAGGCTAATTTGCAAGTTACTGTCCTAAAAAGTGTTTGGGGACCCGGGTCCTGCCCCAGGGGACATGTATCAATGCAAAAAAAAGTTTTAAAAACGGCCGTTTTTTCGGGAGCAGTTATTTTAATAATGATTAAAGTGAAACAATAAAAGTGTAATATTCCTTTAAATTTCGTAGGGGGGGTTGTCTATAGTATGCCTGTGAAGGGGCGCATGTTTCTGGTGCTTAGAACTGTCCCTGCACAAAGTATCATTTATGCAGGAAAAAAAGTCCTTTAAAATCACTCGCAGCTATTATGAATTGTCGGATCCCGTAATACAGAGAACACTCATTGAAAGTCATTGATAAAAAAATAAATAAAAAAAAAAAAGCGTGGGGGTCCCCCAAATTCAATTACCAGGCCCTTCAGGTCTGGTATGGATATTAAGGGGAACCCTGCCTCAAATTTAAGAAAAAATTTGGCTTGGGGTTCCCCCTAAATATCCATAACCAGACCCTTCAGGTCTGGTATGGATATTAAGGGGAACCCCGCGTCAAATTAAAAAAAAAATTGACGTGGGGTTCCCCCTAAAAATCCATACCAGACCCTTTATCCGAGCACGCAACCTGGCAGGCCGCAGGAAAAGAGGGGGGGACGAGAGAGCGGCCCCCCTCCCTCCTGAACCGTACCAGGCCACATGCCCTCAACATTGGGAGGATGCTTTGGGGGTCTGTGACCCCTCAAAGCACCTTGTCCCCATGTTGATGAGGACAAGGGCCTCATCCCCACAACCCTGGCCGGTGGTTGTGGAGGTCTGCGGGCGTTGGGCTTATCAGAATCTGGAAGCCCCCTTTAACAAGGGGACCCCCAGATCCCGGCCCCCCCCCCTGTTTGAAATGGTAAGGGGGTACAAAAGTACCCCTACCATTTCACAAAGAAAGTGTAAAAAATGGTTAAATAAAACAAACACACTTGAAAAATTCCTTTATTAAAAATAAAAAAATAAAAAAAAGATTCCAGCGGCGGTAATCCACTCTTGCTATTCAGCGACGGACGGTCATCTCTCCAGCGATGGCTCATCTCATCCAGCGCAGCGAATACATCCTTCTTCTGTCTCCGTGGAGGAGACACTGCAGGCATTCCGGCGGCTGACGTTTCTTATATACGGAGGGCGGGGCCACCCGTCACCTGACCCCGCCCCCCTCTGACGCAAGGGGAAACCCGGGGTTCCCCGTGATGTATGGGTGACCTCGCCCCCTCTGATGTAACGGAAACCTGCCTGTGTTACATCAGAGGGGTGCGGGGTCACCCATACGTCACAGGGAACCCCGGGTTTCCCCTTGCGTCAGAGGGGGGCGGGGTCAGGTGACGGGTGGCCCCGCCCCCCGTATATAAGAAACGTCAGCCGCCGGAATCCTAGCAGTGTCTCCTCCACGGAGACAGAAGAAGGATGTATTCGCTGCGCTGGATGAGATGAGCCATCGCTGGAGAGATGACCGTCCGTCGCTGAATAGCAAGAGTGGATTACCGCCGCTGGAATCTTTTTTTTATTTTTTTATTTTTAATAAAGGAATTTTTCAAAAGTGTGTTTGTTTTATTTAACCATTTTTTACACTTTCTTTGTGAAATGGTAGGGGTACTTTTGTACCCCCTTACCATTTCAAACAGGGGGGGCGGGATCTGGGGGTCCCCTTGTTAAAGGGGGCTTCCAGATTCTGATAAGCCCCCCGCCCGCAGACCTCCACAACCACCGGCCAGGGTTGTGGGGATGAGGCCCTTGTCCTCATCAACATGGGGACAAGGTGCTTTGAGGGGTCACAGACCCCCAAAGCATCCTCCCAATGTTGAGGGCATGTGGCCTGGTACGGTTCAGGAGGGAGGGGGGCGCTCTCTCGTCCCCCCCTCTTTTCCTGCGGCCTGCCAGTTTGCGTGCTCGGATAAAGGGTCTGGTATGGATTTTTAGGGGGAACCCCACGTCAATTTTTTTTTAAATTTGACACGGGGTTCCCCTTAATATCCATACCAGACCTGAAGGGCCTGGTAATTGAATTTGGGGGACCCCCCACGCTTTTTTTTTAATTTATTTTTTTATCAATGACTTTCAATGAGTGTTCTCTGTATTACGGAGCCGACAATTCATAATAGCTGCGAGTGATTTTAAAGGACTTTTTTTCCTGCATAAATGACACTTTGTGCAGGGACAGTTCTAAGCACGGGAAACATGCGCCCCTTCACAGGCATACTATAGACAACCCCCCCCTACGAAATTTAAAGGAATATTACACTTTTATTGTTTCACTTTAATCATTATTAAAATAACTGCTCCCGAAAAAACGGCAGTTTTTAAAACTTTTTTTTGCATTGATACATGTCCCCTGGGGCAGGACCCGGGTCCCCAAACACTTTTTAGGACAGTAACTTGCAGAATCTTTTCTCTCTGTCAAATCTTTTTTCTCTGTCGAATATTTTCTCTATATAATCTTGGACTAATAGAGGTAAGGTTAGGCACATTCGACCACAGGTTCTATAGACAGATTGTTATTGTCAGAGTCATGTCGAATCTCCTATTCTATATCGAACTGTTGTAACAATGAAAACGAAAATAAAGCATTTATTTATGTCGGATCTTTCGTTTTTCGGATTTTGTGCTTTCGTTATCGTTTGTCAAAACGAAAACGAAAATAGCTGAAATTCGGACGAAAATGCATTCGGACGAAAACGAATGCACATGTCTACTGGCCAGTGACAATCTGCATCTGGTGGCAGGCGACGATGGCAAGTGACAAGCTGCACCTGGTGGCAGGCGACGATGGCAAGTGACAAGCTGCACCTGGTGGCAGGCGACGATGGCAAGTGACAAGCTGCATCTGGAGACAGGTGACTGTGGCAAGTGACAAGCTTCACCTGATAACAGGCGACGTAGCAAGTAACAATCCCCATCTGGTGGCAGGCAACGGTGGCAAGTGACGTGCTCAGGGCTCTCACTGATTCTGCATTATGAGGAGTTGAACTATTTCATTATACATTATGATGTAACAATAGAAATAATGCGCTTCAATCATCCTGACACCATACAACCACAGTGCTGGGATGACTGAGGTGCCAACACCAACCAAATTGCCAGTGAAAATTTTGGCAGTGCCCCTCCCGAGATTAGACTCTGGATCCACCCCTGGGCTGCCATCTAACATGTTCACTGGCATGGCTAATGTATAAATGGAACACCAAGTTCCTGTATCATATGAATAAATCTTTATTCAAGCTAAAGTGTGACCAACAATTTGCTTATCTCAGGAGTACTATGACATACATGAGTAATGAAGTATGAGTAATGAGAAAATGTCACAATGTATCTGTGTGGCACAGCTGTTCATTGGATTTACCCACTAAATGCCTTCCAGTAGCAGACTTATTGCCTCCCAACCATGGTTGCACAGTAGTAACTTATTAACCTTTTTCATGGATTGATGCATATTGTATGGACCAAAAAAGTTAGCACTGTGTACTTTAAAGTATCACTAAATGATCTCAAAAAATGCAAATAATATTGCAGCTAATTCACCCTATAATGGAACCACATAACATATTAGTCAATAATCCAAAAGCAAATATAGAATTTCTACATCTTACTTCTTCTTACTTCCTGTGCACACTAAAAACTTTAGTCCCATGCATTACTTGGCTGCTCAGACTATAAATCTCAGTGGCCATATTGCCTTTGCACTAGCTAGATGGGGAAGTGAATTTTGAACAGTTCATAGGCATGGGTAAAAGGGTGACCACATTTCCAAACTGCCATTCAGGGACACCCTCCGGCGCCCGTCCAAATTGCCAAATTTTGGAAAAACAATAGCAAACAGTGGTAACCAGTTTAGACAGGTGGTATACAATTAACCGCTTGCCGACCAGCCGCTGCCATTATACTGCGGCAAGTCGTCATAATCCCACAAACCGTCGTAGCTATACATCGGCTCGGGGAACCGGGACAGCAGGCTGCACTGCGAGGGTGTCGATGCTCATGCCCGACGGTCACGACGGCCCGACGGTCACGATGACTGCTGGCCACGAGCGATCACTGGCACGAGAAAAATGATTAAAAATAAAAAAAACTGAGGATTTAAAAATATTTCAGTTGACTTTACATATGGCATTAGCATATTAACTGTTATACAGTGTTACATGTAACGTACACATAGTGGAATCATTGTAAATGTAGTGCAGGAATAGGCCAGCAGCTGGGACTCCACTGAGCTCAGAATGCATGTTCTTCTCATAGAATAGTGAGCACACACCTACTACAATACATTACAAACCTGTAAGTTGGCTGGGGGGCCCTCGCGGGTGGGAGGAGGAGAGAAGTCTGGCTTCGTGCAATGTGCTGCAGGCAGTGGGAGTTGGCCCTGGGACTGGCTGGCACTGGGCACAGGCTGCTGTGGATATAAGCCAGCCAGCAATGCCACTGTCAGCAGTGCAGGATGCCACTGGAGAAGGAGATACAGATGCTCTCTGGCTGCTGCTCTCTCTCTGCTGCTACTGCGGCTGGAGACGGAGAAGGAGAGGAGGTGGGTGGACTCGGAGCGCTGCACAGGGAAGCTCTGGGTAAAGCGGCCCTCGCTCAACCTCTGACTGACTCTGCCAATGATGTCACTGGTTGCTAGATGCGAGGCGGTGCGGCCCTAGCAACCAGTTTGGCAATTGTTTATCAGAGTGGCTATGTGTCCTTTTTTCATTCTGGGACACTGTACTTTCCCAGAATGAAGGTGCCTGGGACACAAATATGAATTGAGGGACAATCCTGGGCAATCCAGGACACGTGGGCACCCTAATGGGTAAGTGAGATGGAGGCTGTGCATAGAAAACATACGGGTGTAAAGCTGGTCAGATGTGTATCGGCGTGCTGACATGTAGTTTAGGAGTGGGAATGAGAAATTCTGGGTGACAAACATGCTCTTTTTATAGGGCTGGTGTCACCAGAGGATAGGAGCCATTGGCATGTCTTAGTATGAAGTCTGGATTTGAGATGAGCAGACAAAGTTTACTGAACAACAGCAAATGCAAAGAGGTGTGCAACACTTTGGTAGCAGAACAAAATAGCCATTACTTACACTTTTGCTGCATCAGTAGTACATTATAAATCTGGTATATAGAACACCACATTATACTACTATACTACTATACTATACTACTTACTATACACATATGGTAAAATACCTATACAAGGTTTTGCAACATATTTTTTTATTTTTTATTCCATTTGCTTAAAAAGGTTTGCAAGGGGCATGTGCATCACAAATGATAGTCAGCCATCACCAGAGAGACAATTAGGCAGTATATATGGGTTATTGCCCAAGAGATAATTCTTAGTAATTCTTGGTACTGCTATCGCGCACAAGACTTTTTCCACTATGCAGTTGTTTCAGAAACAGACTTCCCTTTCCTGCCCATCCTCCACCTGAAGCAGGTTAAAAGCTAATCTAAGAATTGGGTATTGAGCTTAATGAATCAAGTATTACTACATACCTGCATTTGACTTGGTATCAGTGTATTGAAGTCACTGTGTAGGAGAGTAAGAAGCAGCACAAGAAGACCATTAGTTCATGTGATGACAAGCACATCAGCAGACTGATGAGTGAAGGAGAGTGACAGATGATGTCATCACTCTGCTACTTCTCCTTCACTGTCCAGTTACAAGCTGGGGGTGGGTCCATGACAGCCGGAGCACAGAGGAAGTGAGCTGAATGATGCTGGCTGTCATTCCAGTAGGGGGGCAGCTTTAAATTGAAGTGAGGTGAGTATTGTGGCAAAAGCAGATTTTTATCCTTTAACAGGCTCTTCATTTGTTACTGGGGTTCTGCTCTAATAACAAATAATTCCTTGGCATGTTATGTGTTCCCCAAATCTACACCGATAGAGCCTCCGCTTCTGAGGACATTATTTATGAGAACAGGCTTTTATATTTGTAATTAACAAGAACAAGTAAATATTTCTCTAAGATCTATTCCAGAAACCAACTGTCATCAACTTTAATCTCAAATGTCTTAAGGTTTAACCACTAAGCCTCCTATTTGACTGTCTGCCAAAACACTATCTGATAAATTGGTTTCTGTTAAAACCTGTTTTTAAAATTAATTTTAAAATAACAGAATTCTCTTCTATGAAGTAGCCAAAAGCATGCAGACTAAGCTTTCTGGTGGGCAATCATTTCCATCCGAGGATTTCTCAAAATATAAGATTTTTTTTTCATGGTGACTCCATGTGAGCTTGGCCAAGTCCCTTCCATTACATAATGTCAGTGCCAACCCTGAGTCCACTGGGTGGGGGCGAACTCTTGCCATAATGTCATACTTGTGGATTATGGCTCACCTACAAGAGTGCCCTTCTCCACTACTAAAAATATGCACTGTCACTGTAGCAATGACACTGGCTGTAAAGGGGTAAACATCAGGGGTGATCAAAAGGTTAACTGTGTACCTGGTGAGTGCTTTATTACTGTGGGGGAGGTGCTTTTACTAGTGGAAGACACAGATCGGCGTTCCTGCTTTATAGAAACAAAGGATCCATGTCTTCTGTACTGTCAGAATGACTGAGGCCCTAGAGCTTATGCAGGGCTCCATGGGACAAAACAGAGGGCTGCTTTTCTTTCCCATTCTCTCTCCCTTCCCTCTTCTCATTTTAGGTTGCTCAGAGTTATGCCAGAATGGGGTACACCATAGCAACAGATCCCGATTGGCTGAATCAGGCAGGATTGAGGTGGGCAGAGGTTATAAAGCCGGCAGCTTTCCCACTCTGTTCACTGCGTGAGGAGACCCCCACTGAAGACGGAGCCCAATGCTGCTGCAGGCAGTGTTACCTGAGACATGGAAGAGCTGTTGCACCACCTTATTCACAAAGCTGAGGGCTGCTGAGGGGCAGGGCGGCTGAGGAGGTGTTTGGAAGAAGAGGCAGGCCCGTCTGTATCAGCCTCTGCTGATATGGAGCATGCCCAGTCTGTGCCCATTAAAAATATGGAGAATGGCAGTCACCCAGCTCCCCCTACTGCCCAGAAAAGAGGTTACAAAGGTAACGTGGGAAAGAGACTGAGAAGGGAAGATTCTCATTCTACTCCTGTAAGAAATGTATTAAAGCAGGCAAGGTCACACTCCTCAAACAGAGCCAGAAATGGATCACCTCAGCTAGCTTCTGCAGGCATTTCCAGTGAGGTGACCAACATGAAATAAATTGTGTTATGTCTCTTTATTTAATATCTTTGAATCCTTTGTGCTGTCCCATGACATCCTGCCTTGTTTACATAGGCAAACTGCCATTTTGTCAGCGTACCAAACGATCAGCGGGTCCTGGCGGACATCGGGTCCCGCACTAATGCCCAAAACTCAGAAGTGCAGAATCACATATATTTACGTGATCCTTCACAGCATGGACGCCCTATATCAGAAAATTTGCTATGGGGCGGTCGGCAAGTGGTTAAACAACCAAGAAAAGCACTTCTTCTAGATTTGTAAGGTGTATTTAAACTAAAGCCCCTTTCACACTGAATGCACGATTTTACCATCATTTTTCTGATGCGATTTCAGGGAATGCCTGTGTAAACTTACTCAAACTCACATCAAAGTCAGATCAAAGTAGTACAGGGACTACTTTGAAGTTGGTGGGACTTGAAGTCACACAGATATGAATGGTTATCATTGGGAATTATGGGGTATGACTTGTCATGCGACTCGGATGTCCAAAGTCGCAGGAAAAGTCACACAAGTGTGAAAGGGGCCTAAATATTGTTTGAAATTATTTCATATAAATGCTGCAATAGCTACATCTCCTATAGGAACAGAAATGCATAAAAAAGGAAGGATTATGACTCAATAGGAAAGGTTTAGCTATGATCAGCATAAAAGGAAACAATCTAAATTCCTAAAGGTTGAGGGTATCGAAAACATTTCACAACTACTACTATTAGCTAAATAAAAAAATGTAATCATATGGATCCTCCTTGTGTAGAAATTACTTTTATATAATATCCTATACAAACGATATTTTAAATAGAATAATCTAGATACCGATGATCTAATACATCTGGATTTTGCAAAAACATTCAACACTGTAACAAAACTGTTATTGGGTCTGGTTTTCTATTTTTTTTATCAATCATCTAGTGAATGAAATAGAAAGTAAGTTGGCCACGTTTGATGATGCTAATAAAATTATGCTCAGTGTCAAGTGTCAGATGTAAACAAAATCAAATTTTGGGATGCATAAAAAGAAGGTAAATACACAGCACTACTACACTGTTGCCCCCGTAAAAGCCACTTGTAAGGCAACATCTTGTATGTGATCACAATGAGGGTTTAGGAAGAAAGGTTTATCTTGTAACTTGAGAGGGGAAAATGGTCATATTTGGACAATGACCCTAATTTGTCCTCCATTAGCCTAAGGGCATGTACTGGATATCATTTTGCTTGCTAAATGCCGCTTTAGTATTCCAATACAAGTCTATGGGGAGCAAAACCCAGTTTAAGCAGGTCAAATGCATGTTGGAATGAGCTCAACTGCATGTCAAATGCACATGTTAATGACTTCTCAATGATCTGTGGGATATTGATAGACATTATTCTTCTTCACCTAGATAATTATACAACTTGTATACAAGCTGAATCATATCTGGTTATCATAAAAAAGGAAACATATGTAGCACTAACCCCCGAAGGAGCTGCTGGTTTAATTGGGTTTACCGTTACCTTCTTCTCCTCGATTTGTGTCTAGGGGTTTCCCTTGGTAGATGGCCCAGTAACTTGAGAGACTGACAACAGATCCACATAAAGGGATTTTTATTTGCAAAAATGTAGACAACAAATCAGTCTCTTAAAATTAGGATCAGAGGGTTAGGAAGAAAGTTCAGGTACTCTTATGCCGCGTACACACGAGCGGACTTTTCAACATCCAAAGTCCGACGGACTGATTCCGTCAGACTATTCGATCGTGTGTGGACTGCAACGGACTTTTGATTCGCAAAAGTCTGACGGACTTTAGAAATGGAACATGCTTCAAATTTTTCCGACGGAACTCCGCCGGACCCGGTCCCTTCGAAAAATTCGCTCGTGTGTATGCTATTCCGACGGACTAAAACCGACGCTAGGGCAGCTATTGGCTACTGGCTATGAACTTCCTTATTCGAGTCCAGTCGTACGTCATCACGTTCGAATCCGTCTGAGTTTGGTGTGATTGTGTGTGGCCAAGTCCGCTCAGTCGAAAAGTCCATCAGAACTCTGTCGGAACTCCAGCAGAACTCCGGCAGGACTCCTTCGGAAGTCTGTCGGACATAAGTCCTCTCGTGTGTACGGGGCTTAAGTGTCAAAGTCAATAATAAAGGATTCGCTTACTTTGACTAAATCCAGAGAATAGCCATTCACAACTGGATGTTCAATCAAGTTGGATAGTCCCTCTCTCACAAGGCCTAGCAGCCAACAAGGTGGTTAACTCAGGAACAAGTCTCTGCCACAGACGTTGTAGAACATTCAAGAATAAGTCTCTGCCACAGACATTGTTGTAGAACATTCAGGAAACTAACACTTGTAGAACACTCATGTGATACCTGGATCTTTCAGCCAGCTTGGCGATACCCACAAGACTGGATTCACTTAGGTACTTCATCCCCACCAGGCTCTTGCTAAGAAGCCAACATACGTGGCCTTCTTCTGAAGAGTCCTCCCCTGGATAGCTACGAAGTTACTGGGTCTCTCCAACTACCGGAGACGTCACCGGACCACCTCGGAATCATCCTTAAGTTTCCTTGCCTCGGGCTAGCCAGCCCCGAGACAATAAGTCAGGTGGATCTGCACCACAGCCTTCCTGGGGGCTGGTCAGGAGGACCAGTACCATGGAGTCAGAACATTCTGGACCGGAAACTCGATCCACGTGACATCCGCATCTTAAGTACCCTCTCCCAGAAAGCACAGCAAGAGTGACACTCCCACTGGGCAGGCTCCGAGAAAAGGTAACCTTAAAGCACCCAACCAGACTGTGATTCCATGCCTGCCAGAAGAGACAGTGCCCACTGTGGCCAGGCTGAACATCCTATAGTCCAGTCAGTCTGATGCTGAGGTCCAAATTTTAAACAATTGTACCCAAACCAAACTGCAGTTCAGGTGTAACCTTAACTTTCAAAACATATAGCGCATGCTCTTCAGGAGCCGGTGCTACACATACACTAATTTAAGCAGTCCATTTTTTAAATTTATTTTAAGAAACCAGATATTCTTATTGCATTGGGCCATTAATTTAGTTCTTTATTTGTTAGCTCATCATTGTTTTGGTATTACATGGAAAAAAAACACAAAAAAACCCCCACAAAATTACTGCTATGGTACGTTTAAATTTGAACACTTTGTACGGACTTGTCCGTTGCCTTTTGCCTTTTGTTAATCTGATACCATGGATGTTATTGCAATACCTAAAACTGTTTTCAGAACATGATGGAACTGATATCAGACATTTCACAATCTTGGTTCTCCTCTTTCCATTTAATATCATCTATCAACAAGGAATACTCAACAGTAGAAATGCCAGATAGAACTACGTGCCAAGTATCATGCTATGAAGCACACACACTAAATATTCAAAGACTATTCTGTAAACATATAGACTGAGAAACACTTTGTTAAGATCAATATATCTTTACCAAGTAATTTCAGTCACATGCGTGGAACGCTGGCAGACTTACTACCATTTACTCTGTTTAAGGCTTACAGTAAAGCTGTCTACAGGTCTTTTTTCCATCTTACAACCGAGAGACTGTTTAATGCAGATAGGTTATTAGGCTCAGGAGCAAATTGCACAGGAGCCCTGTGCGTCTTCTGGTCTGTTTCAAAATCTGGACTGAAATCAGATCTGAAACGGTGAACAGGTATGTACCAGACCCCTGCTGTGAGCCGCTCCGTGCGGCAGTGTGAACCCAGCCTAAGGAGAGCAAGTCAGGTAAACAATCTTCCCAAATACTCAATGTGAAGGAATGAGGAACTAAATGAAACCTGGGATAGCTTTGATCAGCTTAGTAGGGATACACTTAACTAAAAACGCCAATCCCGTCAACCACTAGCAACATCAGTCTTCAGAATTATTATTTTAATCGGGCTGCTCTGTGGCAATGTATAGTATTAGGGACAGATATGCCCCCTCTGCTGTTGGATTGGAACAGAATTTTCTTTTGGATAGCCTGGGTCTGGAGTCAGGAAGGTTTAATGGAGCAATCTTAAGCGGGGTACACACTAAGAAAATCGGGCGAATGATCGTCTGATTATTCTCATTTCACAGCAAGTCAGAACAGAGTAAGGAAATAATGTATGAAAATTCTCATATGACAAAGGTTTTTCTTTTGGTTATTTTTTTTGTTTTGTTTCTGATCATGCGCGGCCTTTTGCTTCTGATTTTTTTTAATGCAAAGTATGATGTACTTAGTTATCATTTGCACAGGAAACAGCATAATTGTCATTTCAATACTCATACGGTATATCTACTGGGTATTGCCGTTATAAGATATAGAGTCTCATCCTAACTCAATACCACAAAAATATCTAAAAATATCTAAAAAAAACTCCCCACTAGTGATTGGTAGGGAATATGAAACCTATACAATATTATACTTTACATATCAAAATCACTGATAGTCCAATGTTACAATCATTATTACTACAAATGCAATCTAGTGCATATTGCAAACCAATAACATAATCAGATTAATTGACAACATTAAACAAATTAAAAATACTAAAAAATATATTTTAGCAATTGCTTATAAAACATTTGACATCTAGATCTACATTTAATGACTAATTGGTGTATCCATTGGGTGAGATAGTCTGTTTCATATGGGTACCCCTCCAGTGTATCTCTACTCTATCAATATATCCTAAAGTGATATGATAATCTGTGTGTACGGGAGCCCTTATTTATGTTATTGATGTGTTCTCGTAGTCTTACTCTCAATTCTCTAGTGGTTCTACCCACATATTGGAGATCACACTCACACTCCAAGAGGTATATAACATGTGTGGTACTACAAGTGATTAATTTAGGTATTTCAAATACTTGTCCAGTGGCTCTGGATTGGAAGTGTGTTTTCTTCTTTCCTTTCTTAACCCCCATGCACACTATCAGATTTTCTGCAGATTTTTCCTTCAGATTTACCAAAACCATATAATATGAGGACAAACCTTAGGAGTTTAAATTTGTATGCAATCAGGCAGGCCCTTGCACTACATGGTTTTGGTAAACCTGAAGGAAAAAAATCAGCAGAAAATCTGATAGTGTGTATAGGGCTTTACAAGTTCTAAACGTCAAACATTTCCCACATTTGAAAAATCCTATCTGATCAAAAAAGTGACGATTTTCTTAGGAGGGTCAAGTATAATTTTATCAATTCTATCCTTCAATATGGTTGTTTAGGCAATGTTTTGACTAGCACAGTATCTCTGAGAAGAATGGGCCAATGTGCATTAACTATCTTCTCTTTGTTTATGTTGTCTATTAAACTCTGTACAGAAGGTTAGATCATATTCCTCTTTTTTATTTTGGGGTAAGTAATTATTTTCTATCCATTAGTCCTACTTCTTTTTGTATTTTTATGAGTTGTGGGCGTTTGTATCCCTTATAAGTAGCGTATATACTCAAGTATAAGCTGAGTTTCTCAGCATATTTTTTGGCTGAAAACCTCCCCTCGGCTAATACTCAAGTGAATGTTAGGGGTGCTGAAATTAATTATTGCATCAATGAATTACGATTCAGGTGTCCCCAATGCGCCATTGATGCGCAAGGATTGCCGGGTGACGTCATCCCGACTTGCCCCGCCTCTCTTGGGTGAGTTCTCCGAACGTATTGTTAAAATTACTTTGTTTTAATAAATGCCGTGTTACAATGAATGATGTGCCCCGCTGAATTCCCAGCCCCACCCGCTGACTATATCGATCATATCAGGAGAGGCGGGCGGGGCTGAGAATTGCCCGCTGGTGTCAGGACTCAGGAGAGAAGTGAGAGAAGAGTGGAGATAGGCGGGACGGGCCGGGACATGAGTGGGATGTATTGTCCTATGAAATTCAGGCACATCATTCATTGTAACATGGCATTTATTAAAACAAAATAATTTTAACAATAGTAAGTAGAGTACAAATGTGTTTGTACTCTAACACCTCACGCTCCATGCTGACAGATCCCTGGGCTTCCCTTTGCACATTCCACTGTTAACTCCTAGTGTGCTGGAAGGTGCAAACAGGAATGCCAAGAAACTGTCCGCACCAGTGGCAGCCCGTGCATTGTGGGGGTTAGTGAAGTGATGGCTGCATTTAATGGCCACAGGTGGCTGCATTTGATGGGCACAGGAGGCTGCATTAGACGGGCACAGGTGGCTGCATTAGACGGGCACAGGTGGCTGCATTTGATGGGGGAGGATGAGCATTTTTCAGTTTCGCAGCTTCACAGCTGGGTGCGCATGTCTCACTGCTCTGCCCTGCATAGCCGGGCACTTTTTGGGAACTGTAATGTGTCCCAGAAGATTGCAGGGTGGAAGGGCTGCCTAAGCGGCCCAAGTGGAAGTGGAAGCTCGTCAGGAATTGTGATGCATCGTGATGCATCACAGAATCAAATCAAATTGAATCGTTGACCAGATAATCGTAATCAAATTGCATTGTGAAACCCGTGAAGATGTGTATCCCTAGTGAATGTCCCACTTAAGAAAAAAAGTCCTGAAAATGGAGCCAAAAAAGGGGTGGGGCTGTCCCGCTGGGTGCCGCACATGTATCTGCCCAGCGCCCCTGTTAGTTTCTTCCCCTCCCATGCTGTGTGTCAGAGATCTGAATTGCCGTGCAAACGCTATGATGTCCCGCCTCTTGTGGTAGATGGTACACTGATCCAATGCTAGGAATCATTGTGCCGCATGTCATAGTTGGTGGGATACCGTTACAGTGCACAGCAATTCAGATCGAGCTCTGACACACAGCGTGACATCTCATTACCAGGCACTGTTAGGCTGTACCTGATGGCCACTGGTAGGCTGCATATTATGGGCACTGGCATACTGCAGGTCATGGGCACTGATAGGCTGTACACGATGAGCACTGGCAGGCTGCATGTCAGGGGCACTGATAGGCTGCACATAATGGGCACTGGCAGGCTGCATTTCATGGGCACTGATAGGCTGTACATGATGGGCATTGGCAGGCTGCATTTCCCACCCCAGGCTTATACTCGAGTCAATACGTTTTCCCAGTTTGTTGTGGTAAAGTTAGGTGCCTCGGCTTATATTCGGGTTGGCCTATACTCGAGTATATACAGTTTATGAAATACTTCAATTTATCACATGTAGTACCACACACGTTACATACCTCTTGGAGTGCGAGTGTGGTCTCCAATATGTGGGTACAACCACTAGAGAATTGACAGACTACGAGAACACATCAATAACATAAATAAGGGCTTCCGTGCACACAGCTTATCATATCACTTTAGGAGATTCCACAATAGCGATCCTTCGAAATTTTCTTTTTTGTGGCATTGATAGAGTAGAGAGAAACTAGAGGGGTACTCATATGAAAAAGGCTATCTCCCAAAATGAAACCCAATGGATACACCAATTACAGTCATTAACATCAACAGGGTTAAATGTAGATCTAGATGTCAATTGTTTTTTAAGCAATTACTAAAAGATCATTTTTTATCATTTTAATTTTAATTTTTTTTAATGTTGTCAATTAATCTGATTATGTTACTGGTTTGCAATACGCACTAGATTGCATTTGTAGTAATAATGATTGTAAAATAGGACTATCAGTGATTTTGATATGTAAAGTATAATATTGTATAAGTTGCATATTCCCTACCAAGCACTAGAGGTTTTTTTTTATATTTTTAGATATCTTTTGTGGTATTGAGTTAGGATGAGACTCTATATATTATAACGGCAATACCCAGTAGATATACTGTAGGAGTACGGAAATGACAATTATGCAGTTTCCTGTGCAAATGATAGATAACTAAGTACGTCATACACAATAATAAGGATTCTGTGTTAACACCAAAATGGCGACACACACTTCGTGCGGCCATAGGAAGTGATCTCGCATAAGACACTTACAGTATCTCACAAAAGTGAGTACACTCCTCACATTTTTGTAAATATTTTATTATATGTTTTCATGTGACAACACTGAAGAAATTACATTTTGCTACAATGTAAAGCAGTGAGTGTACAGCTTGTATAACAGTGTAAATTTGCTGTCCCTCCAAAATAACTCAACACAGTCATTCATGTCTAAACAGTTGGAAACAAAAGTGAGTACACCCCTAAGGGAAAAAGTCCAAATGGGGCCCAAAGTGTCAATATTTTGTGTGGCCACCATTATTTTCCAGCACTGCCTTAACCCTCTTGGGCATTGAGATCACCAGAGCTTCACAGGTTGCCACTGGAGTCCTCTTCGACTCCTCCATGATGCCATCATGGAGCTTGTGAATGTTAGAGACCTTGCACTCCTCCACTTTCCATTTGAGGATGCCCCACAGATGCTCAATAGGGTTCAGGTCTGGAGACATGCTTGGCCAGTCCATCACCTTTATCCTCAGCTTCTTTAGCAAGGCAGTGGTCGTCTTGGAGGTGTGTTTGGGTTCGTTATGTTGGAATACTGCCCTGTGGCCCATTCTCCGAAGGGAGGGGAGTTATGCTCTGCTTCAGTATGTCACAGTACATGTTGGTATTCATGGTTCCTCAATGAATTGTAGCTTCCCAGTGCCGGCAGCACTCATGCATCACCAGACCATGACACTCCCACCACCATGCTTGATTGTACGCACTTGTCTTTGTACTCCTGACCTGGTTTCCACCACACATGCTTGACACCATCTGAAACAAATACGTTTATCTTGTACCGTCCCCATCAAATCATTCTCTGCAGCTATTACCTTTTGTACCACCACCCCCTCCCTTTAGAATGTAAGCTCTATGAGCAGGGCCCTCCTGTACCTTTTGTATTGTACTGCAATTGTGTTGTCTCCCCTATACATTGTAAAGCGCTGCGTAAACTGTTGGCGCTATATAAATCGTTAATAATAATAATAATCTTGGTCTCATCAGAACACAGGACATGGTTCAAGTAATCGATGTCCTTAGTCTGCTTGTCTTCAGCCAACTGTTTGTGGGCTTTCTTGTGCATCATCTTTAGAAGAGGCTTCCTTCTGGGACGACAGCCATGCAGACCAATTTGATGCAGTGTGTGGCATGTGGTCTGAGCACTGACAGGCTGACCCCCCCACCCCTTCAACCTCTGCAGCAATGCTGGCGGCACTCATACATCTGCAGCTCAGTTTCAGGGTCTTGGCAATCTTCTTATAGCTTAGGCCATCTTTATGTAGAGCAACAATTCTTTTTGTTAGATCTTCAGATCTTTGCCATGAGATGGCATGTTGAACTTTGAGTGACCAGTATGACAGAGTGAGAATGATAACACCAAATGTAACACACCTGTACCCCATTCAAACCTGAGACCTTGTAACACTGATGAGTTGTATGACACCGGAGAGGGAAAATGGCTAATTGGGCCCAATTTGAACATTTTCACTTAGGAGTGTACTCACTTTTATTGCCAGCTGTTTATACATTAATAGCTGTGTGTTGAGGTAATTTGAGGGGACATCAAATGTATACTGTTCTGCAAGCTGTACACTCACTACTTTACATTATAGCAAAGTGTAATTTCTTCAGTGTTGTCACATGAAAAGATATAATAAAATATTTACAAAAATGTGAAGGGTGTACTCATTTTTGTGAAACACTGTATATTGTTGAGTGTAAGGGTAAAGAATAAGTAACAACATGGACACTTCCAGTGAAAGCGGGAAGTGACCTCACACCAAGTATACACATTATTGAGTGTAGTGAGAGGAAACAGGAAGTCACTGAACAGAATACACACTCCAACTAAGTCTATGGGAGTACTAAGATGGTGGCAACATCACTTCTGGTTCCAGCAGAAACAGGAAGTGGTTGAATTTATACTGCGCCACAAAGCCTATGGGAGTACCAAGATGGCAGTAACAACACTTCCATTTCCGGCTGAAACAGGAAATGTTTGAATTTTTACTGCGCATACAATGAGAGTAAGGTGCATAAAGTGTAGCGCTAAATTAAATTACTGATCTAACCAAACTAATACCATAAATCATAAGTAAATGATATAGGTGAGTGATAACAAATTTTGTGACATAAACTGTGAATCACACCTATTTAACAAGTGAGAAGAAAGTAATACGTTGCACCAAAAGTCTCATATAAATGATGCAATATAAATAAGTGAAAAATGTTAATCAAAAACGAATAAAAAGTCCATAGAAAGTGTAATATAGTCCTCAGTGATAGTCAGAGCCTTGTAGATCTTTAGACAACCAAAGGACAAAGACGGAGCTTGCGACCACCCATGTAAGAGCACCACTACCGAAATCACGGTGAGGAAATCAGAGTGTGCTGGATGTGTGATTTCAGAGCCCCTACGTGTCTACAAAATAGGGAATAGATTTATGGCATTTTTAAAACTGATTTTCTGATAAATGTAATTTTAGTTATCATGATATAAAATAATGAATGTGGGGGCCTTTTGGTGGGCGTGATTTTTTTTGGGGGGGTAGCATTTCATTCTTGGGCCCAGGCAGCACAATGTCTTGGGCTAACCCTGGGTAAGGGGTATAAAGAGTCTGTTGTTCCCTGTTTGGTAATGTAGCATAAACCTAATTGTTCTTTCACTATCTGTGGATATCAAAGCAATTTAATGCCTATTATCAGTAGGGATATGGGCCTGTAGTTAACCCAGGATGTATGGTCCATATTTGGGTTTAGCAACAAATGTTAGTGTGTTGCTGCCCATTGTGTCACCACATAGAAGTTGTTTTGGAAGGTGGAGTATCAGGATGTGCTAAACAGTTTATAATAAGAGGTAGGCAGGCAAAATATTAAAAGAAAAATAGTAGATTGTTGAATTTTCAACACTGAAGATAGATCACTTAGAAAAGAGTCATTAAGAGACAAATCTTCAGCCTTTGGGTTTGTTATTTATAGAGATGAGAATGAGCTCAACTCCATTGTTGTCTGACCAAGGTATTTGGAATAATCTTGCATGAATGGGCTTGGGGAAGAACATAGCATTGTATAAATATACAGTATAATCTATTCTGGGCCAAGTGTTGTGTGAACGAGAATAGTGTGCGTAATCTTGCCTTCAGGAATAAAATTGCCTCCAGCTATCTACCAAAGAGCTTTGAGTAAGTAAATTTTGCAAGAAAAGAGCCTAAGGAGGGCTCAGAGAAGTGAATTTCTTGAAGACAGATGATATAAATGCATTTTAAGTAACAATAAATTAAAGCCTTGGTGCATGTATTGGGCAAATTAGGTCCCTGGACATTCAGACTAATTGACACAGGGGTAATTAAAAGAGTTTGCTAATGTGTGGGTCTAGTGTGAGGGTGAAACCTAGGATAAGTCAGGTTTAGGGGGTAGAAGAAGGATAGGGTGTGAACAAATAATAGATTAAACAACAATTATAAATCTAGACAAAGTGTTCCAATGGGGTAAAACAAGGAGTGTGATCACTCACTAAGGCATAAGCTGTTAAGTAACAGGTAAGTTGGCAGTAGCCATCCACCAATTATCATTAAGGTGAGGCACGGGGTAAGCAATGATCAACCTCCAGTATTATGTACTTGCAGGCTTCCCCCAAGAAACTGAGCGCAAAATGTTGGAGCCTGAAACTATGATATCCAGGAATATAATGGAAATATTACATCACATGGTACAATTAAATATATTGGTGACATAATATAGTGAACTCTAATGCCGCATACACACGACACACAACTCCGAAGTTCCAACAGAGTTCCGCTGAAACTGTCGTGCGTACACACGATCACACCAAAGTCTGATCGTTAAGAACGCGGTGACATGCAACACGTACGACAGGACTAGAAAAAGGAAGTTCAATAGCCTCCGCCTCGTACTTGCTTCAGAGCATGTTTCGTTTTTGGTCTGTCGGAACAGCATACAGACGAAATGGTTTTCCCGATAGGAATTGGTTCAGTCAGAAATATTTAAAACATGTTCTATTTCTAGGTCCGTCAGAATTTTTGTAAAATAAAAAATCAGATGAAGCATACACACAATCGGTATATACGATGAAAAGATTCCGTCTGACTTTTTCTGTCGGACTTTCCGCTTGTGTGTACACGGTATAAGACAGACAATAGGGAAGAGGATAGGCCATGCAGCTTAATGACATTGATGGTCTCAAGGACTATGCTTCAATTATACAATCAAACACAAACAAAACATTGAAAAAAAGTATATCTGAATTGTTTACACCATCCAGCTCCATCTGCCACAGGGTCAGAGTCTCAAAGGTAAAAGTCTATATTTTGTGAAGGGTTTTATATACTGTACCTGAAGTAACATAAGATAGATTGTTGACAAGGCCCAACTTTCTTTTCAATTTGCAAAGAAACAATAGGAGCTTGCAACAGGCAAGTTTGGACAGCAAAATCTGTAAAACATCCAAAGGTTTATTGTCAAAGTGAAACCTTTGAAATTATTTTAAATATTGAATCATGTGTGAAGAGGTAGGAAGGTAGAGCGGCACAAATTATCATAAAAAAATTGCGATCTTGATTCAACCCCCCCTCACGATCTTAATCCAGTATTTCCACGATTCATTCATGCAACAAGTGCAGAGCCGTCCTCTGCTCACTCACAGCTGTAAAAAAAAAAAAAAAAAAAAAAACAACCATCTGGCAAATGTTTATCAACATTGCTCAGCGCTGGGAGATAAAAGGTAACATTGTAACATTTCATTATTTTAGATCAAAAGGAATGAACTTCGGTCTGTAAATTAGGTCAGTTTAACCACTTAAAGGGTAACTCCACTTTCGTGGGGAAAAAAATAGCAAATAAAGATAAAATAATATAGCGCATACAATTTTGACAAGTCAAATAATTCTATGATATTAAAAATTACCTTTGCTTTTCAATCTGCAGCCACTCTAATTTTCTAAAATAGAATGGAATATGGCCATCTGGAGTTGTTCTGTACACAGAAAGTATACTGATCACCCCCAGAAACCTAATTTCCTGTTGGCATGATTGGCTCACCAATTTTCCCAGAAGTCTGCCTAAGATGCAAGTCAGATTTCAGGCATCCCCGCAACATAAATGTCATTTTTGGTGAGATACTCCCAATAGGAACATAGTTTCATAGTTACATAGCTAGTACGTAAGACACCAGTCCACCCTGTTCAACCTGAGCGTCTACAATTGTCCCCATCCCTGTACATTACACACTCACATTGGTCCCTACCCTCAAGGAGCCCACAATCCAAGGTCCCCATTCATATACTAGGGCCAATTTTGGACAGAAGCCAATTAACCTACCTGCATGTCTTTGGTTTTGTCTAAAGGGATGAAGGCCCAGCAGCTTTCCTCATTAGAGCTCTGTAGCTGCACAGCTGATGGATGATTATGAAACCACTCCCATTAGACCCACTCAGAACAGAGGACCAGAGGACCAAACAGTGATTTCTTCAGAATAACAAAAGGTAGGAATCTGCAACTAAGGTTGTTATAATACTTGCAATGTACATAAATCGCCCAAAGGGGGATGTTTGTTTTCTCAACAAAAGCAGAATTACGCTAGACTAAGCTTTTTTCTGGCATTTGTTGCTTACAAGTTAAAATCAGTATTTTCTGATAGAAAATTACTTAGAAATCCCAAACCTTATATTTTTTTTTTTTTTAGCAAAGACACCAGAGAATAATATTCAATGTCTGTATTTGCACAGCGCTCTTTCAAATGCAATTTTGTGGAGAAAAATACATTTCAATTAATAAAAAATAAAAAAATGAAACAGTAAAGTTAGTTAAATTTTTTTGTATAATGTGAAAGGTGAGGTTACGCCAAGAATCATGATCTTTATTCTAAGCAAAAAAAAAATCATAATTTTCATTTTTTCCAGAATCGTGCAGCTCTATAGAAAGCCAAGGTAAAAAAAAGTTGGCTCATCGCTGCCTTGGATACATGCGCTCGCAAACTAAATGCATATTCCTGCAACAGGCATAAGATAGGCATACACTTAGATAAACCAAGGTAATGCTGACACATACAAACAGTGCCATCATCCCTGCCATTAAGTGGCAGGAGGAGCAAAATGTCTAATTATGACAGAACACATAGGTGCGCCCAAAAAACACCAGCTTAGAAGCAAAGCTGGAGTAACAAAAGCCCAGCGTTATCAACTCCAATAAAGAGCATATAGGTTCTAAATTCAATCCAACACATCTAAGGTACATAGGTAGATTGCAATTAGTCAAGCAATATGAATATTATCATTAAATAAAGCAGGATGGGAGGGAGGAATGATTTCTGTATGAACTAAGACATGCTGTAAATTTCCTCTGCAATTTATTGCATACAACTAACTTGTTTTAGCAACAGACACTTTAGTGCATACTAGTTAAAAACACTACTACAGCTTGTTATTGTGTCATCACAGTAGATGTTTTGATTATCCTGACCACTGTAAATACCGATCTCACATAAACCTACTGTACTGTGCTGGCCGCTCTATATGTAGCTTCTGACAGGCTGCTCAAGGAGCCCCTTTATCTCTGGAGCCATAGGTGCCAGGAGCCCCAAATCTTGGCCAGTTGTGGGGTAGGACTTTGGCTTCCTACCCCCTAGGTCCCAGAGCTAAAACCCTCAAAGCTTTTCTCTGCCTCATTTGCCTCCCACGACTGCACGTCCCTGGAGTTTACATACACTGAAAAGTACATTTTTCTTGTACTGCTCAGTGTCTATAGTTTGCTGTTTAAAAGATTTAAGGGAGATCTTAAGTCACAGCATACTCTTTCATTTTATAATAATGAGTGCTGCCTATCTGATTACCATCTCCTTTTTACAACTTCCTAGGTTCCCTGCATGCTTTGCAGCTTCTCCTATGCTGGCTCCTTTGGTTTACTTTCAGTTTCTGAGGACTACAGATCCCATGGTTTCTTGCTGCTAGCAAGCTGTGATTCTTGTGCTGACTCCATCTCCTAAAACTCCTCGTCTCAGCACCTCTGTTCTTCAGAAGGCAGGCTCTGTGAAATGTATGACACATCAAGTGTACATTTACAGGGCATAGTGAATGTTTGCCACTCAATTCAAAGAAGTATATGGGTGATTCTTTAAAAAAAAAAAAAAAAAAAAAGTATGGTTTGAAACTGCACATCTTTCAGATTATTAGGAATTGGCTAGAAATAATTGAAATTTGATGTGGAAATGAATATGATTTTAATAATGAACATATTTGGTTTATTACATATGCTGAAAAAAAACTATGAAATCTAGTCTCTAGCCTTTTTGGGTAGAGGGGTACATGAGCAGAGACAACCACACAAAGCTGTCTTTACCAGGAGTGACATTTTAGTTCACCTTGAAATACTCCTTTAAATTGTTACAGCGAGCCAGTGAAAAGAGACAAAGTTGGTCCATTTGACCACAAAATAGGAATACTAGATTCCCCCTGGTAACAATATGTAAGTTTTCTTGTGCAATATGTCTGACATTTTTACTGCTAACATTCCAGTCAATAAAATCTCCAGTTGTTTATGCGTAACTGGAACATTAAAAAGCAGGCAAATCATAACCAGAAAAGTATAATGTTGGATATGTCTGGCTGCAGATGTTTCCATACTGAAATCTGCTTGTTAATGACCTGCTATTTCAGCTGTTACAATGTCCCCAGACAGTTTTCTAGGCCGATTCATCATTTTCCTAGTGCCACTATCTGTATTCACTGTAACACCTCTATTGTTCATGGTTAGAAACCAGCAGCATAGCGCACCACAATAATAGGAGACTGGGGAAAGTCAAAACACCTACTGTGGCATACTATTGGTTCTGTCCTGTATATCTCACTTTGACTGCTCATTCGTTCAAGTAGGTGCAGCAACTGAATAGTTGTTTCAATAAGCACAATTAATATGAGTTGTGTGTCTATTCTAAAGACAAAACATCCAATTAATTCAAGATGAGAAAGATAAATTCTGAAGCATTGCCAGAATATAATTTAACAATGGAATGTGCAAAATAACCCAATATTGTTATAAATTAATGCTCAATAGCATATATGTGATAGAACTGTGAGGGCAAGACCAACCAGGGTGTACGGTAACTAAAAAGTGCTTTCATTATCACTTCAACCACAGAAGGATTTACCCCCTTAATAACCAGGCCATTTATTTGGAAATCATGCAAAGTTGTAAACAAACAACATTTATGTCCTTTTTTTTTTTACACAAATAGAGATTTCTTTTGGTGGTATTTGATCACCTGTCACGTTTTTGTTTTTTTTGCGCTATAAACAAAAAAAGACTGACAATTTTGAAAAAAAAACAATTTTTTTTTCCTTTTTGCTATAATGAATATCCCCCCCCCCCAAAAAAAGTAAAACAAATGTCTTCATCAGTTTAGGCGAATATGTATTCTTCTACATATTTTTGTTAAAAAATTTGCAATAAGCGAATATTGATTGGTTTGCACAAAATAGGGGGATATATTTATGGCATTTTTATTATACATTTTTTTGTACTAGTAATGGCGTTGATTAGCGATTTTTAGCGGGACTGCGACATTGCGGTGGACAGATCGGACACTTTTGACACTTTTGGGACCAGTGACATTTATACTGCGATCAGTGCAAAAAGTAGCCACTGATTACTGTATAAATGACACTGGCAGGGAAGGGGATAACACTAGAGGGCGATCAAGGAGTTAAGTGTTCCCTAGGAAGTGTTTCTCATGCCATGTACACACGAGCGGAATGTCTGACAGAAAAAGGCAGACGGAAGCTTTTCATCGTATATTCCGATCATGTGTATGCCTCATCGGACTTTTTTTACAAAAATTCTGATGGACCTAGAAATAGAACATGTTTTAAAGATTTCTGATAGAACCAATTCCTATCGGGAAAACCGTTCGTCTGTATGCTGTTCCGATGGACCAAAAAGGATGCATGCTTTGAATCAAGTACGAGACGGAGGCTATTGGCTACTGCCTATTGAACTTCCTTTTTCTAGTCCCGTCATACGTGTTATACATCACCATGTTCTTAACGATTGGACTTTGGTATGATCATGTGTATGCAAGACAGTTTCAGCGGAACTCTGTCGGAAAAATCTTCTGAGTTTATTCCGATGGGAAAACCGGTCGCGTGTATGCGGCATGATTGTGTGGGGGGGGGGGGGGGGGAGAGAATACTGGAGGAGGGGAGAGATCACTGTTCCTGATCACTAGGAAAAGACAATCTCTCCCAACCCCCCTGTCAGAATGGGGATCTGTTTATTTTACATTGACAGATCCTCATTCTGACTCTCTGTGAAACGATTGCGCATCTGCTCCGGCGACGCACCGCAGGCACGTGCCTGCTATTGCTCTGAAAGCGGCCATTATACACCTACGGCGATTCGTGCAGCCGTGCCAACCTTCCGCAATATAATGACGGCGGCTGGTCGGCAAGTGGTTAATTAAGAAGCCAGTGTACTGATGTCATGTTACATGGTATAAGTTTTGCACATCATGATAGACACAAACAATTTACGCTTTTCTTTGCAAGGTGCTACATGCAGGTATCTTAACATTTACATGGCACAAACCTTCTACAATGATTTCTAAATACCACAAAATATAATCTGTGTTGCACACGAAAAGAAGAGTCAAGGTGCACAAGGAGCATGGGTGCAGAGACCGCTACTGTGTCTACATCAACACAGACTGAAGGCCACAGAAATATAGGTAGGCCAAGATCAAGAATATAGGAAAACCTGGAGAAGTTATAAATATTAGCATCTCACATTTATAAATACAATAGATATCTGTATCTCAAAGCGAATCTTCACATTTGTTGAAATAGTGTTTTAGGTGTGTATGAATGCTATTGCGTTGCCAAGATCTTCAAAATTTGGTTTTACACAGAGCAGCCCTGATCTTCCTCTTCTTTGGTCTCCCACTGGCACTCCTGGCTCTCCTCCCCAAGGAGTACCCACCATAGCAATCCACTTGCTATTGGAGCACTCATGCAGGCTTGCTCCCAAGCCAGCTGTGTGTGTCCCTAGACACACAGAGTGTGCCTTGGCTCTGCCCCTTCTCACTGGCTGTGATTGACAGCAATGGGAGCCCATGACACACACTGACATCTCTGAGCCAATGAGAAGGAAGACAGCGGAGACAGCATGGACTGCACTGGATTGAGATTGGCTCAGGTAAGTATTGGGGGGGGGGGGGGGGTGCTTATATAGGTATGTTACCTTAATGCATAGAATGCAATAGGGTAACAAAACCTTCAATCTTTAGGTAGAGCTGCACAATTGATCGTTAAAAAAATCGCGATCTCGATTCACCCCCCTGACGATCTCTCCTGCAGAGGTTGCCGATTCTTTCATATAAACAAGTGGAGAAACTATCTGCTCACTCAGCTGTCAAAAGGGCAGTCGGCCAAGTTTTTTGTAACTTGCAACATTGTAACTAAGCTTCCTACTTAGATCAAAGAGATTGAACTTCTGTGTAAATAAATAATCCAGGCAGCCTGCCAAGTTTTCAACAATGTGTAAATGCAGGAAGTTTAACCGCTTAAAGTCTAAATCTTTTTCTGACACTTCTTTCTTAAGTTAAAAATCAATATTTTTTGCTAAAAAATTACTTGGAACCCCCAAACATTATATATATTTTAGTAGAGACCCTAGGAAATAAAATGGCAATTGCTGCAATATTTTAGTTAACTCTGTATTTGCCCAGCTGTCTTTCAAATGCAATTTTTTGGGAAAAAATACACTTCAATGAATAATAAAAAAAAAAAAACTGTAAATTTAGCCCAAATTTTTTTGTTTTAATAGGAAATATGATGTTATACCACGGGAATCGTGAGAGAATCGGGATTTATCTTCAAAGCAAAAAAATTGTGATTCTCATTTTACCTGGAATCGTGCAGCTCTAGGACACTTTAAGTTTAAATATTAAAACACTACCCCTAACCCATATCTTGGAATTATGAGCAGAAATACCCTCAGCTTTTGATATAAGGGTCACTTGTCTTCCTTGGTCACTGGGGCCTGACATAGTAACAGTAACATTGGTAAGAAGTGTGTTGGAGCTCCCTCTTCTTTGTCAATTACTAAAACAGGCCTAAAGTGGCCTATGCCTTTATATTATATTTTGCATTCTTGTATCTAATAAGTAAAATAAGTAAGTCGGGCTTACAATGGGGAAACAAATCAATATGGAACATGTTAAATATATGTACAGTGGGAATTCTCAATGCCCGTTTACCTGACCAAAATGTTTTTTTTTATTGTGACTGAGGAATACAATAAATTGTTTAGGACTAAGGCCGCGTACACACGGGTGGATTGTCTGCCCAACTTAGTCCGCTGAACCGTGTTTCAGCGGACAATCCGCTCGTGTGTGGGCTTCAGCGGACTTTTTTAGCGGACAGTCTGACGGACTAAGTCTTTCGGAATTTCCGTAATTTTGTCCGTCCAAACTTGGTTTTGTCCGTCCAAACTTGGTTTCAGCGGACAGTCCGCTCGTGTGTAGGCAAGTTGGACAGACTAAGTATGGCGCATGCTCAGAAAGGATTTACACGGCCGAAGGTTGCATTGCAGTGTATTGGACGTCGTATTTCTAGTCCCGTCGTACGTGCTGTATACGTCATCACGCAAGCTTTCAGCGGACTGTCTGTTCATCGTGTGTGGTCAAGTCCGTTCATTCAAAAGTTGAACGGACTGTCTGTCGGATTGTCTGACGAACTTAGTTGGGCAGACAATCCGCCCGTGTGTACGCGGCCTAAGGAATATAATTAATGCCCAGGCTGCAAGTTGAAATTCCAAACTCAAAGCTTTCGCTATAGAACATTATTTTACTAAACATATTATAGAAGATGTTTATGCCGTATTGGAGAAGTTGTTTTGACGCCCGTCACGTTTGACTTTTTATTATTTTGTGCTGCACTATCATATAGATGCAAGCAAATATGGTGTTTTCTACAAAAAAAATTAAAAATAAATGCACTGTATGGTTGATTTTTCATGTTTCTACACAATTCCAAGATTGTACAGAAGAGCACAACCCCCTAAAAAGTAAAGCATTTTGTAAATATATTTCCACTTGTGCCTATAAAAGAAATAAAAGGTTTACCACATATGTTTTTAGGCGAACGCTTGTAATGTTCTAGTTATATCTTTCTTGTGAAATCATATGTTACACCATATATGAATATGCAGTTGTGCAATGTTGCCCTTGCAATTATGTACTAAAACTCTTAAAATTACATTGGGGTCCCTTTCAAAGAGACCGCTTTTTTATTTTTTTTGCTGCTAATTCCTTTAAGTGTCAGTCTATAAAGAATTAAGAGCCCTAAAAAAAAATTCACAACCCCATGTTCCTATTAGTATGGCACATTTGGGCTGCAGCCAGTAGGAGAGGAGTCAAAGTTCAGCCTCCTAAAACCTGGTTAGGAGAGGCCATAAAGAAGCTCCAGTCTTCAGCTCTCTATTACAGAGAAAGGAAAGAGACCTCATGTTTTGATTAAAAAAAAAAATTGATTTTTATTACAGCTTACCTGTAAAATCCTTTTCTTGGAGTACATCATGGGACACAGAGCCTTAAGTAATTACTTAATGGGTTATAGGCTACCTTCAGGTGTTGACACTGGTAAACCCAACTAAGGAAGTTTATATATAACCCCTCCTCCTTCCAGGAGCACATCAGTTTTTGTAGCAAAGCAATATACTTAATCCCAAAAGAGGGGCGGGACTTCTGTGCCCCATGATGTACAGGTAAGCTGTAATAAAAAATCCTATTTTCTTTATCGTACATCATGGGACACAGATCCTTAAGTAATTACTTAATGGGACATCCCATAGCAATGCTATTTGAGGGGAGGGAGAAACAACTCGCAGGGTACCCGCAGACTTGAGGATTTATACTGCTGCCTGCAGCACACTGCTCCCAAAGGCGATATCCTCATACCTCCTTACATCCACCTGATAAAATCTTGTGAATGTATGCACTGAAGACCAAGTTGCGGCCTTACAGATCTGAACCATGGAGGCTTGGTGATGCACTGAAACACTAACCCAAGAAGCACTAACTGCCCTGGTAGAGTGCGCCTTAACTTGAAAAGGGGGAATATTTCCCCTTACATTATAAGTTTGAATTATAACTTGCCAGTGGATTTCGATGCTGCCTGTCCTTTCTTAGGACCCTCAGGCAGAATAAATAAGACATCAGTCTTATGAATCTGAGCAGTTTCCTTAAAATAGGTTTTTACTGCTCTCACCACATAAAGACAATGTAGTGACTCTTATTCCCTGGAACATGGTTTTGGAAAAAACGATGGCAGGACAATATCTTGGATCAGGTGAATCCTGAAACCACTTTTGATTTAAAAAAAAAGTTTGGACGAGGGCGTTACACCACTCTATCCCCATGACAAATCAAATATAGCTCTTTACAAGAAAGAGCAGCCAATTCTGAAACCCTCCTTGCTGAGGATATAGCAACCAAAAATACCAACTTCCTTGTCAGAAGGACTAAGGCAATGTGTTGTATTGGTTCAAATGGCTGTTTTTTGTAACACAGACAAAACTAAGTTCAAGTTCCAAGGGTTCAAGGGAGGTTTGAGGGGTGGAATAAGTCATGTCACCCCTTGTATAAAACCCCAGATTAAGAATGAGTAGCAAGTGGTCTTTTGAAACAAGACCGATAAAGCTGAGACTTGGCCTTTAATAGTACTCAAGGCCAATTTAATTTCTACCCCTAATTGTAGAAAGGTAAAGAATTCTGCCTATGTGTCTCTGAGGGTGCAAACTCTTGGATTCACACCAGGAAACATAAGCCCTCCAGGCTCTATAGTTCTGGGAGCTGGCTTCCTTGCACTAATCAGCATAGAGATAACTGACCCAGAAAGCCCACATTTCTTCAGCATGTGGGTTTCAATAGCCAAGCTGTGAAATTTATGCCTCGTACACACGATCAAACAATCTGGTGGAAAAGTCCCGCGGACTTAAGTCCGCCGGACAATCCCCCCGTGTGTGGGCTCCGGCGGACTTTTTTTTACCCAAAAGTCCGGCGGACTAAGAAAGTATTTTTGCACTCCAATCTGTCCGCCGGACTCGCATTTCGGTGGACAATCCGGCCATGTGTGTGCCAGTCCGCCGTACTTTTGAAATGAATGGACTTTTCCCACCCGGAGAAAAGTCCGCTCATTTTGAGCGCGTCTCCAGGTAGCCGGGGCCAGCGAAGGAGGCGTCGCTGGCCCCGTCACCTGGTATGGACTTAAAGAGGAATCCCTACGCCGAAAAATCAGCGTGGGGGTCCCCCCCTAGGTCCACATCAGACCCTTATCCGAGCACGCTACCCGGCCAGCCAGGAAAGGGGGTGGGGACGAGTGAGCGCCCCCCCCCCTGAGCCGTACCAGGCCGCGTGCCCTCAACATGGGGGGTGCCTTGGGGAAAGGGGAGCCGCGTGGCCCCCCACCCCAAAGCACCTTGTCCCCATGTTGATGAGGACAAGGGCCTCTTCCCGACAACCCTGGCCATTGGTTGTCGGGGTCTGCGGGCGGGGGGCTTATCGGAATCCGGGAGCCCCCTTTAATAAGGGTTTTTTTGGTAGGCATAGTCCTAAGTACAAAAACAGAGGCACTATACAAATTTCACTTAATCACTATAAAATTCAGCCTAGTGCTGGAAAAAAAAAGTGTCGTTCCTGTATCAGGAATGCCAGTTTGCAACCCTCACATGTCCCACAGCTCTTGTGTCCTTGTGTTGCAGGCTGCTTGTTCTCTCCTCGTCAGCCGAGGAGAGACTGTCACAGCTGGGTTGCATTTTGTTTTTAACATGGCGGCTGTCCTCGTGGATGTTCACGGCATTGCGCTTAGGCCCCGCCCCCCCCCCCGAGAAAAAAATTCTACCCCCTTTTTACTTTTAAAATGTTGCTTGTGCACGGCATTTTCGGGTTCTACCGATCCAAACACGAGAGGGGGGGGAGCAGGGAGCAGGGACCCATCCAGCAACAGGCACAAACAACAATGAAATCAGCCACAGAAAAAACAATTAGCGGTATTAGCGGGACCCCTGCACCCCCCGTCGGTGGAGGGGTAATATAAGGGGGGTACAGTGCTGCTGTCTCCTAACCCTCTGGTCCCATCAGGGGGAGAAGAAAACATTTTTTGCAGCTTTCTTTTACCTTGCAGAGTCTCCCTCCACACGCTGCTGCAACCAGAGACGGACTGAGCTTACAGTAAAGACAACAGAGTAAGGTATGTGCATAGACTCCCTCTAGTGGAGAATTAAGGCACAACAACATTTTTTTCCCTAATGGAAGAAATACATAGATGTTTTTAATACCCAAGTTTCTTCCCTTACCTTATTCTTGCCGCAGGATTTGCCGAATTCAGACAATCCAACCTTCACCTATCACGGCGGCCTGCGTAGCAAACTTTCAAGGATTGGATCCCTAAAACTGGGTTCCAACTGCCTTGGACCTGTAAAGAGCACCCCATCAGGAAGATTAGGTAACGTAACAAGACCTAAGCCCTGGGTTCCTGGGGTCCAGCCCTACAAAGAGAGGCATTACAGGCAAAACCTCGTGCTTCTGGAAGGAGGAGGGGTTATATAGGGAGTAAACTTCCTTGATTGGGTTTACCAGTGTCAACACCTGAAGGTAGCCTATAACCCATTCATTAATTACTTAAGGCTCTGTGTCCCATGATGTGCAATAAAGAAAGTCTGCCTTTTCAACAGAGACACTATACCATTGTCCAATACCTGCATTTTCAATAGTAATGACAAACACAATTAATAGGATTTAAAGCTGATCTTTTAAATTAGATTAATGGGATTCCCCACTTGTATTGCAAGGGCTTGTTCATACTATATACATTGGGGGTTATTTACTAAAGGCAAATCCACTTTGCACTACAAGTGCACTGTAAGTGCACATTAAAGCACAGCCGCTGTAGATCTGAGGAGGGCATGCAAGGAAAATAAAAAACAACATTTTAGTTTGTACATGATTGGATGATAAAATCAGCAGAGCTTCCCCTTATTTCAGATCTTCCGCTCAGATCTACAGCAACTGCACTTCCAGGTGCACTTGCAGTGTACTTGTAATGCAAAGTGGATTTGCCTTTAGTAAATCAACCCCATTGTCATGAATTTTCATGTCAACACAAGTCAATGTGCATTGCTGGTGTGAACATGACCTTGCTATCAGAGCACAGATAATGGCAATACGGACATCTGGACAAATAAAAGGTAGTAAAGCTGAATACGATTTTTCAGATTCCCAACCAAACTACTGGCATATCAGGTACAAGAAATACCATAGAGACTTCTTAAACCATAAGGAATTTATTTTTTGGATCTGTGGTGGAAGCGAAACAAGCAAAGGCTTTATTCCTTAGGATAGTGGACATCACTATGCAAATCATTCCATTATGCCCCTCTGGCCAAATTTACATTTAGAGCCATTGGTTTTAGTACAAATACAGTCTAGTATGGAAATGGTTATATGATAGCTGCATACATCGGCAGATGCCTCCATTTTACTGGATCTTATATTCCACTCATTCTATACACATGATATTTATCAAACTGGAGATTCGTCTGCACTCCATACACAAGTGACTTTCGATAGATGATGCCTAACCTTACCCGATATGTAGATCAGATTACCTTCACAATCTAACATTATAGAGCAACACTGGATCCGGCATGTGAGTTGGGATACCACAAAAGGAACTAGAAATAATATTTAGGTTTCTAGGCTGTCGTACATACCTTTTACTGTAGTGAGCTGATTGAACATTATTGCCTTTTGGAACCTTAACACAATTAAAAATTGAATACTAAGAAAAAGTAGTTGACCGACTGTCCTGGGAAGCCCAGTGTAGGACCATACATCCCACATCATGCTACCCAAATTAGTAGGTGCTGTAAATTACTTCCAGTATTGCTCCATTTTTTTTTTTTTTTTTTTGCTGGAGGCTGACATTTTGTTGAAGCCCAGTGCAATCATATCCATAATGGAAACATTCTCCTTCTCCTTAGTCTCAAAAACTAGATGTACATATTTTAATTTCAGAAAGTGACATTTCCAGCTTTGATTGCATGTCTTGGCTCAGCTAGAGACGAAGGCTGACAGAAGGTTTACAGTGCTGAGGAAGGGAGAAAAGGAGATCATCATTGAGATAAGATAAGGCTCTATACTTGTAAGTGTCACTCATTTGTGTCTCCCTGGCAGAGTTTGTCATCTCTCTTGCTTATCTTTTCTCCCTCCCTAATGTATGTTCACAGTGTCATAAAATAGAGAACAACTGAGCATGTGCAGAGTGAGGTGAGACAGTGGGGGTTATTTACGAAAGGCAAATCCACTTTGCACTGCAAGTGCACTTGAAAGTGCACTGAAAGTGCACAAGGAAGTGCAGTCGCTCTGAATCTAAGGGGTAGATCTGAAATGAGTTGAAGCTCTGCTGATTTTATCATCCAATCATGTGCAAGCTAAAATGCTGTTTTTTATTTTCCTTGTATGTCCCCCTTGGATATACAGCGACTGAACTTCCAAGTGCGCTTGCAGTGCAAAGTGGATTTTCCTTTAGTAAATAACCCCCAGTGTATTACTGGATTTTAAATGGTGTAGGTACATATTTTTGATGTTTTACATAGCTATACCTTCAAAAAGGGACCAGCAGGATTACATTTTCTGATCAAAGTTCAATTTTAAAGGAAGGCCCCACAATCTTCAGTCCAGCAGGGTCTGGGTACAGGTCTCCAAAACTATTGCTGAGAACATGCCAATATGGATAGCCTCATAAAGAGCTAAGCATGTAGATGAAAAAAAAAAAAAAAAGAGCAAAAAGAGAAAATGACTAGTAAATATAGTGAAACTTTTCTCAATTCAGAAAAGATGTCCATACTCTTGGGACATTATCAAAAAGCGTATGCATTATGGGAGTGGGAGGGGTCGTGCCTAGCTGGTCAATGCCTTTTTTGTTTGCCAATATCCAATTCTTCCTAAAGGCAAAAGGATAATCAATTTGCCTGTGAATACCTGATTCCTGTGTCCTTTAATGAACAATAAAGAAATAATCATTGCAAGTGCCTTTCAGCAAAGTAAAATATGCTTACCTAGTAGCTCTACACCTCGTGTGAGTCCATAAACATCAATTAAAGCCCAGAGAGGTTCTGTAGTCCGAACTCCACTGAAGAACAGCATGGCTCCAGAATCATTAACCCGATAAAACACTCGACCCTTTTTATCCACCCAAAAGGCTATGATGTTTCCTTCATTAGCAAACTCTTCAGGTAATGCCTTGGCCCAGAATCCACTTTGAGAGACGAGGTCAGGACAGGCATACTTGGGTAATGTGTCAGGATTAATCCGTGATGGATCTTTGGACGTGAATCCAAGCCTGAGAGCACCACTCCAACAGCATTGTTTTTTGGTTATCTGAAAAAGAAGTAGTAATTTTAAAAATTGTGTATACAAACTCAAGAGTTCAGAATTTGTCAAACACAACAAAGTGCAAAAAAGCAGTGACTATTCAAATGACAGTTTCTTTGTTAACAAGGGACTAGTGAAGGTTTACAGACTAGTGCTACAGAAGCGGAGACTGTTCCTGCAAAGCAAGTGTGTGAAAGCATTCACACAGGATTGAGCGGCTATCATAATGCATTTACCTTTCCTAGTGCTTCCAGTTTCATCGACAGCTGGTGCATGTCCTTACATTATAGTCTACTGGTAACAGACAAGCTCTACTCACATAATTTCATCTCAGATTACTGCTCACTTCCAGTTGCATCTCCAAGACAGGGGGTGAAGGGATATCTCCCCAGATGGGTACAGGCAGCAAAAATAATTGCCCTGTAGGGCTTAAAAACGTCCTTACTTTATTAAAACATAAATGTTTTGACTATATACACTTAAAGGGAATCTCTAAAACATATGCAATTGCTACACAAGCCATGTTGTAATTTAATGTTATTAAAAACCACCTTTTCTTTTCATTATTCAGTCGCTGTAATTTCTGTACAGTTCAATACAATATGGCAACCTATGGGTGTTCTGTACACTGTTAATGTACAGAATTCCCCCGGAAATGTAGTTTCCTGCTTGCATGATTATGAATAAATAGTAGTGCAAATCAAGTTGCCACCATCCCTATTTAAATACAAGATATACATATATGAACACATTTCCCTTGAGACTTTAAGGGTAATACATACAGAAATCCTACACCCAAACAGTTAAAATTGTACATCAACTTTATTCCTGATATGTAAAATACACTTTAAAATTTCCAAATTAGAATGACACCATACAGTCTATGTGCCCGGGCTTGAACCTGGGAGCTCTGCTGTGTCTTGCAATGACTATTCTCACTGAGCTATCTGAGATGCTTAACAGCACCCTGTCTGATCCATTGGCCAACCCTGCCTTGTGCCTTAACTTCTGCTAAACCTTGAACTCTTTGCTCCTCCCATGAACTTCTTGATTTAAGCCCTGTCTCTGTACTTCCTGTTTGCCAAGTTATTATGTGCTCTTCAGCCAGTATCTCACTCTAGTCTTCCCTGCTGCTGTCCATATTTTGCTACTGTTCATTATCGACCCTTGGCTTGTTCTCCAACTATGCTTCTTTTTGATCCCAACCTGCAACAACTTGTTACTGACCTTTGGCTTGTTTACCGACTACGCTTCCGTTTGATCCTTACCTGCTTATCCACTACTGAACCCAGACTTCTTCACTTTCTGATGGGGTGATCATGAGGACCGCGACCTGGTACTAACATGCAGCAAACTCCATCTACACCATCAGAAGCTCTAGTAAACAACGGTTAGTATTTAGACTCTGCACCTCAGGTCAGCCTATGTCATCCCCCAGGGTGACTGCCTGTGTACCTATCCTGCTGGTTTGTGGTAGTCGACCAACTGCTATAACAACTGGTCTTTGAGCCTGACCCCTGATCGTGACACTATGATCCGAAGGATATTTACATTTCTTCATGGTGTTTTATCCACACTGTCACCGGATCTGGACAGGATGATGCATTTTGGACAATCCTTCTTAAGGGGCATGAAAGGTACTGTATATCTACAATATAAATCAGCAATGTTTCAAGTATAACATAATTACTATGTAGCTTATTACAAAGGTATACCATACTTACATCACAGATGGCTTATTGTAAAATCTGTGATGCAAATATGGTATAGGATTTCTATCTGTGATGCCGTAAAGTCTCAAGGGAAAAGTGTTTGTATATGTATATCTTGCTTGTGTGATTAGTTCACTGATTTCCCCAGAAGTCTGCTTTAAGATACAAGTCATATTTAAGCATCCCCTGCAATAGGAATATCAGTTTTGGTGAGATACTCCCTAAATGCTTTTAAAGGGATGCAGACCCTGCAGCTTTTCTCAATAGAATACTGAGAGTGCACCAACTAGCTGATTATAATGAACTAGACCTTCCCATTTATATTCAGTCCAAATAGGACATAATGAAACAAACCGTGATTATTTCAGAGCAACAAAAACGTAGGAATTTGCTAAAAAAAAAAAAAAAGTTTGTTTAAATTCCTGAAATGTATATTGATCACTAAGAGGAAATTGTTCTTTTCTCAGAAGTATAGTTACTCTTTAAAATGTTTGATAAACTAAGAAAAAAAAAAGGATCCTGTTCCCTTAAAGCATGTTATACAGCACACTGCTTGTGCTGTGTCATTTGGTCCCCTGTAACACCTGAAATACCTGGCTGATCCTGCCAGTTTCTACCCTCCCCTCCAGTGGCAGCCAGTAGGAACGCCCCCTGGTCGGTTGGGTCTGAGGCACTTACGCCATCTATGGTGGGCAGGGCTTCCCTTGCTCAGTGGCGGCTTTACCTTCCCCTGGTCTCCATGGGCATCGCGGTGGCTTCCATTAACTCCCTCCTCTGCTGCCAATTGGGACTCTTCTCTTTTCAACCAATCGGAAAACGGGTCTCAGACCTGCTTCTGATTGGCCGGATTGAGGATCAGTGTTTCAATAGCATATATTAATTCGCTGTTGTAACACCTGGATGGGCTCCTGGCGCAATTCTCTGCGCCACAAGCCCACCCCATTTTGAACCTCTAATCAGGTGCTTCAAAAAAACACCCCGCCACTGTAATTCATGCGACCGGTGCTCTGACAGGGGCCAGATGCATGAATAGGGGGTGGAGATGTTCTGTCAAAATAGCAGCCATGGATAGAGCATGGGGGTGGTGGCTGTGGATAGAGGGGGAGGCGCTCAGGCATCTCTAATGGACGAGCCACCACTGCTCCCCTCTGTACGCTGACCACAATATATCAGAGCTGCTGAGCCCTGACACCGTGGTCAGTTTACGTGCCTCCATCATATACCACTATCGGCAGCTTTTTGTGTCTCCCTCTGTCCTCCTCCCCACTCCCCTCCCTGCCTGTCAGCTCTTACTAGCTCTGCTCTGCTCCTCTCCCTGCTGTTTCAAAATTATCTGACCTTTATATTATCGCCTGTCAGATAAAACGCTACATCGTAGTGCCCGTGCTTTATAAAAAAAAAAAAAAAGCTGATTTCTACCTGTTTTAACAGTGTCTTCCAGCGATGACATGACTCCAGGCTCTCTCCTCCTCTCCTCCCTGGCTGACGACAGCAGGGGAATCTCAGCCACGCCTCCTGGAGCTATCAGATGGGGAGAGCAGAGAGCCGGGAGTCACATGATCGCTGGAAGTTGCTGTTAAAATAGGTAGAAACCTGTTTTTTTTTAAATAAATAAAGCACAGTCACTAGGATACAGCTTTTTATCTGACAGAGGGGATGATATAAAGATGCAACAGTGGCTTAACTGCTACTTACATACTTGTGCAATGTGGGAACAATGTGGAAAATCATGTGCTTTCCCGCAGTGTAAAAAAAAGTGCATCTTTTTTGCAGGTGCTCAGCAATGCCATAAATACTTAATGGCACTCTACACATCTTATGCATGTGCGTGAAAACACATGTAATCAAATGAATGCACATTTCATCATGTTTTGTCTCTTTAAAATACTGCAAGTACTGGAAAAAAACTGTTTACAACACAGAGCATGAGTTGGATTGAAATCTCAAGCAGTGTTATCTGCTTGATAAAGGTGGCAATGCATATAATAATGACTACAAAAAGAAAAAGTCTCTCAGTACCTTCAAAAAACCCCAACACATTATGTTAAATCAAAAACATGGGTAAATGCTGAGACCATTCTTATTAAAGAACTCTTGTATTGTAACAATAATATGGGAGATCCCATTGCCAACTTGCTTCACTACCCAGTGATTCAATGGCATAGAACAAGCATTTAGATAGCTAGACATCAAATTTCACCATTAGTATAATTGCTAGGCATCAGTTCACTATGTAGTGAAATCAGGCTTAGGATGATAGCCCTAAAACAAGCAATTTTACAAATAATTTAGCAATGGAATCTCCCATATGTCTGTCCTCATAGGTCCACTTTAAGGCTTAAATAGTTTCACTTTTTTCCAAAAAGTATTACAGAATGTTTCTATAAGTTAAAGTTATAATGTAAAGGCAAAAGAGAACACTGCAAATATTTCCATTGTGTATTTAAAATGTCAAATGTTCTGCTGTATCATATACAGAAAAGTAGTGACAGCATCTCCTCTAGAAATTAAGTTTATTTTTGTAGGATAAGCAGCCAAGACAAAGATTTTGCATATAATTTGACTTGACAGACTATAGCCGCAGTCATTCTGGCGGGTCCAGATAGTCGTGTTCGATACGTAACCTTTCCCTCCATTTAAATGAAGGAAGCCAGGCGTGACGTTTCAGAACACTGAGCTGTCGAAGAGCACAGGGTTTTCTCAAAAAATAAATTGTGTACACTATTTTTCCCCTCTCTTGCAGATTTTATGAGCAGTAAAAAAGGGCTTGATGTATTTTCTTTCCTCATGCCAATTTATACAAAAAAAATTAAATATCCAAGTCAGACTGACATGAGAATGCTGTCAAAATATTTTTGCTGCAAATGTAATTTACTTGGAAGCTCAGTAATGGCATGACCCAATGGCAGAGGTTGGAAGACATCAGAGCTAGGATAAGTTGTTCTTACCAAGTATTTCAGTTAGATCAGTTAGATCTCGTGCATTTTTTTTCCGCCATGTGAAAAACATTTGAGCAGGTACACTAGTTTTTCAGAGATGGACAGAGTTAGAATCAAGATACTGATTGTATAAAAAAAAAACTGCCCGTTTCTGTATTTCTTGGTGTATGACTGACACATTCACATCTGTTTTTTGAGGATCTGGGTGTAAATGTAGTTTCCTTGCTACTCAATCTTGGGGAAACCAAACACACACTTACTTTAAGGCGGACTTGTTCATGGATAACCACTGGTCTGTTGCTGAAAGTGATAGCGTTGCAGAAGCTTGCCTGCCTCTTTACTGCTTTCTGTGTATTGTCCATCATAATCTGGGACCCCTTTGCATGGGGGTGGAAAAGGAGAGGGCTGATGACTAGTCTGCCACATTGTGGCATCGGCATGCAGTGCTTTTGCTTGTGATGACATCGATGAGATGATGCTGGAAATGTCCCACCTATAGAGTCTAAAAAAAAAGAAAGCAGCATGAGAAAAAAAATAAATCTAAATATACAGTAACTAAAAGACTGATTTTCATACAACAGTATATAACTGTTATCTGACATCGAAACATCTCAAAGCAGAGTGGGCATAGACAACAAATTATTTTGGGTTTCTTCAGAACCTTGCCCATTTTGCCTAATTCGGGCAACTATTCTATCGCTCTAGGGGCAGGCAAATACCCGCCGGTTAATTGCTCTTGGAGGAAAATTGATCAGACAAGTCACTACTTTCAGTCATATGTTTTCCACCTTGAGGTGAGCAACACAGAACATTTCTACCCTCACTGCTCTCCTCATCCCATTTCCTCTTTCTATAAATGTTCAATTTATCAACATCAGAAATAATGAACATTGGTCTCTCTCTCTCCAAAGTGTTTTTTCAGCGGCAGCAGGCAACACTGAGATATTTGGGAATGCATCCTACTACATGTCTGGCCAGTATACTTAAAATTAATTACAGTTCAATCTTACAGCAGATTTGTAAAGATATACCATCCTGGAGAAAAATCTGTTCATGGGTGGGGAGAATACTTATTTTAAAAATGTACTTCCTAGAATTCAA